>NC_141699.1:336169193-336783915 GCF_964263255.1 Lissotriton vulgaris | reverse complement strand
CAACTGCCTGCTCTCCTGGACCAACATCAACGACGAAGACACCATCAAGATCATGAACACCATCCACTCCAGATCTCTGTCAGACCCATGCCCACACCACATCTTCAACAAAGCCAGCACATCCATCGCACCCCATCTCCGGAAAGTCATCAACACCTCCTTTGAGACAGCAACCTTCCCGGAGAGCTGGAAGCACGCTGAGATCAACGCCTCACTCAAGAATCCCAAGGCGGACCCCAAGGACCTCAAGAACTTCTCACCCATCTCCTTGCTCCCGTTCCCGGCAAAGGTCATCGAGAAGACCGTCAACGAACAACTGACCCGCTACCTCAAGGAGAACAACATCCTGGACTCTTCCCAGTCCGGGTTCCGCAGCAACCACAGCACTGAGACTGCCCTCATCGCTGCCACCGATGACATCAAGTCCCTGCTGGACAATGGAGAAACGGCGGCCCTCATCCTCCTGGACCTGTCAGCCGCATTCGACACTGTCTGCCACAACACACTACAAACACGCCTTCACAACACCGGGATCCAAGAGAAGGCCCTGAATTGGACCACCTCCTTCCTCTCCGGCAGAACACAGAGCGTCCACCTTCCCCTCTTCCGCTCCGAAGCCATCGAGATCATCTGTAGCATACCCCAGGGCTCATCCCTCAGCCTAACTCTGTTTAATAGCTACATGGCACCACTTGCCCACAGCGCCCATCGGCATGACCTCAACATTATCTACTAAGCCGATGACACCCAGCTAATCCTCTCCCTCACCAAGGAATGCCACACCACCAAAACCAACCTTCATGAAGGACTAAAGGCCGTCGCTGAATGGATGAGGAACAGCCGACTGAAGCTGAACTCAGGCAAGACGGAGGTCCTCATCCTCGGATACACCCCTTCAGCCTGGGAGGACTCCTGGTGACTGACTGCACCGAGAACCGCTCCAACACCCACCGACCATGCACTCAACCTAGGGGTCATTCTCGACTCCACCCTTTCCATGACTAAACAGGTCAATGCCATCTCCTCCTCCTGCATCAACACCCTCTGCATGCTCCTCAGGATCTACAAGTGGATCCCCACTGAAACGAGAAAAACGGTCACCCAGACCCTCATCAGCAGCAGGTAGAACTACAGAAATGCCCTCTATGCAGGAGCTTCGGCCAAACTCCTGAAATGGCTCCAACGCATCCAGAACCCCTCTGCACGCCTGATCCTCGACATCCCTAGCCACAGCCACATCACACCCTTACTGAGAGACTTGCACTGGCTCCTGGTCAACAAGAGGATAACCTTCAAGCTCCTCACCCATGCACACAAAGCACTCCACAACCCCGGACCAACGTACCTCAACAGACGACTCTGCTTCTACACCCCCCGCCAGCTCTGCTCCGCCGACCTCGCCCTTGCCACAGTCCCCCGCTTCCGAAGAGCAACCTCCAGAGGCAGATAGCTCTCCCACCTCACCGCCAAGACCTGGAACACCCTCCCTGTCCACCTACGATAGACCCCAGACCTGTAGACCTTCAGAAAACTCCTCAAGACCTGGCTTTTTTAGCAATAGCAGCATTCCTCACCCCAGAGCCTTGACACCCTCACAGGTGAGTAGTGCGCTTTACAAATGATATGATTGATTGCGCCAGTAATTACCCAGACTTCTACTCAAGGCGACACCAGGTATGTATTTTTGAGAATGTGCAGAAAGTTCTTTATTTGTTGCTTGCGTGTTTGTTGGGCAGGCGTTGTTTTCAGTTCAATTGGATCCAAGGAAAATGTTTCAAAATTTATGTAGTTGCCAGAAGCTTTTCGATCAATTGTTGGAACTGCATCAGGGTTTGTTGAAATCACATTTTGCTCTCGTCAAGGCATGTTGACGTAGAAGTCTGTATTAGGTCTAATGAGGTGCCGGGTTTTTAGGAACTCGTGGTGCCAGGGGGAACACCCAGAGACCTCTTTGAGTTCTTCCTGTTCTGGACCACAGAAACACAGAGTCTTCTAGGTGATGTCAAGGATCGAGTTTTATTGGCTGCAACCAAGTAACAAGCGTCCTAGAAGTACAACAGCACGGTGTGTATATTCTCAGGAGACTGTTCGTTTTTACAGAACCAGCCTTCTCCTTTTATACAGAAATATCACCTTCAGGCAAGAATTCTTTGTTTTACAGTACGGTCATATACATATTTCCACAACACTAAAAAAGCAAAGTCATGATGGCAAACCCACATTTTCGTATGTCCAGTTTGTGATAGATGACCCAGCCCGGCCCAGAACTTCCATCAGATATCGATGAAACCCCAATAAAATCGGGCACCTCCTCATCGTAAAACTAGTCATAAACAAGAAACAGGGACAGGTGTGTGTGTGTGAAAAAACATGGTTTGTGTGTGATGAAGGGTTTATGACATGTTGTGCCTTGATGTTATCTCACTCGGCCACTGGGCGAGGAATCGCCCTAACAGGTTTGGCTGGAGTCAGTGGAGTCAGCTCGGCCAGGTCTTGGGGGAAGTCAGCTAAGGTGGACGTGTCCTTTCAGATCGAATTCGGCCTTGATCAATTGACTATGTAAGGGCAACCACAAGATGGATGCCGCTCACAAAATGGAACCCGAGGGTTCAAGATGAGAACCATGATTTAAGGGTGATTGCATCACTCAATCACGACGCAAATGCATAGGCATAATGTCCTAATCATTACCGGTCTGCCGATACCAAATTCGTCATGGTACGATGACATTTTCTGACACGAGTGTTAGGTTTCGGTACCATATTATAGCAGGGTCCAGAATTTTCAGAACCACAGACCCTCCTTTTGCCCTTATATAGGCAATAACTCATGCTATTCTGAGTCCAAATCTGTATTCATGAAGTCATGGAGATGCTGCTGTAGCATCATCCTGTTGCTCAGTTCGTCCCTTGACACAGGCTTCCTTACACATGATGTAGCACAGAGGCCACATATTGCAGGAGCGCACTGCACACACAGGCAGAACATAAACAGAATGGCTAAGATCATTCCAATGAATATCAGACTTTTCCATCCCCACGCAGATATCAGTTCCCAGAACCACCCTAGCAATGACCCGTCTCCTTTGTCCACATGAATGGAATCAGAGATCTTGTGCAGTTTGGAGATGGCATGGTATACTGTCGGAGCATTGTCAGTAATGAAAATGCAGCAACTGGATTGGATCACTTTACATACCCCACCACGGTCTGCAAGTATGACATCTAGGGCAACCCTGTTCTGAAGAGTCATAAGGCGGTCCGACTGGAGCTCTGCAGTCAAGTTACTAAGGGCACCAGCCGTTTCAGTCACGGCGGATTCAACTACCCTCGTCAATTGGCGAATGTTCCTGCTGTTCACCATAGGCCCCCAAAACGGCAGAAAACCCTTTGCGAAATCTTCAAACTCCTGTTCCGCAGTGTCGCCTTTACTCATGACGCCTCTAACTATCCTTGTCCGATGGTAATCTGCCTCGGCCGTGTAGGTGGGTGGCAGCAGAAACGAGACAAAACATGTGCACGAGAAGTCAGGGGGCAACCATGTATACGCTCTATCGTGGCAGATGAAGTAGGTACCCTTAGCTGCTAGGAATGAAGGAGAGGTCTGAGACGAGAAAACGTAAGTCTCAGTACAGACACTCTTCCCAAATCGAGCTCTGGGGTTTTTGCCATTTCCTTGCAGACATAGGTGACCTTGGTGGGGTACTATCCAGATGGGGAGGATTTCTTTGCTTGCTGACTCATACTCAAGGAAATTCCATACTTAGTGATGTTCCATCTACTGTATGGGGTAAACTCATCTTTGGGAATCGTTCGATATGTGTCAATATCCCTGCTCATATTCCTGATTCCTGCCACTAGTGCCTTGTTGCTTGAATTTCTTCCTGTGGGACGCAGGGGATACGGTTCTATGGCAAACAGGAACATTGTCTGGAAAGCCCACAGAGAACCATAGTAACTAAATGGCAGGACAAAATATGGGATACCCTTGTCTGTCGTGTGTGTCATAAGTCCACATACCCAACAATTCATTGTGTTCATTACAGACTGGTGCTGGTGTAGGAGCTGGACGAATGAGTTATTTACAAATTCTAATCTTCTGACAGACTCGTGTTCAGGTAGAGGGTGAAAAGAATGCGGGGAAACAGTAGGAGGAGGTGTGGGCTGAGTGTTGTGTACAAATGTAACTCGAAAAGTGAACAAAGCATAGCCCACCAAAAACATCACTATACTGCACAACATAAGGATGGATATTATTAAAGTTTGTTTCTTAGCCATAACAGCACATATTTTCTTTTCAAAGTTCGTGGATCTGGCAGGTCTCTTCACCCTTGGAAACTCCATCCTCTAAGTTGCTGCCCGCGGTGGGAGATTGATTCTGCTAAGGAGTGCTTCTGTTCAGTCCAGGGTAACTCCCTTAGACCAACCAGAACTGTCGACCTAACCGTCTCCAGCTGCACTTCCAAAGACTGTGGCAACCGCGACCCTAGCAGCAGAACCGGATGGCGGTTCGAAAATCAAAAATGAGCAAGTTTCCGGGATGAGAGAGCTGCACAATCAAAAATAGTTCTTGGGGGAAAGAAAAATCTTTATTAGTTCATTTTTATTAGTTCGTTTTTCTTGGCCTCTGATTATACCGTTGTTTTCCCGGTATGGTATGGTCTTGAAACAAGACTTCAGGTTCTGTAGTGTCCAACTGCATTGACGGTGGCACAAATCCTTGCAGAATGTTATCGCTCTCTTTTTCTGTAGTAGTTCCTTTCAAACGTGCATCACTGAAGGGTAAGAAGCGAGGCACAGTCTCGGTCTCAGAGTCAGCAATTCCCTCCTGGACCCACCGGTCATAAGGGAGGGGTAACGGGACCCTTTTACAATGGGTGCCGTGCACCCAGTTCTTCTTGCAGTGGACACGTACTGCAGAGCGGGTAGCCAGCAGAACTTGGAAGGGTCCGGACCAGCGAGGCTGCTCATTCTTGGTTCGCTGGACGTTTCGCACCAGGACCCAGGCGCCAGGTTCAATTGCGTGGCCTGGATCATCAGACGCTGGCGGAGAGGAACTGTGGACCTGTTGGTGTAAAACACGCAATTTAGTTGTCAATTCGTGCAAATAGTCAAGTAGTACAGGATGCTCTATCTCGCTGAGCTTTTTGGGCCTTGGCACTCCCCATATGTTGGCCGGGCGGCCAAACACAATCTCGTGCGGACTAAGTCCCAGTCTAGAATGGACAGTAATTCTTGTCGATAGGAGTGCCAAAGGCAGGGCGTCAGGCCATTTAAGACCTGTGCTCGCTTGGATCTTGGCCAATTTCAATTTTAACGTGCCGTTGTAGCACTCTACTAATCCAGCTGATTGGGGGTGATTTGCAGCGTGGAACTTGTGGTTTATGCCTAGACTCTCACACACCCTCTTCATCACTCGTCCCACGAATTCACTCCCATTATCACTCCAGACCATTCGAGGCATTCCAAACCTAGGGAAGAATTCTTTGACCAGGGCTTTGGCTGTGGACAAGGCAGTATTGTCCTTAAGGGGGTACGCTTCCACCCACCTGGAAAAGGCACAAACAACAACGAGCACGTATTTCAGATTGTTGCACCTTTCCATGTGGATGAAATCTAGCTGCAAAACCTCGAACGGATACGTTGGAGGCGCAAAATGACCAGCTGGAGTTGGAGTTCCCTTACCAGGATTGTACTTCAAACACACCATACAGTTCTTGACCACATTCTCTGCACATTTAGGGATGCCACTATTCTGCCATACTGGGGCCAACAACTTACAGATCCCTTTCACACTGATGTGAGCCATTCCATGAGCCATTGTCACCACTGCAAGCACATATGCATCGGGTAACAACCATCTCTGATGCTCTGACAATTCGACCCAACAACCATTTGCATCCAATCCACCCTTGCTTTCTCTCCATTCATTCACCTCTTTCTCAGGGGCTTTGGATTGTATAGACTTCACACTCTCAATTGTGTCTTCACACATACCCACATCACCAATCCATCTCGCGGGACCTGCAACATACATTCGACTCATCACGTTCCTCACAGTCTCTTTTGCAACTTCATCTGCAAATGCATTCCCACGACCAACATCATCTTGAATCTTTTTGTGTGCACTGCATTTCATAATCGCAACTTGTAGTGGCAAGGTCAGTGACTCGAGAAGCTCATTTACTAGCTGACCATGTTGTATCTTTGCACCATGTGATGTCAGGAACCCACGTTCACGCCACAATCGTCCAAAACTGTGAGCTACGCCAAAGGCGTACTGGCTGTCTGTATACACATTCACTCGTTTTCCTTTTGCCAACACACACGCTCTTGTAAGTGCAATCAACTCAGCTGCTTGCGCAGAATTGTGTGGGATACGTGCAGTTTCTACAATCGTATGCAACGTTGTCACAGCATATGCTGCAGTCGTATCACCATTTGGCAACTTGAAGCACGAACCATCAACCCATAAAGTATCATTACATTCAGGAAGAGGAGTGTCCTGTAAATCTATTCTCCCTTTTGTCTCTTCTTCTGTCCTAAAACAGCAATCATGTTGTTCGACCTCATCTGTCTCTGGTGGAATGGGCAATAACGTAGCTGGGTTTAGTGTATCACACCTCTTTATGTGTATGTGACTCGCTAACAGTGTCAGCTCATAACTTCACAGTCGAGCACTAGTTAAGTGCTGTGTCTTTGTTCTGTTTAGCAAAATGTCTACTGCATGTGGGACCATAACTATTAGTGTGTTATTCATTACTAACCCAGCAGACTGTCGAATACAGACAGCTGCTGCCGCAGTGGCCCTCAAGCAACTTGGTAATGCCTTAGCTACGGGATCTAAAGTTGCTGAAAAGTACGCGCATGGACGCTGTTTGTCCCCAAAGGACTGTGTCAAGACTGATAATGTACAACCTTCCTTCTCCTGGACGGATAACGTAAAAGGCTTACTGTAGTCGGGGTTACCCAACACAGGAGCCGAACATAGTGCATCACGCAACTCGTGAAAACTTTTCTGACAATCTTCAGACCACGGAATGGGTTTCGGTGTATCCTTGCAGGTTAATGCCACCAAAGGTTTGGCCAACAATGAGAAATTTGGTATCCATTGTCTGCAATATGATGTAATGCCCAAGAAAGCACGCACTTCTCTCTGTGTCCTTGGGACACCCAATTTCGCAATTGCCTGTATTCTCTCTGGGGTCAGCTTCCTTCCCTCCTTCGATAAGATGTGACCTAAGTAGGTTACCTCGACAATGTGGCTTGCTTGCAAATCTCCTCAGTATCTGCAGCGACTCGTAAATCGTCTACGTACTGAACAAGACCCGCACCATCTGGTAGAACAATCGTGTCAAGTTGTGATTTCAGAGCCTGACAGAATATAGATGGACTTTCACAGTAGCCCTGAGGAGCGCGTTTGAAGCGGAAGCTTCGACCTTCTAAATTGAAGCCAAAAATATCTCTGCTCTCCTCGGCAATCGGGATGCTGAAGAAAGCATTCTTCAAGTCAATCACCGAGAACCAAGTGGCTGAAGCTGGAACCATAGTCAATAGGGCAGTAATATCGGGAACAACTGGAAACTGTGGCACAACAATCTTATTCACTTCTCTAAGGTCAATCACGAATCTGTACACAGGTGGCTGGGAAGGATCAGTACGCTTTAAAACTGGCAAAACGGGACTGTTACAAACGTTGCCTGTTGTCTCTTCAATGACATCTTTCTCAATCAGATCGTAAATGATTGCTAACAACGCCTTTTCGCCTTCGCTAGAGATCTTGTACTGGGGAATACGTGGCAACCTAACATTGGCTTTCAATGTTATAACATATGGCGCTATCTCCAAAAGACCCACATCATTAGAACCAGTAGCCCAAAGTGTATCTGGAAGAGAAAACAGTTCTGTTGGAATATTTTCCCTTGACAGATACATTGGAGAAATCACTTTCTTGCCCAGTGTAAGTTGTACTCCCAAGGGAGAACAGTACACAGTCGCATATAGTCTCTTTAACAGATCCAGACCTAACAAGTTTTCACCACAACCTGTTGTAAGAATGAGGGGTGCTTCAAATTCACATGGCCCAACAGAAAGGGACATAGGACTAGAGATCGGGTTTCTAACAGGGGCGCCAGAAAAACCTACTGAAACATTTATTTCGCCAGACAAAGGTGCGCCAGGAAGTTTTGAGTGCATAATAGAACTCTTTGTAGCACCAGTATCCAGCAGAAAAGATTCCGACACACCTGATGTAATCACCTCAACATAAGGTCCATTCTGATCTACTGGAACTGAAACAACTCCCTCTCTTTGTCCATGGCTGTCCTAGCAATCATTACCCTCATTCTCGTTTTCTGCATAGTAGTCATCAGCATAGTACTGAGCTGTCCTAGAATACGCATTATTCTGTTGATCAAAGCTGTTCATGGAATTCTGAGGCGGAAAAGAAGTAGTATTCTGGGGAACATTTCCACGGCCCCTACCTCTAGGAGCCACCAGAAACACCATTCAAACGTAGCAATAAAGCCGGACAACTATTCTTGAAATGACCCTCTTCCTTGCAATACGCACACTGATTAGGACCATACGGTAAACACTGTTGAGAAGACTCCTTTCTTTGGGAGTTTCTCGAATACTGCTGAGGTTGCTGATAATCTTGCTGACTAGCAGTACGAGGCGGATAAGCTTGCTGGAGAAGGACTTTAATTTTTAAATCTTTAGTCTTTTTGTCTGCCTTCTCTAGCTCGTCTTTGCGCCTATTTTCATAGTACTGGGCTGTGGCTAAAATCTGCGCTGACGTGGAGACAGCCCAAGCACTCTATGAATCTTTCAGTTTATTACATAGTTCAGGAAGCAGATTATCCACAAACTTGTCAACAAACAATCTTTGGCCACCCTCTGTAGCCATATCCTGACCACTATGATCAACGAAAGTCTCTTCAAACCTCGTGAAAAAGTCAGACACATTTTCATCTTTCTTCTGCTTGCATGCAGACAACTTGTCCCAATTCACACGCAATTCAGGCATTAAAGTCTTCAAATACGTGATAATTCTACCAGAAAGTTCAGCTACTAAAGGCTCGGGCTTAGAGCCACCAACTTGTCTAGCATCAGTAGCAGCGATATTAGCCCATGTGTCACCTAATTCCTGATCATGATCTGCATGACGAATCTTACTCCATAAAGGCTGTGGAACAACATTTCCAAACAACATGTCTACATCCGCTAAATTCATTATACATGAGCTGGCAGTCTGTGATAACTCCTTATAATACCCTGCAGGATTTTTGCGAGGATCAGGTAATGTCTGTTTTAGAGCCAAGACTTCAGATCTTTTCCAGGGAACATGTACCCATACACGCTGGAAATGCGGCGGAATTGCTGGATTCGCATTTGCATTACCTTCCCTCCAAACTGGAGGAACTTCTCTCATGGGATACTGTCGCGCCTTTTTCCTACCTGACATGTCATACTCAGACAGTAATCTAGAATTGCTTCCCTTACTCCTATAAGACAACAACATATCTATTGCTTGTTCAATATCGTCACCTACAATCATGCCTTTTGAGAAATTGAATCTTACACGGAATAATTCTTGCATGTTGCATTCTGGATCATGGCCTCTCAAATCCTCACAAAGAAATACACACATTTGTTCAAATACATATCTCTGTGTAGATGCTTCCCACTGACAGAAGACTTCCATAACGGACTGAACATCATACTTTACAGTATCAGTAACCCATTTACGTGCTAACTCATTCAGCACTTCTCTTTCGTGATAGTCAGGCAGTCGACTCCGCAACTGTCTACGTTCTGTATCAGGGGTCGTCTTAGGCGACTCAAAGAAAGGTGAGAAAAGACCAGTGACAGTGTTTGTCACTCTCTGTCGAACAGATGGAGAAACTGGTGGAAAGGCAGAATCACCAGAAAAGACAGGCTGATGTAAAGCAGAAGTCGAGGCAGTATCAGAAGGAGTATTAGGATAGATAGTCGGAGCAGTAGGCGAAGTCGTAGAAAAAGCAGATGGAGTATGGAGCAAAGGCGGCGGCCCTTGAGAGGGCTGCGCCGGAGAAGTAGAAACCAGCTGAAGAGGAGCTGGTGTTTGTGTAAGAACTGGAGTTCGTGCGCCGGGGCGCGGTATAACAAAGCGCTGCGGGGGTGCAGTAGCATTTTGTGCATATGGGGGTGGTGAACTCAGTAAGTGGGACATTAAAGGATCCTTTTCAGATGTCCCTTTTGAACCTTGTCCTTCACGTGGCAACACTGGGTAGCATTTATCTACTGCTAACTTCTTGCTTCTGAGCATTTGTTCAATCTCTTGCTCTTCCTCGTTATCCCTGTATGCAACGGCGGCTTGCACCATTGACATACCTCTTTTATTTTTCTTTGCTAATTTCATTTCTTTCTGTTTGGCTTCCTTGCGCCATAAGCGAAAAGAGTCAAACATCGCCGGCCGAACTTTCTTCTTGAAAAGTTTAACCTCTAGATTATCTAGGATTTCTGTATCAAAGCTACCATATTGGGGCCATTTTAAAACACCATCTTTTCTGGTGTATTTTATCCACACTTCATTATATGTGATAGGACCTACTCCGTGCTTCACATAGAGCTCATATGTTGGAGTTCCAATCAGAGGAACCGGACACGAATCCTCTAATCGGGAGTCCTTACTACAACCAAGACAAAACAAGTTTCCAAGTCTGCTAAGACCAGGCATCTTCGCTCACTAGTCTAGCTTCAAACTTCAAAGGATTATCGAATACGATATTCTTGTGAATACACTAGTCCCTTGGCTTTGGTGCTTGCAAGTTCCAAATCAAAGCGTATCTCAAGGATACCAAAACTAAGAATCAAACTAAGGACTGGGAGACGCTCCACTTATACTTAACTGAAGTATTGATGATCGATGACGTCACTAGAAGACTCGTCTATCGTTTTGCTCTACCAAGTATCGATGGGTCCAAAACAGGTCGATAGTCAGGGCAGCAGTCCTTCGTAGCCGTCGGGACGCGGGGAACCTCGCAGCAAAGACCTTCGGAACCACGTCGACATACAGGGGTCGCTGAAGTGGCTGGCCGTCCTCTGGAATTTTCACACGAAGCTCCTCACGAACATCTGGCTTGGACTGATACCGCTTGATACTGCCCCGAGTTGGACGCCAACTGAGGTGCCGGGTTTTTAGGAACCCGGTGGTGCCAGGGGGAACACCCAGAGACCTCTTTGAGTTCTTCCTGTTCTGGACCACAGAAACACAGAGTCTTCTAGGTGATGTCAAGGATCGAGTTTTATTGGCTGCAACCAAGTAACAAGCGTCCTAGAAGTACAACAGCACGGTGTGTATATTCTCAGGAGACTGTTCGTTTTTACAGAACCAGCCTTCTCCTTTTATACAGAAATATCACCTTCAGGCAAGAATTCTTTGTTTTACAGTACGGACATATACATATTTCCACAACACTAAAAAAGCAAAGTCATGATGGCAAACCCACATTTTCGTATGTCCAGTTTGTGATAGATGACCCAGCCCGGCCCAGAACTTCCATCAGATATCGATGAAACCCCAATAAAATCGGGCACCTCCTCATCGTAAAACTAGTCATAAACAAGAAACAGGGACAGGTGTGTGTGTGTGAAAAAACATTTTTTGTGTGTGATGAAGGGTTTATGACATGTTGTGCCTTGATGTTATCTCACTCGGCCACTGGGCGAGGAACCGCCCGAACAGGTTTGGCTGGAGGCAGTGGAGTCAGCTCGGCCAGGTCATGGGGAAGTCAGCTAAGGTGGACGTGTCCTTTCAGATCGAATTCGGCCTTGATCAATTGACTATGTAAGGGCAACCACAAGATGGATGCCGCTCACAAAATGGAACCCGAGGGTTCAAGACGAGAACCATGATTTAAGGGTGATTGCATCACTCAATCACGACGCAAATGCATAGGCATAATGTCCTAATCATTACCGGTCTGCCGATACCAAATTCGTCATGGTACGATGACATTTTCTGACACGAATGTTAGGCTTCGGTACCATATTATAGCAGGGTCCAGAATTTTCAGAACCACACTAATTGCAACCTGGTTATTATTTTGACTTTGATTTTGAAGTTCAACTTCGGGTTCAAGAGGAACGAGTTCCATAGCATTGTTGCATGGTCCTTCGTTCCGTACAGGAGGCTCTTCAAATGTGATGAGTTTTTCTGTTTGAACTTCTTGTATTGTAGCTAGAGGAGGGCGTCTGCTACTGTGGAGTCCACGAGGCCTACTGCTTAGTATTGGCCACATAGTGCAACTTGATTAAGTCGATTGAGACAAATCTTTTCTCCTTTTTTTCCAGCAAGAGGTACATGCTTTCTGTAGGTTGGTCCAAATTCTTTTTTGTCTGCTATTTTCTCTCTGACCAGATCCCCAACTTTTGGGATCCAGACAGGTCTTGCCATCACTGGCTTGACTTCTCCAGTGGCGGTCTGTTTTTTGTGGACGTTACTTTTTTGTGTCCTGGATTTATTTAGAACCTGTAAAACAGCAAAAGATCATGGATATCAAATGGTTTCTCATCTGCTACTGTGCCTTTACAATCAAGTCACAGCCCACAGTCTCATCCCAAATAGAATTTCGAAAGGAGTGGCACCTCATAGAGATCTTCTTGGCTGGTTGTTGAGGGATCTCTTTACCCCATATAAGTGATTGCACTAACTACCGCCCTTGCCTAATACCCTAGCTGTTAAAGATTGCTTTAGGTCCCGGTTTTTTCTCTCCACAACCAAATTTCCCTCAGGATGGTATGGAGAGTAGTACCTCAATGCTACGCCCATACTTTCCATGGCCGCTTTGTAAGCCTGAGAGCTAAACGCCGGGCCATGGTCGGAATGCAACGTGCCTGCGTATGTTCCTATAAAGACTCGCAAATCTTTGGTAACAGTTTCGAGCTCCAGCCGAGCGCTGAGGCCAAACACAAGGGAATCTTGATCATGAATCCACTGCCACCAAGATATACTTGTAAGCCCCATCAGATTGTAAGGGGCCACAGCGGTCCAGATACACACAAGCAAGAGGTTTGTCTGATTTTTTTATTATTTATTTTATTTTGTTTATTTATAGAGCTCTACATTCATCCCGAGGGATATCAAGGCGCTAAAGCAAATGTAATGGTAAGTCTGCAAGACTATATGTTAATATTTAGTGAATAGATGTGTTTTAAATTTTTTCCGGAACAGAATGTAATTAGAGGTAAGTCGTAGGTGCTGAGGTTCCGTGATTTTTTAACCCAACTCCATTTTGTTTACGTTGTCCAAAGATGCCATTTTGTGATGCCCTCACGTAGGCCGTGGAGGTAACCGAACGAACAAAGTTGCATGGGCTTCGTTGTTCATGTACATATTAACTAGGCCTTTTCTGACTTGCGAGTTGATTGCAAAGAAACTGACCTCGTCACCTGAAACTGACCCTTTGCAAGGCCAGTTTCCCTGGTTGATCATTGTCTGAAATTGGCAATCACTGTTCAGGATATTGTTACCTTTTAGTTCACTTGCACATATCTTATCCTACTCAATATCTGAATTACTTCTTCCTTTATGTCTTCTCGTTACATGGGTAGTGCTTTCAATTATGGGTTTGTCCGGCTCTTGGAAATTGAATTTGGGACATTCCTAATAATTAACTTGTGGGTTGGTGCAATGTAAAGTGAGTTTTTGTGATATGACGAAGCATGGGAAAATGTATTTGATTCGTTAGAATTTGTCGCAGTAGGTGTGCATTCATAATGAGCAAAAGGTGGATAAATACTGATGTTTTGCTCTATGAAAATTGAACAGTTTCTTGAGTTGTACACCGTGTTGTATTGCTGGGATTACTGTTACTAGCTGCAGCTAATAAATTTGATCTCTGATGCCACCTAGAAGTATTCTGTGTTTCTGTTTGCCAAGACAGGAGAATCCGAAGACTTTGGGCGTTTCCCTGGCGCCGCTGGGTTAGAAAAACCCGGTTCTTCAGTTGGCGCCCAGTGGTGGGGCGACTTCAGTGGTACCGGTCCAAGCCCGAGGATCGTGAGGAGCCACGTGAGAAAATTCTGGAGGAAGGCCAACCACTTCATTGACCCCTGTATGTCGTCGTGGTCCGAAGGTTTTTGCTGCGAGGCTTCCCGCTTTTCCGACGGCTGTGAAGGACTGCTGCCCTGACTGTCGCCCTGTCTTGGACCCTTGATTGATCCTTTGTAGAGCGAGACGATAGACGGTCTTCTGGTGGCGTGACAGATACTTTGGTTAAGTATAAGTGGGTTCTCCCACGATCTTTGTTTTGGTTCTTGGTTTTGATTCAGATATTGCAATAGCTGAAGCCGAGGGGCTCGTATATTTACGAGTGTATTGATAGTTGATAACCCCTTGAAGTTTGAAGCTAGGTTAGTGAGCTATAAGATGCCTGGTCTTAGTAAATTTGGGAAATGGTTTGGTTGTGGTTGCAAAAAATCAATTGGGGAAGTGTAGAGGAGATGATAGAATCACCCTCCTGAGCTAGACTTGTAAACAATGGGATTCTATCAATGTGAGTGGTGACTAATTTTATATGATTTTGATATATTTCTCTAATACACTGCAATGTGAAAATGAGGCCTCTCTGCGGGTGGCAGAATGAGGGCACTGTGTGTTTTTCAAATACCCCTCACACACTATGAATCCCATAGTGTAATTCTCCCATCATTGGGATCTTCCCGTCCCTCTACGGGGCGGGGCGTGCTTCGACCTACCAGTGACGCGGGAGCACCTATATTTTTGACAATAGGCTATGTGATGTGATGAGGATAGTGATATGTGTTAGGGAGTGTAGGGACCTATTTACGTGAATGGTAGTGTAAAAAAAAGGGTTAAAAATTCCCCGGCTAGTCGAAAAAATTAACTCTAATGGTTTCGCAAGCTGGGAACATTAAAAGGGGGTTAGTAAGTAGAATTACAAGTGTGGTCTACTTTTTCGACATGACATGTTTCATAGGCAGACCCCTCCTGCCTACTCATCAGGACCTCTGTTGATCCCTACAAAAATACTCAATTCTAAACTAAATGTTAAATGCCTATGGTCCTAAAACTTAACAGCAAAAATCGGCTGCTAGGTTTTGCCTCGGGGCTTGAGTTGGCCCTTAGTGAGGCATTATCATGAAAAATGACCTAATATGGTCTCTGTGGAAAGAAAAAAGGAGAAAAAGGGTACATGGTTGTAGAATTACAATATGTAAAGCACAATTCATACATGGCTCATTTTTGCTTGAGTCACAATGTGGCTTAGTATCCCAAAGTATTCTCAACATTAATTATGTATATGACCCGAAGGACTGCCATTCGCCATCGTGGCCAAAGGGAAACTTCAACACAAAGCGTGATATACACTTCAAACACATCTTCACAATCCAAAATGACCCATCTGGTGGTGGGTTTTTAAGCAAGCAAGGGTGTGGACCTCCTTGCAGTTCCAGGACAAGTGTCTAGTTAAGAAAAAACATCTCACTAGCGGCGTGACATCAAAACAACCACTCATCATACTGATAAATGGGTCATTATCACACATGCCGGTTGATATATTATTCATGAATAACATGGCAGATGATGGCTTAATGCCTCCCAGACATCAACCTATCAAGCTCCCAAAATGCGTCATAGTCAAACATGCTGGTTGAAATAATGATCGTGAAAACGAGCGACAGCAAATGATGGCAAATGCCTCCAAATGTGCAAGCATGCTACAATTGATACATACATTTGAAGTGTGGTGATAGGGCCTCATGAGCCTGCGTCTTGGGGTGATTAGTTGACTGGTTACTATGGAGGAAAGTTTAAACATAGTCACTCACGCTGTTTGATGGCGGCAGAATCTCACTGTCAGAGACGCACCCCTCCGCTATCACAAGACCAAGTTTTTAAAGACCCATGGTCAGGGTCTCACTTACGTGACCGCATGCCTAATCTGGCTTTATTCCATACCCTTGGTTGTGGTTGCAACAGGGATTCCCGATTGGAGGATTTGTGTCCGATACCTCCGGTTGGAACTCCAACTTATGAGCTTTATTCAAAACACGGAGTGGGTCCCATTACGTATAATGAAATATGGGTCCGCTATACTGGAAAAGATTGTGTTTTACGATGGCCCCAACATGGTAGCTTCGAATTAAATATTTTAGATAATCTGGAAGTCGCCCTATTTAAGAAGAAAGCCCGGCCGGCAATGTTTGATTCTTTCCGCCTTTGGCGTAAGGAAGCCAAACAGCGAGAAATTAAGCAAGCAAAGAGAGATAGGAAAGATAAGAATATGTCAGTGCTACAAGCTGCTAGGCAGTTTAAGGAAGATGGAGAAGAGCGTGCGAGTGAAGTCTTAGATAGACAGCGTTGCATGGCTATCGATAAATGTTATCCGGCCTTGCCGCCTTCCCTTTCAAAAGTGAATGAAGATCCTGAAAAAGATCCTTTGATTTCTCATTTACTGAGATTACCACCTCCTTATGTGCAGGGTGCTACTGCACCTCCATTACCCCCGGTTGTTGCACCTCTTGCTGTTCAGCTTTCTGCTGTTGTTCAGCCACCCGTTGCTCCACAGATGGTTCTCCCTCCTACGGCGCAACCTCCTCTAGGGTCGCCGACTTTGCTACCAACTTTGCCCTCAAACTCCTTTGCCTTCTACTTCTGTATCTTCGACTCCTGCTCCTCGTGTCCCTACGCCTCTTTTGCTTCAAAATACTCTTTCTCCTGTTCTTATGGCGACTTCTTCTCCTTCTGCTCGAAAATGAATGACTAAGACTGTTGTTAATCTCTTGTCTCCACTTTTTGGGTCATTGAATATGACCCCTGTTTTAGAACGTAAACAGAGTCGTAGTCAGTTTCCTAGTCCCAAAGAGCGGACACTGTTGGATCTTTTGGCTCGAATATGGGTTTTAAAAGCTTCGAGGTATAATTTACAAGCGATTATGGATGTTTTCTTTCAGTGGGAACCACCAAAGCAAAGGTATGTGTTTGATATGATGTATACTTTTCTCCGTCAGGAAGGGGAAAATAATGAGTTGGGTCCCATTCCGCAGGAAGTGCTTGATGTTCAGTCAGAATTTGCTCAAGGGATGATAGTGGAGTCTGATGTTACAGATGCTGTAGAGACGATACTTGTCTTCAGGTCTAGGCTACCGCCTCAGACATTGTACGAACCTGATTGCTTTGTTAGGAGGAAAGTGAAGCAGTATCCCATGAGAGAGGTACCCCCTGTATGGACAGAGGCAGTTCAGGCTAATGTAAATTTGGGTATTCAAGCTGAGCCGCTCATTTTCAGCGAGTATGGGTACATGTCCCTTGGAAAAGAGCAGAAGTCTTGGCTCTTAAACAGACTTTACCAGACCCTCGTAAAAATCCTGCTGATTATTACAAAGAGTTGTCTCAGACAGTTGAAGCGTGTATTATGAATTTAGCTGATATAGATATGTTGATGGGTAATGTAGTCCCTCAACCTTTGTGGGTGATGATTCGTTATGAGAATCATGCGCAAGAATTAGGAGATACGTGGGCTAATATTGTTGTTGCAGATGGTCGGCAGGTAGGAGGTGCCAAACCTGAACCTTTAGTTGCAGAATTACCTGGCAGAATTATTAATTTGATGAAAACGATGATGCCTGCTTTATGAGTGAGTTGGGATAAGTTAGCAGCATGCAAACAAAAGAAAGATGAAAGTGTGTCTGATTTCTTCACTAGGTTTGAGGAAACGTTTATTGATCATAGTGGTCAGGATATGAGCACTGAGGGTGGTCAAAGGTTGTTTGTGGACAAATTTGTCTTTAATTTGCTTCCCGAACTTTCTAATAAGTTGAAAGATTCTGAGAGTTCATGGGCTGTTTCTTCGTCGGCCCAGATCCTGGCTACTGCTCAATATTACGAGAATAGGGATAAAGATGAGAAGGATAAAGTAGAGAGGAAGACTAAAGAATTAAAGACGAAAGTTCTTTTGCAGCAAGCTTATCAGCCTCAGTATCAGCCACCCCCACAGTTTCAGAGATTGTTACAGAAGCCCGAGTATTTCGCTCCGCCATTTTTGCCAGGCCCTAATCAGTGTGCTTATTGCAGAGAAGGTCACTTTAAGCATAGTTGTCCGGTTCTGCTACAGCATGCAAATGGTGTATCTAATCAGAGAGGTCGTGGTGGTTTCCAACAAGCTCCTAGGGGTAGGGGACGTGGTGTGTTTCCTCAGAATGAGCGTTCCTTTCCCCTTCAGAATACTGCAAATTGTTTTGACAGACAGAATGCTTCGAATGTTCAGTCTGCTCAGTACTATGCTGAGTACTACTGTGTTGAGAGCGAGAGTGTTGGTTATAATTATTGCTAGGACAGCCATGGGCAAAGAAAGGGAGTAGTGACAGTTCCAGTAGACCAGAGTGGACCCTATGTTAAAGTGGTTATATTAGGTGTGGCAGAACCTTTTCTTTTGGATACTGGTGCGACAAAGAGTTCTATTATGCACTCTAAACTTCCTGGCGCACCTTTGTCTGGCTTGTCCAATGTTTCAGTAGGATTTTCTGGCGCCCCAGTTTGTAATCCGGTTTCTAGTCCTTTGCCTCTTTCTATCGGTCCTTGTGAATTGGAAGCTCCTCTTATTTTAACGACTGGTTGTGGTGAGAATCTGTTGGGGTTGGACTTGCTGAAAAGAGTGTATGCGACATTGCATTGCTCTCCTGAAGGAGTACATCTTACGGTGGGTAAGAAAGTGATTTCTCCAATGTATTTGTCTAAAGATTGTCTTCCACTGGAATTACGTTCTCTTCCTGATACACTCTGTGCTACAGGTCCCAATGATGTTGGTCTCCTGCAGATTCCACCCTATGTTGTTACTCCCAAGTGGAATCCTAGGCTACCTCGTATTCCGCAGTATAAGATCTCGAGTGATGGCGAGAGAGCTCTTTTAGCGATCATCTATGATTTGGTTGAGAAGGGTATGGTTGAAGAAACGAGAGGTAACGTGTGTAACAGTCCTGTTTTGCTTGTCCTTAAGCGTACTGATGCTTCTCAGCCACCCGTGTACAGGTTTGTGATCGACCTTCAAGAGGTTAACAAGATTGTCGTACCACAGTTTCCTGTTGTTCCGGATATCACTGCTTTGTTGATTCTGATTCCTGCTTCAGCTGCCTGGTTTTCGGTTATTGATTTAAAGAATGCTTTCTTCAGTATTCCGATTGCTGAAGAAAGCAGAGATATTTTTGACTCCTCTTTAGGAGGCCGAAGCTTTCAGTTCAAGAGAGCTCCTCAAGGTTATTGTGAAAGTCCCTCAATCTATAGTCAGGCGTTGAAAACTCAGCTTGATAATTTTGTGTTACCTTCTGGTGCAACTCTTATCCAGTATGTTGACGATTTACTGATTGCTGCTGATGATGAAAAGATTTGTAAAGAAGCTACTTTTTCTTTGGTACGACATTTGTCTGACCTTCACCATAAAGTGTCTCCTTCTAAGTTACAGTATTGCCGCCAAAAAGTGACCTACTAAGGTCATCTCTTGTCGAAGGAGGGACAGCGAATGACCCCAGAACGAAGTCAAGCGATTGCGCAAATGAGTGTGCCATCCACGCAGAGAGAAGTGCGTGCATTTTTAGGTATCACTTCATATTTAGGCAATGGATCCCCAATTTTTCATTGCTAGCAAAACCTTTGTTGGCATTGACTCTTAAAGATACTCCGGATCCTCTCCCTTGGTCTGATGAATATCAAAAAGGTTTTTCTGAATTACGTGACGCATTGTGTTCTGCTTCGGTGTTGGGTACTCCGGACTACAGTAAACCTTTTACATTGTATGTCCATGAGAGAGAAGGTTGTGCGTTGTCAGTTCTGACACAGCAATTTGGCGATAAGCAGCGTCCATGTGCGTATTTTTCATCAACGTTAGATCCGGTAGCTAGAGCGTTGTCGAGTTGTTTGAGAGCTACAGCGGCCGCTGCTGTTTCTATCCGACAGTCTGCCGGTTTGGTATTGGATAATACATTGATTGTGATGGTCCCACATGCAGTGGATACCTTATTGAATAGGACCAAGACACAGCACCTTACTAGCGCTCGTTTGTCAGGTTACGAGTTGACGCTTTTGGCTAGCCATGTACACATCAAAAGATGCAATGTGTTGAATCCAGCTACGTTGTTGCCGATTTCTGTAGAGACAGATGTTCAGGAACAGCATGATTGTTTTCTTCGGACAGAGGAAGAAACAAAGGCTAGAGTTGACTTGAAGGATACTCCTCTTTCAGTTGTTGAGGGTACCCTATGGGTAGATGGTTCATGCTTTAAGCTTCCGAATGGAGAAACGACTGCAGCATATGCTGTCACAACTTTACATACAGTTGTTGAAACAGCACGTATTGCACAGAATTCAGCTCCAGCAGCAGAGCTAATAGCATTGACGAGAGCGTGTGTGTTGTCAGAAGGAAAATGAGTGAATGTTTACACTGATAGCCAGTATGCGTTTGGTGTTGCCCATAGTTTTGGACTCTTGTGGAGAGAGAGAGGATTTTTGACCTCTCATGGTACGAAAATACAGCATGGGCAACTGGTGAATGAACTTCTTGAGTCACTTACGTTGCCAAAGCAGATTGCAATTGTGAAGTGTAGTGCGCATAAAAAGGTTGTGGACGATGTGGGTCAAGGAAATGCGTTCGCAGATGAAGTTGTGAAAGAGACAGCAAGGAATATGACGAGTCGAATGTATGTTGCAGGCCCCGTAAGATGGGTTGTGGAAAGTGGAATGTGTGAAGACACAATAGAAAGTGTGAAGTTGATTCAGGCTGAAGCTACTGAGAAGGAAGTGAGTAGGTGGAGAGAAAGTACGGGTATGTTAGATTCAACAGGTTGTTGGGTTGAGTTGTCGGAGCACCAGCAATGGTTGTTGCCTGATGCGTATGTGCTCCCAGTGGTTACAATGGCTCATGGAATGGCTCACATAAGCTCGAAAGGAATATGCAAGTTGTTGGCTCCAGTATGGCAGAATGCTGGAATTCCTAAATGTGCTGAGAATGTGGTGAAGCATTGTATGATTTGTCTGATGTACAATCCTGGAAAGGGAACTCCAACTCCAGCTGGTCATTTTGCTCCTCCAACGCACCCATTTGAGGTGATACAGTTAGATTACATTCACATGGAAAGGTGTAACAATTTGAAGTATGTCCTTGTGGTTGTTTGTGCCTTTTCCAGATGGATAGAGGCCTACCCCCTAAAGGATAATACTGCCTTGTCTACAGCCAAGGTTTTGCTCAAAGAGTACTTGCCTAGGTATGCATTGCCGAGAATTGTATGGAGTGACAATGGGAGTGAATTTGTGGGCCAGATCATGACGAAAGTGTGTGCGGGATTGGGTATCAATCAAAAGTTCCACGCTGCGAATCACCCCCAGTCAGCTGGACTTGTCGAGTGTTATAATGGCATGTTGAAGTTGAAACTGGCTAAGATACAAGCGAGCTCTGGTCTTACATGGCCAGATGCCTTGCCATTGGCTCTTTTGTCAACAAGGACGACAGTATATTCTCGTGTGGGACTTAGTCCTTATGAAGTTGTGTTTGGTCGTCTGGCCAATGTTTGGGGTGTCCCCCGGCCCAAGAAGTACAGTGACATTGAGAACCCTATGTTGGTGGATTATTTACCTGACTTGACTGCTAAATTACTTGTTCTTCACCAACAGGTCTATGACAGTGTGCCGGCAGCGTCTGCGGATCCAGGTCACAAGATCCAACCAGGCCACTATGTTCTGCTAAAGAATTTCCAGCGGTCTAAACATTTGGAGCCGAGATGGACTGGACCGCATTTAGTCTTGTTAGTAACTCGGACTGCTGTTAGAGTAGCTGGTAAAAAGAATTGGGTGCATGCCACCCACTGTAAGCTAGTCCCGCTGCCCTTACTGTATGATAAGTGGGTGAGGGGAGGTATTGGCGATTCTGAATGCGAACGAACTCCAAGATTCGTGCCTTTTAGTGATGCACATTTGGAATGGACTCAATTAGAACGTGTAGATGACGACATCTTACAAGCTGCTGTGCCTCCTGAATTAAGACTTGATACGACAGATCCAGAAACCCTGTTTCAAGACCAGACTGTGCCTAGCAAAGAACGTTACAATTTGAGACCAAGAAAGGATAAACAAAAGGACTAATAAAGCAAAAAATTTTTGATATGAGTTACACCTTTTCAGATCAAAAGACTTTTTTTTACTTTTTTTCTTTTTCGAATCACCATCCGGACTCAGCTGCAGGGTCACGGTAGGAAGTTCTTAAGGGGTGAGCCGCGAATTGACGAAAGGTCTGTGGTTCATGGTCGTTAGTACGATCTTGACGCACACTTAAGTGAAGAAGGTAATAGCCGTGAGCAGCACGTTAGAGGATGGAGTCTTTTAGGTCTGATAAGAGTGTTGGGGAAAAGGGTTTCAAAATGAAAATGTATATATTGGTCCGTAGCAAATGTTTTTTTTTTTTTAAAACCTTTATTGTGCAGATGAAGGCATACATATACGGGCCTACAACCAGTCAGGCCGGCCACGACACAGTATGAAAGCACATGAAGCAATAATAGGATTTCCCGGCAGTTACCCAGCGTTATACAAGCAAGCGATCTAATAGTAAAAAGGCAGAATTTGACCGCTGGAAACAGGATCAAGGAAGGTTAATTTTATAATATAATAGGGAGTATAGCAGGATCAGTTGCAACTTTTCGCCATCTAAGTTCCCTAGGCGGGCCACATGTCTAACAGCAAAACAAAAGGGATCGATAAAAACAGGTAACAGCATCATTTTACAGGAATCAACTTATAGACACCCCAGTTCAGAACAGTTCCATCGTGGCCCATCACGCACCCATCGACCTCCTATATATATGCAAGTACACAACAGAGGAACCAGAGCAGCAGCTTAGTTGTATTCATCCTCTATACTAACCCAGGGAGAAAGAAAAAGAAGGTAGAACAATCGTGTCAAGTTGTGATTTCAGAGCCTGACAGAATATAGATGGACTTTCACAGTAGCCCTGAGGAGCGCGTTTGAAGCGGAAGCTTCGACCTCCTAAATTGAAGCCAAAAATATCTCTGCTCTCCTCGGCAATCGGGATGCTGAAGAAAGCATTCTTCAAGTCAATCACCGAGAACCAAGTGGCTGAAGCTGGAACCATAGTCAATAGGGCAGTAATATCGGGAACAACTGGAAACTGTGGCACAACAATCTTATTCACTTCTCTAAGGTCAATCACGAATCTGTACACAGGTGGCTGGGAAGGATCAGTACGCTTTAAAACTGGCAAAACGGGACTGTTACAAACGTTGCCTGTTGTCTCTTCAATGACATCTTTCTCAATCAGATCGTAAATGATTGCTAACAACGCCTTTTCGCCTTCGCTAGAGATCTTGTACTGGGGAATACGTGGCAACCTAACATTGGCTTTCAATGTTATAACATATGGCGCTATCTCCAAAAGACCCACATCATTAGAACCAGTAGCCCAAAGTGTATCTGGAAGAGAAAACAGTTCTGTTGGAATATTTTCCCTTGACAGATACATTGGAGAAATCACTTTCTTGCCCAGTGTAAGTTGTACTCCTGAGGGAGAACAGTACACAGTCGCATATAGTCTCTTTAACAGATCCAAACCTAACAAGTTTTCACCACAACCTGTCGTAAGAATGAGGGGTGCTTCTAATTCACATGGCCCAACAGAGAGGGACATAGGACTAGAGATCGGGTTTCTAACAGGGGCGCCAGAAAAACCTACTGAAACATTTATTTCGCCAGACAAAGGTGCGCCAGGAAGTTTTGAGTGCATAATAGAACTCTTTGTAGCACCAGTATCCAGCAGAAAAGATTCCGACACACCTGATGTAATCACCTCAACATAAGGTCCATTCTGATCTACTGGAACTGAAACAACTCGATATAGAGGCCACAATTGTGATTTAACAAAAGGAACATTGTATTTCTGTCCTTCTGCAGTTGCATATTGTATAGCCGAAATGATATACGGTGGTCACCCCTGATACAGCACTGATAATGTAAATGAATTCCTACATCCAGGTAATGAACCTTAACTTATATCACTGAAGAAGAAGTAGAATAAGTAGATTTGGGTCCACCTGATATATGATATTTACCCCTTAAGTGGAATAATTTTAATCCAAATAACATCACATGAAGAGAAGTCCATAAGAGTCAGATTAATGAGAAAAACTGAATCCTCGTGAGACTTCTAATGCCCCAAATCCCTCAAAACTCTTAAGGTAGGTTGGTAACTGCAGGCTAATCCAACAAAAGACTATATATTAGATATGAAACAGGGACAACAAGGATAATCAGATCTCTGACTGAATCTAGTTGCTAGAAAAAGGCATAGGTGATATGAGCAACTATTGATTTTAAAGCATGACTAAACTCTGTTTCAGGTAAATTTTCTGGCCACTTGGGTCAAATGTGGGTACCTGTATGAAATTCCCCAATAAAGGCAAAAAGAACAGAGATCTTAGAAATGATGAAATTTCACCTAGAGTATACATCTGTAACAAATGTATAGTATATGTTGAGTAGCTCTCTCTGCATAAAAATAAGGATGTAGAGATTACGAATGTTTTAAAATTTATGTACAAGGTCCGTATATGCGATAATTTTGTGTTAATGCTAACGTCAGTGGATAATAGGCCCCTGTTGATTATGTGTTTTTTAATCTTGCCTTTTAGAGTTTTTTTTAACTAAAAAACCCCGTCCTGAAGAAGGTGTTACCATCAGCACAAGACACCGAAACGCCGCGTCGACTTTTGGTTTTTTTAATAAAATAATTTGTATTAGAATGTATAATTGTCTTATGAATGCTAATTGAAACTGTATTGTTTTTAATAAACTGACTTTTTAAACTGGTAAAGATTATAGTCTCCTAACTAATGTGGTGATTTGTAGACAGGGTTCCTACACTGATTGTTAGCTTGTATTTGTATATTATGTGTATATGAAGTGAAATAGAATCTTGCTCTTGACAGCGTAGACACCCCTTTAGACTTAGGCGGGGTTACTCCACGCTGTAGGGTATATACCCCCACCGTCTCGGGACTCCTAGTGTGTTTTTTGTATACTTATTTACCCGGTCCCTTATTGGTATTTAGGGTACCTCCCTCATTGTTGTGTGACAATCACGAATCTGTACACAGGTGGCTGGGAAGGATCAGTACGCTTTAAAACTGGCAAAACGGGACTGTTACAAACGTTGCCTGTTGTCTCTTCAATGACATCTTTCTCAATCAGATCGTAAATGATTGCTAACAACGCCTTTTCGCCTTCGCTAGAGATCTTGTACTGGGGAATACGTGGCAACCTAACATTGGCTTTCAATGTTATAACATATGGCGCTATCTCCAAAAGACCCACATCATTAGAACCAGTAGCCCAAAGTGTATCTGGAAGAGAAAACAGTTCTGTTGGAATATTTTCCCTTGACAGATACATTGGAGAAATCACATTCTTGCCCAGTGTAAGTTGTACTCCCGAGGGAGAACAGTACACAGTCGCATATAGTCTCTTTAACAGATCCAAACCTAACAAGTTTTCACCACAACCTGTTGTAAGAATGAGGGGTGCTTCTAATTCACATGGCCCAACAGAAAGGGACATAGGACTAGAGATCGGGTTTCTAACAGGGGCGCCAGAAAAACCTACTGAAACATTTATTTCGCCAGACAAAGGTGCGCCAGGAAGTTTTGAGTGCATAATAGAACTCTTTGTAGCACCAGTATCCAGCAGAAAAGATTCCGACACACCTGATGTAATCACCTCAACATAAGGTCCATTCTGATCTACTGGAACTGAAACAACTCCCTCTCTTTGTCCATGGCTGTCCTAGCAATCATTACCCTCATTCTCGTTTTCTGCATAGTAGTCATCAGCATAGTACTGAGCTGTCCTAGAATACGCATTATTCTGTTGATCAAAGCTGTTCATGGAATTCTGAGGCGGAAAAGAAGTAGTATTCTGGGGAACATTTCCACGGCCCCTTCCTCTAGGAGCCACCAGAAACACCATTCAAACGTAGCAATAAAGCCGGACAACTATTCTTGAAATGACCCTCTTCCTTGCAATACGCACACTGATTAGGACCATACGGTAAACGCTGTTGAGAAGACTCCTTTCTTTGGGAGTTTCTCGAATACTGCTGAGGTTGCTGATAATCTTGCTGACTAGCAGTACGAGGCGGATAAGCTTGCTGGAGAAGGACTTTAATTTTCAAATCTTTAGTCTTTTTGTCTGCCTTCTCTAGCTCGTCTTTGCGCCTATTTTCATAGTACTGGGCTGTGGCTAAAATCTGCGCTGACGTGGAGACAGCCCAAGCACTCTATGAATCTTTCAGTTTATTACATAGTTCAGGAAGCAGATTATCCACAAACTTGTCAACAAACAATCTTTGGCCACCCTCGGTAGCCATATCCTGACCACTATGATCAACGAAAGTCTCTTCAAACCTCGTGAAAAAGTCAGACACATTTTCATCTTTCTTCTGCTTGCATGCAGACAACTTGTCCCAATTCACACGCAATTCAGGCATTAAAGTCTTCAAATACGTGATAATTCTACCAGAAAGTTCAGCTACTAAAGGCTCTGGCTTAGAGCCACCAACTTGTCTAGCATCAGCAGCAGCGATATTAGCCCATGTGTCACCTAATTCCTGATCATGATCTGCATGACGAATCTTACTCCATAAAGGCTGTGGAACAACATTTCCAAACAACATGTCTACATCCGCTAAATTCATTATACATGAGCTGGCAGTCTGTGATAACTCCTTATAATACCCTGCAGGATTTTTGCGAGGATCAGGTAATGTCTGTTTTAGAGCCAAGACTTCAGATCTTTTCCAGGGAACATGTACCCATACACGCTGGAAATGAGGCGGAATTGCTGGATTCGCATTTTCATTACCTTCCCTCCAAACTGGAGGAACTTCTCTCATGGCATACTGTCGCGCCTTTTTCCTACCTGACATGTCATACTCAGACAGTAATCTAGAATTGCTTCCCTTACTCCTATAAGACAACAACATATCTATTGCTTGTTCAATATCGTCACCTACAATCATGCCTTTTGAGAAATTGAATCTTACACGGAATAATTCTTGCATGTTGCATTCTGGATCATGGCCTCTCAAATCCTCACAAAGAAATACACACATTTGTTCAAATACATATCTCTGTGTAGATGCTTCCCACTGACAGAAGACTTCCATAACGGACTGAACATCATACTTTACAGTATCAGTAACCCATTTACGTGCTAACTCATTCAGCACTTCTCTTTCGTGATAGTCAGGCAGTCGACTCCGCAACTGTCTACGTTCTGTATCAGGGGTCGTCTTAGGCGACCCAAAGAAAGGTGAGAAAAGACCAGTGACAGTGTTTGTCACTCTCTGTCGAACAGATGGAGAAACTGGTGGAAAGGCAGAATCGCCAGAAAAGACAGGCTGATGTAAAGCAGAAGTCGAGGCAGTATCAGAAGTAAGCGTGGGCGGAAAATCCGTTCCGCTCGCGGATTTTGCGGATTTTCGGGAAATCCGCAATCCGCGAGATTTGCGGATTTCCCGCAAAATCCGCAAATTCGCACGCAGCGGATTTTTTGGGCGGCGCGCGGCGTTGGTGATACAATTTTTGCGGCGCGCGGCGTTTATCATCGTTTGCCGAGTTGTTTTTTTCGATAGTTTGCGAGTGCTGCGCCATTTTGGATCTTGCTGTGTGATCCCGCGGGAATTGGCGAGCGCGATTACGTCATCGCGGCTTGCCAGCGATAGTTTGTCAACGCGAGTACGACGAGATCACGTCTCGCGGTACTTCGCAATTGCGAGATTTGAGATGCGGCGCGCGAAAATATAAATTTGCAATTCTGCACAAGAAATCCACCAGCAAGCAGCATAAACCTTCTAGAAATGATGATTTTTATGTGAATAACTCCTTAGTTTGACATTTGCCTGCACTTTTTTAGCGAGGAGTCCATTTTGGGGAGGGGGGCAGGGGGGTGGGAGGAAGGAAGTGCCCCATAGTCTTCAACTTCCTGTTCCTGTTCAGCAGGCTCCTCCCAGTGCTTTGTCCATCTCCTGGTCACTTTTCATTCGGATGTGGACCTGGAAGGATTACCTTTTGTGGATGCTGCTGGATCTTTGGATTTGAGGCCTTTTTGACTTTCTTTGGATCACTGTTGGATTAGAAATTTTACAAGTAAGTTTGTTTGGGGCATTACAGTTGCTGCAACTAAAATTTTGGGATTTTCGATTTTTGGGCTGTTTTGGGGCCTTTTCCCAGGGGTACTCAGTGGTGGGTGGACTGATTCTTTCTGTGGGTTGTCTTGAATTTAAACATCATGGAGGCCATAGATGAATTGGGATTGTGCTGATTTTTCTGTGTTTTTCGATTTTTTTTTTTTGTAAAATTTTGTGTTTTTCGATTTTTGACCTGTTGTTGGGGCCTTGACCAGGGGTAGTGAGTGGTGCATGGGGCCTAGTCTTTCTGTGGGCTGTCTTGAATTTAAACATCATGGATGGAATGGGATTGTGCTGATTTTGCAGTGTTTTTCGATTTTTGGGGGTGTTCATGGGGAGGGACATGCCATGTGGCTGGTGGCCATTTTGAGTGCAGCTACAGGCACTGGCCATGTGCTGGCAGGCAAGTGGCCATTTTGAATGCAGGCTTTGTTGTTAGGCCTCCAACCATTTTGCCTACTTTTCAACCTTTATTTATGCCAGGGGTAGTGAGTCTTGCATGGGCCTAGTATTTCTGTGGGTTGTCTTGAATTTAAACATCATGAAGGCCATGGATGGAATGGGATGGTGCTGATTTTGCAGTGTTTTTCGATTTTTGGGGGTGTTCATGGGGAGGGACATGCCATGTGGCTGGTGGCCATTTTGAGTGCAGCTACAGGCACTTGCCATGTGCTGGCAGACAAGTGGCCATTTTGAATGCAGGCTTTGTTGTTAGGCCTCCAACCATTTTGCCTACTTTTCAACCTTTATTTATGCCAGGGGTAGTGAGTCTTGCATGGGCCTAGTATTTCTGTGGGTTGTCTTGAATTTAAACATCATGGAGGCCATAGATGAATTGGGATTGTGCTGATTTTTCTGTGTTTTTCGATTTTTTTTTTGTTGTAAAATTTTGTGTTTTTCGATTTTTGACCTGTTGTTGGGGCCTTTTCACCAGGGGTATTTGAGTCTAGCATGGGCCTAGTCTTTCTGTGGGCTGTCTTGAATTTAAACATCATGGAGGCCATGGATGGAATAGGATTGTGCTGATTTTGCAGTGTTTTTCGATTTTTGGGGGTGTTCATGGGGAGGGACATGCCATGTGGCTGGTGGCCATTTTGAGTGCAGCTACAGGCACTGGCCATGTGCTGGCAGGCAAGTGGCCATTTTGAATGCAGGCTTTGTTGTTAGGCCTCCAACCATTTTGCCTACTTTTCAACCTTTATTTATGCCAGGGGTAGTGAGTCTTGCATGGGCCTAGTATTTCTGTGGGTTGTCTTGAATTTAAACATCATGGAGGCCATAGATGAATTGGGATTGTGCTGATTTTTCTGTGTTTTTCGATTTTTTTTTTTTGTAAAATTTTGTGTTTTTCGATTTTTGACCTGTTGTTGGGGCCTTGACCAGGGGTAGTGAGTGGTGCATGGGGCCTAGTCTTTCTGTGGGCTGTCTTGAATTTAAACATCATGGATGGAATGGGATTGTGCTGATTTTGCAGTGTTTTTCGATTTTTGGGGGTGTTCATGGGGAGGGACATGCCATGTGGCTGGTGGCCATTTTGAGTGCAGCTACAGGCACTGGCCATGTGCTGGCAGGCAAGTGGCCATTTTGAATGCAGGCTTTGTTGTTAGGCCTCCAACCATTTTGCCTACTTTTCAACCTTTATTTATGCCAGGGGTAGTGAGTCTTGCATGGGCCTAGTATTTCTGTGGGTTGTCTTGAATTTAAACATCATGGAGGCCATAGATGAATTGGGATTGTGCTGATTTTTCTGTGTTTTTCGATTTTTTTTTTGTAACATTTTGTGTTTTTCGATTTTTGACCTGTTGTTGGGGCCTTTTCACCAGGGGTATTTGAGTCTAGCATGGGCCTAGTCTTTCTGTGGGCTGTCTTGAATTTAAACATCATGGAGGCCATGGATGGAATAGGATTGTGCTGATTTTGCAGTGTTTTTCGATTTTTGGGGGTGTTCATGGGGAGGGACATGCCATGTGGCTGGTGGCCATTTTGAGTGCAGCTACAGGCACTGGCCATGTGCTTGGCAGGCAAGTGGCCATTTTGAATGCAGGCTTTGTTGTTAGGCCTCCAACCATTTTGCCTACTTTTCAACCTTTATTTATGCCCAGGGGTAGTGAGTCTTGCATGGGCCTAGTCTTTCTGTGGGTTGTCTTGAATTTAAACATTATGGAGGGCATGGATGGATTGGGATTGTGCTGATTTTGCAGTGTTTTTCGATTTTTTTGTGCTCTATAACTGAACTGATGTTCCTCTGTCTTCCATTTTTTTTAGGTGCACAAGACTCAAGAGAACCACCAGTGCCAGGAAGAAGTCCTGCAGCGGTGTGTGTGTGCAGCATAACGTCACGCGACGTCACGTCTGGCCTCAGACAACTCTACAATTCGTGCAACTGCGGCCTGCTGTCTGACCTGCTCTGAAGAAGATGGCCCCAAAGAAAGTTCTCCGTAGCTCCTCTAGCAAGAAAGTTGCTAGTAAGGAGCAGAAGAAGCAAGTTACCAAGGAGGCTGGTGTGCCACCCGCCACTTTTTTTGGGAGCAAAAAAAAAAGTACGCCTGCAGCAGCAGGATCTGCTGGGGACCAACCTGAGAGCAGCACCCCTGCTCCATTGGGTTCAGTGCCTCCACCACCACGCCAACTTAAGTCAAAGCCCTTGAGTGCTTCAGAGGCAGTCAGTGTACTTCTCCAATCACCATCGACCAGTGATGTTGGCTCATCGCAAGAAAGTAGCAGCAATGTCCCTGAATCAACACAGGTTGTTGTAACTCATCTGACAAGTGTTGAACAACCACAGCCGCAACAACAACACCATGTGCAAGTACACGCCCAAGTACATGTGGAAGGAGAGGCAGCAAAAGGAGATGCGCAAGCAAAGGTGCATGGACGTTCACAAGTGCCCACAATAGTTGTTCCTCCCGAAGTAGGGGCACATTTGGAAATCGACAATGAAGCTGAGGTATCATTGGAAGCCACTCCTCCTGATGATCATTCATTGTCTTCCACATCCCTAGCAAGGAAAAGATCAAGGGGGGTGTCTACATCTTCTTCAAGCCCACCTCGTTCTGGTGCAAGTGATCTGTCTTGGGAACCACGACAACTGCGGTCTGACAGTGAGGCAGAGGCACACCATGATCTGCCACCGGTACCTAAGCGTAAAAGGAAGGTCGTCCAAAAACTCAAACCTATGGAGTGTGATGAGGCTCAACAAGAAGTGACAGATACTGCTGGTGATGAAGCCTCTCACGATGACGACGAGCCAGTCATCACAAAGGTCACTGCAGCCCCACCGGGCATGCAGCAAAGAGACATTTTGACCCTATCCCGAGAAGCTGCTGAGCGTGATGATGATGTCGGCGAGGAGGCAATGGAAATGGAATCATTAGATTTGGAGTTAAGTAGTACACCAAAACCTACCGCTTCCATATTTCTTCCTCGCAAGAAGGTACCCACCTCGTCCTCGACCTCAATTCGTGGTGGTGAAAGTGCAAAACGTACTGAAGTTCGGCAATCCACATCCTCCACTTCATCTGTCATTAGCAGCAGGACCACCACCACCAGTATCGCCGCCTCCTCCGGCCCCCGAAGACATTTCAAGTCTCCAGTTTGGGACTTCTTTAGTGTTTGCCCAAAAAAGGAAAACGTAGCCATTTGTAGCCTTTGTAAGCTTCGATTTAGTCGTGGTAAGCTTGGTTCTAACTATGGTACCGGAGGCCAGAGAGGTCATCTTGAGAGAAGGCACCCTGTCGAATGGTTTCCGCACCTAGAGGCGGTCAAGAAAGCCGGAATTGCACGTAATGAAAACGTTGATTTGTCATCTGCTGATGACGAGGAGGTAGAAGACGATTCAAACACTTCACTTACACCCAGTTCCCATGTCAGCAGCACACCCCATGGGAGCCACACTAAGAGTGTGGGAGAGAGTGAGACATCAATGCGGAAAAGTTCATCAGCGAGCGTAACTGGGTCGAAGAGATCATCATCATCCCGTAAATCATTGGTCCAGGGCAACATTAAAAAGATGTTGTTTACAGAAGCGCAATATGAACGCAACCACCCAATGACCCGTCTGTATAACACTAAGCTGGCTAAAATGCTAGCTCTGGACCTTCTCCCTTTTTCTTTTGTAGAAGGGGTTGGTTTTCTAGAATTAGTGACAGCGCTCTGCCCTAAATGGAAGGTTCCTAGCCGGTTCTATTTTGCCCGAGTTGCGGTTCCAGCACTACATGAAGATGTTCTGAAGGTGATTGGGGCAGCTTTGCAGAAGAGTGCTGTTCACACTATACATCTGACAACAGACATGTGGACCAGTGGCGCAGGCGCTGATTACATGTGCATCACTGCACACTGGGTCTCTTTTTCAGGGGCTAAAGCAAAGCTAAACTCAGGTGTTGACACTAACATTGTTTTTAAAGGTGCTCGGAAACATGCAACACTAGCCATGTTTGGTTTGGAGAAACGTCACACAGCAGAAAACATTTTGGATGTCTTTAACACAAAGGTCCTTAACTGTCTGTCCCCACTAAAACGCAAGGTTGGTTATGTTTCCACAGACAATGGCTCCAATATAGTTAAGGCCATGAGGGACGGTTACTATTTCAGAGTGCCGTGTTTGGCGCACTGTATAAACCTGGTTGTCCAAAAATTCTTGGGTAATAAACGCAGTGCAGCGTACAGTGTATTGGAGAACTGCCGAAAAATTTGCAAGCATTTCAGGCATTCTTTTAAGGCCCGCAAGCAGCTGAGGAGCATGCTATATCAAAGTCAAATGCCAGTGAAAGCACTCATCCAGGAGGTGGTAACACGTTGGAACTCAACCTTCTACATGCTTGAGCGTCTGTATGAGCAGTATACGCAACTCGATCAATATTTCTTGAAAGAGGGTATAGAGGAGCTGAGGATGGGTGGGCCGCAATGGAACATAGTTGAAAGCCTAACACGCATGCTTCGTCCTTTTGAGGTCTTCACACGTGCAGTCAGCAAGGAGGACTCTAATTTGGGAAAAGCTATCCCATTGTTGTACATGCTGGAGGACCAACTGAAGGAGGTGTGTTCTGTGTTTCGAAAAGATGACAAAAAGAAAGACTCTTTGCTTCTGGCTGAGAAATTATTAGAGCTCCTACAAGGTGATGAACGTCTTCAAAAGATCCACTCAGAACAGCATTACATTTGTGCTACTATTCTGGATCCACGCTACAAAAAGGCGCTGGCAGGCAGAGCATTCTTTCCTTTTGCTGATGAAGATGTTACAAAGTACAAACGTTGGCTAGCCTTGTCAGCCAAGAAGTTTGAAACAGAACGGCTGGAAATTGAAGGAAATGGCAGTACATCAGCAGGCCATCCCCAGTCAAAACAATCCACTTCTGCACCTGTGGCTGTGGCACAAGTGACCTCTCAGCCGTTAAAGACACCGGCAACCGCATCATCTGCACGAAAGACAGCAGAAACATTGGAGGCTGAAGAGGATTGGCTAGCTCTGCGTGGGTTTGGTTCTCAAAAGGCCAGAGGCACAGCAAGAGCTACGCAAAGTGGAGGAACCTTGGAGGAGGACCTTGAGTCGATGGTGAAGGACTATCTGAATGACTCCACAGAGGTCTATGTTAATTCTGACCCATTGGCGTATTGGCATGGGAAAAAAGAATTGTGGCCACAGCTCACCAACCTGGCTTTAAACTACTTGTCTTGCCCACTCGCAAGTGTGTCTTCTGAACGGGTTTTCAGTGCGGCTGGTGGGATTGTAACTCCCAAACGGAGCCGCCTCTCGCCCAAAAATGTGGAGAGGTTAACAATGATCAAGATGAATCAGCACCTCATACCACCAGATATAAGAGTACGAGAGAGCGTGCCGGATGAAGAGGAGGTGGCCAGCACCATAGATGAGGGAATTTCTACTCTGTCAGGTGGCACTGACCTCACCCGGGCTGAATTCGCAGAGTATGATGACGAAGCCTTATTCTTATTCCTGGACCGTGATTCCGACTTCGAGCCCTGAAAATGAGACAACGAATCAATAACTTTCTTTTTCATCCTTATTCACTTTTATTCCTGTGTGTCTGTCTTTCTTTGTTGTGCACAGTTAATATAATTCAAACTTTAATCAGATAATCACAAAGACAAGCCCATCAGCAGAACTGTCTTCACTTGTTTGCTAATTTATTTGAAGGTGCCGCAGTCTGCATTCCTCAGGTTCACAAGTTCAGAAGAACATGCTCCTCTATCCTCCTCCTCCAGACTCCTATTTCCATCAAAGCAGAGGGCTGGTTTACGCCCAATGAAGAAAGACTCAGCACTTGTGGGGGTGTTGTTCTACCTCTTTGCAGGTGAGTTGACGGGTCTGGGGCCATTGCTGGGAAGCACTAAAAGTGGTTTGTGCCAAATCCGAGGCGGAAATTTTTTTGTGTTTTTGATGACTTGCTTGCCTTTGAGGTGCTCTTAGGGGGGGTTCCGTCTGTTTGTGGGTGAGTTTCATGGTCTGAGAGCATTGCTGGGACACTCTAATCTTGATTGCATTTGCTTTTCAGGAAATCCGTCGTGCCAACCCCGACTTATGGCCCAGCTACGCAGCGCGTTTGGACCGAAGGCCCAGAAATATTGCAAGTATGAGAGTTTGCTTTTGGCCTGTTTGGGGGTGTTATACTTCTTGGCGGGTGGGTTGCCGGGTCTTGGGGCATTCCTGGGAAGGTCTAATACCGGGTAGAAGTGGTTGGGACTAAATCCAGGCCGATTTGTTTTTGGGCTATTTCTGACATTTTGCTCTATGTAGCGTTTTCGGGGGCCTGTTTGGGGGGCTTCCTGGTGTTTCTGGGTGAGTTTCGTGGTCTGGGAGCACTGCTGGGACACTCTAATCTTGATTGCATTTGCTTTTCAGGAAATCCGTCGTGCCAACCCCGACTTATGGCCTAGCTACGCAGCGCGTTTGGACCGAAGGCCCAGAAATATTGCAAGTATGAGATTTTGCTTTTGGCCTGTTTGGGGGTGTTATGCTTCTTGGCGGGTGGGTTGCCGGGTCTTGGGGCATTCCTGGGAAGGTCTAATACCGGGTAGAAGTGGTTGGGACTAAATCCAGGCCGATTTTTTTTTGGGCTATTTCTGACATTTTGCTCTATGTAGCGTTTTCGGGGGCCTGTTTGGGGGGCTTCCTGGTGTTTCTGGGTGAGTTTCGTGGTCTGGGAGCACTGCTGGCTATATCTACTTTACTTTGCAAGAGGTTTGAAGCAAATCCATGGTGGCAGAGGGGACTTAGGGCCTAGCTGCAGAGAGCGCGCGGAGTGATTTGGGAAATTTGTGAAAAATTGACTAAGTCCCCATTTTTGTACTTTTGCTCTTTGGCTGTTTGGGGGTCTTCTACTCGTTTTCTCCTGGGTTGACGGCTCTGGGGCCATTGCTGGGAAGCTCTAATACCGGATAAAAGTGTTTTGGACCAAATCCCAGGCGGAAAATTTTTTGTGTTTTTGATGACTTGCTTGCCTTTGAGGTGCTCTTAGGGGGGGTTCCGTCTGTTTGTGGGTGAGTTTCGTGGTCTGGGAGCATTGCTGGGACACTCTAATCTTGATTGCATTTGCTTTTCAGGAAATCCGTCGTGCCAACCCCGACTTATGGCCCAGCTACGCAGCGCGTTTGGACCGAAGGCCCAGAAATATTGCAAGTATGAGAGTTTGCTTTTGGCCTGTTTGGGGGTGTTATACTTCTTGGCGGGTGGGTTGCCGGGTCTTGGGGCATTCCTGGGAAGGTCTAATACCGGGTAGAAGTGGTTGGGACTAAATCCAGGCCGATTTTTTTTTGGGCTATTTCTGACATTTTGCTCTATGTAGCGTTTTCGGGGGCCTGTTTGGGGGGCTTCCTGGTGTTTCTGGGTGAGTTTCGTGGTCTGGGAGCACTGCTGGGACACTCTAATCTTGATTGCATTTGCTTTTCAGGAAATCCGTCGTGCCAACCCCGACTTATGGCCTAGCTACGCAGCGCGTTTGGACCGAAGGCCCAGAAATATTGCAAGTATGAGATTTTGCTTTTGGCCTGTTTGGGGGTGTTATGCTTCTTGGCGGGTGGGTTGCCGGGTCTTGGGGCATTCCTGGGAAGGTCTAATACCGGGTAGAAGTGGTTGGGACTAAATCCAGGCCGATTTTTTTTTGGGCTATTTCTGACATTTTGCTCTATGTAGCGTTTTCGGGGGCCTGTTTGGGGGGCTTCCTGGTGTTTCTGGGTGAGTTTCGTGGTCTGGGAGCACTGCTGGCTATATCTACTTTACTTTGCAAGAGGTTTGAAGCAAATCCATGGTGGCAGAGGGGACTTAGGGCCTAGCTGCAGAGAGCGCGCGGAGTGATTTGGGAAATTTGTGAAAAATTGACTAAGTCCCCATTTTTGTACTTTTGCTCTTTGGCTGTTTGGGGGTCTTCTACTCGTTTTCTCCTGGGTTGACGGCTCTGGGGCCATTGCTGGGAAGCTCTAATACCGGATAAAAGTGTTTTGGACCAAATCCCAGGCGGAAAATTTTTTGTGTTTTTGATGACTTGCTTGCCTTTGAGGTGCTCTTAGGGGGGGTTCCGTCTGTTTGTGGGTGAGTTTCGTGGTCTGGGAGCATTGCTGGGACACTCTAATCTTGATTGCATTTGCTTTTCAGGAAATCCGTCGTGCCAACCCCGACTTATGGCCCAGCTACGCAGCGCGTTTGGACCGAAGGCCCAGAAATATTGCAAGTATGAGAGTTTGCTTTTGGCCTGTTTGGGGGTGTTATACTTCTTGGCGGGTGGGTTGCCGGGTCTTGGGGCATTCCTGGGAAGGTCTAATACCGGGTAGAAGTGGTTGGGACTAAATCCAGGCCGATTTTTTTTTGGGCTATTTCTGACATTTTGCTCTATGTAGCGTTTTCGGGGGCCTGTTTGGGGGGCTTCCTGGTGTTTCTGGGTGAGTTTCGTGGTCTGGGAGCACTGCTGGGACACTCTAATCTTGATTGCATTTGCTTTTCAGGAAATCCGTCGTGCCAACCCCGACTTATGGCCTAGCTACGCAGCGCGTTTGGACCGAAGGACCAGAAATATTGCAAGTATGAGATTTTGCTTTTGGCCTGTTTGGGGGTGTTATGCTTCTTGGCGGGTGGGTTGCCGGGTCTTGGGGCATTCCTGGGAAGGTCTAATACCGGGTAGAAGTGGTTGGGACAAAATCCGCGCGGAAAAGCCTTTAGTTTTGGCACTTTTTGTAACTTAGGGTTCGTTAGGGTTAGCCCTAGCAGCAGGATTGCATGTGTATCGGGGTGTTCTAGATTTTTCAAACTGAGTTCTGGGGTCTTAGAGCACTCGTGAGAATGTGTAATTTTGGTTGCAAGTCATTTGAAGAAAATCCATGGTGGGAAAGGGGGGATTTGGCATAGTTAAAGAAAGCCTTTGCCACTATTCTTAACTTAGGGTTCGTTAGGGTTAGCAGTATTTCTATTGCATGTGTTTGAGTGGGGGGGATTTCGAGTCTTGGAGCGATGCTGGCTATGGCTACTTTTGCTTGGTTGCTTGCAAGTGGTTTGAATGCAATCCACGGGGGGTAATGGGTAATTAGGGTACTTCGGCCTACTTTTACTTTCAAAGTAAGTTTTGTCTCCAGTTTTCTGCTAGGCCTCGTTTTTTGGGTGGGAGCACTGCTAGGAAGATCTATTTTTGTTCTAAAACACAGTTTACAGTACACCTAGCTTGAGGGGCAAGATCCGCTACATTAATTTGCCCATACTTATTTATCCTTGAAAAGGTGACTCAGAGTACGCACTTTCAAAAACATTGTACTGTCTGTCTACTAGGAAAAACAAATTGTGACTTTTTGCACTCCACAGCCTACATACCTTATATTTATTTATCAGTGGTGTTGTAATATTATATCACTTCCTGTTTTTCGTTGAATAATTACAGGCCGGGTTTCAGTCTCTGCAATGGGGAAAAAAGGATGGAGTCAGGCTTCACAGTAGCGAGCCACAATTCAGCATCAGGCAGGCAGTGGACAGGGTGTCTTCTGGTGACCAACATCGGTGGACGAAGCGTCGGCTGCAATGGAGGAGTGCCGCTAATAGGAGGATTTTTTTTCTGCGGGCAACTTACTTACCACTTCCAACAGGACCACTACAACCACATAGATACAGTATCCCTTGCCTTTTTCTCTGACTGTGACTGCATTTCTTTGCTCTCTCTCGGCTTCTACATTGATCCCTTAACACATCACTTAGTCCACTCCACTATCTGCACCACACATAGTCATTTGTAAGTGCTCCTACGTAATTCGCAAGTCGCAGCACGCCCCAGGCCGTAGAGGACTGGGATGGCCCCAATGATGAAGCATGTCACCAAGGGGCAACCCTGGTGAGTGAGGGGACACCTAGAAAAAAAGCAATTTCTCCTTTTCTATCTACTATACCTTCTGTCAGGTTACGCAGCCCCTAAGCGCCTACCGTACTATGAAACTACATTTCCCATGAGTAGGCGGGAGACTTGCAGACTATTTAGTGAGACTATATGAGAGTACCCTTGTATGTTAGGACATCACTTCACTGATGCCTGTCTTGTCTTCTCTTACAGGTATCCTTTCCCTGCTGACCCTACCTTTACCCATCCCACATTTTTTATTTTAGTTTGTTATTTTTCTCCCTCGCCTAATGCCTCGAACACCCTGTGTTTACACTTCTGGGTGTTGGTGACATTTGGAGGTGGAACCATATTTGCATCGACTGGATCACGGGGAGTAAACGTGACACCTTCCAGACCAACCCCATTGAGTGTTGTTGTGAATGGATTTATAGTGACCAGCAAGGCTCTCGGGTATCTGGCTACAGAGACCTTATGTTGAATATAGTTATCAATAATTCCACACAGGCCCTGTACTGTCGCATTCTTTCTTTCCACAGTTGTCGATGATATATTCTTACTCTGCTTGACAAAGAACCATTGCTAATGTGAAAGAACTTCAACCGAATTAGTAGTTATACTTTACCATTTGTTAGGCTACAATGTGGCACTGCTCTACTGTACTTCTGTCACCTGCTATATTCTCAGTTGTACCGTTGAATTGCTCAGGAGGACAAACCAGATTTCATTTTCTTTTTTTTCATAGGCATGCAACTGCCACTGTGTCACACCACTAGTACCACCGCTATGAGGAAATTTTATCCGACCAAGATTGCCAACGTTATTCGGTGTTTCCCGTGGAGCCAGCCCTGGGCCTAGCCCTACTTTCAAACACAAATTACAGGTAAGATAAGCGTTTGGTGGTTTGGGGGTATAATGGAGTATTAGTACGAGAGACGAGAGACTGAAGGTAGTACTACTAAAGTCCTAGGACTCTTGGATTCACTTCCCTTAGTCTGTGAGAGGCACTTAGTGTTGAAAACATTTGGGCATTTACACTTAAAGGAAGAAAATGGAACTAAACTTTCAGGAAAACAGTCAACGTTAAACCCCCACCCACCAGGCAAGCAGTAAAAAACAGGTATGCTCAGATAAAGTTTGAAAAAGTATATTTATATCCCTAACAAAATAATCTCCCGCAAGACCCTCCCTAACCCCAACGATTGTCCTTCAAAAGTCCCCAAAAACCCAACTCCCAATTCCCACCCCCCAAAAGTCTCTAAAAAAGGGGCAAGGGACACTATGGGTGGATGCTGTTAACTTTTTGGGCCAGGGCATCATGCTCCTCGCGGAGCAAGGCGAGCTCCTGCTGAAGGCGGGACACCATCAGGGTAGTGCGGCGCAGGCGTGCCTTCACTGCCTTGCAGGTGCAAGGCCTGTGAGAAGCAGCTGTTGGCCTTGCTGCTCGGCGGTGGCGTTTGCCTTTGGCAGCCCGGCTCAGTCTCGGTGGACCACTGTGCTGGGTGGCAGCCGGTGGGGCCACGGAGGCCGATGCAGACGACGTTGTCGTTGTTGTCGACCGCACACTTTCCTCGTCCTCCAGGGCCACCAGCCGCCGATATTCCGCAACAGTGGCCTCGATTCTCCGTTGCCGGGCCGCTCTAGCCAGCTCCTTCCTCCTTGTTCGTTTGGAAGGAGAACCTATATGAAGAAAGAAAGACATAGTCTGTAACCAATGCTCTTTAAGATTAACTCAATCATTCAGCAGAAATGTGTGCTGCAGTACAACTAGCAACTTGCAAGCGCATTACATAACTATTGAGGCCAGTATCTATCTAACCTCACACTTCTTCATCCTTGCTCTAACATTAGTGGGAGTTTAAGGAACAAATTCTATGAGCACTGTGGACTTCCATTGGAGTCGACTATGAAAGTACACCAGTCTTATTCTTCTTCTTGTCTCTTGTTTTGGAAAATTGGTACGTTATTTTCTGCAAGCCGGCATAATGCCAGCGCGGTAAACTTGCACCCGAGAAAAAGAGACGCACGCCATGAGGAGTGACCTAGACTTGCGTTGCCGTTGCGTTACTGTACCCGTCCAGTACATGCAGGTGGTGAATCTCTTACTTTTCTATTACGGGTGGCACTGAGAATACTCTGTTACAACTCAAGGGCTACTGCTTAATTAATTTAACTTTCACCCTACAGTGGAAATGAGTACTAGAAATGGAAAATTGAAGAAGATAAATAATCTGATTATCTATCACTTCACATGGGATGTTTTTGCTTATATATGGGATGACTTTAGGTGCTTTGCTTTTTATTGAGTGACAGGCAGTGATACATCCACACATGAATGACTGAGTACTACTAAACTTATTAAGAGAGGTAGGGAGTGGCCACCATAATAACCGGATCTATGCAGTGCTTGCAATACAAACTACTGCTACTATTTATGGTAGTATTTGGACAAAATTAAAAGTTCTTTTCCTTGCCTTTCCTACACTGGAACGGACGTGCGGGTGCAGTGTTACATGCTCTTCAAAGTTACACTTAGTTCATCCACTGACCATCTACTCTCTCTAGATCATGGGTACTCACAAACTTTCTCTCAGGGGCTACATTTACAGTGTAGTTTGGGGCCGAGGGCCGCACTGGTGGGGGCGGAGTCAGAGGGGGCGGGGCTAAAGCAAAACGATAACTTGTGACCATGAGGTTGCACACAGGTCCCTGCAGCAGATGCCCTCATCCACTGAGCCACCAGACCCAGCATTTACATACATCTCTCTCCCTCCTGCTGTCCCTCCTGCCCTCCCTCCATCTCTCTCTCCCTCCTGCCCTCCCTCTCCCTCTGTCATCTCACTGTGTGTGTGTCTATCTGTGTCAGCCTTCAGCCCGGGTTGAGACCGCTTCCTCAACGCGCACACACAGACAACAACACCAAAGTACTTAACAGGTCTTTAAAAGACCATTAACATATTATTGAGGCTTTGTTTGTTTTAGCGCCCCTGCTTCTCCACCCTGACAATCACTGCTTGCCCGGCCCCACAGAGCAGAGGCTTTGTTCTATTTCACCTCTTTGTGGCCTTGCATCTCCACTCTGCTCTGTGGGGGCCGGGGGAGCAGTGATTGTCAGAGTGGAGATGCAGGGGCGCTAACAGGTGAAATACAAAAAAGCCTCTGCTCTGTGGGGGCCGGGGGAGCAGTGATTGTCTGCAAGGTCTGCGCACCGCCAAGGAAGGCTTGCCGGGCCACCACCGGCCCGCGGGCCGTACTATGAGTACCCCTGCTCTAGATACACATATGCTATCTAAGAGTCAGATAGTAGCATGATCCAGGTATATGGACACATACAGTTTCTGTGTCACCCACCCAGGCTGTTGTCCTTCCACCCATCATTGCTTCATCATTCACCCAGCCATGCATCTCATATTCTTGCCTTCCCAGCTAGTCTTCAATCTCAATAAGTAAGGAATATATAAGAGCTTACCTCTGGCCGCCACCACCGTCTCAACTCTCACAGCCGCCGCCGCCGCCTCCTCCCCTGATGAACTGCCCTCCGCCTCCGTGTCGAGCACCACCACCACACTGGCCCCGCCACCAGATGTTCCACCTACAAAGTACATTTAAGAATCTTAGAATAAAGCACTCACTAGTCACTAGTATTTGGTCTAGGAATGAAGACATGTGAAAACAATGTAATTTGTGACTGTCTACGTTAAAGTTAAAAAAAATGTCCCTTTTTCCAGGGAAGGTTGTCTTGCTGCACTTTTGGCACAACTGATGAAGGCTGATTTTTTAACACGCACCATTTTTCTCCACACAGACAGAAGATGGACTTCTAACAACAAGATCAAGTTGAAACCAGGTGAGAGCTCGGCTCGACCACAAGAAATGTCTTCAATTAATCGTCAGCACTAACCACTTTTCCATTATCAGTTAAACGTTTAGTTTTATTATGACTTCATTTTAATAAATGTGTTTACTTTTAATAAAGCTTTTAAATTTAAATACAATCTGTGTTTTTTGGTCCTCCAGACTAGAGTGACTGAGCGAAAGGTTTTGCAATTTTTGCAAGCATGAGTCCAGATAGAACACTTCAAAAGACATTATGGACAATCCCAGAGGACTGCACTAAGTTGATAGAGCTATTGCTGACTAGAATCATGGGAGTTTCGCCAACCGTTGACCGTGCAATCTTAGTTAGCTACACAGACAGACTAATAAGAATAATCTAGTAATACCACAGGGAGTCATAGTAGAGGCAGGATAAGAATTTAGATACAGTCTACAAGAAGAGCAAAGACAATTTTGAAAAAATTCAAATGAGGAACGCTAGGAAAAATAGGTACTAGTCTAAAATGAAAACTTACTGGGGCCAGCAGAGGAGCCCTCGCCTGCCCGATCCTGGCCCTGTTGAACAGCATCCGCCGCCTGCTGCTCCTGTGTCCTCCTCTCGCCCCTGGGGGGAGCTGACGTACAACATGAAAGAAAGAACAGAAAACATGGATGATTGTTGCTTGTCAATGTCAACCAAATCAAACATTTCAAAAGAACAATAACAAAATATTTCCGCGAAATTATATTGATTATGGTTACTTTTTATTTATTTGCGGACCTGTGACTTCGAAAGTCACGTAACTCACTAAACAAAGTACTGAAACGTTCACCTAGGACTGGCAGGCAGCAGTCCGCAGGCAAGACGCAAAGTGACAGACAAACTCCATTGTGATTTCAGTCAGATCAGTGACAACACTAACAGTTGCCTGCTACATTACCAGTCATTTAAATAGTCAAACTATCAATCCACCGCCACTATTTTTCTTATTGTCAGGGTTACAAAGGAAGGGGCAGATTTAAGCCCTTGCGGCTCTTTTGCGCCGTTCTTGCGTGACTTTTGTGACGCAGCAGCTAAACAAAAAAGGGCGCCATGGTGCGGCGTATAATATTATAACAACGTGACGCATTTGGGAGATGCATCCCGTTATAAAGCCCTGCGCCATCAGGGGGCGTTCCGGCGCAAGGGAGGGCATTCCTGCGCTGGAACACATCCTAATAGTGGCTGAGGGAAATCTACAAAATATCAATCAGTCACCTTTAGGACAATGATGCGTCACACAAACCCTGCACCTGCTTGAAGCAGACGTACGGCTTGACCCAGCATTGGGGAGATAGGGTACCCCAGAGCATTGATGGAGCTGCGCCATCGTTGCGACGCAACTCCAGCAGTAAAGCTTCGGTGACGTTTTGGGCCCATGGGGCGCCGCATTGCAAATACGGCGCACCATGTTTGGTGGTGGTAGCGGGCCGCACAATTAATGGCGCATCCCTGCTACTTTGCAGGGATGCGACGGTAATTGCAATTCTGCCCCTTAGGGGCATACTTACTTACGCGTTCTGGCGCATCTCCAGAGATGCGCCAGATCAAATGCGTCACGCAAAACTACCCTTGCGACACGGCAGATGTGCCTCATTTACAATGCGGCGCGCCCTGGCGCAAGGGTAGGCACTTGCGTGACGCATCTCGTCACGTAAGAGCGGCGCATCGCTGGAGTCACGTCGCCAACGCAATGCAACTCCAGTAATGCTCAGGGCCACCCAATACTTTACATGCTGTGTCAGTCCTTTCGCCTGCTTCGAGCAGACATAAGGAATTGAATTGACGTAGCAGCGTCGCAGAAGTGCCTGCGTTAAATCTTGTAGATTTCACGCAGGCAATTTTGCGAGGCGCACAGCCGCTGGACCGCCCACCCTGCGTACTAGGAACGCACCCATTGTGGTGCAGGCCCATGGCTTTATAACGTCACGCATCTCCCTAGATGCGTCATGCTGTAAATGACTTGCAGGGATGCGGCACGTTTACGCCGCTGTTGCGTCACGCAAGGCAACGTAAACGTGGCGCAAGGGGCTTGTAAATGTAATCTGCCCCCTAGTGTCTAGCATTACGCAGTTCTGTTAAGTACACTCATACATAATAGTTACTCAGGCCAATGAGACCACAAAATAGAAAACAAATAAGCATAGTAGCAACCCCACTGAGAAGGAGAGCAGTGCACCTGAAATGCACAGAAGATTTTGAAATATAATTTAACTACAATGTAATCGTCATCAGCGGCATTATTGGCTTGCTCCATGTAAAAAACAAATATTTGCAATACAACAACACAGAGCAGGAGAAAACATCATAGTAGTGAGTGATTAAATGCCAATGGCTACTACTACTCACCAAGCCCGGGGATCTCCAAGCCGAGCTGGTCCAGCAGGTCGCGCTCGCGGTCCAGGAGGTCCGTCCAGCGATGGGTGACCTGGCTGTAGGTGCGCTGGACCCCGTAGAGGTGGGATATGGCCCAGCACACCTTCTCCCACCGCTTCCGGCGCTCCCGCATGTTGTAGCCGCCGGCCGCGATCCTGCCGCCTCCCGCGATGGTCCTGGGCAGGCGGCGCTGGACGAAGTAGACCAGCGCGCCCACTTCCTCCGGGCTGAATATCTCCCGGCGCGTCACCTGCTCCCCCCTCGATCTCACGCCTGCTGTCCTGCCACTGGGTCCAGCACTACTCCCCGCCGCCGCTGCGGCCCTCAAGTGCCTGGGCAGCTTCACGGCGCCTGGCTTGACCATGGTCTGGGCAGGTAAGGTAGGAAGAAGTAGAAAATTAAGAAAGAATAGGATAGGGAAGAAGAAAAGAAAAGAGTTTACAAAAGTAGTTTAAAAGTAAAGAAAAATAGCAGAAAAGACAAAAATATACAGCTAGGAAAAGAGAGGGATAGATAAGAAGCAAAATCGTAAAAAAAAAACTGAAAACAAGCAAAGGATGGGAAAGATATCAAGAGGATTAAACACCATGCCCAGACACAGGAAATGAATGAAAAACAAGATGGCCGGCGCCCGTTTCCGAGCGCGAAAGTCAGTTCGCGCGAGATTTTCCTCGCGATCTCGTGCGAACCTCTAGATTTCCCGCGCGATCTCGTGCGAACCTCTACTCGCAATGCGCTTACTGCGCGAGATTATACATAGCGGGCGGAAACGGAAATACGTCACGCAAACAAAATGGCCGCGCCCGTACTCGACCTTGGGGTAAATTCGCGTGTTGCGCTGCAAGCGGCTCGCGAATACTGCAAAAAAACTCGCGAAACAACAAGCCGCAAAAAAATAAAATGCTCATTCGCACGAATTGGCGGCTTCCGCGGTCGGTTTCGCACGACGCCGCGCCCCGCGAATAGCGCGAAAAAAACCGCAAAACGATTTCAGCAAAAGCAAAAGCAATGAGCAGGTGCAAAAGGTCAACCTCATGATTTGTAACGATTCTTTGTATTGCTTCCTGAGGGGGCCCTCCAGAATTCGGTTGCCTGCTTGCAACTATTGTGTGACCCTGCTCTGACCTTAACTGTATGCCACAAAGGTCCTGATTTACAGCTAAAGGAGCAGACAAGCAGGTGCCAGGCTGGAACTTTAAATTCTTTCAGTGACACATTAATTAGCCCCTAATTCATTATTGTCAGTTGGGGCAGGGCAGGTGTTGTAACTAATTTTGCAACAATGAAAGCACTTAGCAAGTGCAAAAGATCACTAATCAGCGCGCACTAAGGAAGCAGGTGCCAGCTAAAAAAATATTCTGTGACACATTAATCAGCCCCAAATTAATTCAGGTCACTTGAGGCAGGGAAGGTGTGCTTTGCTTTGCCGAAAATAATGTACACTGGACAACCAGAGGGTGTGGTGATGAAACAGAGGGTGGCATGGGTGGGCCAGAGGGTGGCATGAGTAGTCAGAGAGTGGCAGTGGTGACAGAGAGTGGCAGTGATGAAGAAGAGTGTCCCAAACAGGCTGGACATGTAGAAACAACAAGTTCGCAAAACTTGCGACCCGACAGGTAAGTTCGCAAATTGCGAAATTGTAAAAACCCTCGCGAACTGGCAGAAACACGGGCGAACACAAAAAAAAATAAAAATCCGCAAATTCGCGGGAATTCGCGGATTTTGCGGATTGCGAATCCGCAAATCCGCAAAATTCGCGAACGCGAGATCCGCAAAATTCGCCCATGCTTAATCAGAAGGAGTATTAGGATAGATAGTCGGAGCAGTAGGCGAAGTCGTAGAAAAAGCAGATGGAGTATGTAGCAAAGGCGGCGGCCCTTGAGAGGGCTGCGCCGGAGAAGTAGAAACCAGCTGAAGAGGAGCTGGTGTTTGTGTAAGAACTGGAGTTCGTGATGTCCCTTTTGAACCTTGTCCTTCACGTGGCAACACTGGGTAGCATTTATCTACTGCTAACTTCTTGCTTCTGAGCATTTGTTCACTCTCTTGCTCTTCCTCGTTATCCCTGTATGCAACGGCGGCTTGCACCATTGACATACCTCTTTTATTTTTCTTTGCTAATTTCATTTCTTTCTGTTTGGCTTCCTTGCGCCATAAGCGAAAAGAGTCAAACATCGCCGGCCGAACTTTCTTCTTGAAAAGTTTAACCTCTAGATTATCTAGGATTTCTGTATCAAAGCTACCATATTGGGGCCATTTTAAAACACCATCTTTTCTGGTGTATTTTATCCACACTTCATTATATGTGATAGGACCTACTCCGTGCTTCACATAGAGCTCATATGTTGGAGTTCCAATCAGAGGAACCGGACACGAATCCTCTAATCGGGAGTCCTTACTACAACCAAGACAAAACAAGTTTCCAAGTCTGCTAAGACCAGGCATCTTCGCTCACTAGTCTAGCTTCAAACTTCAAAGGATTATCGAATACGATATTCTTGTGAATACACTAGTCCCTTGGCTTTGGTGCTTGCAAGTTCCAAATCAAAGCGTATCTCAAGGATACCAAAACTAAGAATCAAACTAAGGACTGGGAGACGCTCCACTTATACTTAACTGAAGTATTGATGATCAATGACGTCACTAGAAGACTCGTCTATCGTTTCGCTCTACCAAGTATCGATGGGTCCAAAACAGGTCGATAGTCAGGGCAGCAGTCCTTCGTAGCCGTCGGGACGCGGGGAACCTCGCAGCAAAGACCTTCGGAACCACGTCGACATACAGGGGTCGCTGAAGTGGCTGGCCGTCCTCTGGAATTTTCACACGAAGCTCCTCACGAACATCTGGCTTGGACCGATACCGCTTGATACTGCCCCGAGTTGGACGCCAACCGAGGTGCCGGGTTTTTAGGAACTCGGTGGTGCCAGGGGGAACACCCAGAGACCTCTTTGAGTTCTTCCTGTTCTGGACCACAGAAACACAGAGTCTTCTAGGTGATGCCAAGGATCGAGTTTTATTGGCTGCAACCAAGTAACAAGCGTCCTAGAAGTACAACAGCACGGTGTGTATATTCTCAGGAGACTGTTCGTTTTTACAGAACCAGCCTTCTCCTTTTATACAGAAATATCACCTTCAGGCAAGAATTCTTTGTTTTACAGTACGGTCATATACATATTTCCACAACACTAAAAAAGCAAAGTCATGATGGCAAACCCACATTTTCGTATGTCCAGTTTGTGATAGATGACCCAGCCCGGCCCAGAACTTCCATCAGATATCGATGAAACCCCAATAAAATCGGGCACCTCCTCATCGTAAAACTAGTCATAAACAAGATACAGGGACAGGTGTGTGTGTGTGAAAAAACATGGTTTGTGTGTGATGAAGGGTTTATGACATGTTGTGCCTTGATGTTATCTCACTCGGCCACTGGGCGAGGAACCGCCCGAACAGGTTTGGCTGGAGGCAGTGGAGTCAGCTCGGCCAGGTCATGGGGAAGTCAGCTAAGGTGGACGTGTCCTTTCAGATCGAATTCGGCCTTGATCAATTGACTATGTAAGGGCAACCACAAGATGGATGCCGCTCACAAAATGGAACCCGAGGGTTCAAGACGAGAACCATGATTTAAGGGTGATTGCATCACTCAATCACGACGCAAATGCATAGGCATAATGTCCTAATCATTACCGGTCTGCCGATACCAAATTCGTCATGGTACGATGACATTTTCTGACACGAATGTTAGGCTTCGGTACCATATTATAGCAGGGTCCAGAATTTTCAGAACCACACTAATTGCAACCTGGTTATTATTTTGACTTTGATTTTGAAGTTCAACTTCGGGTTCAAGAGGAACGAGTTCCATAGCATTGTTGCATGGTCCTTCGTTCCGTACAGGAGGCTCTTCAAATGTGATGAGTTTTTCTGTTTGAACATCTTGTATTGTAGCTAGAGGAGGGCGTCTGCTACTGTGGAGTCCACGAGGCCTACTGCTTAGTATTGGCCACATAGTGCAACTTGATTAAGTCGATTGAGACAAATCTTTTCTCCTTTTTTTCCAGCAAGAGGTACAGGCTTTCTGTAGGTTGGTCCAAATTCTTTTTTGTCTGCTATTTTCTCTCTGACCAGATCCCCAACTTTTGGGATCCAGACAGGTCTTGCCATCACTGGCTTGACTTCTCCAGTGGCGGTCTGTTTTTTGTGGACGTTACTTTTTTGTGTCCTGGATTTATTTAGAACCTGTAAAACAGCAAAAGATCATGGATATCAAATGGTTTCTCATCTGCTACTGTGCCTTTACAATCAAGTCACAGCCCACAGTCTCATCCCAAATAGAATTTCGAAAGGAGTGGCACCTCATAGAGATCTTCTTGGCTGGTTGTTGAGGGATCTCTTTACCCCATATAAGTGATTGCACTAACTACCGCCCTTGCCTAATACCCTAGCTGTTAAAGATTGCTTTAGGTCCCGGTTTTTTCTCTCCACAACCAAATTTCCCTCAGGATGGTATGGAGAGTAGTACCTCAATGCTACGCCCATACTTTCCATGGCCGCTTTGTAAGCCTGAGAGCTAAACGCCGGGCCATGGTCGGAATGCAACGTGCCTGCGTATGTTCCTATAAAGACTCGCAAATCTTTGGTAACAGTTTCGAGCTCCAGCCGAGCGCTGAGGCCAAACACAAGGGAATCTTGATCATGAATCCACTGCCACCAAGATATACTTGTAAGCCCCATCAGATTGTAAGGGGCCACAGCGGTCCAGATACACACAAGCAAGAGGTTTGTCTGATTTTTTTATTATTTATTTTATTTTGTTTATTTATAGAGCTCTACATTCATCCCGAGGGATATCAAGGCGCTAAAGCAAATGTAATGGTAAGTCTGCAAGACTATATGTTAATATTTAGTGAATAGATGTGTTTTAAATTTTTTCCGGAACAGAATGTAATTAGAGGTAAGTCGTAGGTGCTGAGGTTCCGTGATTTTTTAACCCAACTCCATTTTGTTTACGTTGTCCAAAGATGCCATTTTGTGATGCCCTCACGTAGGCCGTGGAGGTAACCGAACGAACAAAGTTGCATGGGCTTCGTTGTTCACGTACATATTAACTAGGCCTTTTCTGACTTGCGAGTTGATTGCAAAGAAACTGACCTCGTCACCTGAAACTGACCCTTTGCAAGGCCAGTTTCCCTGGTTGATCATTGTCTGAAATTGGCAATCACTGTTCAGGATATTGTTACCTTTTAGTTCACTTGCACATATCTTATCCTACTCAATATCTGAATTACTTCTTCCTTTATGTCTTCTCGTTACATGGGTAGTGCTTTCAATTATGGGTTTGTCCGGCTCTTGGAAATTGAATTTGGGACATTCCTAATAATTAACTTGTGGGTTGGTGCAATGTAAAGTGAGTTTTTGTGATATGACGAAGCATGGGAAAATGTATTTGATTCGTTAGAATTTGTCGCAGTAGGTGTGCATTCATAATGAGCAAAAGGTGGATAACTACTGATGTCTTGCTCTATGAAAATTGAACAGTTTCTTGAGTTGTACACCGTGTTGTATTGCTGGGATTACTGTTACTAGCTGCAGCTAATAAATTTGATCTCTGACGCCACCTAGAAGTATTCCGTGTCTCTGTTTGCCAAGACAGGAGAATCCGAAGACTTTGGGCGTTTCCCTGGCGCCGCTGGGTTAGAAAAACCCGGTTCTTTAGTTGGCGCCCAGTGGTGGGGCGACTTCAGTGGTACCGGTCCAAGCCCGAGGATCGTGAGGAGCCACGTGAGAAAATTCTGGAGGAAGGCCAACCACTTCATTGACCCCTGTATGTCGTCGTGGTCCGAAGGTTTTTGCTGCGAGGCTTCCCGCTTTTCCGACGGCTGTGAAGGACTGCTGCCCTGACTGTCGCCCTGTCTTGGACCCTTGATTGATCCTTTGTAGAGCGAGACGATAGACGGTCTTCTGGTGGCGTGACAGATACTTTGGTTAAGTATAAGTGGGTTCTCCCACGATCTTTGTTTTGGTTCTTGGTTTTGATTCAGATATTGCAATAGCTGAAGCCGAGGGGCTCGTATATTTACGAGTGTATTGATAGTTGATAACCCCTTGAAGTTTGAAGCTAGGTTAGTGAGCTATAAGATGCCTGGTCTTAGTAAATTTGGGAAATGGTTTGGTTGTGGTTGCAAAAAATCAATTGGGGAAGTGTAGAGGAGATGATAGAATCACCCTCCTGAGCTAGACTTGTAAACAATGGGATTCTATCAATGTGAGTGGTGACTAATTTTATATGATTTTGATATATTTCTCTAATACACTGCAATGTGAAAATGAGGCCTCTCTGCGGGTGGCAGAATGAGGGCACTGTGTGTTTTTCAAATACCCCTCACACACTATGAATCCCATAGTGTAATTCTCCCATCATTGGGATCTTCCCGTCCCTCTACGGGGCGGGGCGTGCTTCGACCTACCAGTGACGCGGGAGCACCTATATTTTTGACAATAGGCTATGTGATGTGATGAGGATAGTGATATGTGTTAGGGAGTGTAGGGACCTATTTACGTGAATGGTAGTGTAAAAAAAAGGGTTAAAAATTCCCTGGCTAGTCGAAAAAATTAACTCTAATGGTTTCGCAAGCTGGGAACATTAAAAGGGGGTTAGTAAGTAGAATTACAAGTGTGGTCTACTTTTTCGACATGACATGTTTCATAGGCAGACCCCTCCTGCCTACTCATCAGGACCTCTGTTGATCCCTACAAAAATACTCAATTCTAAACTAAATGTTAAATGCCTATGGTCCTAAAACTTAACAGCAAAAATCGGCTGCTAGGTTTTGCCTCGGGGCTTGAGTTGGCCCTTAGTGAGGCATTATCATGAAAAATGACCTAATATGGTCTCTGTGTAAAGAAAAAAGGAGAAAAAGGGTACATGGTTGTAGAATTACAATATGTAAAGCACAATTCATACATGGCTCATTTTTGCTTGAGTCACAATGTGGCTTAGTATCCCAAAGTATTCTCAACATTAATTATGTATATGACCCGATGAACTGCCATTCGCCATCGTGGCCAAAGGGAAACTTCAACACAAAGCGTGATATACACTTCAAACACATCTTCACAATCCAAAATGACCCATCTGGTGGTGGGTTTTTAAGCAAGCAAGGGTGTGGACCTCCTTGCAGTTCCAGGACAAGTGTCTAGTTAAGAAAAAACATCTCACTAGCGGCGTGACATCAAAACAACCACTCATCATACTGATAAATGGGTCATTATCACACATGCCGGTTGATATATTATTCATGAATAAAATGGCAGATGATGGCTTAATGCCTCCCAGACATCAACCTATCAAGCTCCCAAAATGCGTCATGGTCAAACATGCTGGTTGAAATAATGATCGTGAAAACGAGCGACAGCAAATGATGGCAAATGCCTCCAAATGTGCAAGCATGCTACAATTGATACATACATTTGAAGCGTGGTGATAGGGCCTCATGAGCCTGCGTCTTGGGGTGATTAGTTGACTGGTTACTATGGAGGAAAGTTTAAACATAGTCACTCACGCTGTTTGATGGCGGCAGAATCTCACTGTCAGAGACGCACCCCTCCGCTATCTAAAGACCAAGTTTTTAAAGACCCATGGTCAGGGTCTCACTTACGTGACCGCATGCCTAATCTGGCTTTATTCCATACCCTTGGTTGTGGTTGCAACAGGGATTCCCGATTGGAGGATTTGTGTCCGATACCTCCGGTTGGAACTCCAACTTATGAGCTTTATTCAAAACACGGAGTGGGTCCCATTACGTATAATGAAATATGGGTCCGCTATACTGGAAAAGATTGTGTTTTACGATGGCCCCAACATGGTAGCTTCGAATTAAATATTTTAGATAATCTGGAAGTCGCCCTATTTAAGAAGAATGAGAACAAACAAAATATGCCCCCTCACTCAATTACTTCAATTTTGGGGACCTAATAAACGAAAACGTTAAATTTGGTCCGGTATATTTATTTATACCCTTTTCATTATAAATGTTTCAAAAAACAATTTTGTTTGGCAGATAGATAATACAACATGCACAATTATTGACAATTAACACTAACCTACATTTACACAATGATACTAACATACTGTGTGAAAAAGACTGTGTGAAGAAAAGATTTCAAATGTAACATCCCACAAATAATACAGTGCTGGACCATAAACATCACGATTGGACAATTTGATACAAACAAATCAAAAATACGAAAAAAGAGCCAATTCAAAACAAGAGCAAACAAGCGTTAGGCAAAATTATTTTTAGTACACATTCAATGTATATCATTAACTCTTGCTGGATTGCCGACGCGTTTCAAGTTTGGGCATGGAGTTTCCAAACTATCATCAGGGCTCTTGATATTGTTCTGTTGGAATGTAAAAAACAAACTGTTTTAATACAACCAAATGGCCTCTTCAAAGAAAAAAGAACCGTTTGAATGAAATTAAAAGTACCTGGGTTTCTATTAGTGGACCAAATCCTCTATTCAGGGCACAACCAGGATAACTTCAATGACAACACCAACCTGAAAAAGAGGTGTTGTCTTTATTTACTAAATGGTCTCCAGTGTATAGAATCACATCCCGCATTTAGTTTGCAAAACAGGGATAGTATTGGAAGGTTCATACCTTTATTGGATCGATTTTGTGGCCAGAAGGGGCTGGGGGGCGGAGGATTGTCTTTTCTTGGATTCCTGCATGGGAAATATGTACCCATTTGTCACAAGGGGGAAACTTCCGTGTTTACATGAAGGTTTCATTATCATAAAAAGCGCAATATATTCTTGTATTAAGTTGTCATACCTTGCACGCTCTTTTGTTGGAGGCGGCAGAGACTTCTACCCTTTTGCCTGGAAGAGCAAAGCACTAAATAAATATGGGCCTTTTAATATGTTTGACAAAAATTGAGGCTTAGCGTTGTGGCACACTAATGCACAGCAATCACATGTACCTTTAGTTTTTGCTGGTGTCGGCGCGCCTCGCCCCCACTCTGCGGCCCCAGCCGGGGCTGTCAGGAATCGCAGCGGATTGATTCCGCTCGGCGTTTTTCAGTCACGTTCCGTCGTGGTCTGAAAAGACGCGCGGATAGTTAGTTGGCGGAAAGCACAACAAATGAAGATCTCTAAGCAGATCGACTACTCCGTTTCTTACGCTCACCTCGAGAACCTTTTCTTTAAGCAGCTCAGGTACGGTGCTTCTCTCTCACTGAATGTTAACAGGAAGAGGCGGCAGCCATTTCCACATACTTAAAGGAACACTGCTGGGTAGCGCTACTTGGGCTGAGGTGCATTCTGGGATTTGAAGTGCAAGTCAATCCGAGGTCAATTGAATGGCAAACAATGAAAGGCAAATGTATTTGCTGAATGATTGAAGCGCTGTGGGTTACAAAAATTCCCTCATAAGTCATTGAAGAATGGAGCGCAATAGTGGCAACACGGCAGTATGACACCAAGTCTCAAATTCTCAACAGTTCTGACATGGTGTTCAGGCCAGTCAATGTGCAATTAAATTTCAAAATTAGATATGCTTCTTTCTCAAGTAGCATTTTTTCAATGTCCGCAGGGCGCTGTACGTGGCTCATGGTGTGTAGAACAGTCCACTGGAAATCATTCTCATTATGGGACATTTCAATGAAATGTTCTACCACCGGGGCTGTTAATATTCTTTTTTTAATCCTTGATCGATGCTGTCCTATTCGAGGTTAACCTGCTGATTTGTCTTCCCTATATATAGCCTAGGGCAGGGGCAGATCAAAGCATAAATAACATTTTTGGTTTTGCAATTTGAAAACCCCAGATGTTTCCATTTAGTTCCTTGGTGTTCGAACTCACTACCCTCAATGGTACTACTGCACGAGACGCAATTCCCGCATCTATGGTGTCCCTCTACCGGTTTCATGTCCCATAGGGCACGGAGATCATGTTTGGGTGGGGACTTGGGGAGATCTGCTCGCACAATGTGTTGGCCTAAACTGCGGTTCTTTCTGTATGCAAAAATGGGGCGTTGGAAGGGGCATTCAAGGTCCTCCAACAGGTGCCAATTTTTGAGGACTGCCTGCCTCAATTTGTGCGTATCCGGCCCAAAGGTGGTCACGCATACTAACCTGTCCAGTTCCTTTTTCTCATTGGTTTGTAGTAGGGTTTCACGTGGAGTACAGCGTGCCCTCTTATATGAATTCCTAAGGAGCTTCCTTGGGTAGCCTCTATGGATCATTTCGTTACAGAATGTTTGTGCATGTTGGTCATAATCGCCAAGCTCCGAGCAATTCCTTCGGATGCGTAGCATTTGCCCGTGCCCGTAGGGCAAATTGGCTTTGAGACTTCTTGGGTGGTAGCTTTTGTGGTGGAGGATGGTATTTTTATCTGTCGGTTTTTTAAACAGTGATGTTTTGAGCTTGCCCTCCTCACAGGTGTCTGTTATTGATCCATTCATGGAACTCTAAGAATGGATCAATAACAGACACCCAGATATCAAATTCTCCATTGAAACGAGCACCACAAAAATGACGTTTTTGGACGTCGAGGTAACCTGTGAGGAGGGCAAGCTCAAAACATCACTGTTTAAAAAACCGACAGATAAAAATACCATCCTCCACCACAAAAGCTACCACCCAAGAAGTCTCAAAGCCAATTTGCCCTACGGGCAAATGCTACGCATCCGAAGGAATTGCTCGGAGCTTGGCGATTATGACCAACATGCACAAACATTCTGTAACGAAATGATCCATAGAGGCTACCCAAGGAAGCTCCTTAGGAATTCATATAAGAGGGCACGCTGTACTCCACGTGAAACCCTACTACAAACCAATGAGAAAAAGGAACTGGACAGGTTAGTATGCGTGACCACCTTTGGGCCGGATACGCACAAATTGAGGCAGGCAGTCCTCAAAAATTGGCACCAGTTGGAGGACCTTGAATGCCCCTTCCAACGCCCCATTTTTGCATACAGAAAGAACCGCAGTTTAGGCCAACACATTGTGCGAGCAGATCTCCCCAAGTCCCCACCCAAACATGATCTCCGTGCCCTATGGGACATGAAACCGGTAGAGGGACACCATAGATGCGGGAATTGCGTCTCGTGCAGTAGTACCATTGAGGGCAGTGAGTTCGAACACCAAGGAACTAAATGGAAACCTCTGGGGTTTTCAAATTGCAAAACCAAAAATGTTATTTATGCTTTGATCTGCCCCTGCCCTAGGCTATATATAGGGAAGACAAATCAGCAGGTTAATCTCCGAATAGGACAGCATCGATCAAGGATTAAAAAAAAAAAAAAAAAACAATATTAACAGCCCCGGTGGTAGAACATTTCATTGAAATGTCCCATAATGAGAATGATTTCCAGTGGACTGTTCTACACACCATGAGCCACGTACAGCGCCCTGCGGACATTGAAAAAATGCTACTTGAGAAAGAAGCATATCTAATTTTGGAATTTAATTGCACATTGACTGGCCTGAACACCATGTCAGAACTGTCGAGAATTTGAGACTTGGTGTCATACTGCCGTGTTGCCACTATTGCGCTCCATTCTTCAATGACTTATGAGGGAATTTTTGTAACCCACAGCGCTTCAATCATTCAGCAAATACATTTGCCTTTCATTGTTTGCCATTCAATTGACCTCGGATTGACTTGCACTTCAAATCCCAGAATGCACCTCAGCCCAAGTAGCGCTACCCAGCAGTGTTCCTTTAAGTATGTGGAAATGGCTGCCGCCTCTTCCTGTTAACATTCAGTGAGAGAGAAGCACCGTACCTGAGCTGCTTAAAGAAAAGGTTCTCGAGGTGAGCGTAAGAAACGGAGTAGTCGATCTGCTTAGAGATCTTCATTTGTTGTGCTTTCCGCCAACTAACTATCCGCGCGTCTTTTCAGACCACGACGGAACGTGACTGAAAAACGCAGAGCGGAATCAATCCGCTGCGATTCCTGACAGCCCCGGCTGGGGCCGCAGAGTGGGGGCGAGGCGCGCCGACACCAGCAAAAACTAAAGGTACATGTGATTGCTGTGCATTAGTGTGCCACAACGCTAAGCCTCAATTTTTGTCACACATATTAAAAGGCCCATATTTATTTAGTGCTTTGCTCTTCCAGGCAAAAGGGTAGAAGTCTCTGCCGCCTCCAACAAAAGAGCGTGCAAGGTATGACAACTTAATAAAAGAATATATTGCGCTTTTTATGATAATGAAACCTTCATGTAAACACGGAAGTTTCCCCCTTGTGACAAATGGGTACATATTTCCCATGCAGGAATCCAAGAAAAGACAATCCTCCGCCCCCCAGCCCCTTCTGGCCACAAAATCGATCCAATAAAGGTATGAACCTTCCAATACTATCCCTGTTTTGCAAACTAAATGCGGGATGTGATTCTATACACTGGAGACCATTTAGTAAATAAAGACAACACCTCTTTTTCAGGTTGGTGTTGTCATTGAAGTTATCCTGGTTGTGCCCTGAATAGAGGATTTGGTCCACTAATAGAAACCCATACAGGCCAACCTATTACCGATACCCAGGTACTTTTAATTTCATTCAAACGGTTCTTCTTTCTTTGAAGAGGCCATTTGGTTGTATTAAAACAGTTTGTTTTTTACATTCCAACAGAACAATATCAAGAGCCCTGATGATAGTTTGGAAACTCCATGCCCAAACTTGAAACGCGTCGGCAATCCAGCAAGAGTTAATGATATACATTGAATGTGTACTAAGAATAATTTTGCCTAACGCTTGTTTGCTCTTGTTTTGAATTGGCTCTTTTTTCGTATTTTTGATTTGTTTGTATCAAATTGTCCAATCGTGATGTTTATGGTCCAGCACTGTATTATTTGTGGGATGTTACATTTGAAATCTTTTCTTCACACAGTCTTTTTCACACAGTATGTTAGTATCATTGTGTAAATGTAGGTTAGTGTTAATTGTCAATAATTGTGCATGTTGTATTATCTATCTGCCAAACAAAATTGTTTTTTGAAACATTTATAATGAAAAGGGTATAAATAAATATACCGGACCAAATTTAACGTTTTCGTTTATTGGGTCCCCAAAATTGAAGTAATTGAGTGAGGGGGCATATTTTGTTTGTTCTCATTTTATAGGGTCCAGCCCTCCCTCAGCCCCGCCAAGGACCTATCTCCTCTTTTGTGTGCTATTTAAGAAGAAAGCCCGGCCGGCAATGTTTGATTCTTTCCGCCTTTGGCGTAAGGAAGCCAAACAGCGAGAAATTAAGCAAGCAAAGAGAGATAGGAAAGATAAGAATATGTCAGTGCTACAAGCTGCTAGGCAGTTTAAGGAAGATGGAGAAGAGCGTGCGAGTGAAGTCTTAGATAGACAGCGTTGCATGGCTATCGATAAATGTTATTCGGCCTTGGCGCCTTCCCTTTCAAAAGTGAATGAAGATCCTGAAAAAGATCCTTTGATTTCTCATTTACTGAGATTACCACCTCCTTATGTGCAGGGTGCTACTGCACCTCCATTACCCCTGGTTGTTGCACCTCTTGCTGTTCAGCTTCCTGCTGTTGTTCAGCCACCCGTTGCTCCACAGATGGTTCTCCCTCCTACGGCGCAACCTCCTCTAGGGTCGCCGACTTTGCTACCAACTTTGCCTCAAACTCCTTTGCCTTCTACTTCTGTATCTTCGACTCCTGCTCCTCGTGTCCCTGCGCCTCTTTTGCTTCAAAATACTCTTTCTCCTGTTCTTATGGCGACTTCTTCTCCTTCTGCTCGAAAATGAATGACTAAGACTGTTGTTAATCTCTTGTCTCCACTTTTTGGGTCATTGAATATGACCCCTGTTTTAGAACGTAGACAGAGTCGTAGTCAGTTTCCTAGTCCCAAAGAGCGGACACTGTTGGATCTTTTGGCTCGAATATGGGTTTTAAAAGCTTCGAGGTATAATTTACAAGCGATTATGGATGTTTTCTTTCAGTGGGAACCACCAAAGCAAAGGTATGTGTTTGATATGATGTATACTTTTCTCCGTCAGGAAGGGGAAAATAATGAGTTGGGTCCGATTCCGCAGGAAGTGCTTGATGTTCAGTCAGAATTTGCTCAAGGGATGATAGTGGAGTCTGATGTTACAGATGCTGTAGAGACGATACTTGTCTTCAGGTCTAGGCTACCGCCTCAGACATTGTACGAACCTGATTGCTTTGTTAGGAGGAAAGTGAAGCAGTATCCCATGAGAGAGGTACCCCCTGTATGGAGAGAGGCAGTTCAGGCTAATGTAAATTTGGGTATTCAAGCTGAGCCAGCTCATTTTCAGCGAGTATGGGTACATGTCCCTTGGAAAAGAGCAGAAGTCTTGGCTCTTAAACAGACTTTACCAGACCCTCGTAAAAATCCTGCTGATTATTACAAAGAGTTGTCTCAGACAGTTGAAGCGTGTATTATGAATTTAGCTGATATAGATATGTTGATGGGTAATGTAGTCCCTCAACCTTTGTGGGTGATGATTCGTTATGAGAATCATGCGCAAGAATTAGGAGATACGTGGGCTAATATTGTTGTTGCAGATGGTCGGCAGGTAGGAGGTGCCAAACCTGAACCTTTAGTTGCAGAATTACCTGGCAGAATAATTAATTTGATGAAAACGATGATGCCTGCTTTATGAGTGAGTTGGGATAAGTTAGCAGCATGCAAACAAAAGAAAGATGAAAGTGTGTCTGATTTCTTCACTAGGTTTGAGGAAACGTTTATTGATCATAGTGGTCAGGATATGAGCACTGAGGGTGGTCAAAGGTTGTTTGTGGACAAATTTGTCTTTAATTTGCTTCCCGAACTTTCTAATAAGTTGAAAGATTCTGAGAGTTCATGGGCTGTTTCTTCGTCGGCCCAGATCCTGGCTACTGCTCAATATTACGAGAATAGGGATAAAGATGAGAAGGATAAAGTAGAGAGGAAGACTAAAGAATTAAAGACGAAAGTTCTTTTGCAGCAAGCTTATCAGCCTCAGTATCAGCCACCCCCACAGTTTCAGAGATTGTTACAGAAGCCCGAGTATTTTGCTCCGCCATTTTTGCCAGGCCCTAATCAGTGTGCTTATTGCAGAGAAGGTCACTTTAAGCATAGTTGTCCGGTTCTGCTACAGCATGCAAATGGTGTATCTAATCAGAGAGGTCGTGGTGGTTTCCAACAAGCTCCTAGGGGTAGGGAACGTGGTGTGTTTCCTCAGAATGAGCGTTCCTTTCCCCTTCAGAATACTGCAAATTGTTTTGACAGACAGAATGCTTCGAATGTTCAGTCTGCTCAGTACTATGCTGAGTACTACTGTGTTGAGAGCGAGAGTGTTGGTTATAATGATTGCTAGGACAGCCATGGGCAAAGAAAGGGAGTAGTGTCAGTTCCAGTAGACCAGAGTGGACCCTATGTTAAAGTGGTTATATTAGGTGTGGCAGAACCTTTTCTTTTGGATACTGGTGCGACAAAGAGTTCTATTATGCACTCTAAACTTCCTGGCGCACCTTTGTCTGGCTTGTCCAATGTTTCAGTAGGATTTTCTGGCGCCCCAGTTTGTAATCCGGTTTCTAGTCCTTTGCCTCTTTCTATCGGTCCTTGTGAATTGGAAGCTCCTCTTATTTTAACGACTGGTTGTGGTGAGAATCTGTTGGGGTTGGACTTGCTGAAAAGAGTGTATGCGACATTGCATTGCTCTCCTGAAGGAGTATATCTTACGGTGGGTAAGAAAGTGATTTCTCCAATGTATTTGTCTAAAGATTGTCTTCCACTGGAATTACGTTCTCTTCCTGATACACTCTGTGCTACAGGTCCCAATGATGTTGGTCTCCTGCAGATTCCACCCTATGTTGTTACTCTCAAGTGGAATCCTAGGCTACCTCGTATTCCGCAGTACAGGATCTCGAGTGATGGCGAGAGAGCTCTTTTAGCGATCATCTATGATTTGGTTGAGAAGGGTATGGTTGAAGAAACGAGAGGTAACGTGTGTAACAGTCCTGTTTTGCTTGTCCTTAAGCGTACTGATGCTTCTCAGCCACCCGTGTACAGGTTTGTGATCGACCTTCAAGAGGTTAACAAGATTGTCGTACCACAGTTTCCTGTTGTTCCGGATATCACTGCTTTGTTGATTCTGATTCCTGCTTCAGCTGCCTGGTTTTCGGTTATTGATTTAAAGAATGCTTTCTTCAGTATTCCGATTGCTGAAGAAAGCAGAGATATTTTTGACTTCTCTTTAGGAGGCCGAAGCTTTCAGTTCAAGAGAGCTCCTCAAGGTTATTGTGAAAGTCCCTCAATCTATAGTCAGGCGTTGAAAACTCAGCTTGATAATTTTGTGTTACCTTCTGGTGCAACTCTTATCCAGTATGTTGACGATTTACTGATTGCTGCTGATGATGAAAAGATTTGTAAAGAAGCTACTTTTTCTTTGGTACGACATTTGTCTGACCTTCACCATAAAGTGTCTCCTTCTAAGTTACAGTATTGCCGCCAAAAAGTGACCTACTAAGGTCATCTCTTGTCGAAGGAGGGACAGCGAATGACCCCAGAACGAAGTCAAGCGATTGCGCAAATGAGTGTGCCATCCACGCAGAGAGAAGTGCGTGCATTTTTAGGTATCACTTCATATTTAGGCAATGGATCCCCAATTTTTCTTTGCTAGCAAAACCTTTGTTGGCATTGACTCTTAAAGATACTCCGCATCCTCTCCCTTGGTCTGATGAATATCAAAAAGGTTTTTCTGAATTACGTGACGCATTGTGTTCTGCTTCGGTGTTGGGTACTCCGGACTACAGTAAACCTTTTACATTGTATGTCCATGAGAGAGAAGGTTGTGCGTTGTCAGTTCTGACACAGCAATTTGGCGATAAGCAGCGTCCATGTGCGTATTTTTCATCAACGTTAGATCCGGTAGCTAGAGCGCTGTCGAGTTGTTTGAGAGCTACAGCGGCCGCTGCTGTTTCTATCCGACAGTCTGCCGGTTTGGTATTGGATAATACATTGATTGTGATGGTCCCACATGCAGTGGATACCTTATTGAATAGGACCAAGACACAGCACCTTACTAGCGCTCGTTTGTCAGGTTACGAGTTGACGCTTTTGGCTAGCCATGTACACATCAAAAGATGCAATGTGTTGAATCCAGCTACGTTGTTGCCGATTTCTGTAGAGACAGATGTTCAGGAACAGCATGATTGTTTTCTTCGGACAGAGGAAGAAACAAAGGCTAGAGTTGACTTGAAGGATACTCCTCTTTCAGTTGTTGAGGGTACCCTATGGGTAGATGGTTCATGCTTTAAGCTTCCGAATGGAGAAACGACTGCAGCATATGCTGTCACAACTTTACATACAGTTGTTGAAACAGCACGTATTGCACAGAATTCAGCTCCAGCAGCAGAGCTAATAGCATTGACGAGAGCGTGTGTGTTGTCAGAAGGAAAATGAGTGAATGTTTACACTGATAGCCAGTATGCGTTTGGTGTTGCCCATAGTTTTGGACGCTTGTGGAGAGAGAGGGGATTTTTGACCTCTCATGGTACGAAAATACAGCATGGGCAACTGGTGAATGAACTTCTTGAGTCACTTACGTTGCCAAAGCAGATTGCAATTGTGAAGTGTAGTGCGCATAAAAAGGTTGTGGACGATGTGGGTCAAGGAAATGCGTTCGCAGATGAAGTTGTGAAAGAGACAGCAAGGAATATGACGAGTCGAATGTATGTTGCCGGCCCCGCAAGATGGGTTGTGGAAAGTGGAATGTGTGAAGACACAATAGAAAGTGTGAAGTTGATTCAGGCTGAAGCTACTGAGAAGGAAGTGAGTAGGTGGAGAGAAAGTACGGGTATGTTAGATTCAACAGGTTGTTGGGTTGAGTTGTCGGAGCACCAGCAATGGTTGTTGCCTGATGCGTATGTGCTCCCAGTGGTTACAATGGCTCATGGAATGGCTCACATAAGCTCGAAAGGAATATGCAAGTTGTTGGCTCCAGTATGGCAGAATGCTGGAATTCCTAAATGTGCTGAGAATGTGGTGATTCAGAAAAGGGGGTGGTGATGAACAGAGTGTCTGAATTAAGCAGACCACTCTTACCCAGTCCAAAGATCAGGGCTTGATCCATCACCGTTTTTAGCTCACTGCACCATCCCAGCTCAGAACTTGGCTATATGCAAATTAGTCTGACCCTGGCCCAGTGCATCATGGGAACAGGGCAGACCAAACTACCAAGCCAATTCTTATACTGGGAAGGAAACAAGCTTCCGGGGACTGGTTTCTGGCATTTCAGCCGTCTTCGGCCCGGCTTGCTTGAATCCTGATGGTGCAATGAGCAAGGGACTCACATCTGAGCATACCCTTCCACGCTTATGGTGGACAAAAATGATTCAGAAAAGGGGGTGGTGATGAACAGAGTGTCTGAATTAAGCAGACCACTCTTACCCAGTCCAAAGATCAGGGCTTGATCCATCACAGTTTTTAGCTCACTGCACCATCCCAGCTCAGAACTTGGCTATATGCAAATTAGTCTGACCCTGGCCCAGTGCATCATGGGAACAGGGCAGACCAAACTACCAAGCCAATTCTTATATTGGGAAGGAAACAAGCTTCCGGGGACCGGTTTCTGGCATTTCAGCCGTCTTCGGCCCGGCCTGCTTGAATCCTGATGGTGCAATGAGCAAGGGACTCACATCTGAGCATACCCTTCCACGCTTATGGTGGACAAAAATGATTCAGAAAAGGGGGTGGTGATGTATGTATCGAGAATGTGGTGAAGCATTGTATGATTTGTCTGATGTACAATCCTGGAAAGGGAACTCCAACTCCAGCTGGTCATTTTGCTCCTCCAACGCACCCATTTGAGGTGATACAGTTAGATTACATTCACATGGAAAGGTGTAACAATTTGAAGTATGTCCTTGTGGTTGTTTGTGCCTTTTCCAGATGGATAGAGGCCTACCCCCTAAAGGATAATACTGCCTTGTCTACAGCCAAGGTTTTGCTCAAAGAGTACTTGCCTAGGTATGCATTGCCGAGAATTGTATGGAGTGACAATGGGAGTGAATTTGTGGGCCAGATCATGACGAAAGTGTGTGCGGGATTGGGTATCAATCAAAAGTTCCACGCTGCGAATCACCCCCAGTCAGCTGGACTTGTGGAGTGTTATAATGGCATGTTGAAGTTGAAACTGGCTAAGATACAAGCGAGCTCTGGTCTTACATGGCCAGATGCCTTGCCATTGGCTCTTTTGTCAACAAGGACGACAGTATATTCTCGTGTGGGACTTAGTCCTTATGAAGTTGTGTTTGGTCGTCTGGCCAATGTTTGGGGTGTCCCCCGGCCCAAGAAGTACAGTGACATCGAGAACCCTATGTTGGTGGATTATTTACCTGACTTGACTGCTAAATTACTTGTTCTTCACCAACAGGTCTATGACAGTGTGCCGGCAGCGTCTGCGGATCCAGGTCACAAGATCCAACCAGGCCACTATGTTCTGCTAAAGAATTTCCAGCGGTCTAAAAATTTGGAGGCGAGATGGACTGGACCGCATTTAGTCTTGTTAGTAACTCGGACTGCTGTTAGAGTAGCTGGTAAAAAGAATTGGGTGCATGCCACCCACTGTAAGCTAGTCCCGCTGCCCTTACTGTATGATAAGTGGGTGAGGGGAGGTATTGGCGATTCTGAATGCGAACGAACTCCAAGATTCGTGCCTTTTAGTGATGCACATTTGGAATGGACTCAATTAGAACGTGCAGATGACGACATCTTACAAGCTGCTGTGCCTCATGAATTAAGACTTGATACGACAGATCCAGAAACCCTGTTTCAAGACCAGACTGTGCCTAGCAAAGAACGTTACAATTTGAGACCAAGAAAGGATAAACAAAAGGACTAATAAAGCAAAAAAATTTTGATATGAGTTACACCTTTTCAGATCAAAAGACTTTTTTTTACTTTTTTTCTTTTTCGAATCACCATCCGGACTCAGCTGCAGGGTCACGGTAGGAAGTACTTAAGGGGTGAGCCGCGAATTGACGAAAGGTCTGTGGTTCATGGTCGTTAGTACGATCTTGACGCACACTTAAGTGAAGAAGGTAATAGCCGTGAGCAGCACGTTAGAGGATGGAGTCTTTTAGGTCTGATAAGAGTGTTGGGGAAAAGGGTTTCAAAATGAAAATGTATATATTGGTCCGTAGCAAATGTTTTTTTTTTTTTAAAACCTTTATTGTGCAGATGAAGGCATACATATACGGGCCTACAACCAGTTAGGCCGGCCACGACACAGTATGAAAGCACATGAAGCAATAATAGGATTTCCCGGCAGTTACCCAGCGTTATACAAGCAAGCGATCTAATAGTAAAAAGGCAGAATTTGACCGCTGGAAACAGGATCAAGGAAGGTTAATTTTATAATATAATAGGGAGTATAGCAGGATCAATTGCAACTTTTCGCCATCTAAGTTCCCTAGGCGGGCCACATGTCTAACAGCAAAACAAAAGGGATCGATAAAAACAGGTAACAGCATCATTTTACAGGAATCAACTTATAGACACCCCAGTTCAGAACAGTTCCATCGTGGCCCATCACGCACCCATCGACCTCCTATATATATGCAAGTACACAACAGAGGAACCAGAGCAGCAGCTTAGTTGTATTCATCCTCTATACTAACCCAGGGAGAAAGAAAAAGAAGGAGGGGGAAAGAGGGAGGAAAAAGTATAGGAGAAGGAGGAGAAAGAACGCCGCGCTGCTGCACGCGCCCCACAGCGATAAATCGCGCAAAACTGGGAAATCCGCTATCGGGGTAGGGCGTGCAAGTCATAATATATGCGCAATCAATGCCGTAAAAGCAAGCAAATCAACCCCCGTCTCACCAGCCGTCATACCACGGGATACACGTACAGCCACAGCGTCCCGATAAAGGGATACAAAAGAGCCATAGAACAAAAAGAAAAACAAACAGTCAAGAAACCCCAACCCACCCACCCCACCCTGCACCCCTGCAGAAGGCTACGGCCTACCCCCCCAGCAGCGTGCCTGTCACCCTAAATAGAAACCCGAAATATAGTAGATTAGAAAGTGAGATAAGGAACAAAACAGAGAAAAAGGTGGAAAAAGAAGCAGTGGGGTCTAGACCTGTAATCGAGACGTTCGGCCCTCACCCCCCGCCTTCACACTCATGAACCCACATCCAAGCGGGAACGACACAACCTCAAGTATCAGAAACATTCGAAGGAACCGGCCATATTGGCACGGCTGCGGGCAGACCTCATCGCCATCCGTCAACCAGTAGTCAGCCGGTTCACCCCTGTCCACTCCTGACCATGGCTATCATGCGCAATAGTATAGTAGGTAGCAAACAGTACAGGATGAAGCGGACACAGGATCGGAACAAATCAGGCCAGGGGCGTAAACCAGAGGACCCCAGTATCAAACGGCAGAGTATGCAATGATTGCGGCAGTCCAGACTTTCCACTAGCAGCATCAGGAGCAGCAAGCAATATGGGTGTAGTCTCGCCGCCCAAGAAAGCGAGGTCTCCCCCGCAGGGTGACAGTGGGGCCACACCAAAGCAGTTCGAGTCGAGCATCCACCACGCTCCCCAGTCATTCGGGCATGAACGGGCCCCGACGTGGGGCCCACGCCCGCATCCGCCACAATCGAAGCCACTTGGAGATTCGGGGCCGCAGGCGCACAATCCTGCAGGCGCACAACGGCAGCATTTCTCACAGCAGCCGAGGGAGGCGAAGTAGCACACATTTGGAATCGAGCCGCGTCCATGAGGGACGGCCCAGCAAACATGGCGGCAGATCGATTGTCTTCCACACCGGAGCCGAAGACCATGGCCTCACATAAAGAATGTAAGGCTCCAAGGACATCACCAATCGTGGGCTCACGGTCACAAAACACGGCCATTGCGCACTTCAGCGGCCCAGGTTCGCCGCACCGAGTAAAACTGCGACTCTGGGCTCCGGACGCCATCTTGTAAATTCAGCCGCGCCTCTCCGTGCCTCAACTTCTGGAGTGGGCTCTCAAGCAAGGCCCACCGCTAAAGTCCACTCGGGCCACGGGAATGGCAATCTTGGTGCAGAAAGGAGGGCCACCAAAAACGGGGACCGCCAGCGGCACAGTCCAACGGACGCCGCCCGCAGAATCTGGGCGAAGGGCTTCAAGATGGCCGGACAGGGCAACAATGGGGGGGCATTCCCCCTGCACGGTCTACCCCCATTCGCGGCGGGCCGCGCCCCACCACAGGGCCCCCAGGCCGCCAGACCAGGCCCGGTCAGTCGCCTACAACCGCACAATGGCCTCTTCAGCCGTCCCCTCTCCTCCACCAAGGGCCGTCGCCGACGCCTGCACTCCGGCCAGCCGCCACAGGCAAGTCCCCGATCTGCACGCCGCGGAGGCCCCGGACCAAGCAAGGGCAGAATTCCAGATCCGCAGCACACAGGAGCCCCCTGGACAAACGGTGAGTGCAAGCATTGTTTCACCTCTCCATTTCTTGTCGAGTGTGTCGTCTCGGAACAGGATGAAGATCAGGATATGGGTTTAGGCAGGAAGGTTGGCGGAGCCGAGCTGCAGTGCGGCCATCACGGTCGCGAGCTTGGCTCCTCCCCAACAAATGTTTTTTAATATTGTGTTTCTTAATGCTTCTGAATATTATGCTGGGTTGTGTGGGTTGGATTTTCTATGCCATACAACATGCGCCTACGTTTACGTCCCAACCTACTCTTTCTTCCTTTACTGATTCTCCACTTGAGTTTCATACTTTGCCTGAACATGAACAGACACGAAGATCAGAATTTGTTAACAATTCGTTTATACAGTTATTACATCAGCACCAGCTAGTAGTAAATACTACGAACTGCTGGGTATGTGGTCTTATGCGACATACGACAGATAAAGGAATGTCTTATTTGGTTTTGCCCTTTTCGGCTAATGGGTCAGTTTGGGCGCTCCAGTCGATGTTTATTTATGCGAATTAAGCATCCCCTGTACGTTCCGTCAAAGATAATGCGAGTAATAATGCTTTGATACAAGGAATAGTAGATATGATCAGAGATATCGATGCATAAAATGCTATCCCCAAGGATGAAGTACGAGCATATGTTGGTTGGAGCAAGACAGAGTATAGTATTAGTCTGACAGAGAAGGAGAGACGAATCTCCCTATTACCTAGCTGTCGCTAACACCAGTTAGCGACAGCTAGTAGGAGATAGCGACCATCTTGGGCCCCACTTTGCTTGTCAGTGATATTTATCACTAATGACATGCAAAGTGGGCGTGCCAAGATGTTAGCGACTGGAAACAGTCGCTAACATTGCTATCTCCTATTACCAACTTTTGGAGATATTCGCGCTAAGCGCGAATATCTCCAAAAGCTAACACCTGCCCTGAGCAGTTCTTAGCCATGTTATCCAATGGGAGGTGGATAACATGGCTAAGAGCATTATCTCTGTAATGCATGAATATTGCTGACTTTTCAGCGATATTCATGCATTGCAGCCGATTTTTATCGCATTTGCGATAAACCTTGGTAATACCAAGGTAATTATCGCTATTGCTTGGTAATATGCCCCACAATTACGCGAAAATACGGAGGCGTAATCACATTTTCAGCTGGGACTAGGCTGTTTCCGGCCTCTACACTGGATGATAGCTGCGTCACGGCTGCCCACAGGAGCTCTCACTGTTGCTCCTCCAGCGATTCCCGGGACACTCTATCGGTGCCTCAGCAGTACCTGAAGGTAAGGTAATGTTGAGCTGAATCATATCCCGGCCACTAAATCACATGAGATAGCAAAGGGGGAAAGAACTGCTGCTTTTTACCATGGACCAACTAGTAGGTGGTCCATGGTAGGAGAGGGTCTCTCACTTGTTTTCCGTGCAGGAGATCCCGGTTAACGAGCACTGGTATAATCGGCAGGGTCGAGATGTCCTGTCCTTTGTTTTCATGATGTTTGCTCCGAAGGATGTCTGTAGCTTCCCACTCGCTGATCTGATGAGCAGCCCTCTCGATGGCTGATAGCAAGGAGCACAAGTCTCCATCACTCCATTTTCTATTTATGCACCCATTTCTAAGTGCTGTGGATAACATCTGGTATTATTGCCCAATGCAATGGAACTCAGTTTTCCAACCTATATAATGGACCTCTTAATTGGCCTGGTCAGTATTCAAACTCCAGGCATGCAGGTCAGAACAAATATCAACCCCAAGGGGCAGATTTACAAGCCCTTTGCGCCAGTTTTGCGTCACTTATAACATGGGAAAAGTGACGCAAAAGTGGCGCAAGGGGCTTGTAAATCTGCCCCCAAGTGTTTACGTCACTGAGCCATCCCGAAGGCAGATGTATATGAAAAAAGGGAAAATCATTCATCTACATCCCAAACTGGCTTCCTTTAATTGTTTTACACTTCGATTGTTTTTGTACGGCATAAAATAAGCACCTGTGTTTATAATCCTAAACCAACCAAACACAGGAAGGAGAGTAACAGCTGCAAGCCCTACCTCAGTGAGATCTGTGATTCCACGTTGTGTTTTAAAGGTCTGGAGCTGTATCACGATGGGCTTGGCTGGCTCAGTGCAGACCCCGCCATCTGGTTTTATGCACCTGCAGTGTGTACAGTGGATTGATTTAGTCTGATATTTTCCTGAGCAAGGGCTTGGTTTCCAGACATTACACCTTCGACACAGTGAGCAGATTTAACCTCTTTCTATTTCTGACTGGCGCTGTCTAAATAATAAACTAACTTGGAGAAATGTTAGGTTAAATGACACACCGCAGACACATAAAACAGGCGCTGGGCTCTGCGTTGAGCCAACACAACCCTTCATGGTCGAGTGTTTGCAGAACTTAGAAGGCACATGGAGAAAGGTATGAAATGATAGCAAACTCTGAACTAGAAGCTCACAGGTTCATTTGGAGTGTTGCGTAAATTATGTCAGGAGTGTACATTGGTGGAAATGGAGTGGAAGGGCCCAGTAACAGTGGATACCCCCTCCCCCTGTGGCACTCCGATCTGCTGAAAGAGGTGGGGGCACCGAAGGGATAGATTCCGCCAATGGGTTCTCATTGGTATCTCATAGCAGGGAGATGTATGTGGTCAGGGGGGATTGTTATCTTTCCCAAACCTACAAAACTAATATGCACTGACAAAGTCCCACCACTTCAAATACGTGCAATTGAAACACGCGTTGAATACATGTAGAATTTCATTGCGAGACCTAAACGAAAAGTCCTCTTTGAGTATAGGGTGTTGGCAGCGCCTCCAAAAAAACAAAAAGAAAAAAAAAGAAATGTACATTATTGGCATAAACATATGCAAGTTTAACTTTTCCTACAAAAAAATGTTGCAATTTCACTGAGACTAGTAAAACATGCAATAGAGCAAGTTTCTTTAACTGCTTCTATTTTACTTTCATTTTATTGTATTTTCCTGTGCTGTGGCTCTATATCCTGTGCTTTCGCTTATGATAAGTACTGCAATAAATATTAATTACAAACTACATAAGGAAATGTCAGAAATATACAAAGTTAATGAGTAGAGCTAACAACACTATAAACATACATATTATGCAAATTAGCTTTAAAGAAAATAAATAGAGCTAAAACCAGAAAGTGAAGCAAATAGGTGAAATGAGAAGAACAGAAAGGAAAAAAAACTCGTAAGAACTTGCCAGAAATATTAATGAGGTATAAAAAATCAATCCAAATTAATGAAAAGAAGCATGAGGATTGAGACATTATAGAATAACTTCAGAAAAATGACAAAATGAATTTGTAACCATTATAAGCAAATATACAAACTAATATTAAATACAAAATGTCAATGTCAATTATTAAAAATTATGAGCAAATATACACACTAATAGTAAATACAAATCGAAAAAGCGCACTTTATACATTTTTGCACTTTACATAGCAGCTTGAGAAGGCGCTTTTACAACCACTTTTAAAGCATAAGCAATTTACAGCGCACCAAGAGGGATTGATTTTTAAAAACATGTTTAGATACCCCTACGATCTGTTTCTCTGTCCTCAAATATATCTTGTCTACATTAAAACTAAGGAGGAGGTTTTCTTTATAAGGATACTTATTTCAGCTCTGATGAGACTGCTAATAGTTTTAAATGAGCACTAATCACTACCGAAGCCAATACAGTAATGTTATATAATTGGTCAAATGTTTCCATAGATTATATTAAATGATGTTTTAAATCTGTTTTAATTTGATGTGTGAAGCCTTTTAATGATCTCTGAATTCGAAAAACTAAATGATGTATAATGTATTTTAATTCTGTGTTTTTATAGTCATTGCTATGACCGACTAAAGTCTATTGAACTGAAATCGAAAAAAATCATTAAGGAGATTTGCAGTCATACGTAGAATTGAAAGGAGAATCAAAACAATCAGATAAATAATTTGCAAAGGGGACGGAAAATATTGTTATTACCACAATGTGCTATTTACCGCAGGATTTAGCAGGATTAGCACCCTACTCTGTATGAATGGAGGTGGTCCAGACCAGGCAACGGAAAGAGCAGGTGAGATTGTGCTGGCTGTTTCCACCTCCCTTCCCTTGCCATGGATCTGAATATCTAACACAAGTGTGACTTTGCTTCACCACCAAGCAGTTTATTAACTGACAACCTGCAATCAACAACCGATGTGACAGCACTCAGCAAGATTTACAATCCCAGCCAAGAAGCTGATAAGTAATGAGGTGGCTGGATCCGAACAAAACAGCAGTAGATCATCTGCATATCATAAAAGCATATTCTCGGCTCGGAGAGTAATGATACCCTTCATTTTATCTGATGCTCTGATAGCGGATGCAAGTGGCTCATTCACCCAAATGAACATAAGAGCTGAGTGCTGGCAGGGCGGCCGCCCACCCCCTCATGAATAAACCGAGCTGAGATGTTTTTGTTGCTTTAACTTGTCTGGTTATTTATGGTTGGGAGACAACAGCTCGGGAAGAGAGAGCCCCCCGCCTTTGCTAGTTCACAAAAGTGGAGTGTGGGGACTGGCGGTGTCTGTATTACCTGTGTGTACAAATGAGAAATATTTTCACAAAAAACAGTAAGGGGTGTTCCCTCAAATATATCCCCCTATGAGTAACTACACAACACAAAAGTACAGGAGGTACCAGGTAATAAAGTAAGGTTTTCAAGGATATGCCTAGGTATTTTTAATTACATTTTCTTGCCAAATGAACAGGACCCACAGTACTGTCCTAACAGCAGATTTCTAAGAACTCCCATGGTTAGGATTAGCTAAATCCGCTGGAATGGCGTTGTACGTAGTCTAGTGTGAGAGGTCGTCAAATGATGAATCATACCTTGGTAAGATAAGGGTGAGACGACTTCTCAAAAGACCCTCTACCTTAGCTTGTCCAAACTGTGAGACTAGAGCACTGACTTCATAACCCTCAAGAAGTCTGGTGTTGTGTACAAATGTGGAGTAACGTGAGCATCCAGCATTTGCTTTCCAATTGCATGTGTTGATGTATCTAGTACACCAATATATTAATGCATTTACTACCAGACGCCATATCATGTAAATAGGTGCAAAGTCCTGGTAGATCAATGGCTTCAAACCGTCTTTGACAGCGTTGGCTCTGCACGTTGATGATGGTGCCCAACGAGTCTCTGGTTAGGAGACATCAGGTTTTAAGGAATCTCCAGCTGGGGCAGCTCAGTCATTGAAGGTGCAGACATTGGTTCTGACATTTTGTGGCGAATTCTGCACTATACGATCTTTAGTACTCATTTATCCTTCTGCCCAGTGAGTTTCAGCCATCTGCAGAAGAAGTTTGTGAGACTTCAAAAGTTCATGGAATGTATGAGATGGGCATATTCCTTTGAGTTAGTGTGTTTTTTCAGAGTGTGTTTGTGTGTATGTGTTTGTGGGAGCAGGAGCATGTATGTGTGTCTGCATGTGGTTGCCATTCATACATAATAAATGTTGATTCATGTTTGATTCTGTTTTAACTGACAAGGCTATGCTGAATTGTGCTTAAGCCCTATGACGTGGATGTCTTGTGATTGGTGAGGCAACAGATCCTTCAAATGAGAGCCCTTCACACATGTATTGTCCATAAGATACTTTTTGGTCATTGCTGATTCCTTTTAGATTAAGTGGTGTTGCAAACACTCAAGAGCTACTTGTATACAGTGCACAGAGATTTTTCCCATTATTTGCACGAAGTCTTCCTTTTTTTATATATATATTTGTATTGGATTTCCAACTTTTCAAACACAGCAGCGTACCAAAATAAATATAATGAAAACAAGCAATGATCTGGGATATATACATAATAACTGCTGGAAAACAAAAGGATTATATCAACCATCACAAGGAAAGGATTTTTTGTTCGAAACAGCAACCCAAAGCAGGCAAAAATCTGTTAAAGCTATATCTTTCACATTTAGAATACCATCGCACACGTACCTGGACGCGCGGGATCAAACACTGGAACACACCCCTCGGGCGCCTGCTTATTTTAAACTCTGTAGCAACAAGGGAACCTTTGTTCTGCAGGAATGTGGCGTAAGAAGCAGGGGGAGGGGAAGGAGCCACGAGAAGCAAATACTGCTTAGGCCAACAGGTATTCTCAGCCGGCTGGCCGTATTAAAATGAGAACCAGCAATGCCAAAACAGCATGCTTGGAGCAGGTAAAACAAGCCAGCAGCCACATGTTTCACTAGAAAACATATTTGTGTCAACTCAGAGGAAATGGAAAGAAAGTGTCTGGTATGAAACAAGGTGACGGAAGCTTTCTGTAGGATAATCTTACCAAGATGGTATTGAGTTAAATTCACACTGCGCCAAACATACAGGACAATGGGCACCGCAAGCTTCTCTAGCGTTACTTGTCAGCAGTGCTTTCAAGTGGGAGTCCAAGTCATTTTCAAGCAGTAGCCACTACTACAAATTATTCCAAGAGAGTTGTGGCATTTGCTCGTCCGATTCGAGTCTCGGCATCAGCACTCTCAAGAAAATATCCCATCTCCTGACCGACTGAACACAGACACTTGTCATTCCCAGATTGCATTTTTAAAGGCAATGTTGGTGGGTGTGCCCACATCTTCCATTGCATCACTCAAAGCTGTCCTTCATTCTGCATCCCTGTAGGATCACCCTGAAAAGACAGTTAACCACGTCACCGCGACACACTGCTCCCTAGTGCGTAAGGCCAGCCACAATGACAGCCCACAATACATCGGTAAATTATTCCATATCTCCATAGATTTGAGATAGCGGGGAAGCAGCCACTTCTACGTGGAACGCACTTCCCCTGAACTCAGAACATTTACTCCCCGTACTGCCTTCAGTAAATAACTCAAAGCCTATTTCTTACAACAATTCCAAAACTAACTTAATTCCGACGGTTCTGGGTTCAAACTGGATCGATCAGTCAAGTGCAGACTGCATCTGTTTCTTCTTCCTTGAAAGTAACACCTCTTCCTGTTCGTAGTAACCCTACTGTTTGTTAACATGCCAATAATGGGAAAAATCTCTGTGCACAGTATACAAGCAGATCTTGAGTTTTTGCACAAGGAACTAACCGTGTGTGCCTAGCTCGTTTGGCATGTTGTCTTCCAATCACAATCTTGGCAGTAGTTAGTGTAGTTAGGAGAAGCATGAGCTCAATTGAGAAGAGTGACTGCCCCATCAACATATGTCCAGAAGGCGTGGTCTGAAGCCGCTCCTGATAGTTGTTTAGATGCACCATTTGCACAAAGTGCAAGATAGAAAGCCACCTCCGAGTGCATGAGTAATTCATGCTTTGGTGTGCTTTCTATGTCTATGAAATGTAGTTCATGCAGGCACATGGAAATCATGAGGGCAAGCAAGATCATTTTGCACTCAGTCTTGGGCTATGCGTACTAGCCGCAGCCATGCTAAATTATGTGTGGCTCCTGAGAGTAAAGTTGTACAATTGCTATGGAATGCGCAGGAAGTTGAGCTTTTCTTTAGACTACTTGTTATGGCTTATGGAGTGAAGTTGTGGCAGCTTTCGAGGGCTAGAACAAACAAAAGCTAGTTTGTGTGATCTCTGCTACTTTTCTTTTACTGTTTCTTCTTATGTAGAACAGTTACTACTATTGGTTTATTGCATTTCCCTTTAAATCACAGGTCCTCATTGTTGTGTTCTGCTAAGACACAGTCTAGTTGTTGCAGCCCTGTATCACACTAATCACCCACCCACCACAGACGTCACTGGGTCAGGTGACGCTGCCAATAAAAGGGGCCGAGCGCACGTGCTCGTGGCCATAGGTATACTATCTAACTGGTGTCCGGTGTCGTCTCTTTACTCCACCATGTGGGCCTAGGGCCCTACCACAACATTGGCGACGAGGCGGTAACGCAATGCCACACGTGCCGTGAAAAGCTGCAACTCCCCGGAAAAAGAAGGGAAGTGCCCATGTGCATGGCACCCCTCCGGGGAAATAGAGCCGGCCGCCGAGAGGCCCGAGGGGCGTGTGCCGTGCCCCGGGGCCTAGATATCCAGGACGAGGTGACCGGGAGCTCACCCCGCACCTCCATGCCCAGCGTGAGCCTCCCGGCGTGAGGAGAGAGTGCAGCGGGCCGACCAGAGCCGACCTGTGCCGGCCGCGATTGAGCCCCTGCCTGGGGGCGAAGAAGGACAATGAAGCCGAGTGCCCACCTCGACCCCGCAGCTGAGGAGCCGACCCGTGGCGGGTCCAACGCAGGAGGTGAGCCCGCAGCGAAAGGCGAGATGCCCGCAGCGTGAGAAGAGCTGCCAGGCACTGTCCCTGCAAGCGGAGCCAACCCGCGAGGCGAAGAAGGCCCGGAGGCGAGCCTGGGGGGCCGCGCATGCAAGGAGCGCCCCCCCTCGTGTGACCGTCCTCATGAGCGGTGCCCACCCGCAACGGTCAGAACTACGTAATGGCGGCCGCCAGCCGGCACCGCCGAAAAACACACCACGAAGCGGAGCCTACCCGCTATTAACAGTGACCGTGCCCCAGCAGTGGTAAGCGGCGCCAGCATCGCCGTTAGTTAAGCAGGACTCGCGGAGCCCACCCGCGGCCTGCCTGCAGCGCCCCCTCCCCCGCCGCGTGTGTGAAGTGCGGCGGAGGGGTGAAAGACCGTGCCGGAAAGCGCCCGCAGCGTGAGGGGAGCTGCCAGGCGTTTAGCAACCGAAGCGGAGCCCACCCGCATGTCCAGCGCGCCTCGCCAGGCGTGAGTGTGCCCCCAATGAACTTTAAATAAAGCAGTACCGGCGGAGCCCACCCGCGGCCTGCGAGAAGCATGGCAGGTCTCCGCCGCGCAGCGTGTGCAAGGTGGAGCTGCTGCGGCGGGAGACCGGGGAAAGTGGAACCTGCCACAACGGACAATTACCTGCTTCTGAATAGGCAGAGCCGGCGGAGCCTACCCGCGGCCTGCCTCGAGCGCCCCCTGTACAGAAAAACAACGCGGAGCTCACCCGCCGAAGGGTAGCATCAAACCCCCCCCCCACCAGCGTGGACTGCCGAGGGGTGGGGAAAGCAGGAGAATAGGAGAAGCGCCTGCATGCGGCCAGCGCTGCCAGAATAAACTGAAAGTGTGCCAAACAAACTTTAAACTGTGCGAGACACGGAGCCTGCACACCACAGAACTGCCTCGCCATCATGTCTGCGCCCTCCCACCCTCAAAAGTACACAAAGCAGGGAAGGAACTCACCAGGAAGGCAGCGTGAGGCCAGGTGATCAGCAGCAGCTCCAGCCCCCCTGTGTGCAGCCGGTGAGGGACAGACAGTAGAGCTCACAACACAGGGAAGACAAGAGCCACGAGGCAGGCTGCTGCCAAATCGGTGTTTACTGCCACCCAGTGGCCAAAAGGAAAAGCGCACCTGCCACCAGGAGAAATAAAACAAGCATTGCACGATGGGTCAACAGCAGCAAGGGGCAACAGATTAAACAACGCCCCAGGGAGAATCTACTTACAAGCAGCAAGTAAGTGCGCAACAGCGCAGGTGACACCCACACACACCAGCAAGGAGTCAGCGGCTGCCACGTCCAGCGCGACGTGGGAAGAGGCACGAACGCATCACTAAGCATCCAAGCACTGGAAGAACGTCCAGGGAAACGACTGCCGAGATCAGACGACGGAGAGAGCAGCGACGCCTTGTGGCCACAGGTGTTCACCGCAGCATCAACTACTCCCGCCAACGGTCCAAAGCAGCAAGTACCTGACGACAGCCAAAGCAGCAAGTGCCTGACGAAAGCCGAAGCAGCAAGTGCCTGACGACAGCTAAAGCAGCAAGTGCCTGACGACAGCCAAAGCAGCAAGTACCCAACGACTCACAACATGCGTCCAAGAACCCTGAACAGTAAGCGTGCATAACGCGCCACATGGCGCAAGAGCTCCACACCCGCACGACAGGACCGCGTAGCACTGCGCCGGAACGTGCCAGGAGCGCCAGGAATCAGGAGCGCCAGAGTGACGCTGCACAGCGACACGCCAACGCCACGGGACAGCGCACAAAGGTCCCCAAGAAAGCCAGCGACATCTCGCAGCAACCAGAACGCCATCGTCAGCACACATGGCGGCATGCACCAGAAATGCACCAGGAGCGGTGACGCAACCCTCCTCCGCGCAGACAAAGCGCGCCAACGCCAAATCACCGTGACGGTGAACAGCGACCACCAAGCAAATAGCACAGCATGACAACTCATGCCCAAGCTGAAAGCCGACCACCCAGTCTGGTCGCCAAGGAAAGAAAAGTAACAACAGAGAAGATCGCGACAAATGGTCCAGTCAGTGAAGAGAAGAACACCATGCCGGAGAGCTATGCCCAGACCAGAAAGAAACAGGTGGAGTGCACGCCGCCTGGGGAAGACTGGTCGGGAAGGCCGACGACAGCAAGAGGACCAGACCACGTCGCAAGAAGGAACATGGAAAGGAAGGGCGCGACGCCAGAAAGAAAAGGAAGGAGGAACAGCAGAGCCAAAGGAACCAGACGAGACAGGAGGGTCATGATGGAATTGACCAAAGAAGGGTATCCTGATTGAAGACAATAGAAGTGATCAAGTACCAGGAAGATACGACGACAGGTCTAGTCACCAAGTAAGGGGAAGACAGTGTCCTACCACATGGACAAGACCAAGGGGACGACATGTAGAGGGCCCGCTACATGGAGAAGCCTGGTTAGCACGAGCAAGCAAGAAAGAAGACTTGACCGCGTCGAGGAAGAGAATAAAGGGGAATGGAGTAACACAACATCACTCCACAGAAGAAGAGAGAGAACAACAGTCAGCACACAGGAACATCGGTGCTGTCCAAGGAGCATTGCAACAGTCAGCAGACACGGACATCGGTGCTGTCCGAAGAACATCGCAACATCCGTGTGGATCCCAGTAATCCCGACAACTCGCACCTGAGGAGACCAACCACCGAAGAACCGCATGGGTGCCCCGTGAACCTGAAGCTTGCCGAAGCAGAGCATACCCGAGCACTAGACAATCAACCCTTGTGGACTACACAAGACTCGACTGTGGCCATGTCCGAAGTTCCGCAGCGACCCGCACAGCCCACGCGATCTAGTGGCAGTCCAGGGGACAAGGGCCTCGGCCGCATGTCCTGTGAGAGAGGAATCCGGATGGGAGAGGTGCAGCAGCGGCAGCTCCACGACAGGCAACAGGAAGCATGAAGGCCCCAGGTAAACACCTGGCACCGAGAAACGGTCTGGTGAAGACACTGAATCCCTGTCCTAACGGCAAGAGCATCCTGGCGGATGACATCAACACCCCCGAGGACATCATGAAAGACTTGGCGGTGAGTCCGTTGGCAGTTCCTCAGCGACGCCTCTGCGCGGCTCATGCGAAGCCCCGCACGGTCCACCCGGTCCCATCGTGTCCGGCAAGAGGGTCCTCCCAGCGTCTCTAGTGAGAGAAGAGTCCAAGCAGGAGAGGCCAATCTTCAAGGCTCCAGTGAGAGAGGAGTCCGGCTAGACAGGCAAGTCGGAAGTTACTTGGCCGGCAGGAGGTGTGAAAGCATCAAGATCAGCAAATCCAAAGAAAGACCTCTCGTGCCGCAGTCATCTCCATCAACCAACAAGCGTTGTCATCCACTGGACTAGGAACACCTGCGAGACCCCTCAAGGGTCAAACCCTATTCTGCTCCAGACAACCCCAAGTGTTGAACAACGTACATAAGCGCAGCAAGACAAGGATGATCTGAAGTACACCGCTGAGGTGAAGCTCATCTGACTGACTTTGTAATCCAGGAACTGTCTTCAACATTCTCCCAGCCGATAGTCTGAAGAAAACCTGTTGGGGATGTAATTTGGTATTATTCTATTTTCTTGCAGGTTGGACATTTTTTTTTCTTTTCCCTGAACTTTGGGAGGGATGTAGTGTTCTGCTAAGACACAGTCTAGTTGTTGCAGCCCTGTATCACACTAATCACCCACCCACCACAGACGTCACTGGGTCAGGTGACGCTGCCAATAAAAGGGGCCGAGCGCACGTGCTCGTGGCCGTAGTTATACTATCTAACTGGTGTCCGGTGTCGTCTCTTTACTCCACCATGTGGGCCTAGGGCCCTACCACAACACTCATCATGCTGTTTTCTATCATTAAGCTACTTGCATTACTTCTATTTTGATATTATTAACATTTATGTAGCATAACTAGGTGTTAGGGTGCATCACAGAGGGCAGATTAACTAACAGTAGGGTTACTACGAACAGGAGGAGGTGTTACTCTCAAGGAAGAAGAAACAGACGCAGTCTGCTCTTGACTGATCGAATTAGTTTGACCCCAGAACCGTCGGAATTAAGTTCGTTTTGGAATTGTCTTAAGAAATGGGCTTTGAGTTATTTGCTGAAGGCAGTACGTGGGGTAAATGTTCTGAGTTCAGGGGAAGTGCGTTCCACCTAGAAGTGGCTGCTTCCCAGCCATCTCAAATCTAAGGAGATATGGAATAGTTTGGCGATGTATTGTGGGCTGTCATTGTGGCTGGCATTACGCACTAGGGAGCTGATGTTGAATTGTAAATTTGCATTAATTGGGACTTTGGGAGGTTTTACTGTGTCGCGGTGACGGGGTTATCTGTCTTTGCAGGGTGATCCTACAGGGATGCAGAATGAAGGACAGCTTTGAGTGATGCAATGGAAGATGTGGGCACACCCACCAACATTGCCTCTAAAAATGTAATCTGGGAATGACAGGTGTCTGTGTTCAGTCGGTCAGGGGACATGAGATGGGATATTTTCTTGTGAGTGCTGATGCCGAGACTCGCATCGGACGAGCAAATGCCACAACTCTCATGGAATAATTTGTAGTAGTGGCTACTGCTTGTAAATGATTCGGACTCCCACTTAAAAGCACTGCTGGCAAGTAACGCTAGAGAAGCTTGCGGTGCCCATTGTCCTGTATGTTTGGTGCAGTGTGATTTTTTTTTTGTTTAAGAAATTGTTATTAAGTTTTTCAGTACATGAGAAAAATAGAACAAGAGAAGCAATACAATAGTACATGAAGAAAAAGCCATCATATATCATAAATGACATAAGTAGGATGAAACAATAAGGCAAAAATCAAGTAATTAACTATGACAATTAGGTTAAAACAGAGAGAAAAAGAGAAAGAAGAAAGGAGAGGAAAATGGGAAGGAGGAAAGAAGAAGAAGGAAAAGAAAGACAGAGAATGAATTTAACTCAATACCATCTTGTTAAGATTATACTACAGAAAGCTTCCGTCACCTTGTTTCATACCAGACACTTTCTTTGCATTTCCTCCGAGTTGACACACATATGTTTTCTAGTGAAACATGTGGCTGCTGGTTTGTTTTACCTGCTTCAAGCATGCTGTTTAGGCATTGCTGGTTCTCATTTTAATATGGACAGCCGGCTGAGAATACCTGTTGGCCTAAGCCGTGTTTGCTTCTCGTGGCTCCTTCCCTTCCCCTCCCCCTGATTCTTAAACCACATTCCTGCAGAACAAAGGTTCCCTTGTTGCTACAGTGTTTAAAATCAACAGGTACATAGGTGTGTTCCAGTGTGTGATCCCACGCGTCCAGGTGCGTGTGCGATGGTGTTCTAAATGTGGAAGATAAACCTTTAACAGATGCTTACCTGCTTTGAGTTGCTGTTTCAAATACAAATTAATTTTTGGGGTTTCCTAAATATATCCAGTATTTGCACACTAACAATGTTTGGAAGTTTTGCATAGCAGTTTATGCATTTGAGGCTTTATTGTAAAACTAATTTGTTCTCCTTGCAGTGCGCGCAGCACATTAAATATTTTATAGAAATAAACAGCTCCCTTGACAGCAGGGATATAATGCTAAAACAGCCATTTAAAAAAGTGTGCATCCACCGCGACCGTGGTGCATGCAAGTGCTCTGCACAGAGGCGGGACCCTCACAGCAAGTAGCTCCTACACCTCCAATGTACTATTTTACACCATCACACTAACCAGCATCACACAGGACTCAACTGCTAATTAGGAGTCTGGCTAATACATTATTATAATAATGTGTCTAATGTGTACGAAGGTGTTGTGGGCCCTATAGAAAATACATTCAATGATAACTGAATGGAGGCAAACTGACCAGCAGCTTCCGGGTACCAGCACCTCCTTTCTTTCACAAGCAGTGCCCGCCAACCTCAGCGAGGCCTCTCACACTCAACAAATAGTACATGCACCTCTAGGAAGGAAGCTCACGATGGAGGACAAATAATTTAATTGCGCATGCCAGAAAATTAGATGTCTCTAGGTGCCGAGATGAAAGGAGACGTTCCACCAGACTAATGACTTCACAGCGCTGTCAATCACTTATGTTCCTGTCATTCACCTTAATTGAAAACTCGTTTCCGCCTATAAATGATGAAAGGCTGAGTGTACCTCGCTTTAGTGTGAAACCTTTAACCTTCCATATCACACCGAGGCGTCTGCAGACTCACCTGTCTTGAAAGCATTTTTACAACAAAAACAATCTCACAACGCTGTAGTATTGGCGGATAACAGGCCTTCTCTGACGAAAGCACATTTATGGAACTTGCAACGGTTCGGTCACTTGTGAGATACGCACCAGTCCCTAAACTGTGTTTCTGTTAATTTGTCAAATATATAATTATTTTGATTTTATTTGTGTAATTATTTTTATGATTTCCAATATCTGAAATTGGTGTTTTTTAACATTCTGGACTGGCGCATAGAATATTTGGCGCAAGTCACATTGATGCTTTTAGAAATATGGATGGGGCATATCAATAACCCATGACAATCTTTTTCCAACCCTCTTTAACCCTATCAAAGAGAACCGGAGACTCAATTTGATATTATGATAGAGACTCCCATCTCAGATCGAATTTATTAACATAAACATAACTTGGTTTGGGTTTACTACAAGTCCTTCCACCTGGTCCCCTTGGCACGTCAGGTCTTCTGGGTCCATTATGGGCTCCACCTAGGAGCAAACAAAGCTTGCTCTTAGGCGAATCTCTTCTCTTTTTCACTTGTGCAAGGGACTGCCTCTTCCCAGAGCAACTCACCTCTGGAACCCCTAGTATCCACCGAAGAGCTAGTCTGGGCAGGTGCAGACTATGTTTTCCACCACCCAAAGGGCCACTGACCCTTAGAGCAAAGTGCATGCATGCAAAGACTGGTAAGTGCTGTGAAAGTTATAGACCCAACCCCTCCAAAAATACAGATTCTCTAAACATTGCTGCCAGCACCCCCATTGATGTCCATGTGAACCTGATATTCTCTGTGCCCTATTCCTGTGAGATGATACAAAAGGGGGTGGTGATGGACGGAACATCTGAATCAATCAAACACTCACATCCAGTCAAAAGATCTGGGCCCAATCCATCACCGTTCTTTAGCCCACTCTGCCACCCCAGTTCAGACATGGCTATATGCAAATCAGTCTGACCCTGTGCCTCATGGGAACAGTCCAGCCCGAACTGCCAAGCCATGCCTTCCCTGGACCGTAAACAAGCTTCAGAGGACCGGTTTCTGGCAATCCAGCCGTCTTCAGCCCGGCTTGCTTGAATCCAGTGGCAAAGTGAGCAAGGGACTCACGTCTGAGCATACCCTGCCACACTTATGGCGGCCAAAAGCGATACAAAAGGGGGTGGAGATGGACGGAGCATCTGAATCAATCAAACACTCACACCCAGTCAAAAGATCTGGGCCCAATCCATCACCGTTCTTTAGCCCACTCTGCCATCCCAGTTCAGACATGGCTATATGCAAATCCGTCTGACCCTGTGCCTCATGGGAACAGTCCAGCCCGAACTGCCAAGCCATGTCTTCCCTGGACCAGAAACAAGCCTCAGAGAACCGGTTTCTGGCATTCCAGCCGTCTTCAGTCCGGCTTGCTTGAATCCAGTGGCAAACAACGGTGATGGATTAAACCCAGATCTTTTGACTGGGTGTGAGTGTTTGATTGATTCAGATGCTCCGTCCATCACCACCCCCTTTTGTACCGCTACCTATTCCTGTGAGATGTCAAGGTGACCTGAAGTGTTCTGGCCAACCACAAATTCACCCTGCCACTAACCAAAATGATTCACCTAGCTTCTGCCTCCCCCTCCAAAGCTTCAAGGGAAAATAACAAGCAAATGAAACCAAAGTGTTAATGAAGATGTCATTACCTATTAGGGAAAGGCAAATCCCATCAGGGAGAAATCATTTTCTACCTCTGATGCAAACACAGTGTGGCACCAGAGTCTAGGGGACTTCACAAGCCTCAACACCTTCCAGTTCATACGCTTCACACATTTGTTAAGAGCCCAAACAGACAGACCTCTGCACCACACTCTCCTTAGAACTATGTGTGACCATGCAATCATCAAATCAGAGAAACTCTTGAAAAACCACACTACTTCAGCGACCAACAACTCAAACAAGTCCCTGTGTCCATGTTTTCCCAGATCATTGTCCCCAAATGCTGTGCCACCAACTCCAGCGGATTAATCCCCATTGGTACCATCTTCTTGATGAATGCCTTCAAATTCTTGATGTGCGAACCCCCCTTGGCCATACCACCTCATGATGAAGCTGGCTTTCTAGGCCAGTTCAGCAAAGTTGCCAGTCGTACACATCTAGTAGGCCCTCCAGATGTAAGAGTGGCCATATACCAACACCTCCTGAGGAGAAATAGTATCTAGATGCAAAGATACAAACAATAATATTAGGAAAACCAGAATATTAATAAAAGACAAACATACTGCTTGTGTCAACCCGATCTTCACTTCCCAATTCCCTATACTATCTTGTCATCAAAACCTGAGCTGCTCAAAGTGGAAGGAATGGGTGATCAAGACAACCAGGTGAATTCCCTTTGCCCCCAGGTCTAACTTAAAAACTTATATGAACTGAAACCTGGACAGAGGAACTGTGCACTGCTACATAACCCTTCACTGCCTGGACTGGATAGCAATGAAACCAGGGCACTCTTTTGAAGATGTTTCTGCCATGCCCTCCATGATCAGTCTTAGAAAATGGCAAGGAGACAGCCAATGAAGCCCTTGACCAAATCACTTTTTCAAGGTTCAGCTCCCCATGGATGTCTACCTTGGATCTAGCCACCAGCAGACAAACTCTGAAAACCATGTAAAAGGCCAAACAGAATGCAGCTCTGAAGATCAGGAACTTCAAACTCTGAAATGCACACCCTCAGATGATTCCAACCTATGATCTTGCCTTACCCTTTCCACCTTTGCCAGGCACTGAAAGCCCTCTTAGTGAGAAAGTAGATGGCCAAGCCTGTGTAATCCATCAACCTCACCAAAAAGGGCAATGCTGATAGGTGTAGCCTAGCTTAAACAGCAGATCTTCCGTCTTATCTCAGCAAAGGCAGACATAACACCAGTACACCTCCGAAAAGAGCACCCCATCATCTGCTTCACTCATAAAAGGCAACTAACACTGGATGCCCTGCAACAGAATCCTTTGCACTTAGACACTGTGCTGACTGCCACTATTTCTGGTGGGATGGGGCACCAAGACTCCATAGTTGGCGAGAGTATGGTGTAGGTGCTTATGCTGTCTCCAGATGGAAATGCCTGAATTTCTGCAGCTTGATGTGAGATAGAGCATCAACAGCAATATTCAACACTCCTTATACATGATGAGACTAAAATGTGATGTTATTCTTCAAGCAAAGCAATATGATCTCTTTCAGGAATATAAGCACCATCTAGAAACATGCACGCTGTTAGCACTTTACCACTTGACCATTTTCTTTGACTAGTACATCACCAACTGAATACAAAACTGAGCAGGTCATCCACTCAAGGCTACGAAAATCGGGAAGCAATATTCTTCACCAAACCAAACTCAAACCATACTGCACACCTCTCCTGGCCTAAAAGTTATCCAGAACCTACACTTTCAGTGAACAGGCCTAAATCCTGGCTAGATGGAGGAGGGGTAGGTCAGACTACTGAGGCATTGAATTTTCAGAAAAAGCAGGTCAGATTTCCAAATCCTGCTTTATCTCCTGTGACAGCTTTGTCCGGTGATGTTTTAGCTCAAATCTAGGCATTGCCTGAGTGTGAGATCTTGAAAAGGGCACCCCATGAGATTTATTTGCAATGTAAGTTCAATTGCCCCACCAACACCTGTAGCTAATGCAGTGTCTCCGTTATAGCATCTAAACACATTGTTATTGATTCTTTGAAAGGCACCGCCTTCTCATAAGGAATACTGCACAGCCCTGCAACAGAGTTTAAGTCTATCCCCAAAAAGATCAAGGTCATGATGGGCCCACATGTCATTCCTTGTGCCAACAGCACTCTACACTGCCCAACTCTCCTTACAAATGCTTCCAAGGATTAACCACAATGACCTGAAGCCTGGGGTCCCAAGAATAGAAAATCATCCAGATTGCATAACACCCAAATTGAGCCAGCTATTTTCTTGAACACCCATTCCAAGAGACAATCAATCAATCAAGGAGTTTGTACAGCATGGCTACTCACCAGTGACTGTCTGAGAGCGCTAAGGGGGAGGGAGGGTGTAGGTTGCTGATCTGCCAGGGCATGGAGATTTAGTCGAAGAGCCAGGTCTTGTGAACCTTCCTGAATTGGGTTATTGGCAGGGATTGCCTGAGGTGGAGCGGCAGGATGATCCAGGTCTTGGCGGCGAGGTAGGAGACGATTCTGGTCTTGTGAATTCGTAGGACAATGGCCAGGACAAGTTGAGTGGAGCGAAGTTGTCTGGCAGGTACTTGAAATGAGAGACGGTGGTTCAGGTATGCTGTCCTACGTCATTTAGAGCTTTGTAGACATGTGCAAAGAGCTGAAAGGTGATTCTCTTGTTGACTGGGAGCCAGTTGAAGGTGTTCTGTGATGTGGGTGCAGCGGGGGATGTCAGCGACCAGTCTGGCTGTGACTTTTTGAATCTCCTGTAGTTGCCTGAGCTGTTTCTTGGGACGCCGGCATAGGGTGCATTGCCTTAGTCAAGTCTGATGGTGATGAGTGCGTGGGTGAATGTCTTTCTGGATTCTGTGGGGACTCATCCGAATGTCTTATGAAGCAGACGGAGGGTGTGAAAGCAGGATGAGGATATGGCGTTGATCTCGCAGTTCATTGTGAGTGAGTAGTCCAGTATGATGCCGAGGTTACGTGCGTGGTCCTTGGGGGTGGGTTCCCAGTTCGGCGGGCCACCAGGAGTCATCCCAGGCTGAGGAGACGGGTCCCTGGATGAGTACTTCAGACTTGTCCGAGTTGAGCTTGAGGCAGCTGTCTTTCATCCAGGTGACAACGGCCTTCATCCCGCTGTGAAAACAGATTCTGGTGGCTGTGGGTTCATTGGTGAGGGAGAGCATCAGCTGAATGAACTGAACTTCTTAACATGAACATGATACTAAACACACATTGGTATGCATCTCTCAAAGTAATACAATCTCAGAAATTGAAATCCTACATATGGAAATCCTAAGGGTAGACTGGGAAAGCTGATTCAATATCATCCTTAGCCAACAATGTATGTGAGTCTAAAACCTACAGCATGGTCATAGCTTGTTCAAGAGAAGCATATTTCTCAGAGCATGAGGCCTGATCGATTGCCCCATTAACAGAGTTACCCATGGGTTAGAAAGGTTATGGATAAGGTGAAATTATCTGTGCTCCTTCTTGAGTACAATGCCTAGCAAGAAATTTACAAAATTGCCCAGCGGTGCTGCTCTGAAAGGACCTGCTACCTGCTCATACCTCTAATCCTTCTTAATCTTTTGCCTTGCACATCCAGGTTGAGCTCAAGGACTGCTGGTTCTTGCACATTGGTGGATCCACCGTGCCCTGTGCTGCAATCCTGTAACCATATCTAAATCCATCATAAAGCAATTGCACTCCCAGGGCATTGCCATAACTATTGAGCCAAGTGATTAAAACTTGTATATCATCAGGGGAACAAGTTTTACTGAAGGGAAGCTGCCCCTCAGTACTTTTGTTGATCTTTTACTTCTTATTTTCTTAAACATATAAATTCAGGATGTGTTTGAACTTGCAGGGTGCCTTAAGGCCTCCTTCATGTCTTTTTGTTGTAAGCCCAACATGCTCTTCTCTTATCTCACACCTTTGACTCCTCCATGATGAGTGAAATGGTGGGTGGTGGGAGATGTTTGGAAAGAATATTAAATTAAAAATATTGTAATAAAAAATATCATGTCAAGGACATCGGTATGGTAAAAATATTGTGGACAGGAATAGCGAAGGTAAGAATATTCTTTTAAGTGTTGTTTGTAATAATGTAAAAAATAATGTTTTAGAAAATATCGCTGTATACAATATTGTTATAAAATGAAACTTAATATGTTTTTTATCGTAGTATGTCTGAATTTATGTATTCACTAATTTGTTTATTTGTTTGTTTAGTAACATAATTTATTAATTGTGAAATTTTAAATTTATTATTTTTAGTTGTACTAATATGCAAAAATAAGGTATATGTCATTTTGTTTCTTAGCAGGATGTTGGGGTTTTATGGGATAAGACTTGGTTGAATTTTTAAAAGTGATGATTTTAATTTAACAGTAATGTTAAATATTTTAACAGTATGAACATTAATGTATACATTAGTTTTTGGTACACGATGTTTTATAAACAATATTTTTATAATTATTTTGAATGGATTCCTGATTTATATTAAATAAATAAAAATGCATTTTACTGTAAATATTTAAATAATTACTTTAATTATAGTAATTTTGGACAAAATGTAAAATGTTGAAATTCATACATAAAAATGTTGGAAGTGTTGCTTTTAATGTTCTTGTAAAAATATAGTTTTAGAAAATATTCTTGTATACAATATTGTTTGTAAGTGTTACTTTATATGTATTTTATTATAGAATGTTTGATTTTATGTGTTTATTAATTTGTTTAAGTGTGTGTTTAATAAGATAATTTATTAATTGAGAATTTTTTGAAATGTTCATTTTAGCTGTATAAAAGCGCTGCGAGGCCTCCGGGTAGTTACGCGCTATATTAGTGCAATTTTCATTTCATTTCATTTCATTCATTTCATTAATGTGTAAAAATAAGGTTTGTTGAAATAAGTTCTGTTTTTGGGAGTATATATTTGAAAATGTAATAGTTTCAATTGAATATGAATTATTTTTATATAGTTTCAAAATTAGTTTAATATTTTATTAAATCAGTATGTTATGTTTCAAAGTTTAGGAATATTATTACATATTTATGCATTTTTTATTATCTATAAATATAGATTACCATATTATTTTATATGTTGATGTTAAAATTTAAATATATAGGTTTTTAGTTTAGGTTATTGTGTCTTCTATGCAATTGTTATTTTATTTTATACATCTAAATGTATGTGTGAGTGTGAATATTGTATGTAAAATTATGAGAGTCCAACACCTTACCTAAAATAGTAAAGATTGGAATGGAATTTGTAAGTGTCACCTTTTTACCGTCCAAAATTGGTTTGGATTGGAGCAGAAATAGTAAATGTCACTCCTTTCATATGCAACGTTTTCCCCCAAATGTATTTAGATTGGAGCGGGAATGGTAAATCCCACTCCCTTAGTGTCCAACACCTTCCCCAAACTGGTTTAGATTGAAGTGGGCATATTAAATCTCACCCATTTAGGGCCTGATTATGAGTATGTTGGTGCGGGAGCAGAGTGCCATGCCGACAGCCTGTTTCCATAACACCAAACAGGTGGTCAGGCCGCCCGACGGATTACGAATGTTTCTTGCGTTTGGCATACTTTTTTGATGGTCCCATGGCGGTGCTTCTGAAAATAGGCACGCAATCAGAACACCCTAAAAAGTTCCTACATGGCCTGGACTGTGAAGTCCAGGCCATGCAGGAACTGGGGAGTATGCACAAAGGGGGGGGGGGGCTCAGGGTGTGCCCCATGCATGCACCCCATGGCCCTGAGGCATGTTTCTCTCTGCCATGATTTTCATGAGAGGAAACTTGTATTATGATTGGCGGGACTGCATCGGTCCCACCAAAACATATTGCTGCCTCTACACTGCCGTGCCACCACAGGGAACAGCAATTCCTTGGCAGCATCCCTGCAGCAATGGCGGACCTACTGCCCTAGCTATAATAAGGTGGACGGAGCACGGCTGCACCCGTGCCTGGACTGCTGCATCTCCACGAGTCAGGCAGTTCTCTGACCTCCAGACTCATAATCAGGCCCTTAGTGTCCAAAATCTTTCTCAAAATTGTTCGAATCGAGTGGGATTAGTAAATCTCACCCCTATAATGTCCAAAACAATCCTCAAATTGCTTTGGATAGGAGTGGGAACAGTAAATGTTACCGCTTTAGTGACCAACACCTTTTTCAGAATTGTATAGATTGGAGTAGGAATAGTAAATCTCACCCCTATAGTATCCACAATCTTCCTCAAATTGGTTTAGATTGAAGGGGGAATGATAAATGTTACTCCTTTAGTGACCTACACCTTCTTCAAATTTGCATAGATTGGAGTGGGAGCAGTAAATATCGTCCCTCTAGTGTCCGGCACCTTCCATAGAATGGTTTAGTTAGGAGTGGGAAAAGTAAATTTCACCCCTTTAGTGTCCAGCACCCACTTCAAATTGCTTTAGGGCGTGATTACAAGTTTGGCGGTTGAGGTACCACAGTTGAAAAGGCATTGGAATCACCGCCGCACTGATGGTGGTCCGACCGCCCTATTATGATGCATGCGTTCACATAGACAAAAAACTGCTGCAGTCCCACGGTCAGGAAATCTCTACTGTGGTGGGATAGGTCAATGAGTCTTCAGAGGGCAGACCACCAGTGTTACTGCAGGCCCAATTACGATGTGCTTTTTCTTCAACGTGACCTTGGCAGTCCAACCATCACATCTGACCTTATTTAATGGTTGGGATATAAGGCTGAAACTCACCTGTACTCATCTTCACAAGTCCCGTGCCATCATGGAGCCGATCATACTCATCCTGCCTCTTCTGTTCCTGCTTAATGACATCCGAAACCCACATCGTCGTGGACACAACCAACGGTAAGCCACACTCTTACCCATTTCCATCGACTTCTCAGCAAAGAGATACCCTGCCATGGACCTGGTAAGGGGTTTGAAGTCCCTAGGCCAAATGCATTTTGTGGGACCTATTCGGAATTGTTTTCAATGTATGATCCAATTACAGTTCTTTGATGCCCTCTTTGGCCAGGTCACAGGCACTGCACAGGCACAATCTACAAAAGTTGAGATGTGTCCACATCTCATAATCAGGGATAGTGATGTGTGCATTAAATTGTGTCATACTACAGCACCTCCTCATCAATATTAGGCCTGGGCAGTGAACTTGGCTCCGTTCGCAGAGTTTGCAGAGTTTTCTGCACTCCGCGGAGCTCGTGGAGTGCAGAAAACTCTGTTTCGCGTTGTGCAGCAGAGTTTCTTCCCTGCTCGTGATCGTGAACAGTAAGTTCTTGATTGCGAACAGTAAGTTCGCAAACTGAAACTCGAGTAGAATTTCTACCCAAGCGGTAGGAATACCAGCCCAAACTGCAGTTTGCACTACAGTCCGCCACTTGCGGAACTTCGCAGAGTTTTTTTGTAACTTCGTGGAGTGCCGCGTAGCAAAACTCAGCGAACTACACCCAGGCCTGATCAATATCACATCTATTAATCTCTGTGAGACCCTCTCATTGCTCACAGGCTAGGTCCTGTTGTAATACCAAAGATACATCTGTATGGATGTCTCATGAAACTGAAACACACCTTCTTTGCAAAATCTCTGTAATGTCACGTATAATCTATATTAAAAGGTAATGTCAGTTAAATGGGATTCCACATAATCAGTGTGAAAAGCATTCAAAAGGCACACTGTAAAGACTCTTTGCAGAATAGGTATGCCTCTACCAGGGGACCCCTGAAAGACTCGGACCCTGGACCACAGTCCGCTTTACACCTGCGTCAAAACCTCTATAAGCACAGGACCTGTGGATTGAAGTATATCAGGGACAACCAATAGCATAACAAAAGTGCCAAGCATATGTGGAAAATGTGTAAGTGCAAGTCATGAAAGAAAGTACAGCAGTAAGAACATTTGTCACAAATCTAGATAAAGGAGGTGTAAGGTATACACACAAAAATGGACACATGTCCATAAAAATGTCTAAAAAGTTATGGCAATTTACCAACGTCCAGGGGTGGATAAACAAAAATCAAACATATATGCAATCTACATCATAGGGAGAAGGGCAAGTTATATCATGTTGACATTGACCAAGCCAACCTGAAATACATACCATATGAAATACTACACAATGCAATGTTAGCCCCAATTGGAATTCATCCCACAGATATATCCATTGAACATTTCCCCTAATCCTGCGTGACTTCAGCACTGATGCCTAGGGCAGATCGTACTAACCACTTCAAATGGAGCAGCACTCAGGGAGAAACAAACACAAATGTAGTCACTAATCACAAAGGGCCATATGTATCAAGCAAATTCGCAGAATTTCGGCCTTTGCGAATGCTAATTTGCAAAATGGTATGTATGACACATTTTGGCAGCAAAATAAGTAATCGCAAAATTTGCTATTCCTTATTTTGCGATTGCACTTAAGGAATCGCAAATTGTGCGATTCCTTAAATGCAATGTATCAAAGGAAAATTAATTCACAAATGCCCATAAGGATTCGCAAATTACCACGAACTTCTAGTTGGTGGTAAGTTGCGAATTCTTTTAAAAAAGCAATTTATTTAAAATCCCAAGGTGCCATATGACGCTCATACATGCCCTTAGGGCATGTATGGGTGCCATATGTCAACACATGTCATTTCAGGGGTGCAGCAGGGTGTTCTTGTAACACCCCTGCACCCTTGAAAATATTCCTAAATTGCGATTAGCAAATTGCTAATCGCAAATTTCCCTTTTATTCCTATGGGCCTCCTGGCCCATAGAAATGAATGGGAAATTTGCGATTAGCAATTTGCTAATCGCAATTTAGGAATGTTAAGGAATCGCTAAAAAGAAGCGAATTCCTACATACATACCATGTTGCGATTTCTAAATAGCGATTCCTTAAAAATCGCTATTTAGAAATTGCAAATGGTCATGATGATACATATGGCCCAAAGTATCCAATAACAACACATAGTTAGAAAAGTAATGGTAGGACAAATGGGTACGAAAACAAGCAAAATTCATTTGTAAAAAATAAACACATGAAGTAAAGCAAAGGCCAATGGCCAGTCCAATAACACAATAGGTGGTCCATCAAACTACTGTGCCATTAAACTTCCCTTTCATGACACTGCCAGGGGAGCCTCCCTAGGAAGGGGCATCTAGTGAGCAGTCGAGGAACCTCAATGATGTCACTTGGGAGGGCTGGAGTCGGTATTGGGAGTCGTGGGTTTGGTTTTGGGAGGGGTGGTCCTGACTTTGGGAGGGGTGTCTTTTGGTTTTGTAAAGGTTGGTGGTCTTCTTAGGGGTATGGCTGGGTTTAGTGGTGAGGGGGATCAGGTTTGTCAGGGGGTAGATTGGGATGTGGAAGGGATGGATCTTTGGGTGAGGTTTGGTGGGATGTGGAAGGGATGGATCTTTGGGGTAGGTTTGATGGACTTAAACATAATCTATTGATGATATGGAGAAGATCAAACACCAGATGTGGTTCTGTGAGGCAGAGTGGTAAGGTGCATTGTTTTGGATTGAGGAGCCCAGTATTTATTTTTGTTAATTGTAATTGTGTATGTTTCAGGAAATTATTTTAAGAACACCATCCTGTCGCTTGCTTTGCATTTTGATTATTCTCTCTTTGGCACAGTGAATTTGTCCAAGTAAAAAAGCAAGTCATAAGCTGTCAGTATACAAAACCATAGTGCTCGTAGAATTGACACACTGCCTTGCAACGCATGTGCTTGTAAGAATCAGTATCTTCGATGGATGCTTGAACTTGTGTGGTTTGAAGAAAATAGACATTTATTCAATAAACTAGACAGTTTTGCAGACAGGTTAGATCTTTGTTCCAATCCATAGTTAGACCGGTACGGTAATTTAAAGGTACTAGGAAACCAAAAGATGGAGAGGCAGGTCACACACCTTTAATTGCATAATATACATGTTTTGGCATGTACAGGTAGCTTTTAAATAGAATGTGATGAACACATGCTTGATCTGCTTATTCCACTATAATGCAGGGTTTTCTGGATGAAGTCAAACTTCCGGCGAAGGGGACTCCCATTCATTAAAGAGAGGTGGCCATCTCAGAAAAAGAACTGAAAACATGCTGGACTTGTGCAAAAAAGTTTGAGAGCAAAAATATTAAAAATATTAAAATAACCTTGATGAGGTGCAAATGACTGGGGATGAAGAGCGCTCGTGTCCAAGTGCAAGCAGAATACAGTCACGGGCAAAGGAAAGAAGCTGAATGGGAGTTGGGTGATTTATATTTTGAACGGAGAATGGAATGATGGTGATTTTCATTATATTGGGATACATACAATGAAGTGGCACAAAGCGAGATATCAGTCGATCCAACTTGAAGTAGTGGAAACAGTGGCTTCATCAGAGGACTGTTGGATCTGTTCGAATTGCTAGAAACATTTTTTTGAGGTAGACTTAAGTAATCTATCGGATTGCTGACACTGGATTTCTTACTTTTGATTTTAAAATATTTACAGAAACAAAATGCAGGAGCCTGTCATTGTAAGTTGTTAATTTCCTTTGTTCTCTAGATGGAATATCTCAAACAGGATCCTTGCTTTTATTATCTTCAATTTACCTTGCTTTCCAATGTCCATAAATCATAGTTCTCAAAAACATGAAGCTTGCAGTTGAAAATAGAAGCCTGACTTTTGTCTCACTAGCAGCAGCACATGTGACAATGTCAAAGCGCCTTTAATTGGATGAAATAAAAAAAATGTTTAACTACTAATTCAATATTTACATTATCATGGTCTTGTATGAAGGACATCATGTTTGTGTGGCTTTTGACACATATCTAATTTAATTCCACAAATATAATAACAATTATTATCCAATAATGGTAATGTTTTATGTGAATTCTGGATGTTACAATTACGCTCACAATGAACTCAAACAGCAACATTTTAGTTTGTTATGAGCTGCAGATGCATTGTCTGTATTTAAAGTTACATTTGATGACATAGATGACCCATGGCCTTTTAATTCACTATCACATATTAGAGCACCTTCTAATATGTGAGCTCAGCATTTCTGATGTACAAGAAAAACTGATTTGGTTTGATCTAATGGACAAAATGTTTTCTCCATGCACAATAAGAATCTAGCTCACATATAGGTATACATGACCTAAATCTACATTTAGACTTAATTCAGGACCGTGAACTTAGAACTTTCTGTACAACCTTGCAGCTATGCAGCTGTCCCAATAGTTGTAGGTGCTACACACTCCGCGTTGGTAACTGCTGTTCATTTTGGGATAAGTAGTCCTGAGAACGAGTTCTAATTGTCCCTTAGTGGGTGTACTTTCTATTTGTGATGTTTAAAACTCATATTTTCCTTTAGTAAGGTCCAGTATTTGTGAGAGAGTGCATATGACAATTGACTCGCTGTGCTGTATTCAATTAGGAAACAGTTTCCAGATCGCAGCCTCCCTTCCAATGTCAATAGGATGGTGCGCCTCCCCAGAGCTGAGGCGGCTGTGCATTCATTTGAGTAATGCCCAGGAAGTAGAGTCCTTCTGACCCGAAAGGTGTTGGCATATGTATATTACTGTTATAGAGTAGACAGGAACAGCTTGAGGTTTGTAGGAAGATTTATTGTCAGCAGCACAGCAACAGAGAATGTAGCTTCTTGGCATCCAGGATCAGAATAACCGATCTGAATGCCCAGTAGCCAGATGTGTTCTAAAGAACACTCAAAGCATAATAAGAGGAAATTAAAGGTACAGTGTACATAAGCATGAATGAAAATGTAACAATTACCTACCCGAAAGATGAGGAGAGTGCTGCAGGTGCTGCAGGTAATCCGGAGGGAAGGCAAGCTGTTGTGTGCCCTCCCAAGCTTTCAGGCAACTTGAATGAAAATGTAACACATCTCCTTTCATTAAACAAGAAAAAAGAAAACAGATTAAGAAACATAGTCATCAAATTTCTTGGGAACATATCTTTGCTGAAAAGACATCTTGACTCTAGATGCAATCGACTCCTTTGCTGCTTGTTGTGAATGAGAATTCATGGTATGATGAACAAAAGGACATTTAGCAACACGTTTGATGTTCCACAACTTTCCATCTTGGGTTATAACGCTATTACTAAACACTCTTACCACTTTCATTGGTTTGCCAAATTTATCACAACATTTTGAAATCAAACCTGGTCTTTTAATCCTAACTAAGTCTCCAACTGCAAAATTAGGATTTCTGACATGCCATTTATTATCATTCCAGAACTTAGATCTTGCTTGTTTATTTTCAACTTTCTGAGCAGCCTGTTCCACCAATTCCTCTGAAAAAGATTTATTCAAACATTTATCTCTGAAGAGACCAAGGACAAATAGTTGAAGCGGGATCACGCACTTTGAGAAGGCGGAAAGGACTAACCTCTGTGGTCGAATGGGGAGTGATCCTATAACACCAAAGTTTTTCTCTCAAGGCAGATTTCCAATTTCCACCAGACTTACAAACATCAGTAATGAACCCCTTCAAAACCCTATTAAAACGTTCTACTAAACCGTTTTCATGAGGTTCATAGAAAGAAACAGTATGATCTTTAATACTATGCAATTTTAGAAAATTCTCCATTTCTAATGAAAAGAGTTGAACTCCATTATCTGTGACGATTGTCGAAGGACAACCCTCTCTGGAAAAGACTTCTTTAACACCTTGGCTGCTAGGCGTTTTCCCCCCCCTGTGCTGGAAATTGCTTTATTACTTTATTTATGACGAGCTCAGCTCGTCATCAGCACAGCTCAACTGTGCATCATGACGAGCTGAGCTCGTCATGAGCATCGAAAGGGTTAAAAACTCAATAACCATATTAGTTGAGGCAGAAGAAACAAACTTAACTTCTGGCCATTTAGAATGGTAGTCCACAAGTACAAAAGCATAACGAGAATCACTTGGAAGACACAAAAATGGGCCAGAAATATCAAACGCGATTTTTTTCCAGGGAACTGTGGGCCATGATGTGTTCTTCAAAGGAGGAACACTGACTTTCAGCATTTTATCATTTCCCATGCAAACTGTACATTCTCTAACTTTGTGATCAACCATGCGATCCAAACCTGGCCACCAGAAATAGTTTCTTATCAACCTTTTCATGGCTGATATTCCTGGATGAGATCTATGTGCCAATTCCAAAATTACATTTTGCATGTCAAAAGGTGGTAGTTATTCTCAAGTTCCAGTTCACTAACAACTTTGAACATATGCATAAAGTCTTCTCTCAGTTGCTTCTTATCAGGCCAACCCTCTAAAATGTATTTTTTACTAGTCTTCAGGGTAAGATCTTTGTTATCTGCAACATCCCACATTTCTTCAGAAATTTCATCAAAAGAAGTAGATAAAATATCTTGTAAACTAGTGATAACCTCAGTATCATCCAAAATGTCGCTGCCAGTAGTCACACAAGGATGACGAGACATAAAATCCGCAACTACATTTTTTTTTTCCTGGGACATACTCAGGAGTGAAAGAATATTCTTGAAGTCTAGAGGTTAACCTGGAAATACGTGCTGTGGAATTCAACCCTCCACCTGGAGAAAGAATATTAACTAATGGTTTATGATCCGTTCTCAACACAAACTTACTGCCCCATATAAAATTCCTGAAATGTTTAATCGCCCATACACAAGCTAAAAGCTCTTTCTCTATGACTGCATACCTACGCTCAGTTTCATTAAGGGTACGTGACGCAAAACAAACATTTCACAAATGGGTTACTTAATGGCTTGAAAATCAATCAAATCATCAACCATAGAAATCTCTTCACCAAGATAAACAACAAACCCCTTATTTTTTGAAGAACAATTGTCCCCGATTCACAAGAACAACTGCAACTTTTCGAAAACTCCTCAGAGACAAAAGCTACTTTACCTTTAGGATTTTTAATACATTTCTTGACATCCCTACAAACTGTAGAAAAATTTCCTAATCTTCCACACTTCCTGCACTCTCTATTAATAGCAGGGCATCCAGCATATGAAGCAACATGTGTCCTACTGCCACACTTAAAACATATCACAGATTTGTCAAACCTTTTAAAATTTCCTGGATTGTTCACCCTATTAAAATTAGTTTGGATGAAGGATGGATGGATGTGTGGAAGTGTGGGTGGATGAATGATGGATGGATGGATGTGATGAGGTCTAACAGGCGCATTTATGGTTGTCGATAGTTGTTTATGATGAGGAGTACCAGTTTCTAGAATCTTTTGTCGGAAGGGGGTCCTTACGCCTAAAAAGGTTTTACAAGGGGGTCTCGGCATCAAAAGTTTGAAGACCTCTGGTTTAGAGCTATGTTAGAAACTGGTTTAAATCTTTTCTCAATTCTAAGAAGTGCTTCTTTATACACATTGGTACCTTCACCTTCCCCATCCACAGGGGGAATGGGAGGTATAGCTCTTAAAACCATTTGTCCTTCAGAGCCTAGGCAGTGTAAGAGTATACTTTTCTTTCTTTACGCTCCCATACGTTCACCGTCAATAGCTTTCATGTAGTTGAAGAATTCTTCCTTCCAACGTGTCCAGGGAATTGGAGGATCTCCTTTGTTTTGTAAATTTTTTTCGGGTGGATCGAATTGCATGTTGTATAAATTTCACTAATAAATATTGTTATAAAGGTACAACAAATCTTGTCAATAAAATGTGTTTTGTTAGTTCCTACTTATTAATTTGTAATGAATTCCAGATCACGATCTCTTGTAAATATGATCATATCCAAAAATAAATAGTCTTCGTTGTTGGTAAGTATTATGTCTGTATATGTTCTTCCAATGTTCTTTAATAAATCTTATTAATGAAACACTTACATAAGTAGGAATACACTTCAAAATCTTGCGACACCACCCGGGATCAAAATTTCAGTCTCTCGGTGAAGCGGTGAAGCGTTGCCAAGGAAACCAGAATAAACACATTCAAAATGGCCGAAACAGCGTGATTACATCATAGCGTACTGCACAATGCGTACCCCCCAGCTCTGCTCTCGCGTTGCTCTTGCGTTTAGCCCCCAGCTCTCCACTCACGTTGCTCTTGCGTTTGTTTCTTAGAGTGTGACGCTTGAATACAGCAGTGACTCCGTTCCGTTCTCGAGGAAGACAGCCCAAGAAATCCAAGAATGACGGAGGTTCTGCTCCACGTCGTCAGTCCGAGAGCACGCTCTTGAAGCCGGTAGGAAGCTTTCAAACAAAAATACAAGTCTTGAATACGTAAAAATAGAAATAATTCCGTCATCCAGTGTTGGTAGGAGTCCTCGAAACAGCGGTTTCCTCATTAAAAATGAAGGATCTTCATACAGATGAATTCAAACTCCTCATGAGGTTATTTAAAAAAAATAAAGAAATCAATAAATGACTCCACACCTGTGCTGCTGTTGGTCTTTTGAAACAGATAGTTGTTTTTTCTCTCGTCGACAAATTTTGTTATAGAGTATACAGGAACAGCTTGAGGTTTGTAGGAAGATTTATTGTCAGCAGCACAGCAACAGAGAATGTAGCTTCTTGGCATCCAGGATCAGAATAACCGATCTGAATGCCTAGTAGCCAGATGTGTTCTAAAGAACACTCAAAGCATAATAAGAGGAAATTAAAGGTACAGTGTACATAAGCATGAATGAAAATGTAACAATTACCTACCCGAAAGATGAGGAGAGTGCTGCAGGTGCTGCAGGTAATCCGGAGGGAAGGCAAGCTGTTGTGTGCCCTCCCAAGCTTTCAGGCAACTTGTTGGGACACATGAATGCACGGCCGCCAGAGCCATGGGGAGGAGCACCATCCCTATGTATATAGTACCTACTCGCGATCGCCAGTAGGTAGTTATAATTAGGACCTAGTTTCCATAGGAAAAGCGTTTTTTGATTTGCCAATAGCTCGCCCCCAGGGACCCTCATGAGGGAAGGGTGCTTCATCTCCCAACCAAGAGCGTGCCAGTAGGCACATTTGCAGAGAGGTGGAGAAAGGAGAGGTGGCCTGTGCCCACTTCTCAGCAATACCACTGTGTGTGGCTTACTGGAGGTAAGAGGTAGGCTAGTTGGCCCCTAAGCACCCAAGCAGTAAAGGGGACTTCAATCCTCATTGAAGAGGGCACCAGGGAGCACCTTTGCAGAGTGGTGAGTAAAGGGGCATGGCCTGTTATGCGAATTTAGCAATCCTGCTGTGTGGTACTTACCGGAGGTAATAGGAGGGGTAGTTGGCCACCAAGGATGTCCTTGGGGGCCAAGTACCCCTCTAGTTACCTCCAGTAAGTCCCACACAGTAAGATTGCAAAGACGTCTTCGGAGGCCATGCCCCCTTTCTTCACCACTCTACAAACACACCTCCTGGCAGACTAAGGGGTGGGGGATGAAGTCCACTTTACTCCTGAGAGACTTTGGGGGCCAAGAAGCCCTTCTGGTACCTCTTGTAAGTCTTACGCAACAGAATTCCTGAGCGCTGGTTGGAGGCCCAGCACCCTGTCTTCACCACTCTGCAAACGCGAGTACTCATTAAATAAGCATGTGTCTGCACCTTTGACTTAGAGAAAATTTTAATCCTCCTGCCCTATTATGTACTAGGGCCTTACAGGGGAGGTCATGCCAATCACAGGGGTACCCCAACCCATAGTGTACTCTAGTGTATGTAGGTGTTTTCACTGTATTCTAAGTGTCTCTTAGCATAGCACTGGCTTTAGGCCTGGTTAGTCAGAGTCAGTTACCACCAGTACCCGTCAGCAAAACGTTGGGGGCACAGGATGACTTTGCAACAAGGCCTCTTTCTGCACCTCTGTTGGTTCTTTATGCATATCTCTTACTTCTTTCTGCACCTTTCTTTGTCTTTCTGGACTTCTGTTGCCTCTTTCTGCATTTCTCTATTTTCTTTCTATGCATTTCTTCCTCTTTCTGCGCATGTCCTACTTCTGTAGGCATAGTTAGAAATTTGCATTTAAAAAACTTAGAAATTCACTAAAAAAACCATAGATTTCAGGGACATTATAGATAGAAATTAACATTTAACCCCTTCCATGCTCATGACGAGCTCAGCTCGTCATGAGGCACAGTTGAGCTGTGCTGATGACGAGCTGAGCTCGTCATAGTACAATGATAATCAAAAAAAGTCAGCACAGGAGGGGAAAACACCTAGCAGCCAAGGTGTTAAAAAACCTTTGAAATTCACTGAAAAAAATATAGGTTTCAGGGACGTTATAGTTAGATATTAGCATTTAAAAAACTTTTTTAAGTTCACTGAAAAAACATAGGTTTCAGGCACGTTATAGTTAGAAATTAGCATTTAAAAAACCTTAGAAATTCACTGAAAAAAACACAGGTTTCAGGGACGTTATAATTTGAAATTAGCATTTGAAAAACCTTTGAAATTCACTGAAAAAAAATAGTTGGACATTTCACTCATACAAAATAAGAGAAATTTGGTTGTTATAGTTAGTTCAGCTAACTATAACACGCACCCCCGCAATGCACTGCTGATGATGTCACATATTACATCATTCATGACATGGTCAGTGACATCACTGATGACATAGCTGATGACATCTCAAATGACATCACTTATGATATCATCCAGTGACTGTGTGTTTTTGTAAAGTTTAAATACGTTTTATATACATATATGCCAAGGTGTATTGAAGAATGAGTGGGTGTATAAGTGTTTGAATGAATGATTTAGTAGATGCGTGACTGTCTGTATTAGTGAGTGAGTAAACGTGTCTTAGTGAATGCATGGGTCCACCTCAATATGGACAACACATGGTTACTCGCATGAGACGCATTCGAGCTTCCACAAGGTTACCAGCCTTTATTTGCAATAGGTATGGACACGTACAGTTAACAGGTAAGATCAGCAACTTTCCAAAAACGCCAACGCATTTTGAGTTTCCTCTTCTTCTGGGGCTATCAGAAAGTTTGTGCGGTGGTAGGCAACTCCCCTTAATTATAGACTCCCGCCCAATGGCGACATGAAGGCTTATGGGAGCTGCAGTGCCTGTTTATTCCATAAAATTAAAGTGCACTTATCACTGCAAGTTGAAGCCCGGATTGGGTCCCACATGCTAAGTGGCCTCAATCCTACGCTTCAGCCCCACGATGTGGACGGTGTCTACACCCACAGCAGTCGCAATCAATGTCAGGAAGTCATGTTGGTAAATATCAGACATCAGGATGGACGCAGTTTCACGCCAAGCACTGCCATTGATGAAAAAAGAGAGAAGATGATTGCAACTGTGAAGACCCTCCCTCCATATCTGCTTTAGGACAATGTTTCGATTCTACAAGAAGAAAGTTAGTATTTTGTTTTCTATTTTTCTTTTCATGTCTTTCTGTATTACTGTTTCATTTCTATAGTCATGCACGCTTAAGGTTCAATCATTATTTCACACACCTGCGAAGAAAAGTATCTTTACATGCTAATATGTCTAATAATATTCATGCTACCTTGCTGGATAATGTGGTATATTATTACTAGAAACATGGTATAATTGCATGTCAGACGTTGGATTAAAAAACGATAACAAATCATGTTTTGTTTGCTCATTGATACCCCATGTCACGGGATCAGATAGATAACATTCAACTAAAGTAGTATCCCCAGGAACAGCTTAACATCTCTTAAACTTTAACCTTCGTAGAAGTAAAGCCCAAATGCAGCCAACACATGTTAGAGTAGCGCAATTTAGATTTAAAACCACAAAAAATTCTTACAGAAAAATAGGACATTAAGAAAGATTGAAATACCATGACTGCAGAAAATAGGTTTTAGCAAGGCTTTAGAACAAATAAAAAAGTTCTTGATTTATGCTTTTTTGTAGGGGTGGGCGTCAAATTCCGTTCCGCTCGCGGAAATTGCGATAATTTGACATTTTCGTGTTCTGCGGAGAGCGCGAAAATGTAAAAAAGTCCCGCAATCCGCATCATCCCGGAAATGTTTTTCTTGCTCGCGCTGTAAAAATACATTCTCGCGTTTGCATTCGCCTTACCTGCATCCCCGCGTTAGCCGACAAGTTTTCCCGATCCGGTCGCGTTCTCCATGAGATGTTGGATGTTGGAAGCCATTTTGCGCTATCTCGCGTGAGTTAGCGCCCGCAATCACGTCATTTGTCATACGATCACGTCATTCGTCACGCGATCACGTCATTCGCATTGCGATCTTGCACTGTGAGAGTATGAGATCTCAAACACGTCATTCTCCACCGTGAGCGAGAGCGTGAGGACGCGGACACGTCATATCGAACGTGACAAGGAGCGAGAGAACCTGAACACGTCGTATCCAACGCGACAGGGAGCGAGAGAAGGCTATCACGTCATTTTGGACGCGCTGGCTAAAGAAATGTGAAGCGCCAGAACTCAAACATGTAAAAATTTCAATTAGGAGAAGACTATCAGCTCCAGCAGCATGAAACCTTCTGCAAATGATGATTTGGATGAAAACAACTCCTCAGATTGACCTTTGGCTGTCCTTTTGGTGCAAGGAGTTCATTTTTAAAATGGTGGTGGGAGGGAGGGAGTGCCACAGAATCTTCAACTTCCTGTTCCTGTCCAGCAGGCTCCTCCCAGTGCTTTGTCCAACTCCTGCTCATTCTGCCTTTGGATTTTGAGCTGGAAAGATCACTCTTTTTGTCTGCTGCATCATTGCCATTGGATTTGAGGATTTTTGAATTGGATATTTTACAAGTAAGTGGTTGTTGTGTCTGTTTGATTGGGGGCATTGCAGTTGTTGCAACTACAATTTATTTTTTGGTAACTATCATTCCTTTTTTTTATGTTGTTGGTGGTAGTAGTCAGTAGGCCCCGAGCGAGTCATGGCCTCATGGGTGTGTGCATGATGAAGCAACTGTTCCATTGGTGTTTTTTGAATGTATTTCATTTTCAATCATCATTTAGGGCCTGGATGGCATTGAATTGAATTGGGAAATGTGTTTTTTTGGGGTGGACTTTCTGTTGTTGGGCCTGGCCTTTTGGCTGGTGGCCATTTAGAAGCCTAGGCCTGCAAGCTTGTCTGGCCTTGTCTGCCAACAGGCCTGCTTTCATCCAGTAGGCTCAGAGCAGGTAGACACAGCTTTATTAATCAAGTGTTTCTGTGTGGTCTGTTGAATTTTAAGACATCATTTAGGGCATGGATGGCATTGGATTGAGTTGGGGAGTGTGTTTTCTTGGGGTGGGCTTTCTGATGTTGGGCCTGGCCATGTGGCTGGTAGCCATTTTGAAGCCTAGGCCTGCAAGCTTGTCTGGCCTTGTCTGCCAACAGGCATGCTTTGTTTCATCCAGTAGGCTCAGAGCAGGTAGCCACAGCTTTATTAATCAAGTGTTTCTGTGTGGTATGTTGAATTTTTAGACATCATTTAGGGCATGGATGGCATTGGATTGAGTTGGGAAGTATGTTTTCTTGGGGTGGGCTTTCTGATGTTGGGCCTGGCCATGTGGCTGGCGGCCATTTTGAAGCCTAGGCCTGCAAGCTTGTCTGGCCTAGTCCGGCAACAGACCTGCTTACATCCAGTAGGCTCAGAGCAGGTAGCCACAGGTTTATTAATCAAGTGTTTCTGTGTGGTCTGTTGAATTTTTAGACATCATTTAGGGCATGGATAGCATTGGATTGAATTGGGAAGTCTGTTTTCTTGGGGTGGGCTTTCTGATATTGGGCCTGTGTCGTGTTGCCCCTTTAATTTGTACTTGGAATTGTTTTGCCTTAAGTGTTCCTTTATGTCACTGGATTCCTTTCCTAGCTTCTGTGTGTTACAGTTGCTGGGAAGAAGTCCTGTGTAGGTTGTACCCTACCTTGCTCCTGTGCTTTCTTCAAATAAACCTACTTTTCTACTAAATATTGAGTGGACTCAACACTACAATTTTGGCGACGAGGTCCAGGAAGCACCAGGAACCCATGAACCCTGATGATTTTGACTTAATTAATTTTAATTTTTTTTTTTTTTTTCCATATTTACAAGGAAAAATTTATTTAAATAATTTTTATCCTATCTTCGATTTCTACCACCTCTGACTATTCTCCTGCATTTTGGAAACCTTCTCCATCAAGAATTCTGCCTCTACTGCTGGTATTTGACTGTTCTTTACTGCCTCTTCCAACTGCTTTTACTCCACAACATCATGTGAGTAACCTCTTCGTTACTTTGACCCCGTTTCCTGTATGCGCTTGTACCCTTGAAATTACTGCAAGCGCTGCGCAGGGTCAATTTCTCTAAAAGTTTGTTTTTGAGAAGAGTGCATTTTTTAAAAAAGACAGTTCAAGGAAGCCTACTTGATCGAGCGTTTTCAGCCTCGAGCGTCTTCCTTCTCGAGCGCCTGCATTCTCGAGCGCTTCCATTCCTTGACTCTCTGGCTGCAATAATCTTCCTTCTTGTTAGAACCGGGACCCTGGCCGGCCAAGACTCGCGTCGAGGTCAGTCAGGGATCGCCAGTTCTAGGTGTCAGGGCAAGGGAGTCACACGCCAAGGCAACCCCCACTCGCCCTCTAGGTAACGTGGCGCGAGCAGTCAAGGCTAAACTTGGAGGCGATGTAAGTTAAGTATTTGCGCATGCACCCCAGCAACAACACCCAAGGCCCACAACAAAGAAACACTCCACACAAGGTTATGTAAAAATAGCCTTTGTATTATAATAAATATACATCAGATAAAAACACACATCTTATTACACTGTGCCAACAGGCACGGGCGGAATTTACAAGGGATATTTGTACAGGACAGGGCCACTTGAACCACTGTCAAGGGTATCAACACTTTTAGCAGCAATACTTTCAGTAATAAAGCAATACTTTCAGTAATAGCACTTTAGCAATACCTTCAGTAATAAAGCAATACTTTCAGTAATAGCACTTTAGCAATACTTTCAGTAATAAAGCAATACTTTCAGTAATAGCACTTTAGCAATACCTTCAGTAATAAAGCAATACTTTCAGTAATAGCACTTTAGCAATACCTTCAGTAATAAAGCATACAACCAGTAATTACTGGTAACAGGGCCTCACTAGCACCACCTGTACTAGGGAGAAAACAACCACCTACACGTCACACTACCTGTAGGGGTGCAAAAGCAACACACATGATGTCGTAACATTCAGAGGTGTAAAAGGACAAAGAGAACACATGATGAATAATCTACCCATTCAGAGGTGTAAGCAAAACACATGATGCCGTAACATTCAGAGGTGTAAAAGGACAAAGAGAACACATGATGAATAATCTACCCATTCAGAGGTGTAAGCAAAACACATGATGCCGTAACATTCAGAGGTGTAAAGGCACATGACGCATAATCAATACATTCAGAGGTGCAGAATCAATAACCATTACCCCATACTCACAAGTCACCACCTGTGACTGTCCCGGTGTCCCAATGTCAGGGCCTAAACGTGGCAGTTGCCCACAAAGTGCTGGGCAACTGGAGCAGGGAAAGTTAGCACAAAGTTGGAGCCTCTCTGGACTCCTAGACAAGAAATAACCCCCTCAGAGCCTCTCTCAGGCTCTCAGACAAGGGGGGGGCACTCGAGCCTCTCAGGGCTCGCAAAGTAAAAGGCAGGCTGGAGCCTCTCTGGACTCCAAGCCAATGGTGCAGCCTCGCTGGGCTGTGGGGTCCCTCTCTCTGGGGACCCGGGATAAGGACAAATGCCCCTCAGAGCCTCTCCGGGCTCTTCGTAGATGTGCCCCCGAGCAAAAACACAAAGGCGCGAGGTCGCGCTACAGAGAGGGGGCGGGGCGGACACCGGCAATGTGTCCCGACGCTCCCCCCCTCCTCTGCAGGCACCTACCGGTCTGGCGCTGGGCTTTCCAGCGGCGGCGGGTCTCTCCCGCTGGTCCCGGGGCTCTCCTCTCCTCTCGGGGAGCCTCGGCAGGCTCTCTCGCGGCTCGGCGAGGGAGGCGGGACTTCCGGTCGGCCTTTCCGGGGCCGCACAGTGATTGGTCGGCCGCCTCACCACTTCCGGGTCGTCGCGGGCAGCGCGGCGGCCCGTTTCTAGGCAGGCAGGCGGCTTACCAGATGATCCGAGGAGTGGGCTCCCTCGTGGATCAATCAATCGGGCAAAACACTACGGCAATAAGCGGGGTGGCACCCGCGCCGTCAACTCGCCACACGGGGCGATCGGAGGCCGGGTGGGCACCGGCCTCTGCAGACCACAGCGCGCCCAAGCGCTGCAGGCACCATAAAGCGCTCGTAAGCGCTAAACAGCAGACAAAAGCTCTCTCCAAGCGCTAGGGGTGAAATCCAGCGCTCTCCAAGCGCTAGGCAGGCGATGTCCGCGCTCCCAGCGCTGAAGGGCAGAGAGCAGCGCTCTCAGGCTGCAGGAAAGAAGTCCTCAGTGTTCCCCAGCACTGGAGGACAGGACAGGGCTCCAGCAGGGCTGGAGGCAGGCAGGGGGGGCAAGGCTGGGCCAGAGCCAGCACACTGGGTCTCCAGGCAGGGAGACTCCCCAAGTGGCGGTCCTTCTGGCCCCAGCAGCGGCAAAAGCCCCCTCTGGCAGGATTCCAAAGTAGAACATTTTCAGTGGGGACACAGCCCCTTCTTATACTGACAAATCCTTTGTTACAATGTGCAGGGTGGGGGGAAAACCAGTCGCAGCTGGTTCTGGAGTACTCTTGATGGCCCAACCACCCATTTCATTCACTGGGGAGGCTAGGGTCGTTAGACACACCACAGGGGGGCGGAGCCAGCATTGTGTGGGGAAAACCCAGCCCATCCAGGACCCAGGTACACTCCTCCCACACATCACTCATGCTAATCTCCCACTCACCACCGGGCAAACCCATCTAGACTTCCTGGAGCCTGGCATGCCAGCCAGCTCCAGCCAATCACGCTCCAGCACCCTCACAGCACATGCACACATATCTCAATGTCCAGAAGTAGCACTTCCCAACTAGACACAAACATGCCGCAGACACCATCTTGCAGCATTCACTCTCACGAGTTTATACATACTAAACTCGAGCCTGTACTCCCCACGCATCAGGAACTACTAGGGACACACACATTCCCCATGCATTCCTATGGGAGGGCAGGCCAGCCAAACTACACGCACGCACTTTCACTCTGGGACTCAGGGGAAAGTGCGCAGGGACCCAAAAATCACTGACACAGGGTCACAAATAAGGCAAAAAGTCTAGGGGTGAACCTGCCCTGCGGGCCAAGTCCAACACAACCCCCTTCCAGCCAAAACGCAGGGGAGAACAATCACCACCGTGATGGACTTCCCTGCTTGGGGCGATAGAACACGGACGCAGGCCCGCCACTGCCTGGACACTCTCCTGTTCTATGCCACGGTGAACCCCTAGGGTTCCTTCTAAAACTACTGTAAGGACCAACTGGGCTACCCCACTGGTACTCCTCAGCTGTCCGCGGCCCGGACCAGGCCCTGGGCCACCCAGGTGCCACCGGTCCTTGCCAATTCGCAGAGCGGGGGGTAGTAACCCCTGGCACATAGTGTCCATTCTCCACTCTCCCTGTCTGCAAGACAGGACTAGACTGCCACTGGTTCACCAGCCTTTGGTCTACAACCTCAGGCGGACCAGGAGTCTCAGGGAAGGCTCTCCTCCCCTTACCTCGTCTTCCAGGGTTCCTCCTCCTCCTGCGAGGGGTACCCTTACAACGCCACTCCAACCCAGGGTTTAACCCCTCAGGTTGCGCCGGGGTCAGAGGTGGGCTTTCCCACCCTCTGCACCCCCTTCCAGAGGTCTGCCCTCTCCCAACTGGAGAAGTTCCCCTGGAAGAACCGGTCAGGACACTGCTTACAGTCGTCCTACCCTTCAGGACAGGCCGAACCTGCACCTGGCCTCCCAACCTCCGGTCTAAAACCTTTGGTGGAATAATTGCCTGGCACTCCAGGACTTCTGAGGACTCGCACGCAATCCCCCTGAGGCTGACACATGACCCATGTGTCGTGTGACGGTCTGTCTGGCGCAGATCTCCCGCCTCCTGTCCACCTGACAGTGCGCAAAGATCCCCCAGACCAGAAGTGGCGCCACCCGGGTCCACCCAAGACCTAGCCCAACTGGCTAGTCTCTGGTCCACTGGTGCATCCACTGGGAAACTCGTCCCCCAATCACTCCTCGCTTCGGACTTCTGTGCCCTCCCAACTGGAGCGACACTGCCGGACTCTGGAACCCCTGGAGTTCTAGTTACAGACACTCCAGGTTCCCTAGACACTAGGAGATCCTCCTCAAGTGTACTAACAGGACAGCCTAGGTCCCCAACCTGGTGTTCCCTCAAGAAACCACCCAAGTCCTGAGACAGGGCTTCGGGCCTCGGGGTGCTCTCAGCCACCCCCTGACTCCTGCTCCACTGAGCCAGGCAGTCAGCCCCTTTACCCTTCTCACTATACTGGGACCTAGCTGGGCTACACTGAGCCTCTTCCACCACGCTGGGCTGGAAGCTCCCTGTACCACTGCTGTTGGACTCACTTTCTAGTGACTCTGCAGAACCTCTGGCGCTCTCCCAGCGCTCTGCTTCTCTTGCAAGCTCACACGGGTCCGACAATCCACACCCCAACAGGTGTTGTCGCAACCCTGGGGGACAACAACTGAGCAACTGCTCTCTGAGAAACACATCGAACAATATGTCCCAATCACATTTTGTGGGCTCCTGTACCCAATCACACAGGGCTACACAACAGTCCTCCTCAAAGTCTACCCAAGATTGGTGAGGCAGCTTCCTACTGCCCCTGAATTTCAACCTTAACTCCTCCTCTGGAGAAACAGGAACCATACTCTGGGAACTGGGAGTGGGACTGTCAACACCAACACTTAAAAAGCTGCCACCACTGGACTCCACCCTCCCTGGGGGATCCAGAAAATTCGGACTGCGGGCAGGGGATAACCTACTCTCTAGGGCTATCTTCTCCCTGGCCCAGGCCCTCTCAGCCTCTGCAGTCCGCTCATTCACACCCAGCTGCGCCATCCTCCAGGCATACTCTAACCTGAGCTTCTCCATGGCCAGCTGGTGCTCCCTCTCTTCTCTCCTATCCACCCACTCCTCTGGGGACAGGGAAAGGGATGGGGTGCTACATCTGACACTGGACCCAGCAAGGGACTCCCTATCTAGGGGGTACTCGCTCTCGGCTGGCGCCCATTCACTGTCAAACTCACTCTCCACATCAGACTCTTCAGGGCTCCCCTCAGACCCACCACCCTCATGGTGTGCGGTCCGGGCCCTCTCCCTCTCACTGTGCTCACGCTCCCAGTCACTCTTCTGCCACAGGATCATGTTATCCCTAAGCTTGGACTGGGTGTCTGACTCACTCACTGGGATGTCTCTCTCCTTACATAACCGTACCAACTCATGCACACTGTACTTAAACAGGCTACAAAGGTTAAAAGGAGATTCCATCTTGACAGGATGCTCACAGACACGTGCAACACAAGGGAACTAGCAATCTGAAGTAGAAGTACACAATTCCAAAATTTCAACACTCTCCTTAAAAAAAAAGAACTCACTCATGCGTCCAGGAAAACACACCATTCATCCACACACACCCTCCCCTCGGATCGGTAAGGCAGTTTCTACCACCCCTGACTTCTCAACCTGACCACAAGTGACACAGGTACCAAACTCTAGAAGCAGGGCGGGGGACAAATGTACTGAACACAATTATCAAATGACACTCTTCAGGAGAAGAAACAATAATGGAACTTCACCAAAACACAATAATCCCCAACAATGTGGTCATCTAAAATGCAGAGCTTTGTAGTGGCCAGTTGCTACTGTGGTACAACGCAAACACAAATTCTTATCCTCACCGCTTGCCGCCAATGTTAGAACCGGGACCCTGGCCGGCCAAGACTCGCGTCGAGGTCAGTCAGGGATCGCCAGTTCTAGGTGTCAGGGCAAGGGAGTCACACGCCAAGGCAACCCCCACTCGCCCTCTAGGTAACGTGGCGCGAGCAGTCAAGGCTAAACTTGGAGGCGATGTAAGTTAAGTATTTGCGCATGCACCCCAGCAACAACACCCAAGGCCCACAACAAAGAAACACTCCACACAAGGTTATGTAAAAATAGCCTTTGTATTATAATAAATATACATCAGATAAAAACACACATCTTATTACACTGTGCCAACAGGCACGGGCGGAATTTACAAGGGATATTTGTACAGGACAGGGCCACTTGAACCACTGTCAAGGGTATCAACACTTTTAGCAGCAATACTTTCAGTAATAAAGCAATACTTTCAGTAATAGCACTTTAGCAATACCTTCAGTAATAAAGCAATACTTTCAGTAATAGCACTTTAGCAATACCTTCAGTAATAAAGCAATACTTTCAGTAATAGCACTTTAGCAATACCTTCAGTAATAAAGCAATACTTTCAGTAATAGCACTTTAGCAATACCTTCAGTAATAAAGCATACAACCAGTAATTACTGGTAACAGGGCCTCACTAGCACCACCTGTACTAGGGAGAAAACAACCACCTACACGTCACACTACCTGTAGGGGTGCAAAAGCAACACACATGATGTCGTAACATTCAGAGGTGTAAAAGGACAAAGAGAACACATGATGAATAATCTACCCATTCAGAGGTGTAAGCAAAACACATGATGCCGTAACATTCAGAGGTGTAAAAGGACAAAGAGAACACATGATGAATAATCTACCCATTCAGAGGTGTAAGCAAAACACATGATGCCGTAACATTCAGAGGTGTAAAGGCACATGACGCATAATCAATACATTCAGAGGTGCAGAATCAATAACCATTACCCCATACTCACAAGTCACCACCTGTGACTGTCCCGGTGTCCCAATGTCAGGGCCTAAACGTGGCAGTTGCCCACAAAGTGCTGGGCAACTGGAGCAGGGAAAGTTAGCACAAAGTTGGAGCCTCTCTGGACTCCTAGACAAGAAATAACCCCCTCAGAGCCTCTCTCAGGCTCTCAGACAAGGGGGGGGCACTCGAGCCTCTCAGGGCTCGCAAAGTAAAAGGCAGGCTGGAGCCTCTCTGGACTCCAAGCCAATGGTGCAGCCTCGCTGGGCTGTGGGGTCCCTCTCTCTGGGGACCCGGGATAAGGACAAATGCCCCTCAGAGCCTCTCCGGGCTCTTCGTAGATGTGCCCCCGAGCCCTCAGGCTCCAAAAACACAAAGGCGCGAGGTCGCGCTACAGAGAGGGGGCGGGCGGACACCGGCAATGTGTCCCGACGCTCCCCCCCTCCTCTGCAGGCACCTACCGGTCTGGCGCTGGGCTTTCCAGCGGCGGCGGGTCTCTCCCGCTGGTCCCGGGGCTCTCCTCTCCTCTCGGGGAGCCTCGGCAGGCTCTCTCGCGGCTCGGCGAGGGAGGCGGGACTTCCGGTCGGCCTTTCCGGGGCCGCACAGTGATTGGTCGGCCGCCTCACCACTTCCGGGTCGTCGCGGGCAGCGCGGCGGCCCGTTTCTAGGCAGGCAGGCGGCTTACCAGATGATCCGAGGAGTGGGCTCCCTCGTGGATCAATCAATCGGGCAAAACACTACGGCAATAAGCGGGGTGGCACCCGCGCCGTCAACTCGCCACACGGGGCGATCGGAGGCCGGGTGGGCACCGGCCTCTGCAGACCACAGCGCGCCCAAGCGCTGCAGGCACCATAAAGCGCTCGTAAGCGCTAAACAGCAGACAAAAGCTCTCTCCAAGCGCTAGGGGTGAAATCCAGCGCTCTCCAAGCGCTAGGCAGGCGATGTCCGCGCTCCCAGCGCTGAAGGGCAGAGAGCAGCGCTCTCAGGCTGCAGGAAAGAAGTCCTCAGTGTTCCCCAGCACTGGAGGACAGGACAGGGCTCCAGCAGGGCTGGAGGCAGGCAGGGGGGGCAAGGCTGGGCCAGAGCCAGCACACTGGGTCTCCAGGCAGGGAGACTCCCCAAGTGGCGGTCCTTCTGGCCCCAGCAGCGGCAAAAGCCCCCTCTGGCAGGATTCCAAAGTAGAACATTTTCAGTGGGGACACAGCCCCTTCTTATACTGACAAATCCTTTGTTACAATGTGCAGGGTGGGGGGAAAACCAGTCGCAGCTGGTTCTGGAGTACTCTTGATGGCCCAACCACCCATTTCATTCACTGGGGAGGCTAGGGTCGTTAGACACACCACAGGGGGGCGGAGCCAGCATTGTGTGGGGAAAACCCAGCCCATCCAGGACCCAGGTACACTCCTCCCACACATCACTCATGCTAATCTCCCACTCACCACCGGGCAAACCCATCTAGACTTCCTGGAGCCTGGCATGCCAGCCAGCTCCAGCCAATCACGCTCCAGCACCCTCACAGCACATGCACACATATCTCAATGTCCAGAAGTAGCACTTCCCAACTAGACACAAACATGCCGCAGACACCATCTTGCAGCATTCACTCTCACGAGTTTATACATACTAAACTCGAGCCTGTACTCCCCACGCATCAGGAACTACTAGGGACACACACATTCCCCATGCATTCCTATGGGAGGGCAGGCCAGCCAAACTACACGCACGCACTTTCACTCTGGGACTCAGGGGAAAGTGCGCAGGGACCCAAAAATCACTGACACAGGGTCACAAATAAGGCAAAAAGTCTAGGGGTGAACCTGCCCTGCGGGCCAAGTCCAACACTTCTGTGCTCGTCACTCCCTCGCGTCAGACGCACGTTACGCGCTGACGTAGGACGCCGGCGGCCATTTTGGGTATTTGTTTATCCACATTACCAGCGTTTCCACGGCAACGTTTTCAGCGCTACACCTCTCCTTCGTCTTAAAATTATTTCACAGCGTTTCTTCGTTTAAAGGCAGAACAAGGCGGTTTCCATCAGCGTTTTTCAGCATCTTCACTGTACCATTTCAACCAATTACTTTTTCATTTATCAAGTAAGGTTATTTTTTTTTAACTTTATTTCTGACTTTGTGACTTCCTCATGGCTACTCAAAACTTTACAATACAATCTCCTCAAGCATTTTGGCCATCTGGTTCAGAACCCTGCATGAAGTGGCTTCAATGGAAGGCATATTTTCTAAACTTCATTGATACCATCGATGAAGAAGCAAAGATGAAACCTGAAAGAAAAAAAAAATTATTTTTACATTCTCTTGGTGCTGGGGGTTTAAAACTATATGAGGAAATGTCAAAGTGTACAGGTGGTGGAGATTCTAATGTTTTTGATGATATTCTAATCGATTTTGATAACCATTTTTCCCCTAAAGTGTGCATTGGTATTACCAGATATAAATTTTTCCGCAGGAAACAACAACCTGGAGAAACTATAGACGTTTATATTTCTGAATTGAAAAAGATTGCTGATGACTGTAAGTTTGATCACCTTCAAGAACAATTCATAAGGGATCAAGTCGTAATGCATGCATCAGATCCATCAATCCAAGATAGACTTTGGATTAATGGCGACTCTGACCTTAAAGATGTTTTAGCTATTGTTAGGAAAGCTGAACTTTCTGGTCGCAGCGCCAAAGCTATTAAGATTAATGAAAAAGTTTCCCCAGACCCTAACGTTGTTTCGGAACATACTGTTTCTAGAGTTCAAAGTAAATCTGGTTATAAACAGAAGTTCCAAAATAAACCTAAGTCTGGTGAGGTTAATAAAACGGATAAAAATCCGGACAACCTCAAATGTTTCAGGTGTGGCAGTAGTTCACATTTAGCTAACTTTAAAATGTGTCCTGCCATTAAGGAAAAGTGTTCCAATTGTGGGTTAATTGGTCATTATTCCAGAGCTTGCCACAGGTCTAAAAGTAAGAAAGTAAAGGTGATTTATGATTCTTCTGATTCTAGTGGTGAAGAAAATTTAGTTAGAAAGGTTTTACATTGTTCTGTAGAAGACGAATGTATTAAAAAAGTTTCACATTGCTCTATGGAAGATGAATGTGTTCAGAAACCACTTGAGAAAGTTTTTATCTTCAACATTAATGATTCCTTCAAAGGAAATGTTCTTAAAAAACCTATGTGTGACATGAGAATCGGTGGGGTTCCCATCAACATTTATGCAGATTCTGGTTCCCCGTACACTATTGTTAATGAAAAAGTGTGGAATTCTGACTTTGCACAGCACTTAGGTAATGATTTTTATGCTTCTGATATTTCTCCTGAGGGGTATTTAGGAGAAAAGATTGAAATTGTCGGTTTCAAACCCTTAAAATTCAGATTTAAAGATAGAAATTCCTTAGGGAAACTCTATGTTTCTAAACGTGGTCCTTCTGTCCTTGGATGGAGAGATCAATTTAATTTAGACATTATTCTTAATCCCAATAGTCCCGAACCTGTTTTAATAATTGATGACGGCGAAAAAATTGGAGATTCCATGTTTAAAAAGTTTCCAAAAGTTTTTAGTGGTAAAATTGGTAATCTACAAGGTTTTTCCCATCGTATTATTTTGAAAAGTGACGCTAAACCTAGAATTTTTAAAGCTAGAAACATACCTATCTTAGTTCGCAATGATGTTGAAAAAGAATTAGACAAGTTGGTTAAGGAGGACATCATTGAGGCTATAGAATCCTCCGAATGGATTTCTCCAGTTGTTATCGCCAGACGTGCGAATGGCAAAATTAGGCTATGTGTTGATCTTCGCCATTTAAATGAGAACATTGTTATTGACAAATTTCCGTTACCCAAGATTTCTGAAATGTTGTCTTCCGTTCAAGGTGCCACCATATTTTCTACATTGGATCTTTCTGCCGCATACCATCAGATTTCTTTGGATCATGACAGCAGGCATCTCACTGCATTCATCACCCCGATAGGTTGTTTTCAATTTAAGAGGATGCCATTCGGCTTAGCCTCTGCTGCTGCCATTTTCCAACGTATTATGCACCAATTATTTGGCAAACATCCCAAAATTAAATTTTTCCAGGACGATATTTTAGTTTATGGTAAGGATGAATCAGAACACAACTCTATTCTTGAAGAGGTTCTTAATATCCTGGATGGTAAAGGGTTAACCATTGAGTTTTCCAAATGTCATTTTGGAGTTAAATCCGTAACTTACTTAGGTCATGTTCTATGTTCTGATGGTGTCTCAACTAAACCCAAACTTGTTGACGCCATTAAGGAAGCACCCTCTCCGACCAGCAAGGATGATGTCCGATCATTCCTCGGTATGGTAGAATTCTACTCTAAATTTGTTAGAGGGTTTTCTAGTAAGTTTTTAATATCAGACAACTTTTGAAAAGTAAGGTCAAGTTTGAGTGGTCCGCTCTTTGTGAGAATGAATTTAATAGTATTAAATCTGACATCATCAATGCCCCAGTGTTGTCCCCTTTTGACTTAGACCTTGATTCTGTCATTACGGTCGATGCCAGTAATAAAGGTTTGGGGAGCGTCCTGTCACAAATTGACAATTCTGGGAAAGAACACATTGTCGCTTTTGCGTCCAGGGCTCTTTCAGTTCCTGAAAGCAAATTCTCTGTCATTGAAAAGGAAACTCTTGCAGTTGTCTGGTCTTTAGAACATTTTCGGAGTTTTGTATGGGGCAAAAGCTGCGTAGTCAGAACTGATCATAAACCCCTTACCAAACTCCTCTCCACTGAAGGCCTTTACAATGCCACTGCTAGAATTGCTAGGATGACTATGCGCTTACAAGATTTTGTAATCAAAATTGTCTATTTTCCAGGCAAAAACAATGTTATTGCTGATTTTCTTTCGCGCATGCCCTCAGACTTGCAAGAATGTGAGGTTAATGAATGGGATTCCTTTCAAGTTGCCCTCATTCATGATGATAATCCTTTTTGCATCGAGAAAAAAGTTTGGACTGAAGAGTATGTTAAGGACAATGTCCTGGTCTCTGTTGTTTCTTTTATTCGCAATGGGTGGATAGAAAAAAGTAAATTATCCTCTGACCTTAAACCATTCTGGGAAGTCAGGAATGAACTTACTGTTTTTGAAAACACTATTTTTCGGGGTGATAAAGCTGTTCCCCCTGTAACGTTGAGAGACTCCATTTTAGGATTATGCCACAAGGATCATTGTGGTATTGTTAAAACCAAGCAAAATATCAAACAATGGTACTGGTGGCCAGGTATTGATGTCATGTCTGAAAGAATGGTACGTGAATGTGTTGTTTGTTCCAACTCAGATAAAGTTCTCAATACTTTGAAACCAGACATGTGTGTACCTATACAGCCTGATTCATGATCGGGCCGTTTTGCGAGGCTCAAATAGCGAATCATAAGGAATCGCTATTTGAGACTCGCAAAACGGTAATCATGTAGGAATCGCAATATTAATTGCGATTCCCACTGATTCCTTATTTGCGATTAGCTAATTGCTAATCGCAAATAAGGAATAACTCCCCATGCATTCCTATGGGCCAAAAAGCCCATAGGAATGCATGGGGAGTATTCCTTATTTGCGATTAGCAATTTGCTACTCGCAAATAAGATAGCGATTTAAAGGGTGCCAGGGGTGTCCAAAGGACACCCTGTAGCACCCCTTAAATGCAAATTGAAACAGGTGTTGCGCACACACATGTCCAAAGGACATGTGTGTGTGCAACATGCAACTTAGAAAAATGCTTTTAAAAGCATTTTTCTAAGTTTTTGCTATTTACCGAGAGGTCTGACCTCTCGGTAAATAGCGGCCCAAAATTGCATTTTCGCAATTTTCAAATGCTTCATGAATTGCATTTAAGGAATCTCAAATAGAGATTCCTTAAATGTAATTCCTCGCAATTTAGCGATTTAGCAATTACCGATTTTTGCATTTGGGATGCTGAATCCCAAATGCAAAAATCGCACTCGCAAAGGGCCGGATTCTCAGAATCCGGCCCTTTGCGAGCCGATTTAGCCTTCATGAATAAGGCTGATAGTTCCTGATGGTCCTTGGCATACCGTTGCTATGGATATTATGGGACCTATCGGTGTTTGTCAGAAATTTGTGATTTCTATCATTGATATTTTTTCAAGGAGGCCCTGTATTACCATTGTGAACAGAGTCGACTCAGCCACAGTCTTAGAGTTTATTGATAGAGTTTTTATGGAGGAAGGTCTCCCTACACAAATTATCAGTGACAATGGTGTCCAGTTCGTGTCCAAACTTACTAAATCTTATTTTGACAGGACAGGTATAATCCATAAAACCACTTCATTATATAACCCAAGTGGTAATGGATTATGCGAGAGATTCAACAAAGTCCTGAAAAATGCTATTCAACTTGCTATTATGAAAGGAGATAATTGGGAAGTTGGTGTTCACAAAGCTGTTTGGTCCTATAGAACCAATATTCATGATGCTTTAAATATGTCACCTTTTGAAATTATGAGAGGCCGTGTCGCTAGGACTAAATATAATCCTAATTGGTTGCATAAAAAAGACTGTTTGGATATCTGCATGAATGAAGTTAAAAACAATATTGTTGGGAAACATCTCCAATACAAGAAGGAGTTTGACAATAAATTTGCTTCAGGTTCCACAAAAGTTGAAGCTGGAATGCTGGTTAAAGTTAAAAAACCATGGAAGGTTCGCAAAGGTGATTCTCAATTTTCTAAACCTTTAATGATTAAGAAAGTTCTACGCAATGCTGTCCTTTTAAGTGATGGTAAAGTATGGAATTTAAAGAGAATTGCTATTTACAAAGGGAATAAAAATTCTTGCACTGTGAATCCTACAATTTTACCCAACTCCTCGCTAAATCCTCCTATTGTTCAAAAAGAGGATCATGGTGGTTTTCTCTTTTCTGAAAATATTTCTGCTCCATCTGAAATTACTTCTGTTCCTATTGGCATCTCTACTGGTGACAGTATTAATAGTGAAGTTGTGCCAGATGTTTCTAGTAAGGAGTTTTTGGTTTCTTCTGACAGTGTCAATGATCTTCACCATGCTAATGATTGCGTTTCTTCCAATCGTAGCAACAACAACACTATTGTTAAAGATCCCAATTGTTTTGAGAATCCTGTTATTGGTAAGAAACGTGTTTGTTCCAAACCCATATGGTTACGAGATTTTGTTTGTTAAATCTTTTGTTTTTTTTTTGTTTTTCTAAAGGAAGAAGATGTGTCGTGTTGCCCCTTTAATTTGTACTTGGAATTGTTTTGCCTTAAGTGTTCCTTTATGTCACTGGATTCCTTTCCTAGCTTCTGTGTGTTACAGTTGCTGGGAAGAAGTCCTGTGTAGGTTGTACCCTACCTTGCTCCTGTGCTTTCTTCAAATAAACCTACTTTTCTACTAAATATTGAGTGGACTCAACACTACAGCCTGGCCATGAGGCTGGTGGTCATTTTGAAGCCTATGCTTGCAAGCTTGTCTGGCCTTGTCTGCTAACAGGCCTGCTTTCATCCAGTAGGCTCAGAGCAGGTAGCCACAGCATTATTAATCAAGCGTTTCTGTGTGGTCTGTTGAATTTAGACATCATTTAGGGCATGGATGGCATTGGATTGAGTTTGGAAGTTTTTTTGGGGTGGGCTTTGTGATGTTAGGCGTCTTAAAGACATGCCTTTGTTGTGTGTGTCTAGTGTGTGTTGGTGTACAATGCAGGCACCCTGCAGATGTTTTTTGGAGCCTGTGAATTTTCGTATTTGCATTTTGTTGCAATAAAAAGGCAGAGTAGTGTTCTTTAGCATGCATTCTTTGCCTGGCTTTCATAGTCCTTTTGTCAGCCCCTGGTGTTTCCCAGGCCCCCTGCTTGTTGTTTGTGATTTGTGAGTGTCCATGTGCCTGGTGGCCTTCTTTTGTGTTGGGAGTTATTAGTGTCCTGCCTTTGCCATATAGGCCTGCATGGTTTTAATATTGGCTTACTGCTTCCATCCATCCACCCCCTTTGCCAGCAGCAGCTCCATGAATGATGCGATGCTCAAATTATTTAATGGCAAATCGGGTCCTCCCCACTTCCATTACATTTTTATTTTGGTGGATCTTATTTTCTTTCCTATCCTCCTGAGAGTGTAGTGTGTATGTGTGTGTACACAGTAGTATAACATAGCCCTTGTTGACAATGTCTATGAAAATGGCAAGACTATATCTTTTGTTTGCACTCGTACAGTAGTAACTGAACCACAACAACAAATGCAACATTTCACTGATGTTCTTCTCCTGGTTTATTTGCTTTTAGGTGCACAAAAAGCCAGAGGAGGAGGTGTCATCATCATCACCTGTTGTACTGCCAGCCAGACAGAAGTCCTGCTGCACATCATGTCCACGTGTGACCACAATTTGTTGTGCATCTGCGTCCTGCCTGACATCTGAAGAAGATGGCCCCAAAGAAAGGTACCAGGTCCAGTACCAAGAAAGTTGCCGGCGAGAAGAAGGAACAGAAAAAGGAAGTAACTAGGGGCCGAAAATTCGTTCCGCTCGCGAATTTGCGTATTTTCCGTGATTTCATGGTCCGCGAATCGCGCAAAATCGCGGCAAAATCCGCGACTTCGCGAGCGGGACGAATTTTGCTCAGGAAGCACTTACAGGGTTACAGCAGGTGCCCAAGTTGAAGCTAATTTCTTTGTAACCATTTACAAAATGGTTACAAAGAAATTAATTCAACTTGGGCACCTGCTGTAAACCTACTTGCAACTATTCTCTGACCCTGCTCTGTCCCTCGAAGCAGGGTCAGAGAATAGTAACAAGTAGACAACGATGCTCCTGCAGGAAGCACTTACAGATATAGATAAAGCAGGTGAATGAATCAGTAACTCCTTAATCAGCCCAAAAAAATGTGCGTTTTGTCGAGGCTGGGCAGGAGTGTGTTCTCCCCATATCTACCGTCGAAAATTAGCTATGATGCTTGATGGAGGCCTTGGCATCCTTGACTTTCACGAGCTCTATCCCCGTGCAGTTCCTGTGACCATCAGCCCCAAAAAATGTGCGCTTTGTCGAGGCTGGGCAGGTGTGTGTTCTCCCCATATCTTCCATCGAAAATTAGCAATGATGCTTGATGGAGGCCTTTGCATCCTTAACTCTCATGAGCTCTATCCCCGTGCAGTTCCTGTGACCACAAGCTTCTTTCTCCCCGGATCTGCTGCTCTGATCGGTGCCTGTCCTTTTATACACACAAGAGGCATGTGAACTTGCATAGAAGCCCGCCCGTTTGCCCCCCCACACATACTAGTGGTGTGCACCGTCTTCCCGCCCTTTAGCCACTATGATGGACAGCTCACTCGAGGTACCCCGGCGCCCTTCAGCGCGATGGCAAAGTTAATCAGCCAAAAAAAATGTGCGCTTTGTCGAGGCTGGGCAGGTGTGTGTTCTCCCCATATCTACCGTTGAAAATTAGCGATGATGCATGATGGAGGCCTTTGCATCCTTGAATTTCACGAGCTCTATCCCAGTGCAGTTCCTGAGACCACAAGCTTCTTTCTCCCCGGATCTGCTGCTCTGATTGGTGCCTGTCCTTTTATACACACAAGAGGCATGTGAACTCGCATAGAAGCCCACCCGTTTGCCCCCACACACACTAGAGGTGTACACCGTCTTCCCGCCCTTTAGCCACTATGATGGACAGCTCACTCGAGGCACCCCGGCGCCCTTCAGCGCGATGGCAAAGTTATTCAGCCAAAAAAAATGTGCGTTTTGTCCAGGCTAGGCAAGCGTGTGTTCTCCCCACATATACCGTCGAAAATTAGCTATGAGGAGGCCTTTGCATCCTTGACTTTCACGAGCTCTATCCCCGTGCACTTACTGTGACCACAAGCTTCTTTCTCCCCGGATCTACTGCTCTGATCAGTGCCTGTCCTTTTATACACACAAGAGGCATGTGAAGTCACATAGAAGCCCGCCCGTTTGCCCCCCCTCCACACACACTAGTGGTGTGCACCGTCTTCCCGCCCATTAGCCACTATGATGGACAGCTCACTCGAGGGACCCCGGGGCCCTTCAGTGCGATGGCAAAGTTAATCAGCCCCAAAAAAATGTGCGCTTTGTCGAGGCTGGGCAGGTCTGTGCTCTCCCCATATCTACCGTCGAAAATGAGCTATGATGCTTGATGGATGCCTGAGTCCACTCGTAGAACTGTCGTACAGGCCCTTGTGATGTCCCATATCGACTATGGCAATGTGCTTTATCTAGGAGCAGATAAAGCTACAATCAATAAACTCCAGGTTGTACAGAACTCAGCCGCCCGCCTGCTGCGTAATGTCCCAAGGAGAATGTCCGCAATGCAGGCTCTACGTGACCTCCATTGGTTAAAAATCTCGGATCGAGTGGCCTTCAAAACTTTGTGCATCCTCTTCAAAATTCGCCAAGGCTCCGCTCCGGCCTACTTGCACAATCTTGCGCAGCCATATCAGCCTGGCCGCCTTTTGAGGTCATCCAACAGTGGCAATCTTGTGATTCCCAGAATCCGACTGGCAAAAATGGGAGGCCGTTCATTCGCATATCTGGGCCCCAAGATGTGGAATGCTCTCCCATTGGCGCTTAAAACAGAAACCAGTCTTCTGGCTTTCCGCAAAAAACTGAAGACCCTCCTGTTCTAGTTCCAGATTCCTCCGGTCTAGTGTCTCCCTCTTGCAATTACTTGTTTTCTGATTTCTCCTCCAGTCTATCCCTGGCGCCGGGAAACCCACTGCGGGTAGCTGCGCGCAATATAAGTTCAATAAAATAAAAATAAAATAAATAAATGGAGGCCTTTGCATCCATGACTTTCACGAGCTCTATCCCCGTTCAGTTCCTGTGACCACGAGCTTCTTTCTCCCCGGATCTGCTGCTCTGATCGGTGCCTGTCCTTTTATACACACAAGAGGCATGTGAACTTGCATAGAAGTCCGCCCGTTTGCCCCTCCGCCCACACACACTAGTGGTGTGCACCGTCTACCCGCCCTTTAGCCACTATGATGGACAGGGACAGCTCACTCGAGGGACCCCGGCGCCCTTCAGCGAGATGGCAAAGGTAATCAGCCCCAAAAAAATGTGCATTTTGTCCAGGCTGGGCAAGTGTGTGTTCTCCCCATATCTACCATCGAAAATTAGCTATGATGCCTGATGGAGGCCTTTGCATCCTTGACATTCACGAGCTCTATCCCGGTGCAGTTCCTGTGACCACAAGCTTATTTCTCCCTGGATCTGCTGCTCTGATCGGTGCCTGTCCTTTTATACACACAAGAGGCATGTGAACTCGCATAGAAGCCCGCCCGTTTGCCCCCCCCCACACACTAGTGGTGTGCACCTTCTTCCCGCCCTTTAGCCACTATGATGGGCAGCTCACTCGAGGGACCCCGGCACCCTTCAGCGCGATGGCAAAGTTAATCAGCCCCAAAAAAAATTGCAATTTGTCCAGGCTGGGCAGGTGTATGTTCTCCCCATATCTACCGTCGAAAATTAGCTATGAAGCTTAATGGAGGCCTTTGTATCCTTGACTTTCACGAGCTCTATCTCCGTACAGTTCCTGTGACCACAAGATTCTTTCTCCTCATCTGCTGCTCTGATCGGTGCCTGTCCTTTTATACACAGAAGAGGCATGTGAACTCGCATAGACGCCCCCCAGTTTGCCCCCCACACACACTAGCATTGGTGCAAAATCACAAAAAAGTCCACGATTTCACGGGAAAATCCGCAAATTTGCAGATTTCTTTTCGATTTTGCGCGAATTCACGAACCGCTGATTCGCAAAATTTGCCCATACTTAAAAGGAAGTGCCAGCATTAACCACGACTGGTGTGCCGGCCAATTTTTTGGGGGGACCAAAAACGTTGCGCCTGCAGCAGCGTTGTCGGGAACCAAGCTGGGAGTAGCACCTCCGCACCAGCGGTCAAACCCCACAAACCTAGGCCCAAGCCCTTGAGTGTCGCAGAGGTAGCCAGTCTACTAACGAGCAGCGATGTTGAAATGTCATCATCGCAAAGTAGTACACAATCAACGCAGGCAACTCAGCAGATAAGTGTGCAGCCGCAGCAACAACAGCAGCCACAACAACAATAGCAGCAGCCGCAACAACAACAGCAGCAGCCGCAACAACAACAGCAGCAGCCGCAACAACAACAACAGCAGCAGCCGCAAGAAGAACAGCAGCAGGCGCAACAAGAGCAGCAGCAGCCGCAAGAACAGCCCACAATAGTAGTTGTTGCTCCTGAAATAGGTGCATTTAAGGAAATCAAGCTTCCTGCAGACGAAGTGGAGCAAACCACAGTTTTGCAAGATTTATTGTCTTCCTGACCACCAGCAAGGAAAAGGAGGCTTAGTCCATCATCTTCTTCTTCAAGCCCCACGTTTGATGATCGTGATGCCACTTTGCAGCCACCAGCTCAGTCTGAGAGTGATGCACGCCACAAGACAATGCTTCTGAAAAGGAAGGTTCCAGAAAAACTTACAGTTATGGTGGTAGATGTACAAGAGGGGGAAGATGTTGATGAAGAGTCAGACGAGCCAGTCATCACTCGCATCACTCCCGACCCAAAGGGGATGGAGACCAACATTCTCACCCTATCAAGAAAGGCTGCTACTGAGCGGGATGTAGCACGGATACCACCAACACAGGTTACACCACCATGACCTCCAGCTGCCATATTTTCAAATCCCCGGCAGGGAACTACTACATCCAGTTCAACCCTCTCAGTAGGTAGTGGTGGTAGGAAATGTCACAGTGTAGCTGCACAGAGTCACATTCCAAGCACACCCTCCAGTTCATCTGGTATTGAAAGTGGCACATCCAGCAGTGCCCGAAAGTTCTCCTCCCCAGTTTGGGACTTCTTTTCTGTTAGCACCAGGGAGGAGAACATTGCTATATGCTCAATTTGTCGCACAGGTGTTCGGCGCAGTAAGCTTGGTACAAACTATGGTACCGGAGGCCAAGCAAGTCATCTCAGAATACACCACACTATCGTGTGGGAGAATCATCTACTTCACTTAAAACAAAGTAAAAGAACTCAACCCATTGAAGTTGGGCATGAAGAATCGGCGGACGATAATATTGCGTTAGAAGGTGATGAAGAGGAAGGCATTTCTAGCCCTGTCCCAGTGGTACCGCCCACATTGTCCTCTGTAACTTCTGAGTGGCACCGCAGTAAGAGCCATACTCAGAGTCAGCCTGAAACACCAAGACGACCGAGTACTGCAATGAGATAAACAGTGTCGTTCAGCCTAAGTGGGTTAATGAAAAGTACAATAGCACCACAAAGGAAAGTAGTCCAGTCTACCATTGAGAGCATGCTTAGGTTGGACGGGCAGTTCCAATGCAACCACAAAACGGCAAGGTTGTACAATGTGATGCTGGCTAAAATGTTAGCACTGGACCTTCTCCCTTTTTCATTTGTGGAAGGGGGGGGTTTCCTTGAATTTGTGTCAGCCATCTGCCCAGATGGAAGTTTCCCAGCGGGTCCTTTTTCACAAGAATTGCTGTTCCGGCACTACATCATGATGTGCTGGAATTGGTTGGACAAGCTTTGCAGCAGAGTGCAGTTCACAATATCCACCTTACAACAGACATGTGGACCAGTTGCCAAGCCACAGATTACATGTGCATCACTGCACACTTGGTCTCTATTGTGGGGGTTAGAGATAAGCTATCTGAACGAGGTGCTGTTGACACAGCTGAGAGTTTTAAAGCTCCTCGGAAACATGCAACTGTATCCATGTTCGCCATGGAGAAATCTCATACTGCTGTAAACATTTTGCAAGAGTTTCGCAGCAAGGTTTTTGAATGGCTGCGCCCAAGAGGGCTTAGTATTGGTTTTGTTGCCACAGATAATGGCAGTAATGTACTTAAGGCCATGGACCTTGGTTCCTATTTCAGGGTTCCGTGTTTGGTGCATTGCATAAACATTATAGTTCAAGACTTTCTGAATAAAGAACCCATAGTCAGCAACTTACTGACCATCTGCAGAAGAATATGCACTCATTTCAGCCATTCTTTTAAAGCTCGAAAGCAGCTTAGGATCATTCAACGTGAATATAACATGCCAGTCAAAGCACTCATCCAGGAGGTGGCAACACGTTGGAACTCAATGTATTACATGCTTGATCGTCTGTTTGAGCAGTACAGGCCACTCAATGAATATGGGCACTACTTACGAGGAATATTGGTGCACCCCTGCTTTATGATCAAGAATTATGAAGCATGACTGGATAAATTGCTCTCAATAATTGAGCTCAAACCTATGTCTCAAAGAAAGAGAGAGGGACCCAACTGCCAAAGGAGAAGGGTACAAAAAAATTCCAAGGTTTTTATTGATGGTTTTTAACTGTTCTGTGTCATATGTAGTTCAGATAGGGACTATATATATTTCTTTTTTTAATGTGTATTCTCTTAGTTTATTGATGTACATTGCTACTCATATATACCTGCATACCTATTATTGAATACATTTGTATATTTTATATTAGGCCTACTTTCTTATTACGCTTTCTTTTTGTCCATTGTCTTCATATTGGTGACTTGAGGCTCTGCTTGTAAGTGTGGTATGTTATGTGTGGATTGACCCAAAGGGTTTTTTTATGACCTAGGTCTCATACATATGTGCCTTGTTATATCTCTGTTAAGACTGTGTGGGTGGACATCAGAAGGGATTGAGGAAATGGGGAGAGACTCCACACCTGACGTATCCTGTAAAAGTGACATTTGACATTGCTTAAGATGTGGTTTATTATCTTCAAAATGCAGCAGACTTTACAGACATCCATGCATTCCATACATTCAATGTTAGTCTTACAGGTGGAGTGAAGTTATGATTGACTATAGTTGCGATGCTATTTCCTAGGTATACATGCAGTATCAGTGTGAGTTAATTAAACTTATCTATTTGTCACTTGTTATCAAAATCACCAGCATGAATCTGGCATTTCAGAAGCCAACTTTCAGAAAATGTAGCTGTCGTGTGTGCACCCAGGAAAGGCAGTGCATAAATCAATGAAGTAGCCTTTGGTATCACAGATAGCGTGCACATATATGGAATGCCAGCTGTGTTTCCTGTCGCAATGTTGTCACCTGTAGCAGGTTGGCTGAAGTATTGAATGGGTTCTATTAAAGGTACCTAATATCTGAGGCAAGAGGGCAATGGAAAAAAAATCCCTGGTCACCTGTTGCTTTTCCACAAGTGACTGAGGCATTCCAATAAACTGGAGCACTATGCTGCATCTCACTATCTGCCACGAGCAGCATGATTCTTTTGCTTGAGAGATATCCCCAAAAAAGCTCCCCAGTGATATTCCGGGAAGATCTAGGCAGTGGGAATTTGAGTGCAGACAGTATTCTGACATGTTCAGGAATGTCTTTGCGTGTATATTCTTTTTCTCCTTTTAAAGTAATTATTCCTCCAAATGAGGTGCAAGCTGATTACACCGGCACACAATGGTTGTTGTAGTAGCTTGCCTTTCTACATGGGGAGGCAATTTGAGGAATTGGTTGATGTTGCAGTGAGGTTCACTAGGACATGGGTGTGGTGCATTTCTGAGTGTTGACTCCCACACACCTATGCACTATCAGGTATGTTAAATGTGAATAAAGCCTTGTATATATGTGTATGCTCTAATCCTAGCTATGTGTAGCATTATGTGGCAGTGCTCACATTTTTCAAAGTCTTAAAATTAAGAAAAATATTATTTTGATACATAAAGTAATTCTTAATATATTTTTAATTTTCTTCCTTAGTGTTATTTGCTGCTTCCTTTAATTTCTGCAATAGTGCCCTGGGCACCAATGAATGGCTATGGGGGTGTGTATACAAACAAAAAGAATCCACTGTTGGGTAAGCGTAGTCCCTACAGTGGTGGGGAGCACGAGGTGTTCTTAAAATACCCCTCACACACCAACAGGCTCCTTAGTGTCATGCTTCATCATCGGGGTCTTCGCACCCCTCTACGGGATGTGGCGTGCTACGACCTACGTCTGCGTGGGAGCACTTTTTCTCAGACTATGTGAGGTGTGTGTAGGGGTGAATGCAATATTGAGTGAGTGGTGAGGTTTTTTCAAAAATATTTTTAGCCCAAGTTTTACATACAGTTCCCAATGATACTTTCCCCCCGTCCTCCCCTCCGCCCTAGGCATGAAAGCATGGATATTTGTACAGTTAGTAATATGACACTTTTTTTTTAAGACATTTTGACTCAGGTAATATACATTTAATATATTAATTCACAAGATTTGACATAGTTGAGTTATAAAGTAAGATTCTGTATCCAGCGTGTGAGGGGGTCCCAGATCTCCAACCCCGTCATTTGTTTCCTTCTACCCTTTCTACGATATATAGCCATTTCTAAGTTGTATGTGGCCAGGAGTCTCGCCCTCCATTGTTGGAAAGTGGGGGGATTTGAGTCTTGCCAGGCTGCGGCCAGACACATTTTAAAGACTGCTGTGGAAATAAATATAGGCCCTTGCATTCTTTTTGGACGAATATCACCGTCCAGCCCTAATACTAATTCTCCCGTTGTAATTTCGATTCTTGATTTAAAGATTTCAGACAGAAAGGTGGATATTTCCTTCTGAATTATACCCAAGGTGCACATGTAGCAAATATATGTACGATGTCTTCCTCATACTGCATACAACATGGGCACTCCGTGCCTATGCCCGTGCCCCACTTGGCGATCTTATTTGGGGTGTAGTATAACTGGAAATAGGTTTTGTAATATTGGGTTTGTAAGTTAGCCGATATTAACCAAGATTGGGATGCTTTGAAGGATCTCTCACTCGTCCCTTCCGCCACATTCAGTTTATCTTGCCTTTTTGCCGTAAATTTTTCCATGTCGTCCATTAGTTCGGACGTCAGGTTATCATAAATTACTCCAATCTTGATAGCCGTATTTATGGAGATTAATTCAATTATCTGTTTTTTTTAAACCTAGTTGGACCTCCCCCTTTTCTCATTAAGAAGTCTCTAATTTGTAGGTACTTAAAGAAGTCTCTTTGGTTTAACCCGAATTCCCTTTTTAATTCCTCGAATGACTTAAATCCTGTGTTGGAGTAGAAATTGCCACACAGGGCAATCCCTGCCCTTTGCCACCTTTTCATGCATGTATCGTTAAAAGTCTCTGGGAGGTTATTATTCCCCAATAAAGTTGTATAATAGGAAAATCTCCCAACACCTAGAAGTTTTCGTACGTTATTCCATGCCGAATATACACCCTTAGGAGTTTTGAATCGTACCCTTTTAAAATAACAGTTATATGTTAATCGCCAAAGATGTTCATTAGCTTCGTTCCCTAGGATTAGCTCCTGTGGTGTTGGAGGTACACAGTCAAAATATCGAGTATTAAATATCAAACTACCAAAATATCGTGTTTGAAATTTCGAAGGTGCAGAATATCGATGTCAAGAATATCATTGGACAGAATTTCGACCCTAAGGTAAGTAATATCGAAATTCTTTATATCGATGTAAGTAATATCGAAGTTAGTAATATCGATAGCATGTATATCGATGTTACTAATTTCGATTACACTAATATCGATATTTGTATAATTTTTTTGTTTTTTATTATGTATGTGTTATATGTTTAACTTAAGTATTTAAAATAATTAATATTATATGTGTATTAATTTTATATATTAGTACATTTATTTATAAGCAAATTATTTGTTTTAGTACCGGAGCGGGTTGTGGGTTTATAGGGGAATAGGGTGGGAAGTAATTTAATTATGTTAAATTGATTATTAATTAGTAGGATTTATTAATAAATTGTAATTAATTGGTAATTGTTTTTAATTAATTGGAAATTAATTTTAATTAACTGATTAATTGATAAATATGTTCTGTTGCGGGTTATGGGTTTATAGGGAAATAGGTTGGGAAGTAATATAATTAGGTTAAATTAATTAATAATTAGTAGTTAATATTAATTAATTTTAAATAATTGGTAATTACATTTAATTAATTGGTAAATCATTTAAATTAATTGATTAATTGATAAATATGTTCTGTAGCGGGTTGTGGGTTTATAGGGGAATAGAGTGGGAAGTAATTTAATTATGTTAAATTAATTATTAATTTGTAGTAATTATTAATTAATTTTAATTAATTGGTAATTAATTTTAAATAATTAGTAAATTATTTCAATTAATTCATAAATAAATAAATGTGTTCTATTGCGGGTAGTGGGTTTATAGGGGAATATGGTGGGAAGTAATTTAAATGTAATTAGGTAATAATGTTTTTAAAATAATTGTTTTGTTAATAATATAATTGTTAATTAATTATTAATTGGTAATTAAATATTATAAAATTGTATTTTTTAATATTTATTTTTGGTTAAATATATTTAGCTAATCATTTTTTTATAATTATGTATAGGTATTGTATATGGATTATATTTTTTAATAGTTTATATTTTTATTATTAAAAAAAGCTTTTATTTATAAGTATGTTATTTTAACCCCTACGCTATCCAACACTTTCCCTACTGTTGCACTCTCTGGAGTTGGAATAGTAATTGTTACCCCTACGCTATCCAACGCTTTCCCTACTGTTGCACTCTCTGGAGTGGGAATAGTAATTTTTACCCGTACGCTATCCAACGCTTTCCCTACTGTTGCACTCTCTGGAGTTGGAATAGTAATTGTTACCCCTACGCTATCCAACGCTTTCCCTACTGTTGCACTCTCTGGACTGGGAATAGTAATTTTTACCCCTTCGCTATCCAACGCTTTCCCTACTGTTGCACTCTCTGCAGTGGGAATAGTAATTGTTACCCCTACGCTATCCAACGCTTTCCCTACTGTTGCACTCTCTGGAGTAGGAATAGTAATTTTTACTCCTACGCTATCCAACGCTTTCCCTACTGTTGCACTCTGTGGAGTGGGAATAGTAAATTTTACTCCTACGCTATGCAACGCTTTCCCTACTGTTGCACTCTCTGGAGTGGGAATAGTAAATTATACTCCTACGCTATTCAATGCTTTCCCTACTGTTGCACTCTCTGGAGTGGGAATAGTAATTTTTACCCCTACGCTATCCAATGCTTTCCCTACTGTTGCACTCTCTGGAGTAGGAATAGTAATTTTTACTCCTACGCTATCCAATGCTTTCCCTACTGTTGCACTCTCTGGAGTGGGAATAGTAATTTTTACCCCTACGCTATCCAAAGCTTTCCCTACTGTTGCACTCTCTGGAGTGGAAATAGTAATTTTTACCCCTACGCTATCCAGCGCTTTCCTGCTGTTGCACTCTCTGGAGTGGGAATAGTAATTTTTACTCCTACGCTATCCAACGCTTTCCCTACTGTTGCACTCTCTGGAGTGGGAATAGTAATTTTTACTACTAGGCTATCCAGCGCTTTCCCTACTGTTGCACTCTCTGGAGTGGGAATAGTAATTTTTACCCCCACGCTATCCAACGCCTTCCCTACTGTTGCACTCTCTGGAGTGGGAATAGTAATTTTTACTCCTACGCTATCCAACGCTTTCCCTACTGTTGCACTCTGTGGAGTGGGAATAGTAATTTTTACTCTTACGCTATCCAATGCTTTCCCTACTGTTGCACTCTCTGGAGTGGGAATAGTAATTTTTACTCCTACGCTATCCAACACTTTCCCTACTGTTGCACTCTCTGGAGTGGGAATAGTAATTTTTACCCCTACGCTATCCAACGCTTTCCCTACTTTTGCACTCCCTGGAGTGGGAATCGTAATTTTTACTCCTACGCTATCCAACGCTTTCTCTACTGTTGCACTCTGTGGAGTGGGAATAGTAATTTCTAGTCTTACGCTATCCAACGCTTTCCCTACTGTTGCACTCTCTGGAGTGGGAATAGTAATTTATACTCCTACGCTATCCAACGCTTTCCCTACTGTTGCACTCTCTGGAGTGGGAATAGTAATTTTTACCCTTACGCTATCCAACGTTTTATATAATTAATTTTAAAAATATTAAAAGTATATTTCATTTTTTATATTTTTTACATTTTATTTATGTTATTGTTTTATGTTTGTAAATGTATTTGTAATTTAGAATATATTTTATTAATTTATAAATTAGTAAAATAATTATTACAACTTATTGTTCAGTTCATATATATTATATATGTACTGTATATATTTGATTAATGTATTATTATTATATATGTTATGTTATGTTTTGTTATGTTATTGTTATTTGTTGTGCGCACAGCTACTTCTGCCAAGGAGCGTCCTGGCGCATAGACAAGGAGGAACATAACACAACAGGAGAAGACAAAAAACTACAGAGGGCAGCTAAAACAGAAAGGTTTTGATTGCTTTCCGGAAAGTCATGAGATCCTCCAGCAGGCGAATTTCAGCCGGAAGAGAATTCCAGGTTGATGCAGCTTTTACGCGGAAGGAGCGTCCCCCCATACGGCTGAGCCTAAATCTAGGGACTACAGCAAAGGCCTGGCCTTGGGAGCGGAGGGCACGTCTGGGGACATAGAGAGAAAGGAAGCTGGACATGATTTCAGGGCCTATACCTCTCAAGATCTTAAAGGTCAAACAAAGGACCTTGAAGAGAATGCGCTTCCTCACTGGGAGCCAGTGTAGGGAGTTAAGGACACTCGCCACCGGGCAAAATCTGGGCAGGCCGACAATCGCTCTTGCCGCAGCATTTTGGACTCGTTGCAGGCGAGTAAGCTCAGCCTGATTGGCCCCAACAATTATTTATTTATTTTAAAAATTATTAGATACTTTTAAGTATGTAGATTTTATTTATTAGTGTTATTTACTTTATTTAACATTTATATTTTAAAAGAAAAGAAAACGATATTTTTAACATCGATATTTTTAACATCTATATTATTTTTTCGATTTTTTTGTACTTACCATGTTGTAGATAGGATGTCGATATTCTTGCCCTCGATATTTTTGACTCGATATTCCTGTAGGTCGATATTTTGTAGGTCGATATTTTGTCAGTGATCCGGTGTTGGAATCTCCCCCTCTTGCTCTGGGTTCCTTTTCGGGATAAGTAATATATTGCTATACTTTAGTATCGTGGCCCACCAGTAAACTTTAAAGTGCGGTAGTGCAAACCCACCTCTATTCTTTGGGATTGTAACCTCTGCGTGCTCTGCGTGGTCTTTTGTAGCTCCATATAAATAGGGAAAATAAGTCTTCTATGTCTTTGAATATTTGTGGGGTAAAGTCTAAACATATGGTCCTAAAAAATATAGAAATTTGGGAAAATATAGCATTTTTATAGCGTTACATCGTCCCACTAGGGTCAGATGTAGATTATCATTTCTATGGAGGTTTTTTTCCGTTTGTTTTATGAGTGGATAATAATAATAATGATAATAATACTGATTCTTGTATAGCGCAAACAGCTACCTCGCGAGGAGGTGTCCCGGCGCTGAAAAGAAACCGCAGCATCAGAGAGGAATGCAGGGAGAGGTACTAGGCTTTCTGTGCAAAGAGCCAAGTCTTTAGGAGTTTCCTAAAGATGGCTTCTGACTGGGCAGATTGGATGGCAGGGGGGAGGGAGTTCCAAAGCTTCGCAGTGCCTACCGAGAAAGATCTACCTCCGAGTCTCGCCCTTCTCGCTCGAGGTACAGCCAGTAGGATCTGCAAGTTCGATCTCAGGTGTCTCTCTTGATGGTAGCGGGGGAGTCGGAGTTTAAGATAATTGGGACAAGTCCCTTTTTGTACTCTGTAAGCTAGGGTGAGCGCTTTGAATTTTACTCTGCTCGCCACTGGAAGCCAGTGCAGCTCGTGAAGATGCGGAGAGATATGATGTTTAAAAGGCACGTGTTTTATCAATCTCGCAGCCGCATTCTGCACGCTCTGCAGGCGTTGTGTCAGATATTTCGGGAGGCCAAGATAGAGGCCGTTAGAATAATCCAGTCTGGATGTGACTGTCGCATGGACCACCGATTTACGACAGTCAGTTGGTAGAAGAGAGAGAAATTTTCGGAGGTTGCGGAGTTTATAGTGGCAGCTAGAGGTGACTTGTTGTATATGAGAGGAGAAGGACAGCGTCTCGTCCCACCATACACCCAAATTTTTTGCCTTGGTGCAAGGGGTGGGAGCAGGACCCATTTTGGTGGGCCACCAGAGGTCAGGGGAGGGTGGAGTACTTTTCCCAAAGAATAGTACCTCGGTTTTGCTAGCATTCAATTTTAGCTTGTTAGTGTTCATCCATCTGGCTACGTCACTAAGACAGCCTTTTATTTTGCTAAACGCTGCTTCTGACACCTCAACGTATGGGAAGACTAGTTGCGTATCATCCGCATACGAAATCGCCTTGACCCCCCATTTGGCGATTAAGGTAAAAAGTGGGGCCAGATAAACATTGAAAAGTAGCGGGCTGAGGGCGGACCCTTGCGGGACACCACACCACAGCCGTTTGGGTTCAGAGGAAAAAGCACCCAGAGCTACTTTCTGAGAGCGGTTCGTAAGATAGGAGTGCAACCAGCTCAGTGCCTTGTCCTCTAAGCCAATATCCTTCAATCTGAGCAGCATTCTACCGTGATCCACAGTATCGAAGGCGGCAGATAGATCCAGGAGCACCAGCATGGCCGATGCTCCTGAATCCAGCGACCACCTGATTGACTCAGCCACCTCAATGAGGGCAGTTTCAGTGCTGAAGCCGGCCCTGAAACCAGACTGTGTTTCGTGTAGTATGCCACTTTTTTCGATAAAACTATTGAGTTGGCGTTGGATACGTTTTTCCAACATTTTTCCCGGGGCTGCTAGTAGGGAGATGGGGCGGAGATTGCTCAGATCATCGGGGGCGCCATTGGGTTTTTTTTTCAATGGGAGAAGAGTGGCATGTTTCCAGCGGTCGGGGAACGTGCCAGTCTCGATGGACATGTTCCAGATGTGTAGGAGTGGCCCTACCGTGGCATCCGACATCATTTTCCACAGTTTGGGGGGGCAGGGGTCATCAGGAGCACCTGATTTGCATTTGTGTAGTTCTTTCAATGCATCCTCGTGGGTGATTGGGAGGAGCCGATTTAAGGGAGGGATAGGCATCTCAATGATATCGTGGTCTGCCATAATTGTTGGCTCGGAGGGGGTGAAGGAGTCATAGACCTTCAGGATTTTTTTGTCGAAGAAATCCGAGATATCCTCACAAAGTTTGCTAGAGGGAATAATTTCTGTTTCGATGGCCTTGGGTTTGAAGAAGGACTGAACTATTTTAAAAATTTCTTTGCTCGGTTGTTCCGCTTGTTGAATAGAGGATACAAAGAACAGTTTTTTTGCTTTTTTTATGGAGTGATGAAGGCTGTGCAGGGCTTTTGTATAGCAGTTTTTTGCAGGTTCGGAGTAGCTAGCCCGCCACTGACGTTCTAGTCTTTTGCAATTGCTTTTTTCAGCTATCAGTTCTACAGAGAACCAGGGGGCAGACGGGGATTCTCTTCGTGACGTGGCTATTTTGGGCGGAGCAATAGAGTCTACTGTGCTGCTAATCCAGTGATTCAGTAGTATTGCATCAGAGTTCACATCTGCTGATAGTAAAGGGGGGGCAGCTGCGAGCGCGGGACAGAGGGTCTCGGTGGATAAGTTATCCCAGTTTCTTCGTACATACGTGCGTTTTCCTGTAGTTCGAGAGCAAGCAGGGAAAGAGATTAGGAAGGGGACGAGGAAGTGATCTGTCCATAGAAGTGGCAGCGGGGGTTTAGTTGTGGTATCCGGAATGTTAGAGAAAATGAGGTCCAACATATGGCCTGCCTGGTGCGTGGTACCGGGGGTGATAAGGGCTAGATTTGCTGATTGAAGTGTGTTAATAAGTTGGGAAGCCAAAAGACAGTCAGATCTGTCTGCATGAACGTTAAAGTCACCAACTACTATATAGTGTTGGTGAGAGAGAGTGTTTTGGACTATGAAGTCCATAAGTTCATGGGTATGGGACAGAGAACAGTCCGGGGGTCTATATATTATCAGGCCAGCTAGGGACGTTTGAGGGTTGATTTGGAGGCAGAAGTGTAGCCCCTCTATGCCGGCGAGGGTGGTAGGAGTGGAAGAGGATAAGGTGTATTTATCTTTAAAGATAATAGCCACTCCGCCACCTCTTCTGTTCTTCTCTCTATTGGAGAGACTTAAAGTGAAACCGAGCGGAACGGCTAGAGCAATGGAGGCAAGGTTTTCTTCGTTGAGCCACGTTTCAGTGAGAAATAGGGCGTCCCACTCGGAGTCAGCTAGCAGCAGATAGATATCATCTGCATGTTTAGGAAGGGATCTGCAGTTCAGAAGCCCAGCTTTAAAGGGGGAGGTGGGAGTGTTGGCTGAGCGATAGTTCAATGTTTTTGGGTAGGAGTTAGCTGAGACTGAAACGTCACACAGAGGCTTGTTGCACCGTGAGCAGGAGGGGGGGAGGTCCGGGGTGGAAAGGTCTAGCCTGGGAGCCTGACAATGATTGCCAGGGTTAAGTGCTAGAAGTTCGCTTCTAGACCAGACTATCCTTCTTGTGTGGGACTGGTCACTGGCAGCGTGGCCGGCGCCGGTCGCGGTCCGGTCGCGGACAGGCGCAGACGGGCTTGCCTTAGGCACGCCTTTGGCGCGCCCGCTGCGCTCGTCCGCTGCGCTTCCTAGGTAGACACATTTTTATAGAAAGAAGGGGGTGTGGCCAGATGGGGTGGGCGTGAGCCCAATGGATTCCCCTCAGCTGGCGTCAATGAGGGTGTGTTCCCCTCGTCAGCGCTGAGATCCGCTGAGCAGGAGAAAGGCAGGTTGTTTTAAAAATACACAGTATTAGTCACACGTAAAGTTTAAAACAGTTAAAAGTCAAGACAAAGTTTCTCCCGGCTTCCGCCTCAGGAGCATGCAATTTCTTAAAGACGCGCTAGTGCCTCAGCGCTGGGTTTAAATACTCTTGCAAGGGGGCGTGGCCAGATGGGGTGGGCGTGAGCCCAATGGATTCCCCTCAGCTGGCGTCAATGAGGGTGTGTTCCCCTCGTCAGCGCTGAGATCCGCTGAGCAGGAGAAAGGCAGGTTGTTTTAAAAATACACAGTATTAGTCACACGTAAAGTTTAAAACAGTTAAAAGTCAAGACAAAGTTTCTCCCGGCTTCCGCCTCAGGAGCATGCAATTTCTTAAAGACGCGCTAGTGCCTCAGCGCTGGGTTTAAATACTCTTGCAAGGGGGCGTGGCCAGATGGGGTGGGCGTGAGCCCAATGGATTCCCCTCAGCTGGCGTCAATGAGGGTGTGTTCCCCTCGTCAGCGCTGAGATCCGCTGAGCAGGAGAAAGGCAGGTTATTTTAAAAATACACAGTATTAGTCACACGTAAAGTTTAAAACAGTTAAAAGTCAAGACAAAGTTTCTCCCGGCTTCCGCCTCAGGAGCATGCAATTTCTTAAAGACGCGCTAGTGCCTCAGCGCTGGGTTTAAATACTCTTGCAAGGGGGCGTGGCCAGATGGGGTGGGCGTGAGCCCAATGGATTCCCCTCAGCTGGCGTCAATGAGGGTGTGTTCCCCTCGTCAGCGCTGAGATCCGCTGAGCAGGAGAAAGGCAGATCCAAGTTAATTTTAACCATATTATCTAGGTCGGAGGTTACATTGGTTCCTAAGTATGTGGCATTTGCTGCTATCCGTTTTTCCATGTATGTGACTTTGCTATTGACAACTAACTGAGTTTTGCCCTGGTTAAGCTTGTAACCTGATACCTCCCCAAATTGTCTGGCTTCTTCTTCCATAGCTTTCACTGCTTCCCTGTGATCTCATGTGACTATCTCTATGTCGTCCGCATAGGCTAAGGTCTTGGTATTGCCATTTGTAGTTTTAATTGGTGTAAATACCAGATTGGATTCTAATCTAAGAATAAAAGCGTTAATAAAGATTGCAAATAATAAGGGGGAGCAAGGGCACCCCTGTCTTGTCCCTCTGGTTACTTTGATTTTCCCAGACATTTCCCCATTTATCATCACCACCGCTTCGGAGTTTATATATAACATACGGGTTGCTTCAATGAATCGTTCGCCAATCCCACTCTCTGACATAGCCGACCAAAGATACTGCCAGGAGACCCTTTTGAAGGCTTTTTCGGAGTCTAATAGTATCAGGGCCATAGGGTCTCCTGCCACCTCCGTTATATCAAAGAGTGTGATGACCCTCTGAACATGGTCAATGGTGGATCGGCCAGGAATGAAACCATGTTGACGTGGCGAAACAATTTTATGTATGTGTTGCGCAATCTGGTGGCCAATAGCTTTGCATAGATTTTGGAGTCACAGTTTATTAAAGTGATCGGTCGGTAAGATCCCAATTCTGCCAGGTTGTTTTTTTTTTTGTTGGGAAATAACATTTTTTTTGCTCTGGCCCAAGAACATGGTGGCGTGCCACCCGAAAAAATATGTGTTATTAGTGCTGTAATTATTCCCTTCAGCGGTTTATAGAATGTAGCATAAAATTCAGCTGGTATCCTATCCAGCCCGGCTGCTTTTCCGGTGGCTAAGCTATTAATTGATAATAACATTTCCCCCCATTGCGGACTTATTGATAAGATTTCTTGATCTTCCTCTGAAAGTCGAGGTACAGTAGACTGTTCTATGTACTCTTCAAAATTCTTTTGATTTTTATTAGTTTCCTTGTATAGTTCTTGGTAGTAATCTTCGAACGCCACTCTTATTTCTACTGGGTCTTGTGTGAGTCCTATTTTGGGGTCGTTAATTTCTTTGATAATGTTTGCCATATTTTGTTGTCTCACACGAACCGCCAGGTGATGCCCCACTTGTTCACTAAGTTCATATATCATTTCCCTATTCATTGTAGCTTTCTCGACTGCCTTTTTTGTAAATATGTCTGCCATGTTGTTTCTTGCAATGGCCACTATTCCCAGTGCCTCTTCAGTGTTACGCCCCTCTTGTACCGCCCTCAGAAGATCTTCCTCAGCTAATACTAGCTTTCCCTGTAGTGTTTCCATTTTCAATTTTGCCTCACGGTTAAGACTAAGTTAGAATCTTACAGTCTCGCCCCTTATTCCTGCCTTTAGAGTATCCCAGATTATTTCAATCGGTGTACTACCCATATTATTTTTAAGGAACTCTGGTATCCATTTATTTATACATTGACAGTATTTTTCATTTAGGAGTAAAGCCTTCACGAAAGGCCACATATTCTGGTTATGTTGCGGCCTTTCGATATTAATGGTCAACATCAGTGGATTGTGATCAGATAAGACCCGAGGTAGTCTATCTATTAGGCATTTTGATAGGATAGTGTGAGAAATGAATAAATAATCTAGCCTGGCCAATTTAGCATGCGGTGTGGAAAGAATGTATAGCCTGGGTCGTTGCAGTGTTTTGCTTGCCAACAACCCCCTAGCCCATGTGTGGTACATAGCTCTTGGAGTATTCTAAATACTCTAGGTTTCCTTCCTTTATTGCCAGTCCGAGGGTAAATTCAAGTTAAAATCACTGCACACAATAAAGGGGGCGGCCAGTGTACCAATTCATTTAATATAAATCCCAACGGATTTGGGTCGTCGGTCATTGCCCCATATATGGAGCATATTGTGACTTTCTTTCCCTGACCATATTGACATTCTGTGATTGCCCAGCACCCTAGCTTATCTGCTGCAGACCTGGTGAATTGAAGCCCCCCTCCTGTCGCCAGGATGGCTGCCCCCCTAGTCTTGGTTGCCTGTGTTGTGGATATGATCAACCTGTATCCCATGTTTTTTAGAAGTTGTTGCTGCGATCCTTCCACATGTGTCTCTTGGATACAAATAATGTTAGGACCCATTGCCCTGAGACCGATTGCTACCCTCTGTCTTTTTTTCAAGTCATTAAGTCCCCAAATATTTATTGTTAAAATCCTTAGCTTAGCCATTCCTTGCATGATTCTGATAAATCCTTAGACCACATATTACCTTATGTCCTTGATTACTATCTAACAATCCGTACCATTGTTGTGTCATTTCCATTGACTTTAACCCGGATCTATCTATGGTTACCCGTGTAGCGTTGTGCCTGTGTACCCCTCCCTCTACCCCCCCACCCCTTCCCACCAATCCCTTATCACCCTTTGAGGCTTCCTGGATCCCGATGGTCCCAGGTGTCGGCATCACTGTAGTCAGTGCGCCCCAGCCCACCCCGAGTCCCGTGCCCTGAGTGTCCACCAAATACTAAGAGGAGGAAGGTGATCTTTTTTTGATGAAAGTTTCTTGATTATTTGCACATAACCAATATTAAATCATATTTTGATTATTTTTTCCCTACCCCCAGTCTTTTCTTCCCCACCTTTCAGCAGGATAAAACTCTCATCTTGTTCTTCTGATCTTATCGCCAGTGGTTATTACAATAGTAGTTGTGTTCTTTTTATTGGTTTGGGTGTTTTTCTGTTTTACGTTTTCCTGAGTCTGAGATTTCTTTTAAATATGCCTGTGCCTGAATTTTGCTTGTAAAGCTGCGTGTTGTTCCATTTAAGATTATTTTTAGTCGAGTTGGGTTCTGTAAAAAAGCCAATTTGCTCGAAGGGAGTAAATAGTTTTCTCAGCCTCCACCTTCGTTCCACCGTGGCATGGGCATAGTCTGGTCGAGCAAAGAACATGAAGCCTTTGTGTTCCCTCTTACTGGTGGGCCGAGCAAGATCGAAGATGGCTTCGCGCAAGAGGAAGTTCCCAAAGTGTACCAGCATAGCCCTTGGATATTGTGGTGGAGTGTGAGATCGCTTTGGGAGGGTTAGGGGGAAGCGGTGTGTGCGCTGTACCTCTCTGTCCATATCCCAAGATTGTAATTCCGGAAAGGCTGTTTTAAGGAGGGTGATCAAAAAGCCCCTTGGGTCGTTTCCCTCTGTGCCTTCGGGAATTCCAAGAAAACGCAGATTATTTCGTCAGGCTCTATTTTCTTGACCTTCTACCTTCAGCATTAGAGCTTTTATAATTCCCTCTTGCCCTTTTTCCTTAGTTTGATGCTCTGCAACGTCTTTCTACAGATTTTCAGTACATAATTCTACCGAAGCCATTCTGTCTGAGATTTCTAGGCAGGTGTGCCCCACTTTTTTGATCGCTCCTTGGAGTTTTTGGATGGCAGCGTGGTTTTTCCGATTGTCTATTTTAACATCTTCGTGAAAGTTCTTAATAGAGCTTAGTACTTCACTCAGCGAGGGCTCAGCGTGTTTTCCCGTGCAGCTTATGTTTTCATGTCGCTTATGACCGGTTCCTTAGGTCTCATCCAAGGTGTAGTGATTATGGTCTGATTCTGTTGTGGGTTTTGGAGTTGGGTTTTTTCTGGTATAGTTGATCTGTTCTGTATTACTCCCTGATCGGTGGTTTCTTCATGTATTAATTTATTTTGTCTTTTTTATCTTTTTCTCCTTTTTTCCAGTTTTTTTCTAGGAGTGTTATCTTGCCCTGATTCGTTTGTTTTCCTTGCATTTAAATCTGGGGAGTCTGATGACTCAGGGCTTGATGGATCTAGTATTTGTGCTTCACTTGTGTCACTTGCCGCACTAGCAGTAGAGATGCCTGTTTCATATATTTCAGAATCTGATTCCTAGGTAGTTACTTGGGTTTGAGATTTCATCACTTTTCCTAGAGAGGCAATATTTGTTGAGGGAGAAGAGCAGTTGGATATTGCCATTTTGCTTGAATAATTGTGCTTGTGCTCCCCTATCTCGGCTATGACTACTGTTGTATTTGCCATGTTTTTTCCCTGGGCGTGGGATATGTTCAGGGTTCCTGTATCCAGTGCCAGTCTTGTCGCCACCCCCGATTCTGATGCAGGCTCAGTAGGTACGGCGAGATTTGTTATTCCGGTGGCTTCACCAATTTGAGTCCCTGGGTTGTCCTGCACAGCCCTTTGTCTTTCAGCATTAGCGGAGCTACTCAGCCCTTCCTTGGGCCGAGGGCTAAAGATATTGGAAATCCTTGGTTGAGACTCTAATAGTTGCCCTGTGGTTTTAGCAGCTGCTTTCAGGTTTTGGATCGTTTGCAGTCTCTTTGCCTTTTTGGCCAACAATTCCGAGTTATCATTGCCTTCTATATCCTTCCCCTTCTCTCTCCCTTTCACCTTGTCCTTCTCTATGTCTTTCTCATTGTCTTTATCTTTATTCCTTTCTTTGTCTTTATCTTTATTTTTCTCTTTACTTTTACCCTTTTCTTTGTCTTCGATTTTTGTGTCTTTGTCTTTATCTCTCTTGTCCTTCTCTTTGTCCTTGTCTTTGTCTTTGTCTTTGTCTTGGTCTCTATTTTCTTTAGTTTTGGACCCCCTTGTCTCAGGTCGTCTCTGTGTGCCCCTGGTTCTTTGCATGCTTTGAGTGTTGTGTGTGCTCTCTGTGCCCTGGGGATTCAATATGTCTTGTGTGCTTTGTATTTCTTTTCTTTCCTGTGTGGTCTGGTGCAGTTTCTGATCACTAGCCTGATCGCTGATCTGCGCCTCCCCTGCCCCCATATACTCTGCCAATCTTTTTCTTCTTCTTTTTGCTCTATGTTCTGTTAGAACTCGAATTTGCCTGGGTCTAGGGCTGGGTCTGGGTCTGGGCCTTCTTCTCCCCACTGGGCCCGGATAATCCCACTCAAGCAATTTAATTCTGTATTTTCTAGCCGCCTTTTTATTACCTCTTGGCCCTGTCCAGGTTACCGGGACATAGATTTTCACATATAATTTCACCGCCGTGCTTTGTGTGCTTTGTGGCTTCCCTGTTAGTGCTCCCAGCTTCACGTTTCAAGCTTTTTCGACCCCCAATGGCTGCCCCGCCCTGCCTCTCCTCTGTGTTGCCCTTGACAACCGGGTAACGTAGGCCGGCAGCAGCGGAGCAACGGGGCAGTGGAGGATGGTAGATGGAAGACCGAGCGGCCGAGCAGCCGAGTAGCAGGCCTGCAGATTTACAAGCGGCAGCCGCGATGCAGGATGTTTCCTAAATTAATTTCAAGAAGGTATCTGCGATTTCACAAACATATTGTTATAGTCTGTTATAGTCTGTTATACCTCATGAGCCTCAGAACCTGCGGGGTTTCTTTCGAGCCAATTTGCATCGATTGCCGCACACAGCGGCTCACACACAGCGGAGCCACGTTGGGGGCAGCAGGGCAGTGACTTTCTCCTGGCAATCGATGCAAATTGGCTCGAAAGAACCCCCCCACGTTCTGAGGCTCATGAGGCATAACAGACTATACCAATATGTTTGCGAAATCGCAGATCCTTCTTGAAATTAATTTAGGTACACAATAGCCTTTATTTATTTTCAATCACTTTTCTGTAAATTACAGATTTTGTTAAAAATACATGAGTAAGTTGGGGATTTGTGCACCCTGTCCTGAAGAAGGAGTTCCCACTCCGAAACATGTTGACGCACACATTTGGCGATGTACATTGTAATACATAAGAACCTCGCAAACACACCTTTTTAACAGTGCCAGCCTGGAGGATCATTAAAGATTTTTTAGTTTACCTCACTAGCCAGGCACTTTTTAACTATCACTTTGCATCACTACAAACCTCACCACTCACTCAATATTCCATACACACACCTCACATAGTCTGAGAAAAAGTGCTCCCGTGCAGACGTAGGTCGTAGCACGCCGCATCCCGTAGAGGGGTGCGAAGACCCCAATGATGAAGCATGACGCCAAGGGGCCTGTTGGTGTGGGAGGGGTATTTTAAGAACACCTTGTGCTCCCCACCACTGTAGGGACCACGCTTACCCAACAGTGGATTCCTTTTGTTTGTATATACTTGACTAGGGAGAACAAATCCACAGTTTCTCTCTCTCTACTTTTTGTTGTTTTTATGGAGGGTGTGTAACTTGCAAGGGTGTCCTGGATTAGATGTGAGCCTGTTTGGTCAGTAGTACTCCTGTAATAGATGTAGGCGTAATTGTGGTGAATAGCAACTGGCTTACTCTTTTGTGGGGGGTATTTTTTTTATTTTTACATGTGCTTCATTGTGCCCATCCCTGATTATATCCTTAACCACCTTTTAACTAATTGTCCCAATTTCTCTCTCACTCCCCCTTGCCCCTCCCACCACAAATGTATACTTCAGTGTGCGGTGTTCACTGCATTCCTGCAGAACACTCCATACTTTAGAGAAAGGGAAGGCTTAGCTGGAGATCTCCGCCAAGAGGTTAGTGAAAAGAATTTGTGAGTATGCAAAGGAGTACTAGTGGAGCACACGCTTTGGGAAAATAGGCCCCACAGACTATCATGATTGTTGTCCTAATCAGAACACATACGAATCCAATTGGGTAGGGTATTGATACACCTTTTGGCAATCAAAAAACACTCTCACTGAGTGTAAGAAGTAATATTTTGACATTGCAAATAAGTTCACAGGAAGTATATTCCAGGTGACGAATAATACCACACTCAGCCACAATGAAATGAAATGAAATTTGATTTGTAGAGCGCTTGGCTGCCCGAAAGCGTCCCAGCGCTTGCTTAGGGAACCCGTCCTGGTATTCCCCTGCGAGATAACCCATTACTGGGCATCCCCAAGGTGAAAGCCAGGCATCCCGCTGCGAGGGGCCGTTGTGGAGATTAAGCAAGCTATTGCCCAGAGTTACAGAGTGGGACTCCATGATTGGAATAGGCACCGAGGCGAGAATTGTCAGGTCTGGGGAAATTTGAGCCCATGGCCCGCCGAGGCGGGGAATTGAACCCTGGTCCGGGCCAGACCTCTGCATCAGGGTCTGCCGCTCCAACCACTTGAGGCACACTTCTCCACAATGAATAATAAAAAATAGAAGATGCACGTGTCAATCACTGATCGAGTGAATGAATCATTGCGCTAATGTTTCAGTGTCTTCCTCTGCATACAACAGAAGACTCATTTGGGTTCCAATAAGAAACTGTGGAGCAACCCTATATAAATGATGCTTCATTTTAGGGCTGGTGGTGCTAGACACCACAAAGAGACAACATGAAAATAGGATGAGAGATTTACCTAACAAACTTAGATTAATTGTAAGTAGGAAAATATTTTTCGATCTGGCCTATTTTAATGTGAATGAGTGTGTGAAAGAAAAAAATCATAATAAGCAAGTTTGTAGAAATCTTTTAAGGCAGCAGTCTAAAGAGTTATCATTCGAATTCAAATCACTATAAATGTAACTCATGAATAAATTCATGGAACACAGTGGGGTCTAATGGCCTATGAAGTCACAGATATGCTCCACTATACTATTTTGTGATGGAGAGTATCATCCATCAAATGAAAATATATAGTGCCCGAAGCAGAAACAGAGCCTTCAGCTGATAGTGGTTCTTGTGCCATAGTCATAAAGGAATGTGAAACCTTTCTATCTTTTTATAATCAGGAATTACTAGAGATCTGCCACATTTGTTGGGCACATTCGTTCTTAGTATATATATATTTGTTTTTATTTATTGCATTTTCTGAATTATACTTCATGTATTGCTTCACATTCTGTCAGTTTTAAGGGATACGATGTTGGTCTCTTCCATTCCAGTGTTATGCCAAAACATTTACTTTGCTTCATCGCAAGACCTCAGATAGATCTTACAGTGCAGATGAGAGGTGATCACCAGCTTAGTTATGTATTAGTTATGTATTCGGAGGGAGAATAGGGATATCGAGGGAGCTCTGCTAGGTGTTCTTGACACGTCATCCTTCTGACAAATGTGTGAATACGGGGGCGACACACTTTGCAATAATGCCTGTAGTTTATTATGACTAGGGTTCACCTATCCAATTGAGTGACCGGTAGGGTTTTATTATTTACCTTATCTGCATGGTTTGATTGGCTACTATAACTAGAAGACCGGAGATCTTGATAGCTGATATAGTAGTCATGGAATCTTGGTAATTATAGGATTTTTCCAGGTCTAGGGATTCATTGTATTTCATGTATTTCACCTTATGACCAACTTTTAATGTTTTCAATCATACCAGAGGTACTCACCAATAAAGGAAATCACTGAGTATAGATCTGAGTATATTGTATATATTGTCTTGCCAAAAAACAGGAATCAAGAAACTGTCCTGAAAATAGATTTATAGGAACTACAAGGGTAAAAAATAGTTTTCCATCGGTTGATTCTGCTGGGGTGGCATTGCTCCTACCCCAGTGTGAGAGGTAGTCAAATAATGAAGCATGCCTTTATATGTTAAGGGTCAGACGACATCTCAAAAATCGTTTGATGACCCTATTCTCAAACAAGTCGGAACTGCAATAATACAGCTGTGGCGTCATCATCTTCAATTATTTTTTTGTACTGAACCATAAATATTAGTTCTTTAGCTATGACTATGGTAGACTAAGACAAAGCTCCTATTTGACCGCTTTCTTCAGTTTGAGGGAACATCAATTTGTCATGCCTATCATCACATTGCTACTACCTGATGGTACATTAGTTTAATTGCATAATAGACGTTGTCCATACAATTTTCAAGGAGTCAAATGCTTTTTTAATGTGACACTGCTTGCAGATACATGAGTGTCAGATTAGTCAGTTTCTGCATTATTAATTGCATTTTAATTATTAATTTTGAGCAGCTTAAATATTGTGTTTAGTCAAGGCGTCCGTACCTGTTTAGTCTGTTATTTTTTTACTAATTTACGTCTGGTTTTGTCATTGATGAGCACGGGGTAATGGCAGTCTTGAGATTGCAATTTGTACCGCCTTTGATGTAATCTATATAGTTTGATGTTATCTGACCCCTTATCCAGTATCTCTACAGGTTGGTGAAATGTGGCTTCCATACAGTCCCATCTGTGATGTCTACTGTTTTTATGAAAAGGATAACTTTGATTTCATAGACATGTTATGTATCCAAGAGATGTTTTTTCTTTAGTGTCAGCATCTTGACTTTATGATGGTGACCTGCAACAATATAGATCTCTTGGGGGCATATGTATCAAAATCCGTCACTGCGATTCTCCAATAGCGATTTTTTTGAGAATCGCTATTGGAGAATCGCAAAACAGGATGTATTTTAAAATTCACAAATATTTTGCGATTTCTTGGCATTCCTTAATTGCGATTATCAAATTACGAAATCGCAATTAAGGAATACCTTCCCATTCATTCCTATGGGCCGGGAGGCCCTCAGGAATGAATGGGAAGTCATTCTCAATTTGCGATTCGCAATTAGAGAATCGCAAATTGAGAATAATTTCAAGGGTGCAAGGGTGTCATAAGGATACCCTGATGCACCCCTGAAATGAAAAGGGCATGTATGTGGGCCACATGGCACTTTGAAAAATGCCAAAAAGTGCATTTTTCAAAGAAATCGCAAATTACCACCAACTTGAAGTTGGTGGTAATTTGCGATTTCTTAAGAATAAATAGCACAACTTGGGTGCTTGTTACATAGCATTTAAGGAATCAGAATTTGCGATTCCTTAAATGCTTATGCAAAATTAAGGAATCGCAAAATTAGAGATTCCTTAATAATGCGATGCAAAAAAGGCTCATACATCGCGTTTTGCGATTTTGTATTCCCAAACGCTGTTTTATTGCGAATCGCAGCGTTTGCAAATATAAAATTGTTTAGTACATATGCCCCCTGCTCTTTTGATTCCTGTTTCATTGTGTTTTTGGCTAGGCTATTTCCATAAATCAATGTGTACACCTTTGGAGCAGTGGAAGCAGAGACAAACCAGTAAGTGTCATGTGTTTCTACCCGCTGCCATTATGAGCTGGCAGCCTTCTTCACAATGCTTATAGGGGCATATTTACAAGACCCTTCCACCACCAGTGCATCACTTTTTTCGACACACATGTGGCACAGTGTGGTGCTTCATATCTACAAGGCCACATAACGCTACCCTGCATGGCTTTTCGTGTCCTTTTAAACGCAGCCCTTTTCACTGAGCACTTTAGTGCAAAGGACATTCCATGGGTGTTGCTGTGGGTGTTTCCACACAACACCCATGGATTCTGCCGCATTCCCAGATTTACAACATTTCGTAAACTTGGGAATGTGTCTGAATTCTATGCACTGTGCTGCGTTACTTTCTTGTAAATAAGGCTCATAATGCCCATGGAGGCTGTTGTATCGCATCTGAGTTTAGATTGCATTCTCACAGTAGGAAGGTTTCCATTTCCACACTGTGTCATAATGGGAGGGTCCTGTCATCCCACCTCTAGATCCCACAGACATATGATGGTTTGGTTCTCATTAAGGAGGTGATTTTGTGTGCTGGGGGTGCATGCTTGTTAAACATTTTCTATGTAGGTAAAAACATACCCTGTCACATTGCTATCTAACTCAGAGCTGTGTTTCAATTGTCCTAGGAAATCACATTTGTGTTATTTTTCACGTTATTTTTATACTTGCATGACATGGTTTGTGGCACTGTATATGTCGTTAATTTTTCTTGTCTAGCTCCTCCGCCCCCCTTTTCCGATTCTTCTCTATCTGCAAGATTCTCTCCTGGGCATTCAACGCCCACCTCTGTTTTTCTCCATCCATTAATTTACGCCTCGCTCTGTCCCACCGTCCCTATTTCCTATACGTGTACAGGTTTCTTCCTGCTTGTTTCTCTAGAGATCTAAATGCAAAAATGTTGATAAAAATGCAATTCCCCTTACACACTGTTAAGCACACATGTATCTGGAAGCACCAGTTGCCCCGAGGGGGCACTCTGCCCTGTAATAACTTCTAACATTTATTCTGACTAAAGTGGCGCTTTTAAAGGTCACATCTCAACAGGAAGGAAGGGCCTAGGGAGCCGTGATGGGCTTTAACGAGCTCAGATAAAAAGAATGCATTAGTGATTTCTATAGGGAAAAAATATATGAGAGCTTAAAATCAGCTGGATCCTTTCAGGCTACGCCCTCGTCTGTAGGGTCGGATTTAAAGCGCCGCATTATGTGACTTCATGTATTTGGTTTCTATTACGGGTGGCGAGCAGGACAAAAGAGAGATGAAGCGGAGCATCCTGGCTGCTTCCCGGTTGGACACTGGGGCTGGTAGAAAGAGCGCACAAACAGCAGCTGTTTCCCAAGTCATCAATAAATCATTAAACAAAACAGGCTCTTGGACCAGAAGCAATTACGGGCTATAAAAAAACACCGTGCTCGCATCCCAGCAGATCCTGTTAAGCACCTCCAGGGCTGTCCCACATAAGGGGAATATGGAGAGGCGCGCGCGGGGCCTGGGTCTGCGTCCGCGTGCTCCTGCCATTGCCAATGATAGTCTCTTAGACAGGGACAAGATAGCTTCAAAATGGCTACACTTAAGGACACGAATAGTGCAATCTGATGCGGCACCCTGCTTTCTTAGCTTCAGGCACTTTGAATATTTTGGGAGGTAATTTAAAGTGGCTGACAAGAACAGTTTTTTCCTTCTTTTACTGTACCATATGCCTGATTTACCTCGTACCAACACACTGCCACTCTGCATCCTCGCGCCATGTGCGCAGCATGTTTACTTGGTTTCAGTGTATCTTTGCTTACGTTGAAAATTCCACACTCCAGTGGAGCTCGCCTCATGGAGTCCTCATCGACCGCTCAGGCAGTGGACACCTGAATCCAATGAAGAGGACGCCAACTGGCAGTGGACTCTCTTCATTTAACAATAATTGTATCCGTTCAACTTCCTGTCCTGCTGGAGCTCAATGCAAGCCTAGTGTAGATCCCTGCAGGGATGTCTAGGAGCTCTGCCTGGGCGGTGTGCACCACAAAGGGCTGTTCAAGCCCAATACACCTGGGCCCTTATTTATGAGGCCTTGCGTCAGTTTTGCGCCGCCGGTGCGTCACTTTTTGTGATGCACCAGCGGCGTAAAATATGCGCCTTGTTGCGGCATATTTAAAAAGTGACGCATCTAGGTAGATGCGTCACTTTTTAAACCCCTGCGCCACATTATACCTGCGTCAGGTATAATGTATGCAGAGGGGGTGTTCCCCCGCAAAAAGCCTCGTAATAGTGACGCAGTGAAATCTATGAGATTTCGTTGCGTCACTTTTAGGATGCTGTTGTGTCAAAATCTTGCGCCTGCCTCACAGCAGGCGTAAGACTGACGCAAGCCCTTTCACATGGGGCTTTCCTCATGTGAAAGGACGCATTGCTGGAGTTGCGTCACTTTTGTGACACACTCCAGCAATGCGTCACTTTTGCGCTTACAGATGCGTCAGAAATACTGACGTATCTGTAAGTCCTTGCGACATGATGCGTCATACATTAAATATGACTCATCATTGGTGTCACAAGGAGTGCGCAGTGAAAAGTGACGCATCGCTGTTTTCACGCAGCGATGCGTCACTTTTCATAAATGAGGCCCCTGCTTTCCAGACCAGGGGTGCCCAGTACATCTCGATTCTCAGCTCATCTTCCCCATCTTGTCCTTTAGGAGGGCGGCTTTTGAGCTGAACACCCTGCTTGCGTGTTAGCTAAATCCTCCCTGCAGTATTATTGGAATACCGACGCCTACACTGTTTTTGAGCCGTTTTTGACTTCTTGGGCTGTTTCCTTCTGGCTTAACACCCGAAATCTTCTCGGATTGGTCCCATTTGCATATATCTCCTGCGGCTGCCATAGACGACTTTCTAACTGTGAATACTTGCTGCTTTGACAGCCATATTGAAATGGATTAACATGCATTCTTGACACAACACATGTGAAGCTGTTGGGCAACAGAGAAATATAAAGCTTTCTTGTGGGGTTTACATTTCGACCTGTATACTGACCACAAACCGTGATTAAAATTACCCAAATGGCAATGGCATTGGTAAAGCTTCCACACAGTTGGTAAGATTGTTTTCACATTTGCAAGAAGTCTGTTTCACATTCAAATGCATGCCTTGTGACAAGTAAGTCAGAGCTGACTGTTTATCCAGAATGCCTGTTGTTGACTGCTTTGCGATGAGATTTATTATGTTGTGGCTTCGGGGAGTGATATTGGTGAAGACAAAGGTATTGCCACTTATCACAAATGGCTTGAAGCAAGTAATAATGACATTGTCATCTATTCGATCAGTTTGAAAATCTATGAAACAGGGCTGGCCTAAACAGAGAAGTGTGGACCCTGCATTGAGGCCTTTCATTGAAGCAGCTAGTGAGTTGTCAATTTCAAAAAAGGTGTTTTATTACAGCATAGTCTATGTGTACCCCCTTCCTCCATTAAAGAGGCATTAATTAAAGAATCTCATTCTGGACATTTAGGTGTTACCACAACTGGCTGATCTGACAGGTCGATGTGTGGGCCATTTTTTTGGCCTGTTTGTGGGCTGGTTTTATGTTACAGTTATGTTAATGTTAATTTTAACTGGGATTTCTAGAGCGCATAATCACCAACAGGTCTCTTACCGCTATGAGAGAGAGCCCAACCTCACCACATCCGCATATACATACACCGAAACTTGGCCTAGGTTGTGCCCTAGGCTTCAGTAAAAAGAAGTGTTTTAAGTTTTTTCCTAAATGGAAGAAGGGTGTGTTCCCTGCGAAGGCTTTCTAGCAGCCTGTTCCAGAGTTGAGGAATCATTGTGGAAAAGGCTCTTCCCCCTTTGGAAGATGTAGTGAAGCTGGGACAGCCCAAAAGGTCAGCATCAGATGATGGAAGGGTACGCCCAGGCACATAGTTTATGAGGCGTTCCTTAATATAGGCTGGGGCCTGGCGGTGGATGGCTTTAGGAGCTATGCAGACACCTTTGAACCTGGTTCTTTGTTTGATCGGAGCCAGTGCAGCTGCTGCAGTAGAGGGGTGGAATGTGCCCGCCTTGGGAGCCTGAAAATCAGTCTAGCAGTGTTGTTCATGGCCTCTGGAGTTTTGTTAGCAGCTTCTCAGGAAGGCCAATGTACAGAGAGTTGCCATAGCCTACCTTGACATAATCGTTGCTAACACGGTCATCCGTAGTGCGGTAAATGACCGAAGGGGGGCGAGTCTCCGTAGCAGTCTCAGTAGGCCCACACATGTCCCTGCCATGATAGATACCTGGTATGACATTGAGAGCTTGGCATCTATTTTTATGCCAAGACATTTTACTACCGGGGCTTGTGTGGGAGTGTTGACTAGCTCTTGTGGCCAAAAGAGGTCACTCCATGGGTTGTTACCCATTGTGATGGCCAGTACCTCGGTTTTATCTGGGTTAATTTTGAGTGAGTTGGCTGTCATCCAATTGACTGTGTACCTCAGTATGTTTTGCATCCGTGTGTGGGCAGTGGGAAAGTTGTCAATCCGGATGATAATTTGTGTGTCATCAGCGTAATTGAAAACTTGGCACTCAATGCGGGCCAATGCAGCCACCAGAGGCTGCAGATAGATTTTGAAAAGGAGGAGGGTAGCGCAGTACTCCGACGGACACAGAACACTAGAGCGCCAATATTAGACATCCGATCAGCCAACTGGATCCTTTGGGATTGACCTGACAGGAAGGACGAAAGCCATTGATATGCCAGCCTCTGGATGCCCAACTCTGAAAACCGCAACAGTAGTTGGTCATGTTTGACTGTGTTGAATGCCATGAATAGGTCTAGCAGGATCAGGGTACATGGATTCCCACTCTCAGCCATATGTCTAAGCTCGTCCATCACTCCCAGCATTACCAGTTCTTACTGTTCGCGATCACGAGCAGGAAACAACTCTGCTGCACATCGCAAAGTGGAGTTTTCTGCACTTTTCCCAGCTCGGCGGAGTGCAGAAAACTCTGCGAATGGAGCGAAGATTACCGCCCAGGCCTAATTTGTACCAGGGTTGTATGGGCAATATATGATCTATGGAGCATTTTTAATTGTGCCAGTCTAAACCGTGGCCTAATGGCTACCTCCTTGGCGAGACTAGGGCTTCCATCCAGTCCTCATCTTCTATTTGCTCTAGGTCCCACTCCCTGCGGGCACGGAGGGCAAGCAAGGGACCTGAAGAGTAATTCATAATTTTACGATGTATCAAAGAAGTCACCTTCTTCTCAAGATGTATCTGTATCTAAAAGCGAGGAATCCAGATGTTTCTCTCCCCTTGGCAGTATTGCCCTAAATGCATGTCTAACTTGCAGGTATCTAAAGGTTTCCAGTGGTGTTAACTGATATTCATGCTGTAGTGTCACGAATGATTTGATGTCTCCCTTCGCCCACAGAACCCTCAGCCTCAAGATGCTGATCAGGTCCTACTCCCTAACACCTCAGAGTTGTCAAGAGTACCAAACATGCCGGATCCCATAAGGGTGTCATCTGTATGAGTCTTTCCTTCCACCCAAGAGCCGTGAGTGTCTCTTTCAAAATCTGCAAAGTTGTGCGAGTTAGCTCAGGAAATAATTCTATCCAATAACCTCCTTAGATATCCCTCAAGTATTCCCTGGTTGCATATTATAGCGGTCCATTTTATGCACTGGGTCATCCTGAGGGTATTGTACCCAATGATTGACTGCCGTGAGCTGGGCCGCCAAATAATATTTTCGCAGGGCCGGGATTGCCGCGCCCCATTATACCATTCTCTCATTAAGTTCTATAAAAAGATTCTTGGGGAACCGTCATCCCATATAATTAGTCGTACAGCAGTTTCAATTGCTTGGAAGTATGATTGGGAGATCAGGTAAGGGGTGTTATGTAACACGTAAAGGAATCGTGGCAGGGCCATCATCTTAAATAGAGAGGTTCTACCCAGAAGCGACAGCGGGAGGGATCTCCAGAGTTGCACATCACAGTGTAATTTATGGAGTGAGCCTCTAGGTTATGTTCATAAAATACTTTTTTTGTCTATGGTAACATAAAGGCCCAGGTATTGACATCCTTCAGCTGTAATAGGTATCACACATCCTCTAGGTTGGGGTGGTGGGGCTCCCGAGAGGACATACAGTACGGATTTCTCCCAGTTAATCTCATATACAGAGTATTTTCTATAGAGTTCAAATATATGCAGAATCCTGTTTCGGGTTGAACTTGGAGTTGCAATGTATAATAGGATGTGGCCTGCATATAATGAAATTCTATCTTCCCAGTCCGCGTCCAGTTTAGTCCTCTAATTATAGGGTCTCCTCTGATCCAGACCACTCAGGGTTCCAGCACCATCACAAATATCAATGGGGATAGCGGACATCCCTGTCTTGTTTCCCAGTGCAGCCCATAGAGCCTTGATATGTTATATTAATTGTCACCTGGGCGAGTGGATGTGAGATTAATTGTTGTATCCAGAATAGGAATTGTTGCCTGAAGCCTTGATTCTCTGAGTTGACTGCATGAAGGGCAAATTGATAGTGTCAACGGCCATCCGACTGCCTAATGAGATCCCCACCGCATACTCTTCCATAGTGGCCGCTCTGCCCAAGACTCCATGGAGCCTCCTCAGATTCAATTCCGCATTTCTCCCAGGAATGAAACTGGACTGGTACAAGTGGACTAGGGCGTGCAAAATCTTGGTCAAACGGGTTGCTATTGTTTGGCCAATATTTTTCCTTCGGCATGCAAGAGTGATATCGATCTATAAAAGGAACACTCTTCCTTGGGTTTACCTTCTTTATGTATAACCACTATTTTGGCTATTCTCTGGTCTGTGGGTAGTGTGCCAAGTCTACGTCTCTCTTGAAACATATATATATATATATATATATATATATATATATATATATATATATATATATATATATATATATATATATTTTTTTTTGAGTTTTATATAGAGCAAACTAGATCCAAGACATTGGGTATTACAGCGCTTTACATAGCACTAGTTCTGGGCAGAAAACTATGCTACGCTTGCGTAGTTTGCGCAACTACGCACTACGTGAATTGCACATAGCACAGTGCAAAAACACGTAGCGTAGTGGGCATTTTTTGCTTGCTCGCGATCCTCAACGTCAAGTTGGCGAGCAAGCAAAATAACATCCTGGCGAGACATTTTTCTTGTTCGCGATCAGCAACATCAAGTTGCAGATTGCAAGCGCTAAAAATAAACCTCCCTGCGAGATTCTCTGAGGAAATAGAAAATTTCAGGTATCCAGTATGTCCCCCACTCGCACCCTATCCATGCACCCATGTTCCATGTATGTCGTGTAATTCCTTTCCCGTGTCCGCCATGAAGACGCAATTGCATTTGCGTCCAACGTTAACATGTCATCTACCAAGCCCTCCATGAACAAAACTATAATTCAGCTTCAAAGCCTATGTTTCCAATGCATTTACATGGTGCACTTTTAAATAACGCGAAGCACACGTTTTCCACGTTTTTCTGGCTCAGTCGAGCCAGGCCCTTAATTGAGGCTCCGAGTCTCTTCTGTCTCTGAAAGCTGTAGTTTAGGTATGCATCCCTGATCTCTGCCTTACTTAATGCCCAGCAAGCGGTGCCCGGCTCGGCCTGGCCTGCCTGCCAAGACGGTATTTTGCCTACAGTTATCTGCTCAGCCTCCTCGAAAACACATTCCAGTCTAGTGAAATAGGTAAACATGTTCCCGGCTGCAGAGCAAAGGGCCCGGTCTTCCTGTCTCCATGCAAGTGATTTACCGAACCCGTTACCATGGTAGGCCCATGGCCCCCGCGCATTGCCCCAAGACACGTATGCACCCGCTAGCATTCAGTATTGGACGGCCTCTGCTCGAGAGACCTTTTACTTCAGACAAACACATCCTCCAAACACAAGATACCAGATATACTATAGGTGCAGGTCGTTCTGACATTCCAGACACCAAGACTCCTCTACTAGTGCTAAAGTCAAGCCCCCCAGCTCTCCCTAGTTACACGTCATGCTCAGTCGCGCACACACTCAGGGTAAAGGTTTCTGCTGACCCTGCAGAATCTCTCTATGCATCCACCCACCTATGACACTTCTGTGACGTTTCCAGTATGCACCTCCGTGTACGCCCCTGTACACGCCTTCTTTTACGCCCATGTGTTCTTATCTCTTCTCTTTTCACTTGTTACGCCTACTGTATTCATTTCAATTGTACAGTTTTACTATATATAATGTATGATGTTAATAAAATGTTGAATATCCCTTCCTGAACCTTAGTGGTGATGGAACCCGATGTCCAGCGTCTCGAGATGCTTAATTAAAGCCCGTATGACTCAGATACCACGGACTCTGCCTCTCATTTTATTGAGCTATCCTTATTGTCATTTAATGTATAGAAAAATAGTCCCGGTAATTTTATTTACCACATAATCTGGCGCCCGAATAGGGACCCCTCCCCTTCATCACGCGCCGGCGATGTAACGCAGGCCCCTGACCCCTTCTACAGCCGTGACGGACCCCTTTCTGTGCACACCTGCGGGTTTTCCTGCTAACTCCCTCAGTCCCACGGAGGAGACGGAGACTGCGGTCCGGCATCCAGACGAGGCGGTGAGGAATGCGGAGAGTCCCGACCAGAGCCCAAGCCGAGAGAGCAAGGTCGGAGGTATCCGGAGGCCCACCTGTTCCGAAGCGCATGCGTAGTAGTAGCAGTAGTAGCAGCCTGACGCCGTAGCAGTCCTGTCCAGTCCAGTATCAAGTTTCCGAGGCCTTCAGTTCTGCTTCCCGGTGAGTACTGTTGTTGGGAACGCATCTAGACGGGTTCATTAATTTGTGCCCGGTCAAGACGGGTCTGGGTGCACAGACCCGGTCCAGACGTGTTCACTTAGGTGGATACGGTATGACGTGTCTCTTTATGGGACCGGTATGTCTGTACTGTTTTAGCAGTGCATCTAGTGATCCAGTATTCTAGTATTGTTTCTATGTACCAGGTAGTATCAGTCTGAAATGTTCTAATGTGTTTTATGTCGTGGTATGAATGATTGTTTGCTATACATTACTGTGTTTATTGTGTTCAAGTTCAAGTAAGTTCAAATATGCCGCTGTTTTCGAAATTACGTCAGATAGGAACTAGGAAAGGGATACTCGAAGAAGCAGTTCCTGTCCCGCCTAGGGACACTCCCGGACATTTTATGTACCATAAACATGGCTTAGATGCCATACTGTACTTAGACTTATGGGTTGATTATACCAAGGATCTGGAAGAGAAATATAGATGGCCTGTCTCAGGGACATGGGATGCTGAATGCATCATGAGAGTAGAGGAAGCATTGTGGAAAAAGAAAGCCAGACAATCCCAGAAAGATGCCATAGAATTGTGGCGTAAAGAAGCGCATAGAAGAACAGAGAAAGAAATTAGGAAAGCAGAGAAAAGTAGAGAGGAATCAGAAAAAGTCCAAGAAAGAGAACTACTAGAAGAAGGTGAACGAGTCAGAGCAGAACAATTAGACCGACATAGAAATGCCCTTATTCAAGGCATGTATCCTCTTCTTGCCGAGGGCCTACCTAAGGCGACCACGGAAGTACCTAGTAATTTACCGCCACCACTGGTTCCAACTAAACTCCGTCATAAACAGACCGCAGCTGATATTTTCCTTTCATCTTACTTAGATGACACTGTCCCAGAATATGAAAACAGAACCCCAAATATTAATCCTCACATCCCTGTTCAAGACACAATTCCCCCCACTGTTCCTCCTGCCACTACTCCTGCCACTGGTCCTAGCAATCCTTTTACTCCACCTGCAACCCAGGGCCAACCGACATTACCTACACCTACTTTTCCAGCTCCATTACCACCAGTGACAGCACAGCCAGTAATGGTTGACGATCACACCTCCGGAGGGGCAGTAGGAGGTCTCCCTATCACCCCGACTCAAGTAAAACGAACCACACTCAGAGAAGCAGCATTACAACGCACACCGAAAGTAACTACATACGCAGCCCTTAAACAGTACCTTACTGATTGCAGATATGATCCAATACCAGGCGAAGACCAGATGATACTATATTCAATACGTATACGACGTGTTACAAACTATTTGACTATTCTACCAGAAATGAAGGAACATCTAGACAACATATATCATTTTATTAGAACAGGAGAGAGACCAGAAAGTATTCACGAGGCCATGGCACACAGGAAGGTGGAGATTCAAAATATGATCTTACAGTTTTTGATAAATTGTTTGATAAGGGAACAAGACCAGCCAGGTAAAGATAAAGAAGAGATGAAAATTCTGATAAAATGGAGTGACAACATAGCTGACGGAAAACATAGTAAACAAGGTTGTATAGAATCCATGTATAGAAAGATTCGTAAAGAAATTCTAGACATACACAAAAGGGAAAGAACAGCAAGAGAAGCCGAGAAAGCGGATGATGAAGTCTCAGAAGACGAAGATATAGAAACTGCGAGTGCAGATAGAATACCGTACGTAGGTAGGGCGAGACCTTTTGACAAACCCATACGCCTAGAATGCAAGAAACGTTTTCTTTCTCCCATACCAGAACAGTGTTCTCTTGAACATCTATTCCAAGCCACTGATGAAGTACTGAAACAATGAATAGGTTACAGTGAACTCAATACCAGGCATGAACAGGAATTAGCCCGGTCAGCAGTACAATGGGCTGGCAATACTAGCGTATATAAAGATGACTCGGTAGCGCAAACATTTTTTAATCTTTCCCCAGACGAACAGCGACTAGCTGGTATGTATATGATTCAACATCTCATCATATTGTATGAGAGTCAGCATTCTGATCCAGGTCCCCTATATAATGTATTGGAAGAGTTACTCCTGAAGAGATGGAGAGGCCTAGGTACCGATTTAATTAATATCATTCTAGAACAGCGACACAAGTACAGAACTTTCCTGAATCCACATTTTGTTCCCGTTCCACCCCCAGTAAGGAAGACATTTTACATAGACAGACAGAATCCCTTACGAGAAGTTCATCCCATCCGGAAGACAGACGGTACACTTGAACGAGTATTTGTTTACACCCCCTTAACGAAAATGGAATTATTGGAAATGAAAAAATTAGTGCCCTGTCATGACAAAGATCCAGCAGGGTTTCACCGAGAATTAAAAGACATGCTCCGCATGGGGGAGTATACGTATCCCGATATTATTAAAATGTTGAAAGTTCTGTTGCCTGCAGGGATTTACGAAAAACTTAAAGAAAAAGAATGGGAGGTGGGAGAGAAAAAGATTGATTGGGCAGAATTAGAAAACGAAGAAAATACGCGAATCCCTGGTACTGGTCTTGGAGAAAAAGCTAAAGGATTACCAGAATTATTAGTACAGGTCCTGCCGAGGTTATTGACAACTAAAAAGGAAGACTGGGATGCTATCTTTATGTCGTGGTATGAATGATTGTTTGCTATACATTACTGTGTTTATTGTGTTCAAGTTCAAGTAAGTTCAAATATGCCGCTGTTTTCGAAATTACGTCAGATAGGAACTAGGAAAGGGATACTCGAAGAAGCAGTTCCTGTCCCGCCTAGGGACACTCCCGGACATTTTATGTACCATAAACATGGCTTAGATGCCATACTGTACTTAGACTTATGGGTTGATTATACCAAGGATCTGGAAGAGAAATATAGATGGCCTGTCTCAGGGACATGGGATGCTGAATGCATCATGAGAGTAGAGGAAGCATTGTGGAAAAAGAAAGCCAGACAATCCCAGAAAGATGCCATAGAATTGTGGCGTAAAGAAGCGCATAGAAGAACAGAGAAAGAAATTAGGAAAGCAGAGAAAAGTAGAGAGGAATCAGAAAAAGTCCAAGAAAGAGAACTACTAGAAGAAGGTGAACGAGTCAGAGCAGAACAATTAGACCGACATAGAAATGCCCTTATTCAAGGCATGTATCCTCTTCTTGCCGAGGGCCTACCTAAGGCGACCACGGAAGTACCTAGTAATTTACCGCCACCACTGGTTCCAACTAAACTCCGTCATAAACAGACCGCAGCTGATATTTTCCTTTCATCTTACTTAGATGACACTGTCCCAGAATATGAAAACAGAACCCCAAATATTAATCCTCACATCCCTGTTCAAGACACAATTCCCCCCACTGTTCCTCCTGCCACTACTCCTGCCACTGGTCCTAGCAATCCTTTTACTCCACCTGCAACCCAGGGCCAACCGACATTACCTACACCTACTTTTCCAGCTCCATTACCACCAGTGACAGCACAGCCAGTAATGGTTGACGATCACACCTCCGGAGGGGCAGTAGGAGGTCTCCCTATCACCCCGACTCAAGTAAAACGAACCACACTCAGAGAAGCAGCATTACAACGCACACCGAAAGTAACTACATACGCAGCCCTTAAACAGTACCTTACTGATTGCAGATATGATCCAATACCAGGCGAAGACCAGATGATACTATATTCAATACGTATACGACGTGTTACAAACTATTTGACTATTCTACCAGAAATGAAGGAACATCTAGACAACATATATCATTTTATTAGAACAGGAGAGAGACCAGAAAGTATTCACGAGGCCATGGCACACAGGAAGGTGGAGATTCAAAATATGATCTTACAGTTTTTGATAAATTGTTTGATAAGGGAACAAGACCAGCCAGGTAAAGATAAAGAAGAGATGAAAATTCTGATAAAATGGAGTGACAACATAGCTGACGGAAAACATAGTAAACAAGGTTGTATAGAATCCATGTATAGAAAGATTCGTAAAGAAATTCTAGACATACACAAAAGGGAAAGAACAGCAAGAGAAGCCGAGAAAGCGGATGATGAAGTCTCAGAAGACGAAGATATAGAAACTGCGAGTGCAGATAGAATACCGTACGTAGGTAGGGCGAGACCTTTTGACAAACCCATACGCCTAGAATGCAAGAAACGTTTTCTTTCTCCCATACCAGAACAGTGTTCTCTTGAACATCTATTCCAAGCCACTGATGAAGTACTGAAACAATGAATAGGTTACAGTGAACTCAATACCAGGCATGAACAGGAATTAGCCCGGTCAGCAGTACAATGGGCTGGCAATACTAGCGTATATAAAGATGACTCGGTAGCGCAAACATTTTTTAATCTTTCCCCAGACGAACAGCGACTAGCTGGTATGTATATGATTCAACATCTCATCATATTGTATGAGAGTCAGCATTCTGATCCAGGTCCCCTATATAATGTATTGGAAGAGTTACTCCTGAAGAGATGGAGAGGCCTAGGTACCGATTTAATTAATATCATTCTAGAACAGCGACACAAGTACAGAACTTTCCTGAATCCACATTTTGTTCCCGTTCCACCCCCAGTAAGGAAGACATTTTACATAGACAGACAGAATCCCTTACGAGAAGTTCATCCCATCCGGAAGACAGACGGTACACTTGAACGAGTATTTGTTTACACCCCCTTAACGAAAATGGAATTATTGGAAATGAAAAAATTAGTGCCCTGTCATGACAAAGATCCAGCAGGGTTTCACCGAGAATTAAAAGACATGCTCAGCATGGGGGAGTATACGTATCCCGATATTATTAAAATGTTGAAAGTTCTGTTGCCTGCAGGGATTTACGAAAAACTTAAAGAAAAAGAATGGGAGGTGGGAGAGAAAAAGATTGATTGGGCAGAATTAGAAAACGAAGAAAATACGCGAATCCCTGGTACTGGTCTTGGAGAAAAAGCTAAAGGATTACCAGAATTATTAGTACAGGTCCTGCCGAGGTTATTGACAACTAAAAAGGAAGACTGGGATGCTATCTCAGCCTGCAAACAGAAACAAGATGAAGACACTAGTGATTTTTATTCCAGATTCGAGAAATGTTTTATTATTAATAGTGGCCTGAAAACAAGTAGTGAATCATATCCACATCTTTTTGTGACCAAATTAGTAGAGAATTCCCTACCCCAAGTTAAAAATAGAGTACTGAAAGTCGAGAGTACATGGCAAGCAAATAGTCCTTCCCAAATGTTACAAATGTTACAGTATCACCAGAACCGAATTAGAGAAGAACACGAACATGAACAGAGACGTATTAAAGACACGAAAATGAAAGTACTAGTCGCTCAGTCAGTTCCGGCCGACAGCCAAAAGAGGGGTATGGCACCGTCCAGTCATTCTGCAGCTCCTGTTAAAGGGAACTGCAACTACTGTAAACAGCCAGGTCACTATATAAACGAATGTGCAGTCCTGAAATACAATATAGCTACAGGCAAAACGAAAGAAAGACCGCGTCCACCTAGACAAGAACATGTTCCACAACATAGTCCGCAGAACACGCAAACTCCACAGAACACACAACAGACAGTAGCTGTACCCCAACCCCAACCCATCGCTGCCACGCAACACGTTACACAGCAAATGTACCAGTATGCTCAGTCAGATTATCCCGATTATCAACAGTACTCATGAAACAGCCTAGAGAGGGAGGTTGGCTTGCCCCTTATCGAGGTTCCTGTAGATCAAGAGGGTCCCTATTTACATAGTCAGGTGTTAGGGAAAGACAGAAAATTTTTGATTGATACAGGGGCGAGCAGAACTACCATCAGTCATGACGAGGTTCCAGGGGCACCCCTATCAGGCTCACAGAATGTTTCCCTGGGATTTTCAGGAAAACCTATTGTTAACGAAGTGTCAAAGCCAGTTTCCCTAGAAGTTGGTCCATTGTCTCGTACTACAGACTTGTTACTTACGAAATCATGTCCAGAAAACTTGCTTGGTATAAAGACATTGAAAGCACTAGGAGCAGTGATTTGTTGTTCTCCGGAAGAAGTGAGATTGTTTTTGCGTGATTTTAAAGGACATTATGTGTTAAGAGATTTTGATCCATGATTGCAGAATGTACCACAGCATTTATGGGCACAAGGTCCAACTGATGTAGGTTGTATGCACATTACACCTTACCGTGTTACTCTCAAACAAGGAGTTGTGCTGCCACGAATCCGACAATACAAGTTACCACCTGAGGCTGTAGCAGCCTTACTGAAAATTATTGACGAACTCATTGCGCAAGGAGTGGTTGTAGAAACTGACTCCAATGTGTGTAATTCTCCAATTATCCCAATTCTTAAACGAACTGACCCTAATGCACCACCGGTCTACAGACTGGTGATCGACCTTCGAGAATTAAATAAATGCATAATACCCCAGTACCCAGTGGTCCCAGATATTTCTTCTTTATTGACTGCCATTGATTCTGAAGCTGCGTTCTTTACTGTTATCGATCTCAAGAACGCCTTCTTTAGTGTCCCCATACATCCGGAAAGCCAGTATCTCTTCGGATTCTGTTTAAATGGCCGAAGCTTCAAATTTGCACGTGCACCTCAAGGGTTCACAGAAAGCCCTAGTATTTACAGCCAAGCACTGAAACGACAACTAGACTGTATTCACATGCCAACTGACACTGCCCTGCTCCAGTATGTTGATGATCTATTGATTACAGCACGAACAGAACGTGATTGCGAACGTGCATCACTGACAGTCTTGTATTTTCTGGCCAAAAAGGGGCATAAAGTGTCCCCTTCGAAGTTACAATTCTGTGCCCAGCAAGTGGTTTACCTTGGACACTTGCTGTCCAAGAGGGGTAGACAGTTGACACCAGATCGCATTCAGTTAATTGCACATCTTCCACAGCCCAAGACACAAAAGGACGTACGGGCCTTTATTGGCCTCACTTCTTACTGCAGACAATGGATTCCCCAGTATGCATATCTAGCCAAACCACTCATACAGTTGACAACACAGGAGGCAGCGACTTGGACTGTCCTCCCTTGGACTCAGGAACATACACATGCTTTTGATGAACTAAAGAAAGCTCTATGTCAAGCACCTGTTTTAGCGACACCATGTTATAGCAAACCTTTTACACTTTTTGTCACTGAACGCGATGGCACAGCATTATCTGTCCTCACACAAGATCAAGCAGGAAAACACAAGCCTTGTGCTTATTTTTCTAGTACATTGGATCCGGTAGCCCAGGCTCTGCCTGCGTGTCTGAAATCAGTTGCAGCAACAGCTCTAGCAATCAGACAAAGCGATTCCATAGTATTAGGACATCCTCTGACAGTACAGGTTCCACACTCCGTGGAAGTTCTTTTAAACAGGACACAGACTCAGCACTTGACCATAGCACGATTGACAGGATATGAACTGACACTGTTTCAGCCACACATAGAGATCAGACGTTGCAACATACTGAACCCCGCTACACCGTTACCCTCAATCACAGCAGATCCCGTACCACATGACTGTGTGGACGTCATTAATACTGTAACGAAGCCAAGACAAGACTTGACAGACATTGCATTGCCTGACCCAGACCTGACACTTTATGTGGATGGTTCATGTATGAGAACAAGTGCAGGAGAGTTAGTGGCCGCATATGCAGTGACCACTGACACTGAAGTCATAGAAACACATCGTATTGACACACTGTCTGCTCAAGCAGCAGAGCTCATCGCTCTGACACAAGCCTGCATACGAGCCAAGAACCTGAAAGTAAATATATACACGGATTCACAGTATGCATTCGGAGTCGTACACGACTTCGGTGTTCTCTGGCAAGAGAGAGGTTTCCTGACCTCCCACGGTGCCAAGATCCAGCATGGTCCCCTCATTCAAGCTCTGTTAGAAGCAATACACTTGCCTACAGCCATAGCCATCATGAAGTGCAAAGCACATACTAAAGTCACTGACATTATTTCCCAGGGTAACGACCTGGCAGATCGAACAGCTAAGCTTACAGCTCAGACTCATACAGACATTCCGACTGACACGACAAAGACTGAAGCATCTCCACTGACGCATTGCATGACGGTCAGGGATCCCACACAAGATGTACTCGACATACAGTCACATGCCACTCCAGATGAAATCAAGAAATGGACTGAACAAGGAGGGGTCCAGACAGATCAGGGATGGATGACGAAGGGAAAAGCCACATGGTTTCTCCCCGACTCTATGGTTCAAGTTATCATTAATACAGCACATAGTCCAGCACACTTAGGAGAAAAAGCCATGTTAGACAGCATTCAGAATATATGGTTCAACAAGCATTTACGTGCAGCAGCAAAACAGAAAGTGCGTACCTGCATGATCTGTTGTCAGTTCAATCCAGGCAAAGGCATTCCCGTGGAACAAGGTGGATTTCATCCTCCTGACCATCCTTTTGAAGTCCTCCAGATGGATTATATCCAGATGGACAGATGCCGAGGATTCAAGTATGTCCTCGTAGTTGTATGTGCCCTTTCCAGATGGACAGAAGCGTACCCAGTCCCAGATTACACTGCCGTGACCACTGCCAAACAGTTGGTTCGTGAATTTTTTCCGCGATACGGCTTGCCCCGTGTCGTGTATTCAGATAATGGACAGCCATTCTCGTCCGAACTCATGAAACAGGTATCACTCCTGTTAGGATACCAGTGGAAATTTCACTGCGTACGACACCCCGAAGCCGCCGGTCTCGTTGAGAGACATAATCAAACTCTGAAAACACGGTTAGCGAAGGTCTGTGCAGAAAAAGGAGTAGATTGGATGGTAGCCCTGCCGGTTGCCCTCTTTTACATGCGTATGGTAGCCCATTCCAGAACCGGACTGTCTCCTTATGAGATTGTTTTCGGTCGTCCCCCCAATATGTGGGGTACGCCTATGCCTCGTAAAATTACTGATGTCGACAGTAATATGCTGACAGATTACTTGGCTTCCTTGATGTCTGCACTACTCTCTTGTCGTTCACAGGTCGCAGCTGCCTTCCCGGACAACACCCAAGTGAAACCGCATGAAATCGTTCCGGGAGACCTGGTGTTGGTCCGCAACTTTGACCGCTCGAGCCCTCTGGAGCCCAGGTGGAAGGAACCGAAACTGGTGTTAATGACGACGCGGACCGCTGTGAAGATTGAAGGAAGAAAAGGGTGGCTCCATTCCAGCCACATCAAGCGCTTTCATGGACTGTGTCCAAAGACTTTTCCCAAGGACTGCCCCGATACAGACACAGACACTAAACTCCCCTTGTTAGAGAAAACTCCGCAACAGGAGTATAAAACAAAGTTGAGGTCTAGTAAGTCAGACAGCGTTTAATTGTTTAAGTCCCCCTCGGGTGAAGCGGTTAGACAGGTTTCTGACATGTATAAGATAGACCCAAATAGTCAGAGAGATAGGCGAATCGAGAAGAGAGAAAAATATTGCAAAAACCTGCACAGCAGATGCGTCATTACATTAATTTTTATGTTTGTTCTGAGTATATCGATTGTATGCATAAGTTTAATGCTACATGTTTTCTTTCCTCCTCTTGGTTCCCATGTACATACTTCCTCTAATGACACTATAGAGCACACTTTTAGTGATCTGCCCCCTCACGAACTGTCCTATCGTCTAGCGATGCGCAACAACACTTTTATCCGTATGTTACACCATTCTCACCAGACCAGCAATGTCACGAATTGTTGGGTATGTGGCCGACTCCCCCCTTACCAGAAATACAAGGGAGCTCTGGCCCTCTTCCCTTACCCGTTTACACATAATGGTTCGTGTGGAGCATGGTTTACTTTAATATCCTCATTAGACAGTGAGTCTAAAGTTTCCCAAGGCAATTGGATATGAGGAAACTTGAATACAATTATGAATAAATCATGTTTCCCAGACAAGAAAGGTTTTCCCCAAAAGGACAGGGACCGATCTTGAAAATGAAGTGTATGGATTAGGTAATTTTACCCTTAACCTCATGATTCTGAACGTTCAGTCCGAGACTAATTCGGACTTGCCGTCTATTACAGTTTTACCAGTGAAAGGTGAATTATGCGTCAGAAAGAATGGTTCAGTACATCTAGGACACAGTGATTGTAATACTGTGATCGAATTCAGTGGTAAAGGAAAGTCTACTTTCAAAGCTTCCCGCCATTCCTATTTTATTTGTGGTCAGACAGCCTATGTATGTCTGCCATTAGATTGGGATGGAACGTGTTACATTGCGTTCTTACTGCCACCTGTTTTTCTAGCCCCACCTGATTATCATCGAAATTCACATCTTGTGCATGTAAGACATAGAAGGGAAATCAAGACCCCGATTGTCGATCAGACTGAAACAACATTGGAGCAATATACAGATTTCAATAAAGGATTCTTTTTGTTCATAGGCCCCATTCAAAATAGTAAATTAATACGTAGGTTAACACGAACTCTTGAAGCGGTAGTGAATGAGACTACTTCTGCTTTAGGTAACCTGACCGAAGAGCAGTCTGCTATGAGGCTTGTTGTTCTTCAAAACCGCCTAGTTCTTGACGTCATCCTGGCCGATAGGGGCGGGACTTGTAGAGTGATCGGATCTAGTTGTTGTATTTTCATTCCTAATAACGCACCGTCCGTGTATAAAGCGATCACAAGGCTTCATGAGATAGCTCACCAGATACAAAGAATCCAGGCACCTGGACTTGGTCCGGTTGGCTCTGGAGTGTGATATCCGCCTGGGGATGGAAAGTACTGTCACTCCTAGGAATCATACTGCTCATAGTATTCAGTTGTTGTCTCTGTCTGCAATGTGGGCCAGCGATTTGCGGCTTGTGCGCCACAGCTTGTATTCCCCGTCCAAGTTCACGTTCCCGTTCCCGAATGAAGAAAGATGAGCAAATGATGTTATATGAACAGATAGATGGTCTCATGAAAATAGATATATCCTAAAGGGCGCAGTAGGGGCCAAGGAGGGAATGAGGAAATAGAAATTTTCAGGTATCCAGTATGTCCCCCACTCGCACCCTATCCATGCACCCATGTTCCATGTATGTCGTGTAATTCCTTTCCCGTGTCCGCCATGAAGACGCAATTGCATTTGCGTCCAACGTTAACATGTCATCTACCAAGCCCTCCATGAACGAAACTATAATTCAGCTTCAAAGCCTATGTTTCCAATGCATTTACATGGTGCACTTTTAAATAACGCGAAGCACACGTTTTCCACGTTTTTCTGGCTCAGTCGAGCCAGGCCCTTAATTGAGGCTCCGAGTCTCTTCTGTCTCTGAAAGCTGTAGTTTAGGTATGCATCCCTGATCTCTGCCTTACTTCCTGCCCAGCGAGCGGTGCCCGGCTCGGCCTGGCCTGCCTGCCAAGACAGTATTTTGCCTACAGTTATCTGCTCAGCCTCCTCGAAAACACATTCCAGTCTAGTGAAATAGGTAAACATGTTCCCGGCTGCAGAGCAAAGGGCCCGGTCTTCCTGTCTCCATGCAAGTGATTTACCGTACCCGTTACCATGGTAGGCCCATGGCCCCCGCGCATTGCCCCAAGACACGTATGCACCCGCTAGCATTCAGTATTGGACGGCCTCTGCCCGAGAGACCTTTTACTTCAGACAAACACATCCTCCAAACACAAGATACCAGATATACTATAGGTGCAGGTCGTTCTGACATCCCAGACACCAAGACTCCTCTACTAGTGCTAAAGTCAAGCCCCCCAGCTCTCCCTAGTTACACGTCATGCTCAGTCGCGCACGCACTCAGGGTAAAGGTTTCTGCTGACCCTGCAGAATCTCGCTATGCATCCACCCACCTATGACACTTCTGTGACGTTTCCAGTACGCACCTCCGTGTACGCCCCTGTACACGCCTTCTTTTACGCCCATGTGCTCTTATCTCTTCTCTTTTCACTTGTTACGCCTACTGTATTCCTTTCAATTGTACAGTTTTACTATATATAATGTATGATGTTAATAAAATGTTGAATATCCCTTCCTGAACCTTAGTGGTGATGGAACCCGATGTCCAGCGTCTCGAGATGCTTAATTAAAGCTTGATCGGAGCCAGTGCATCTGCTGCAGTAGAGGGGTGGAATGTGCCCGCCTTGGGAGCCTGAAAATCAGTCTAGCAGTGTTGTTCATGGCCTCTGGAGTTTTGTTAGCAGCTTCTCAGGAAGGCCAATGTACAGAGAGTTGCCATAGGCTACCTTGACATAATCGTTGCTAACACGGTCATCCGTAGTGCGGTAAATGACCGAAGGGGGGCGAGTCTCCGTAGCAGTCTCAGTAGGCCCACACATGTCCCTGCCATGATAGATACCTGGTATGACATTGAGAGCTTGGCATCTATTTTTATGCCAAGACATTTTACTACCGGGGCTTGTGTGGGAGTGTTGACTAGCTCTTGTGGCCAAAAGAGGTCACTCCATGGGTTGTTACCCATTGTGATGGCCAGTACCTCGGTTTTATCTGGGTTAATTTTGAGTGAGTTGGCTGTCATCCAATTGACTGTGTACCTCAGTATGTTTTGCATCCGTGTGTGGGCAGTGGGAAAGTTGTCAATCCGGATGATAATTTGTGTGTCATCAGCGTAATTGAAAACTTGGCACTCAATGCGGGCCAATGCAGCCACCAGAGGCTGCAGATAGATTTTGAAAAGGAGGAGGGTAGCGCAGTACTCCGACGGACACAGAACACTAGAGCGCCAATATTAGACATCCGATCAGCCAACTGGATCCTTTGGGATTGACCTGACAGGAAGGACGAAAGCCATTGATATGCCAGCCTCTGGATGCCCAACTCTGAAAACCGCAACAGTAATTGGTCATGTTTGACTGTGTTGAATGCCATGAATAGGTCTAGCAGGATCAGGGCACATGGATTCCCACTCTCAGCCATATGTCTAAGCTCGTCCATCACTCCCAGCATTACCAGTTCTTACTGTTCGCGATCGCGAGCAGGAAACAACTCTGCTGCACATCGCAAAGTGGAGTTTTCTGCACTTTTCCCAGCTCGGCGGAGTGCAGAAAACTCTGCGAATGGAGCGAAGATTACCGCCCAGGCCTAATTTTTACCAGGGTTGTACGGGCAATATATGATCTATGGAGCATTTTTAATTGTGCCAGTCTAAACCGTGGCCTAATGGCTACCTCCTTGGCGAGACTAGGGCTTCCATCCAGTCCTCATCTTATATTTGCTCTAGGTCCCACTCCCAGCGGGCACGGAGGGCAAGCAAGGGACCTGAAGAGTAATTCATAATTTTACGATGTATCAAAGAAGTCACCTTCTTCTCAAGATGTATCTGTATCTAAAAGCGAGGAATCCAGATGTTTCTCTCCCCTTGGCAGTATTGCCCTAAATGCATGTCTAACTTGCAGGTATCTAAAGGTTTCCAGTGGTGTTAACTGATATTCATGCTGTAGTGTCACGAATGATTTGATCTCTCCCTTCGCCCACAGAACCCTCAGCCTCAAGATGCTGATCAGGTCCTACTCCCTAACACCTCAGAGTTGTCAAGAGTACCAAACATGCCGAATCCCATAAGGGTGTCATCTGTATGAGTCTTTCCTTCCACCCAAGAGCCGTGAGTGTCTCTTTCCAAATCTGCAAAGTTGTGCGAGTTAGCTCAGGAAATAATTCTATCCAATAACCTCCTTAGATATCCCTCAAGTATTCCCTGGTTGCATATTATAGCGGTCCATTTTATGCACTGGGTCATCCTGAGGGTATTGTACCCAATGATTGACTGCCGTGAGCTGGGCCGCCAAATAATATTTTCGCAGGGCCGGGATTGCCGCGCCCCATTATACCATTCTCTCATTAAGTTCTATAAAAAGATTCTTGGGGAACCGTCATCCCATATAATTAGTCGTACAGCAGTTTCAATTGCTTGGAAGTATGATTGGGAGATCAGGTAAGGGGTGTTATGTAACACGTAAAGGAATCGTGGCAGGGCCATCATCTTAAATAGAGAGGTTCTACCCAGAAGCGACAGCGGGAGGGATCTCCAGAGTTGCACATCACAGTGTAATTTATGGAGTGAGCCTCTAGGTTATGTTCATAAAATACTTTTTTTGTCTATGGTAACATAAAGGCCCAGGTATTGACATCCTTCAGCTGTAATAGGTATCACACATCCTCTAGGTTGGGGTGGTGGGGCTCCCGAGAGGACATACAGTACGGATTTCTCCCAGTTAATCTCATATACAGAGTGTTTTCTATAGAGTTCAAATATATGCAGAATCCTGTTTCGGGTTGAACTTGGAGTTGCAATGTATAATAGGATGTGGCCTGCATATAATGAAATTCTATCTTCCCAGTCCGCGTCCAGTTTAGTCCTCTAATTATAGGGTCTCCTCTGATCCAGACCACTCAGGGTTCCAGCACCACCACAAATATCAATGGGGATAGCGGACATCCCTGTCTTGTTTCCCAGTGCAGCCCATAGAGCCTTGATATGTTATATTAATTGTCACCTGGGCGAGTGGATGTGAGATTAATTGTTGTATCCAGGATAGGAATTGTTGCGTGAAGCCTTGATTCTCTGAGTTGCGTGCATGAAGGGCAAATTGATAGTGTCAACGGCCATCCGAGTGTCTAATGAGATCCCCACCGCATACTCTTCCATAGTGGCCGCTCTGCCCAAGACTCATTGGAGCCTCCTCAGATTCAATTCCGCATTTCTCCCAGGAATGAAACTGGACTGGTACAAGTGGACTAGGGCGTGCAAAATCTTGGTCAAACGGGTTGCTATTGTTTGGCCAATATTTTTCCTTCGGCATGCAAGAGTGATATCGATCTATAAAAGGAACACTCTTCCTTGGGTTTACCTTCTTTATGTATAACCACTATTTTGGCTATTCTCTGGTCTGTGGGTATATATATATTTTTTTTTTGTTTTTTGAGTTTTATATAGAGCAAACTAGATCCAAGACATTGGGTTTTACAGCGCTTTACATAGCACTAGTTCTGGGCAGAAAACTACGCTACGCTCGCGTAGTTTGCGCAACTACGCACTACGTGAATTGCACATAGCACAGTGCAAAAACACGTAGCGTAGTGGGCATTTTTTGCTTGCTCGCGATCCTCAACGTCAAGTTGGCGAGCGAGCAAAATAACATCCCGGCGAGACATTTTTCTTGTTCGCGATCAGCAACATCAAGTTGCAGATTGCAAGCGCTAAAAATAAACCTCCCTGCGAGATTCTCAACGCAGGGAGGTCAGGTTTCTCATTGCGAGTGGTCGCGTAGGCTCGCGACCGCTCGCGATGAGGAACTACCAGTCCGCGTTGAGAAAACTGCAGCTCCAGTACAAATCTACTTGAGCTGCAGAAAACTACTGAATGCACTGTGCAAGATGCCGTTTGCAATGATTGCACAGTGCGGACATGCACCTGGCACTGTACAATCCTTGCAAACAGCATTTCCTACCGCCCTACGCAGTTCGCTTAGTGCTACGTGCATCTTGCGTAGTGCGAACTTCACTCCACGTAGCTACGCGTAGCGCTACTACGCGAACTATGCCCAGGGTTACATAGCACCAGTTTCGTTACATTTTTGTTAGGCAAGGGGAGATTAAGTGATTTGCCCAGAATCACAGGATGTTGAGCGTTGTTGCCGAGACTCAAACCCGGTTCCCTAGCTTTGAGGTTGACCGCTCTAGCCGTAAGGCTACATCCTCTCCCATCTTCTCCATATGGAGAAGCAATGGGGCTACCTTGGATACAGTCTATTTATATATTTATATCAGTATGCCGTTAGGGGCTCCCTTTTCCAGACTTTAGAGACCCAATTGCTTGAGGTATTTCACTTTCTGTTATTTCTACATCTAGGGCATCTATGTCTTCCTCTGCAAGCCTTTGTATTGGAAGATTGACTAGTAGCTCCCTATCTTACTTTATTGTGACTGTATGTGAGACCCTGTAGACCTGACTATAGTGTAACCCGAACTCTTCTGTCATTTCTTATTCCTGCCTTGCTATTTTGCCATCTCTCTGTTTGATCTGACTGATGCACTGTGTTGCTCTCCCTCTTCTATCAAACCAAGCCAGCAGCTTCCCAGCCTTGTCTGGCACCTCATAGAGGTTATATTTAATTGCACAATGTCTGGCCTTAGCTGCTTCATCGGCTGTATCCATGAACACCTTCTGCTTGAGCTAAAGGTCATGTTGTAATGAATCATTGTTATCCTGTATCAATTTTATTTCTAAGTCTTCTATTTCATGTTCTAGACTTTCTAGTTTGGCCCATCTTTCTTTCTTGGGACCTGCCACTAAAAAGAACCCTTGTCCCCTTAGTACTGTCTTGTAGGCTTGCCTTAATATAATGGCAGAGTCCACTGTGCCCCCGTTTTCTACTGTGTAGTTGTCAGTGGCTTCTAGGAGTTTAGTACATATTTGGGGTATTTTAAGATACCATGGGTTTATCCCACCTTGTTAAATACTGTTAGTGGAGCCGAGGTCATAAAGGACACACTCGGGGAGTGGTTAGAGATACTACGTGTCAGGTGATGTGGGTCATAAAAGTGTGAACGTAGATAGGCCAATGTAAAGATGTAATCTATACGGGAAAGGGTGCTGTAGGCACCTGAGTAATAAGTGTATTGGTGCACTGCTGGGTTGCTCATGCTCCAAATATCTATGAGTCCTAAAGCTTAGAGGAAATCCCTTAAGTTAGTATCTGCTTGCTTCTGCGGCCGTGCCAGCCAGCAGTCTATCTCCTAGGAGAGAGCTGTGTTGCAGTCTCCTCCCACAAATAGGTTGCCTGCCAGGAGTTCAAGAAGTAGAGCTCCTAGTCTTGGAAGTAATTGTGTCTGTAATCGCAGTGGAACGTACAGTGAGATTAAATTGAACAATTGTCCTTCCCAAGATCCTGTTACAGCTACATATTGCCTGCTATCGTCTTGAATGATCTTATGGACTGTAAAGGGGAAAGAGGAGCATAGTAGAATGCCAGCCCCATTTGAGCCTCTGGTGTATCCTGCATGTGCTATCAATTTGTACCCCCGTTTATTTAGTGCCACGTTTTGTGTCCCTTGGATGAAGGTCTCTCGCAACAGGACTACTTCGAGGACGTATTTTTTTAGGTATTGTAAGACAATCCCTCTTTTAATTCTATCCCCTAGGCCGCTAACATTCCAGGAGAGGATTTTAAATCATTTCGGTGAGGTAATTATATGTATCTAGCCTTGTTTTCACGGGGTACATTCTGATCGCCTCTCTGTGGAGGTCGAGAATGGGGGGGGAGAAGGCATCTCACCCCCCTGGCGCCATGCACTGTGCCCAGCATGCTTCTCATCGCTAATCAGCTAAAAAACAGCAAACCAAAACATTTTTGACAAAAACTAATTCCCTTCCTGCCTCCATGCATGACAAATTAGGATCTGATCGCCCCCCTTCTATGCAGAGTGCATTTTTACCCAGTAACAAACATTGAACTATATAGACCGGAGGGACCTCAATCCAACCCTTCCTAATGTCGCTTGACCATTCACTCATTCAACATTATTACATTATCCCAATATGAGGTCTCCAAATGTGAAACATGACTTATCGGTGAGTCGTCACATTCAGGAGAGTTCCGCTCATATATAGTTCGAGCACCATTGTCCTCCTCAAGCGTCTGCAGGAAAAGTATTGGATCTCTCGGCAGCGTCCTGCATTTACTGTTGTGTTTCATTGTGAATCTTATGCTGGATCAGTCTAGACTCTGTTTTGAATGAGGGAGGAATCCTAATTGCCTTCTTCTCAGTCTTTTTTCCTTTGGTTCTTCTATGTCTAGGAGTTCTCCACCCGTCTAGCCGGTCCCATGCTCCCTCAGGCATAGTGAAAAATGATGTTATCCCTTCTACGAGCAGTCGGAGTTTGGCCGGGCACAGCATGGCATACTTCACATCTTTTTCTCTAAGGGCTTTTTTAACTTCTAAGAATGATCTCTTTTGCTTCTGAACCCTTATTGTGAAGTCTGGAAAAAAGGCAATTGCGTTGTTATTTCATTTTACTGGAGGTGCGACTTGTGAGGCCTGTAATATTACATCACGGTCTCTGAAGTAAAAAATACGGGCAATGATGGGTCTTGGCGGAGCCCCAGGTTTCGGTGAGGCTCCCAGAACTTTGTGCTTGTTCTACCGAGAAAAATTGGGAGAGACCTTTGGGCTTTAGGTGCTTCAGGATGAGATCTTCAACAAATAGATCCATTGCTGGGCCTTTGGCCCTCTCCGGCACTCCTATTATTCTCACATTATTCCAGCGCGAACCCCTCCAGCGTCTTCCATTCTAGCCTCTAACACTTTGACTGAGTTGTGTAGATCACCAACTTGAGTTATTGATATTGTGGTTTCAGTCTTGAGAGAGGTGATGGTTTCTTCTGGCTCTGTGACTCGGGTTCCTATATTATGGATATCTGCGCGCATCAATGTCAGCCCTTTAGTTACTGAGTCAATTTTGACCTCTAGCTGGTGTGAGAGCTCAAGACTGTTGGGGGAGAAACTGGACGGACTTGCAGCCGGATCGGGTTATTCTTTGCCAGTCCACTTTTCTCGCTGCGTTGATCAGCCTCCGCTGATCCCTGGCTGTGAAACTTTGTTGCCGCGACAGTGTGTGATGCAACAGTTTCCTGGTGGTGATACTATGCGTGGACTGAGATTCGACCACATTAGTGCTGTTACAATGTCTCTCTCCCTGGTGCAACTTACAACCTCGCCCACGGCATTCATGGAGCCGCTGATGCAACAACGGATTAGCCTGGCTGACTGCGCTTATCCCGTAGCGACATCGCCAAACTGTGTTTTTCAACGTACTGCCGCTTTGACAATGCAGCTCCTATTGATGGTCGGCTTTGTTTGGGACTGGCGACGTCCATCTTGTCTTTGGACATCTCTTCTTCACCGAGTGCGGCCATTTTGTCTTTGTGTTCTAGTGGGGGCGGATCCTCCGAGGGAGCCATGTGCTGGGACATTTCTGCGAACTGGCCAGGGCTAGGACAATTCTTCGTTACTGAAAAATGCCGGTTTGGCGGATGGGATGTATTTGAATGGTGGGTGGTGACTCGGGATGGGACACCCCTTTAAGGCATGCTGCTGTGTTCGGTGTGATCTCTCCCTATTTCGCTTCGTATTTGATTCTATCCAACCTTGCTATTGTGTATAGGGAGGGAGATGCTTTATGGCTGGGAAACCGGGAGACTTGGTATTTGGTGGGCTCCTCCCCACTTTTTCTTTTTTATGGGAGTTTTAGATTAGATTATTCTTTTCTTACTCCCTATTTCTCATGTGTAATATTTATTCCTTTTTCTTTTTCTCTTCTTTGCTTCTTGCTCTATATTTCGGGTTTATTGGGCGACAGACACACTGCTGGGGGGGGGGTAGGCCGTAGCCTCAGCATGCGTGTAGGGTGGGGGGTTGGGGGATGGGATTTTAGTTTTCTGGTTTCAGTTTCTATGGTGCCTGGTTTTTCTTCTCTGTTTTAGTTTCTCCCTCTTTATTCTATCTTGGGTCCGTGTCTGCAATTGTTGAGAGGTAGGTGGCGGTGGATACTGGGTGTGCTGTTTGGTATTACACTACTACTGCACGCACTTCGAGCCGTCATGCTGCCTGTGGTGATTGGACTTTTGATTATTTTGATTACGACATAAAAGTGTCGCTACCGTTACATCAAGCTTACACGGACTCCCTTTTCTTAGTTTATTGTTCAAGTAAATGTACCAATATGTCGGACTTTGATGGTTGCTAAGAAAAAATTTAAAACAAACCTTCACTACTCCTGTGACACAGTATCGCGATGACCTACAGTGTAATTCTTAAATGCTTGCTTATCATAACAATGTGTTACTGTGTCGCCGTATTGCATGCTTTGGTGCCTCAAACGTATTCGTGGCCGGCCTGCTGGTTGTGGGCCCGTATTTGTTCCTTTCTTACTGCACAATAAAGGTTGCCAAAAATTTAAAAAAAAAAAAAAATGTTGACCTCTAGCAAGGTTTTAATGTCTTTGATCGCCGCCATGACATCTTGCATTGTCGGTGGCTCTCCTGTCATTGGCACCTGAGCTTCGTCTTGCACTTGTGGATGCATCCCCTGAGGGGCAGTGGAATTGGTTCTGAGGTCAGCGATCTTTTCCATCTTGGTTTGCGATGTTGCCCTTTCACCCTTTGCCCCAGACATTGTTTGGGGTCCAGCACTTTCTGGGATCCAATTGGATCCACTGGTGGTGCAGAGCCCTAAGGCAGGAGGGAGAAGCACCGGGTGGGAAGGGCTGAATCCGCCGCCTACCTGTAAGGGCCAACGGTTCCTCCAGTGGCCTGTCGGGTCATGCCTTTGTTATCCCAAATGCCTCTGCAGTAGATCAGCACCTCTCCAGGTGCTTAACACAGCCCAGTCTGCACTCCCCTCACTTTCAATCTCAATCCTGAATCTGCATCACTTCCACTGGATTCGGGCCTGCTCAGGGCCCGGTCTAGAATCTGTCGCTACTCCTGGGGGTTTCTGGGTTCTGTGCCTGAATTTTCTTCATCGAGGGAGAATAGGGGAGGGGGAAGCAGCCACCACTGCCTCAGTCCCTACCAATTTTCTTGATCAAACCCCCAACTCTGTGGTATAATGTAGTGGGAAACTGGTGCTTCGGTCCACTCCGGTGCAAGGTGACCAAGCTGTCAGTCAGGTTGCTCAATCGGATTGTGGGGCCCACATGATTATTTTTGTCTGGGAGCTCTTTTCTCTCATGTTGGAATGATGTTCGGGGGCAGGGGGGGACAAGTCTAAGAATTCTCACCCACTCCCCCCCGGCCTGCCACTGATTCACTCACCAACTTCGTCCTGGGCCTCCCAGTGCCTCCCGCGTGAATCTCTTACACAGCGTCTCTGCTTCACAATCTCCAGCTGCAGGTGTTACTGAGTCCAGGCCCAGCCTTTTTCATGGGCCGCTGTGGGCCTTGGTGTTTCGCTGTTGTTGAGGGCCTTCTATCACTTCTGATGCCTCCTCAATTTCTCGCCTTGCCGGGGGGAATCAGGCCCCGGGGAGGGATTGCACCATCCACCGAGGTCTGAGTTCACTGTTTCTCTGCTTCGAAGACTGCCCTCGACATCCAGACACCACCTCACCACAACAGCGTTCTTTTTGGGGCCTTGTTGCTTCTTAGCTAATTGAGGGGTTGGGAAATCCGATATTGGGGGCCTCCTCCGATCCGTATTTACTGGTACTGGATTTAATTCCAGTTCCAGCTTACTCTTTTACTGGCCCTTGGGTACCCTCACTCCATTGATGTGCTCCTAGCCAGCTCATGAGTGCTCAATGCCTCATCTTATAAATCAGCTAGTCTACTGCAGGGCCTCTCTTCAAGTCAAGGCCATGTGTGTGTTGCTTTTATGTGTTTGAATGCTCTTTAGAAATAGCAACACTTGTAACTCTAGGTCCTTCTCTCAGCCTCATTCAATAAACATTCCCTGCTAATTGTTGTTGTCACTGTATTACTGCATCACCAGTTTACCCTATGGCTATCATTGTGCTTTTAAGAAAGTTTTACATTTGTTTATTTGCTCTGTATTTTCATCATCAAATGTTCTTCGTAAAAAACTGTACTCATTCAGCCCTTGCACACCCGTTAGAATGCCTGATGCCCAGAAGATGCCGGTTGTGGTGCATTTTGTGTGAGCATTGCTTGCTGTGCCTGTCTGACCTTTCCCTTAACCAAGCAAGGGATGCCCAAAGCACTCGCTCTGCTAAAGGTTCTTTTTGGAAAAAAATTGCAAAAGGCCTCGCTCGTTCATGGTAATAAAGCGCCTTCCTGCACAAAAACAATAATTGATGCAATTTTCCTCCTTTTATGTGTGCTGCAGAATGCAGCTTACATTGAAAGAGTACAGACGAGGAGAAACAAAGGTATTCCTCCTCATTGCGCCACTTTAGTGCCTCCCCGGGGGAGATGTTAGAATCTGACACATTCTCAGGTTTACAAAACCTTGTAAAGCTGGAGAGTTGTATGAAAACACCCACAGCAACACCCATGGAACGCTCCTTTCATGCAGAGTGCCTTTGTGAGGCATTGTAAATATAGGCCAGCACACTGCACCACCAGAGCGTCAAAAAGGTGGTGCTCCAGTGGCACAAGATGCTTGTAAATATGCCCCCTAGGTGTTCTATTTTTACCAGCCAGTGTCTATCCTTGACTGCCACTGACCATGCTTTCCGGTTTCCAAAATGGCTGCCTTGTATGTCTACATTTTATTACGAACTAGCTTACCCGTCGCGCGTTGCTGCGATCTCAAAAGAAAGGAAATTAAAGGAAACTTGTTATGATAACATTCAATTTACATTGTGTCATTTTTATTGAAACTTATTCATTTTAATATGGAAAACATTTTAAAGTGTTGTTTTAATTCTGTTTATTTATTTGAGTGCTTGTGGATACACAGTATTATTTTTTTTTCGTCTGGTGCGTACACCAATAAATTAGAAGGTTTTCTGACGTGTGAGCTGGCCACATACAGTTGTCCATGTGAGAAGCACGGATTCTCCAAATGTAGCCCACACACTTGCAGTGATTGTCCTTGTGCTGTGTTGATGGTCATTGCAAAAGCGAGTAGCCCCGGAAACTGTAAACGTTCAGTATTGGAAAGATTATGAGGGCCTTGAGGGCCCGGGGGGCGATATTTAACACATTTTTTTTTTTTTTAAATTTGCCAGAAACCTTTGCGGAAGTGTACTCAACAACTTTTAACAATTTTTTTTATTTTTTTATTTTTTTCCCAGAAACCTTAGCGGGAGTGTACTCAACAACTTCCCAAAATTTCATGCCGGTCGGATGAATGGTGTAGTAATGCATAAAGGACAAACAGACATACTTTCGTTTATATATATATAGATGGCATAAAGACGTAATGAAAAACTGATTTTTAAGAATATCTATTATAAAGCAGAAACGTGGATTACATTGCACTACCTAAGCTGTTGGCATCTTTGCAGGGTTATAATGTTTTCTTTCAGGTGACTGACGTCTGTTATTTCTATAATGATGGTTTCTTAGTCACAAAGAACCATTTCCTTAAAGATGCCCCTGTAGCCTGCAAAGAGCCTTTAACATTGCATGGATTTGTCTCATAACACATGCTGCCTGATATTGTATTGCATGATAGCTTGCAATCTAATTTAATGCAGTGTCAGTTGTCAATGCTTTGTCACCAAAGCTGTCATAAACATGCCACTTACATGACGCCAGTGGACGTTGCCATGGCAACTATCAGCTCATATTGCCAAGTTTAGGATTCCTATTTGTGCAGCTCTTGGTAATCATGAGTGTCTGAGCAGTGGCACGATGGCTATGGGGGCTTTCTGCAGGATGAGATGCTTCTTTCACATTGGCCTACCTCACAGCCAGTGACAAAAGTGATCTGAGGCCAGGGCCTTGTGTCACAGTGCTACTGTACTGTGCCAGGTCTCTGCTCTGCTCTCATCCCTCGGGGTTGATTAATCTTCTACCTAAGGGACACAGTTCCACCTATGAGCACATGCTTCCATTCAGGGCTCTTTGTTTGTATGACTGTCCACACCCATGCATATGCATACATCCCCAAGAGCCACAATATCAGCTGACCATAGGAATGAAAAGAGCATGGCCAGGAAGCATTTCTGGCCTCTGCAGCCCTCTTAAGGGCAGAACTAATTCCGCAGCTCGGGACGCGCCCGGGCCAAGGACAGGTCCATCTGGACCACCCCCTAATGGGTAAGGTTTTTGAACTCTAAGAATACTGTTCTTCTTTGCTCCGCTTTACTGTGAATAACTTTGCGATAGTATTAACAGGAGGCTTGGGCTTGGTGTCACCCTATACAGCCTCACCTGGTCTTTGTCAACTTGCTATATTCAAAATCAGAGCTCTTTCACCAACGGGGAAAAAGAAGGCTCTGGAAGGGGGGTTGGGTTTGGCCAAAAAGAAAAAAAATCACCAAACACACAGATAAGAACTGCATGCTAGATCGTATTGACAGCCTATTGGGGGAATGCGCAGTGATTCTTGCCCCTCCTGCCGCACCTTCTTCACTTGCTAGCACCTTAAACCCCAGCATAGCCCCTACATTGATTGACAACTTATTGAACTAACAAAGTATGCCCAGATTATTCAAGGAGTATAGCAAAAGAGCTCAGGCCCAACCTACTGAGGTTATAGTTCACTGTTCACCAGTCTTTAGAGCAGCACCTCCTGTCCATGATAATGATCGTATTAATGATCCACAGTCTTCATTAGAGGACGTTTTAGTGTGTGGTAATCGCTGTGCATCCCTGGCAGAAATGAATTTAGACCAGTATGATATGTGTGCCGCGTCCTTTAAAATCTTTGGTTACCAAGATCCATCACCCAAACCCAGTACCACCATTATCTCGGGGTTGCCAATCTTTGGGAAAACAGCTAAATCATCCTGCTGTGATCAGCCCCCAGTTTTCCCACTTTGGTCAGGATAACCTTAGGCCCACTGCTAATATTAAAGTATCCAACTTCCAAAGCAGGAACCAAAAGCCAATGGTATTTTGATGATAAACGTCCCTAAGTGGACCACAACAGTGAAGTACTAAGGGGAAGAATCACTAATGATAAAAGTGACCCATTGGATACGTCACCTTAGAGGTTGTAGCTCCTTTATCCGTGATGACACCCATAGCGCTAAAAGAACCTCCTCTCCCACTTCTAACTCTGATACCTTAGAATTGATACTTACGTCAAACATTTTAGTCGATGGTCTGGTGTCAGTAGACACTAGAACTAGTCCTCCTGGCTACTCAAGGGTAGTTTAAATACCCTCAGTCATGTCATCATACATTCAAAGCGGCCAACACGAGATCTGATGATTCCTACTCAAGACTAAACTATGTAGATTGACTAAGAGAGACAAGTGTTCCACATTGTTGTCCACCTTCTGGCCAGCCAACAGTTTCTATCAAGCCATGGGACCCAAGAGGGTTCAATTATTTAATCAATCCGAAACATAATGGGAGTTACCTCTTGAGTCCTCTTTATTCTAACTCCTTGCCTGCTAAATCTATTTGTGAAGTTGTTATTATCTTGCCTCCTGTGGCACCCAGAAGAACACCTTTCCCTTTACTGGAACCTACTACCTTCTCTCAGGGACATGTATCTTCAGATCCTACTAAAGTACACTTTATATCTTGGAACATAACTGGCCTTAGATCTGATATATCTCTTTCAGATTGCAATATTGTAATGGACAAATATGGCATCTGCATGCTCCAAAAAACCTGTTTACTACATTCTATCATAGTCCAGGATATCTCAATTTCTTTGTTCCTGCTATCCCGTGCTCAGGGGGTAGGGCTGCCGTGGTTTTGGTTATTTGGATACGTGCTGCATTAAATTGCAAAGTCCATCAGCTCAATATCGATTCTCTTAATATACTAGGTATCGAGCTGGATATATCCACCTATCAAATAACCATTCTTACTATCTATGTAAGGGGGGTTAGGAATGGGTTGGCCCATGTACTTTACATTCACTTGAGAATGTTCTCAACCAACACTCCCATCAACACTTTCTTTAGTGGGTGATTTTAACCTCACATTTGAGCCACTAGACGTTGAGGGTGTCCATCTAACAGAGGATGAGAATACCCCTTGGGCAGTTCCACTCCTAGATATCCCACCAATCCGTAGCTGGACACATCCAGCGGTTTATCTAAAAGAACTTACAGCTGAGTATGGTCTGAGGGCTCTTAATGGCCGTACCAAATCTGATCTAAAGTGTGCACATACTTTCAATATGCCTTTCCACAGCAGTTGTATTGACTACATAATTGTTGACATGAGACTATGGTAAGCAGTTAGTGAAATGTCAGTGCTAGATAGAACTGAAAGTGATCACAATCCTTTGTCCGCCATTTTCCTAGCTTTTTGCGAGCCTATTCTCTCAGACCCTCGCCTTCCCACTTATACCAGAGAAGTTGTCTTGTCTACAGACAAACGTCACCTAAAGTGGAAGCAGATTGCTGCACGGCAAGAAATATTAGTTGCTATCCAAGAGGACATCAATGCTGTTCTCATCTACATTGGGGAAGTCTGAGCTAGTTCTCCTGACCAAGGTTATGGGTTTATAGGGGAATAGGGTGGGAAGTAATTTAATAATAATTAATTAATTGATATATGTTTGTACATATTTTAATTAATAATTAATTGGTAATTAATTTCTATTAATTAGTTAATTAATTAATATAATTTTTTACATATTTATAATTATTAATTAGTTGGTAATTAATTAATATTAATTATTTAATTACAATAATTATAGTAAATTTTTTATATATAATTTATTGTTATTCTTAATTAATTAATTGGGAAAAATAATATTAATTATTAAATTAAATTAATTACAGCAAATGTGCTAATATATTTACTTTATTGTTATTGTTAATTAATAATTAATTGGTAATTAAATAATATTAATTAATTTTGGGTAAAGGAGTATTTTTAGGGTTCAGGGTCAGTTTTCAGTTTTTGGGTAAAGGGGTATTTTTAGGGTTCTGGGTCAGTTTTCAGTTTTTGGGTAAAGGGGTATTTTTAGGGTTCAGGGTCAGTTTTCAGTTCATGGGTAAAGGGGTATTTTTAGGGTTCAGGGTCAGTTTTCAGTTTTTGGGTAAAGGGGTATTTTTAGGGTTCAGGGTCAGTTTTCAGTTTTTGGGTAAAGGATATTTTTAGGGTTCTGGGTCAGTTTTCAGTTTTTGGGTAAAGGGGTATTTTTAGGGTTCTGGGTCAGTTTTCAGTTCATGGGTAAAGGGGTATTTTTAGGTTTCAGGGTCAGTTTTGGGTTTTTGGGGTACAGGGATATTTTTAGGGTTCAGGGTCAGTTTTGGGTTTTTGGGGTATAGGCGTACAGGGTAAAAACAAAAAAATATTACATTAAATCAAATAAATTACATGAAAAAAATTAAAATTACTTTAAATTATTAAGTGTTTTATTTATTTTAAATGTATATGTATTAGTTTTAATTTTGTTTTAATATTTTTATTTAATAGTTGTAAAATTATATGTATTTTAAAATTATTTTTACATTATTATTAATACATTTAAAAAAACGATATTTTTGATTCCGATATTTTTGTACTACGATATTATTTTTTCGATATTTTTGTACTTACCTTAATGAAGATAGGATTCCGATATTTTTGCTGTCGATATTTTTGCTCCGATATTTTTGCATTTCGATATTCTGTCTGTCGATATTATGTCAGACATTCGGGTCAACTACTTTCATAAACTTTACTCTGGTGATTCTATTGATATCACAGTGACAACAGTCAATACTGTTGCTCAGTGGGACACTAAACCTGACACCTTGTTTGAAATGGCTGATATTATATAATCCCTTTATGCCATCACGCGTAGTCATGCTCCTGGTCCAGATATCATCCCATCAGACATATTTGTATCTGGTACAGAGGCCTGGTCTCATTATATTTTAACTCTTGCTAATGCTATATCCGTAGGGGCACCAATCCTGATTCTTTGAAAGGCGCCATGGTAATGCCTATACATAAAATGTGTGACTGTTCTATACCTTCCAATTACAGGACAATAAGTCTTGTAGAGTGTATTAAAAAAAATGTGGTTGTTGTCTTCTTAACAAAAAACAAAAGTGGATTGGTAAAAGTCACGTTTTAAGTCCATTCCCAGCAGGCTTTCATTGTAGGGTTTCAACTATTGAAAAGGTATTTCGTGTTATGTTAATCTACTGGAGAATAATCCTGATCTGCAAGGGCAACCTTTATGTGGATCTAAAACCAGCATTTGATCTGATTTTTCCACCTGGCCTTTGAAGTGACCTGGCTCATCTAGCAATGCCCCCATACATTTTATCCCTTTTAATTCACTTGCATGATAACAAATATGCATGCATCCGTTGGGGCGGGGATCCGGTCCAGTTTTCAGAAAAGGTTCCAGTTTGCAAAGGAGTTCACCAGGGCTGTGTCCTGGCTCTTGCTTTGTTTTCACTTTTCATCAATGATATTGTGTCCTTTCTGTATTAAGTGGAATCAGTTGCCCCATTCTTGGCGGGCATTAAATCTCAGATCCTACTCTTTGCAGATGATACCTTGTGGATTCCAAGACTCCAGGTGGGCTTTAGAAATTACTGACTCGCTTCTACAAGTTCTGTGATGCACTTGGCCTGGAGATCAATGCTCTTAAAACCAAGATGGTGTTTTTAAATCAACACAGATCCTACAAGGGCAGGTTATGCCTAGGGGATGTTCCACTTGAGAGGGTTGATTCTTTTCCAAACCTAGGGTTTACATTTGCAGAAGGCATGTCCTGGCACCTCCACATTAGTAAGACAACTCCCAAACTCAAGCAGATTTCGGGGGTGATACTGGAGGAACTCTCTGTGTAACATACAAGACCCATCTCACCTGATTTGAAGATCTATGAGGCAAAACCTTTGGGATTAGCATTATATGGTGCAGAACTGTGGGGCTACACTACATATGAGGATCTAATAAGAGCTGAAAGCAAATTCTTTAGAAACCTTTTCTCCCTTTTACTCCCTAAGGCTGCACGATTTAGGGGACTGCCAGGCCACAACTGCTTTTCCACTTAAGGCTGCACTGAAAAAATAAATATTGGGCACATGTGATTGCTGAGGAATCACGGAGAGCGGTTAGCTCTAGACTGACTAGTGAATTCATTGATATCATGTCCTCAAGGGGGTTTGAGTCATTTTGGGATCTTGTGACAGCTCCTTTACATAGGAAACTAAACTTTCAGTTTAGCATAGTCACCATACCATTAAGGATGTTCACTTGTGTATGGGTTGGCAAAGGAGACACTTCTTGTCCCACCAGTAATATTGCAAAAGAGAGTATCTTCCATGTATTGTTTGTCTGTCTAGGCTATGCATCATCTCACCACACTCGTCTTGCACCGGCATGCAGACTACTTGGAGTACACACCCACCAAGAGGCTCAATATCCTCAGATCCAATTCACATCCAGTTCTAGCTATTTCCATCTTTAGGTTTCTGGGTGCAATGTGGGTGATTCGTGGTAAAGCCTTACATCGCCTCATCAATTGATCTTCTTACAGTGCACTATTATATTGCACTCTTCTCCCTTTCTTACTAACTATCTGCTACAGTGGTATTTCCTTCTATAAATAACAAGGCATATTTTTATATATTTTAAATTAGCTGTGAATCTAAATATGAAATAATTGATCACTTTTTAGACAATGCTTGTACAACTTTATATATTTTTGATTTGGAAATGTTTTATTACCGATGCTATAAGAATGTATTATTAATTGTATGCCTTTAATGTTCCCACTTTTATGGCCCTGGTGGAGTAAATAAAGTAATTTGATGATGATGATGAAGAGTGTGACCATCATGCTGAGGTCTTCTTGTCATGCACCTATATGCCAGTGGCGTTGCACCTTTGCCAGCCCAGCACCATCCAACATTACATTTGCAGAAAGGCATGTTGGGCTCCTAGTGTCACTGCCATAGTGGCTAGGAAGAGGCCCAACAATAGCTGTGGTGCTTCAGTGTCAGGATGTCCCAAGCCAGGTGTGCCCACCCAAAGCCTGCGAGCACAGCTGAAGCTACCAACTTTTCTCCTCTGCTGGTAGGAGTGAGTGGTGCCAAGCAGCATGTTTAAAGAGGGGACTCATTGGACTGATGCGGTCCCTGGTGTGGCCAGGCTATCCTTGGCACCTGTATTGTTAGACACAGCTATGGTGGCTTCCTGCAAAGGATGGTCATCCACCTCTGGCACATCCAACATCACAGTTCCATCGATAGGGGAAAAGGCCACCTGCTACATTGTTTCAATGTATTGTGCGGACCTTGAGAAAGGGTTGGCTTTTCCGGGAAGGCAAAAACAAATGCAAAACCAACAGTTGATGGACAGAGTGCCGAACAATGTCATACATTCACCCCAGTACAGAGATCTGGGCCTAAATCCATCGTTTTTTTTTGCTCACCATGCCATTCCAGTTTGAACCTAGCTTGTGTGTGTTTGCTTATTCCTAGGAGGAACACTGGAAAAGGCATCAATACATCTAGGAAAAAAGATTGAGGAGCCTGAGAATCTGATGCAACTTCATACTTCATAATTTCGGGTGGGTGCTCCTCCGTGCCCTCAACGGCAAGCAGCACAGCTTGCGGTGTGGCATAAGCTGCCAACCAGCTACAGTCACCTTCCCCACCTGAAACAGACAGGCCAGAGAGAATGAAAGACAGCTCTAGGTTCCCCAAAGAGAGCGTGACTCAGGCACCAAGGGCCCTGTCAGCCATGAGGAGCTTGCCAGTCGTAGACTGAAAGAAAATAAAAAAGACAATGTAGGAATGGTAGCCATTTGAAATGATGAACTCACTTGAGCCTGCTACAACATGCCCCCTCCAGCTAGCCTTACTGTCTAAGGGGGAGCTGGGAGTAGGACGCCACTATGCTCGCCTGAATTTACTCATGTCAGACAGTCCCTCCATGACTGTTACAGCTACCAGAGGCTGTCAGTCCACCAAGACCCAGAGGTGGAAAGCTCATCAATGCATAAAAAGGAGATCCAGATGGTTGAGCCACTGAAGTAAATGTTCTACATTCACCAGAACTATACCCCACAAAGCACTGCAGCAACACCCCACTTATACTAGACAGCCCTCACTACAGTAAAGCACTGGCTCCTGCTCACTAGCTCGCCACACTACCTGTTCTTCTCCAGCCTGAGGTGAAAGGCCTGGCCAAAAATTCAACAAGTGGTCCTGTGACATGTACAAGAAATTGGTGCCACATCATAGCAACAAGAAGAGAAGCAGACTGGCCTGGCCATGCCCAATGTCAAACTTGAATCCTGTTCCCGTAGAATAACCAACGAGGTAGATTGTCCATGAGAATGCTGTCCTGGCTTCACTGCAACTCACAATGCAGCAATTGTCAAACCTGCCGCAGCCACCAGTCCAGCTTTGATCACAACTAGAGACTATTGTTAGACATGTCAATTACGACCTTATCACTGTGAAATACCCTTGTGACAGTGCAGAGCATGCATACTTACACCATGGACGAACAGACAGCATCAACAAAGATAAAAAGGAATTGGCTGATCCATGTGCTCCTAATCTTATGCTGCAACCCAAAGAAGTCACTCCCAATCTGTGTTTTGGAGAATTATTTCCAGTCCCGACAATGCTGAGATGGAATTCAAAACATTAATGTTGAATCCAATGTGTTTTTAATTAATCCCCATCATATACAACATACAGCTTTCTAAGGTACGACAAGAGAATCAACAGAGCACAGGTTTGCCAGCACCAAGAAATCCAGCAATGGCAGCATGATCTTTGCACTTAGTGAAAAACTAGACACACCTTTGAAGACTCCCCACAAGCCAATACAGAAGCCATCAATAATTAAGAAAGTTGCAAATGTTGTAATAGCACATCTAAGACCGTACCACACTTGGTGTCTCACAGTAAACTATCCTGTTGGCATCCAACTAGTGAAAAATCAACGCATTCAGATATTCATGTCAGAAGATAGACTGAACAGTTTTTTCGACACATTTTCACATCTATTTGTATGAAATGTCTCTGCAGACCAAGGCCCTAAACATTGCATAATGCCTAGATTCCAAAAACATGCAGTGTTCCTACAATAAACCATCAACAGATGGTTGCCCTGTGAAATTTCTTCAGTAGCTTGTTTACAAGGATCTGCTTCATAAACAAGTGAGATTCAAAGAGACTCCTGCATCAGCAAGATGAGGACTATTCCGAAATTGACTGCCACTTTCTACTTACTGTGGGACCTACTCACAAACTGCACTTTGTGAGAAGGTGGCCTGATATGCAGTGCTCACTATTCTAGTGAACACTATGTATCAGTCCAGCAACCCTTATTGATGATTGGTTGTAAGTCAACCTTATAGACCAGCTATCCTAGTAGCGTGGATACGAGCAGTCTAAGGCTAAAGACTCGAGAGGGCGTGTTAAGCCAGCTGTTATACCACACATATACCCCTTGAACACCAAGTGAAAGGACACCACACAAGTGTTATGAAAATAAACAGTGTATTTATTAAAATCACAACAGCCCTGTACTCTTTATGAGGACAGGGTACTAAGCACAAAACAAAACTCTTACGAAAATACTTAAGTTAGCACAGTATATACAAATGCCCGAGGGGCACGGAAAACCATATACTCTGAAAGTGGAATGCGAAATTACTAGCAGGTAAGTACAGTACTAATAGGCTTTGGAATCGCTAGGACTTGACTATAGAATCGTTAGATTACTTCTAGGAGACCCAGGGGACTCGGGTGCAGTGTGTGCACTCTCACTCGTGATGCGGGACAAAGTCTATGGTAGCTAGATTTCACAGAGTTAGTGTTCTCGGGCGAACCCGACCTGGTAGGAGGAAAACGAAAGTGGATTCGGACCCTTGGATAGTGAGGCTATGCTGGGGCACCAAAATGCCGAAGTTACCTAGCCCAGGGGCTGCAGCTGCATAGGTCTCAAAAGACGTCGGGAATCCTCGTAGACGGACCAGGAGCCTGGAAGAAAGATGTTGGCAGGCGACCAGTGAAGAGAGTTTGAAGTGATCCAAGCCTGGATCTTGAAGATAGATGACACCTGAAAGCAGAGCGGACCAAGTTCGTGACTACTAGCCAGTAGTCAGGTGGCACCAGGAGGGCACCGGATGATAGTCACCTCGACCAGGTGAGTGGGCGACGCTGTGCTCTGCAGATCTCACGGACCAGGAGGCGTTGTCGGCGACCAGGATGGAGGAGCGAGCTGTCCCACGATGGATGAAGCTGTCGGCGTCGCTGGACCCAGGATTGGGCAACAAAGCCTTGGCAAATTCAAGCCCACGCGGTGGACTCAAAATGGCGTCTGGAGTGGACCAGGAGGGTCCGGGGTGCTTCTCTCTTGGAAGGAAGCAAGGGCCAGTCTGGAGCAACCAGACCAGCAGCAGTGATGTCGTTGGGCGTCGTTCAGAAGGCCACAAGCCAGCGGGCTAGTAGCCAAACAACGCGGTGAGCAGCAAAAAGCAGAAGGGCCCCACGCAGATCGTGGAGATGCTGGAGGGCTGATCTTCGGTGCTGGAGCTGCTCAGGGTCGGGGCTTCTCGGACCCCAAAGCACTCACCAGAGGGACACTCGGCGGGCTTGTTGTGAAGAAGTCGTGCAGTCTTGGCGATCGTCGGTCATTCGAGGTCTCGTCGCACTCACGGTTCTCAGCTTGGCTGTAGAGGTGAGTAGAGGTCAGAGGTGCCAGGGAAGCCGGGTCTCGTCGAGCTGTGTCGTCGGATTCCTGAGGAAGGACTTGCAGCAGACCGCAGTGTTCTTGATGGTGCCTGCGGATGCAGGGTGACTACTCCTTAGCCACAAGGGAGAATCTTGAAGAAGAAATCTTGATGTCCTTTCGCAGAAAGTCGTGTCTTGATTCCAAAGATGATCTAATTTGAACAGGGGGCCCGCTCCTATCTTTATGCTAAGAAAAGGGGCTGACCCGGTGACTAGGTCCTGCCTATGGGTGGGACTAGGAGGGGGGTGGTTACACCCCTCTCCCATGCCGGACTTTCCCCAGGCCAGGGGCTGGTGTGCCCCTGGAACTGGTTCTAGCCGGCAGATGCGTAGTGAGCACCGGGGTGCCACTCAGCAGTCACCTTCCTGTAAAGCCCTGCCTACCCAGGATACACAAAACCCTGTCTGGGATGGTGCTAGCACCGCCCCTGACAGGAAACCCTTTGTCCAAGCTCTCCTCGCTGGAAGGACTCCCAGCAGCAGGAGGTCAGACCCGTGTCTGTGGTGGCAGCATCCATTTTGTGGAGCTGAGGCTTCACTTAACTTTAACCGGGGTTCACAGTTACATACATGTCGTGTCCCTCTAGAAGGGTGGAATGCTAACCCCGTCGCCAGAATTGGCGAGGGGTTAGTATTCCAATTCGTATGACACCTTACTCGACATGTTTTGATAAAGCAATACCAAAGATAGCATTTACCCGCGAGGATTATAATGCACTTAAGAGTATATGGTATGCGTTATCATGGAACAGCTATTAGGACTTGGTTCCGCAAGCTGCAGACAGGCTCAGCTCATGCCAGAGCACCATCTCACACGATTCCAAGCACTCTGCCTTCAGGATTGTCAAGGCCTGCCATAGGAGTGACTGATAGGAATCTGTGTGTCCATTTTTAGGGTTAGATATAGGTATACTATATCTACAGCAAAGGGTGATTACACGACTTTGCCCCAGCTGTCATGCAGCCAGTTGTGTCAAATTTAGGAGGCCAGCCAGGGGTGGCATAATACATGCTTCAGCCCCTGGTAGGCCCTGGGTACACCTATGCCCTGAGTTACAGGGTCTGATAAGGTGGCCCAGTACCAATTGGAAATGTACCTAAGGTACATGGAATCCATTTTACAGAGAGAGCAGTAGGCCTGGGGTCCTGATTGGCAGGGTCCCAGGTCGACTATGTCAAAAACCAGCTAAAACACAGGGCAAAAAGTTGGGGGCAACCATAGTCAGGAGGTACCTTCCTACACACTTCATAGTATCATTAGTAGAACTACAATAGTACTACTCACATACTACAAAATGCCATTCACAAACCTATGTGTGGAGAAGTCCGCATCCATTTCTCCTATCTTTCAATGCTCAGCTTTTTTCCACATGTGCAGAGATCTCCACAATGTAGGTGTACATTTTAGTAGTGAAAGTGGAAGAGCCTGGAGGATGGTAGCGTGGGTGGAAAATAGAGAATACTAACTATTAAATAGGGGAGATTAGGGAAGGACTTAGGGAGGAAGACAGGAGAGTTTGAGGAGGGACATGCAAATGCGAATGCCCACCCACAAAGAATATATGATTTACAACGCATGCCATTACAACGCAATTTTAAAAACTACCATTACAACGCATACCATTAGAACCCATACCACTACAACGCATACCATTACATTGCATAATACATTTGGGGCAACAATACAGTAAGTGTTGGATAGTGTAAGGGTAAAAATAACCATTTCCACTCCAGTGACTGGAACAGTAGGGTAAGTGTTGGATAGTGTAGGGGTAAAAGATTACTATTCCCACTCCAGTGAACACAACAGAAGGGAAAGTGTTGGATAGTGTAAGGGTATCAAATACTATTCCCATGTAGCCCCAAAACTCATACCCACCCTAAAACAAAAAAAATCTCCATTACTTACCTTATAATGTGTTGTAATGGCATGCGCTGTAAAGGTATAAGTTGTAATGGCATACATTGTAGTGGCATGTGTTGTAATGGCATGCTTTGTAATGGCATGTGATGTAACAGTTGCGTTTAAAGGTAGTGTGTTGTAATGACTGCGTTGTAATGGTTGTTTCCCCCACAAATGAATAAGCCCTCTGCTGTTTACAAACTGCCTTTTTTAATGTTACTACATCCAAAAAGGGCACCAGACAGTTGTAAATGTACTCCAGACTAGACTTAGAGTTAGTCCAGCACCTTTTGGCCACTCACAGGTACTGCAACACACTCCCTTAGAAAATCATGGAGGCAGTGATTTACATACCACCCCATAGAAAATAATATAAATAATATGTTTTTTAAAATTAAAATGTGCATAAAGACATATATTAAATGTTAAAGGTTAAATGAATCTAAAATAATTTTAAAGTAAAGTAAATATATTATTATTTAACTTTTTGTTTAAAAATAATTAAAACGTTAAATTAAAAAAAGATAAATTATCAAAATATTTAAACAAATATGTTTTAATAGTAATATTTATAAATTAATATATTTTATATCATTATGTTAATGTGCTGAACATAATTCTTCCTTAGTATGCCATTAATAATAATTATTTTGAGTTAATTTACAGTTTGACGTTACATTAAAATATTTGCAATATTTTTGAAAACTTAATAAAGTTTATGACTTTTTCCTATACTTTGCCATAGGGAGATCTTTACATTTATAAATTCTCATCTGGCTGGCTCCAACCCCAGTTTTGAGCGGGCGGAGACATGTAAGACTGCACCCAGTAGTTCATTCACAGTCGGAAATGGTAAATAACCAAAAAGTGCAAAGTTATTACTAGGTGCAGTAGTAAATGTGCATATTAGTAAATCTACACATGTAAATTTACCTTTATCAATGGGCCCCTTATGAGTGCCCATCGAGCCATTTGGAAATCCTGCTCACCCTTCATTGTCATACCATTTTTCTAAAGGAACCACTAACACAGTGACAATCACAAGTAACTGCCAAATGCCAACCATCATCAAGCACACCTCACTGGCATTCAACAAAGGAACTCATCACATTGCAACCATGATGCATATACATGAGGAGAGTCCCACGTGGGCATCTTTGACTGATTGGTGGTCTCACAAGCTGTTCTGTAGCAGTCAATACACAGTCCTACAGTGGTACAAGAGTGAATGAACACAATTTAGTTGTAGATTCAATGTTGTTCTGTTGGTGACTACATATGAACACCAAGGTGAACACAAATAGGAACGTGACGTTTGACAAGTGCTGATGTGACTCTCCCTGCTCTGAACAGTCTTCAAAATCACCAAACAAGAACTACTTTTGCCAAATCTAATTTCAACCTAAGCTGCAGTGAATCTAGTTATCCACCACTGAGCCATTAGAAACAGATTGAAGCAATCTGCGCCTGTCACAGGTGCAGTATGTCACAGAGTTTCGCTCCAATCACAGGTGCAATGACTTCAGTTCCCGTTGGCAGCTGGCTCTCTATGGAGCTTTGCACACCTAGGCTGACCTCACTTCACTACTCAGTGTTCACCCTTTCAGAGGGAAAATCTCTTTCGACTAACTATTTCTGGGGTTAGTTATCTTTAAACCTGAGGGATAAATCAACTCCCATGAACTTACATTTTTTCCTAACAGCGAATAGATGCTCTTGCAATTTGTGGGCACCAAGGGGAGTTGGGCAAAGCCATTACATACTCCCCGGCATTTTGGCCAAGTGGTGTACTCCAACTGCAATATTGGGTGGGGCCTCAGATGGGGTTAGTGGTATAATATGAGTGTAGGCTAAATGTAGACAGGGACTGTGATGCTACAGTAGTGTCTTGACAGTGTTGGATTACATTATTTTTATATGAAGTTTAAACTGAGCAGTAGAAACCTCTTCACGTCTCTCCGTGTTGTCCGTTTGCTCCAGCCACAGAGGAACTTTGTTATTTTATTTATTTATTTATTTTAAAGTTTTATAGACTGTGAACCAGACCCGTGAGGGTATCAGAGCGCTTTACAGGATTGAAGGGTGGTATATAAAGGACTTAGGAGGGGAGGATATCAATGGGATACAAAGGGTTAGGTACATTGTGCCGGAAAAACAAGCAGTCTCAAATTCCAGATACATTTGGGATAAAAACAGGTAGAATCATTATACAAGAAAATAAGTAGTATCCGCTCCTGGGTGGGATGCCCAGAAGGGCCAGGAAGGTATCATACAGAAAAAGTCAGGATAATGCCGTAATGGTGGGTGGAACAAGGTCATAGAGGAGATTGTAATGCAATTGTTAGGTGAGGAATTTGCTTATAAGGAACATTTTGGTCCCCTTTTTGAAGCGTGCCCTAAACGATAGTCTTCTGATGGTCGGCGGGATAGAGTCCATATTCTTGGAGTGGCCCCAGAGAAGGCCCATTGTAGTTTTTTTTTTACGGATGCGAGCTGGTTGAAGCAAAAGGTCTCTGGCAGACGGGCCCCTCCGGATATCACGAGTTTCTGGGCGAGGAATGCAGGGGAATTGGAGTATAGAGCCTTGTGAGTAATGCAGGCCATCTTATGTTGGATTCTGGACTCGAGAGGATGCCAGTTCAGAGCTTTAAGGTGGGGAGAGATGTGGTCAAATTTCTTTGAACTGGTTAGGAGTCTGGCGGCGGCTTTGAGGCAGGCTTTCAGTGGGACCAGAGAGTTCTTAGGTAGATGTGCGAGAGTAGAGCATCCGTATTCTAGTCTGGAGATGACTTGTACCTGGGTTGTGATTTTTAGGACCAGAGGGTCGAGGAAAGGTTTCAGGTTTCTTAGGTAACTCAGGTGAAATCTGGCAGTTTTGGCCATCAAGTTTATATGGCCAAGCATGTTCAAGCTGCCGTCTAGAGTTATTCCAAGGGATTTAGCAGAGTCCACAATGGTAGGAGGGCAGTTTAGCGATGTGATAGCCTTAATCCATTCTTGGATGCCTGGAATAGTTTTGGGTGGGGAGATAAAAAGAAACTCTGTTTTTTTTTGTTAAGTTTGAGCTGGTTAGGGTGAGCCAGTGAACAGTCAGCTTCAAGGCCTCATTCAGGGAGAGAATGTCCTTAGGAGAAGAGATTTTAATGTAGGTCTGTGTGTCGTTGGCATACATGTGGTAGAAGATATTGGTGGTGCGTAGCACCTCTGGGAGCGGCTCCAGGTAAAGATTGAAAAGGATAGGGGACAAGGTTGAGGCTTGAGAAACTCCCACCATGATCGGAGTGTACGCGGATAGGTTGCAGTTAATTTGGACTCTCTGTGAGCGATTCTGGAGAAAGGACCTACACCCTTCAAAATTGGTGCCATCCAAACCCATCCTGAGTTTGAGGTGTTCAAGGAGTGTTTAATGGTTGACCGTAATGAAAGCTGAGGATAGATCTTGGAGGATAATGAGAAAGGTTTTGCCTTGGTCCAGGGCTTGGAGGGCATCATCTACGATGTGGAGGAAGGTGGTTTCAGTGCTGTGTCCAGGTCTGAACCCGGATTGGAAGTCATCTAGTAAGTGGAAGTTGGTGATGTGTAGGCTCAGCTGCTGTTGCACACATTTTTCCAGAACTGTGGCTAGGAGTGGGATGTTGGATATAGGTCTATAGTTGTCAGGGGAGGTTGGATCCAGAGTAGGTTTTTTTAAGATGGGGGCAACTTTGCCGGCTTTAAGAGAATCAGGTATTGATACCTGTAGGAGGGAAGCATTGATTATTGCAGTCCAGGAAGGGATGATAGCCTGAAAGGCGGCGGCTAGGCAGTTAGAGGGGAGAGGATAATTGAGGTGATTGTTCGGGTTTAGGGAGGATAGAATTTTTGAGACAGAGTGTTCGTCATAGACTTTAAACTTGGAACAGTGCGCTTGGTTTTTGGGTGAAGTCTGGGAGGGCAGCGGGGAGAGAGGAGGTAGAGCCAACAGAGTTAGGGAGAAAGTTGCGGATTTAAGTTTGGTTCCTAGGGCAGATATTTTGTTGCAGAAGAAGGAGGAGAATTCCTCACAAGATATTAGCTGTTTTGGGGTTTCTATGGAGGTTGTTGCTAGTTTGTTGGATTGGTGTTTGATCAAGTCGAATAGCTTGCGAGGTCTATTCTTGGCATTCTCTAGTTCTGTTCTGAATAATTCTTTTTTGAGTTGAGGATTTTTCCTATTGTAGACATTTCTGGCCTGGCGGAGAAGCTTCAGGTGGGCTGCTGACGGGTGCTGTTTCCAGTTACAAAAGGGATATCCTCTCCTTGTTTCGGGATTCATTGAACCAGGGATTCCTCTCTTTGATTTGGGTTCTTTTGAGTTTTAGCGGAGCAAAGTCATCGAGAATGTCGGCTATATTAGAGGAGTAACGTTCTGTGATGCTGTTGACCGAGGTGAGATGAGGGGGGGGAGATCAGTCTCACAGCGCGCAGCCAATTCCCAGTGATCTAGGGGAATGAAGGGGGTATGCCAAATTACTCCACCCACATCTGGGCAAAGAAACAGTGGAAAAACACAATGGTTGCAGTGGAATAAATCAAAAGGAAGAATAACTTCAAAGGGAAGAATTAAATTAATCCCTCTGGAGGACTTAAATTAATGTCCAATTACTTTTTTGTACAACTAAAACAACCATTTCTCAGGAGTACTCAAAAAAGAATATTTTGTGTGTATACATATGTATTATATATATATATATATATATATATATATATATATATATATATATATATATATATATATATATATATATATATATATATATATATATATATAAATAACTCCGCCAATCCTGTGCTTTACTCGTCGTCCTCAGCACAAAATGTACGGACACATATATATATCCTTTTTTCGGGCAAGCAAATACAAACAATTACATATACACAAATTATATATATAAACAGAGAACAATAACATAAACGATACATATATCTAAACAAAAATGTCGTTCCTTATTTGATATTACGGAAGCAGGAAAAAAACATTTTTTGAACCAAAATTAGTTATAGCAATCTGTATGAGAAGGAAGGTAGCCCTTGAAAATAACACACAACCGAGGGGAACATGTTTTGAATGAACCCTCTATCTCAGTAGGGCTGTGTAGTAAATTCTTTTCAATTCATTTCAGGCTTCTCCAAATTGTGGAGTCGAAGAGGTTTGACCCATATATTTTGGGCCGCATCAGGACTGGGGCAAAAAGGAAACTATAATAAAAAAGCTAGCCATCTCAAGACCTCATGGTCTTGAGACGTACCGGTACAGACCGCTAGCTTTTTCCAGCGGCTTGGACGAAACATTAATGAATCGCTCAAAGAATAAAAATCTATGCAACCCGGTGACAGAATTGTTGCGATGCCAGGAAATTCATTCACTGTTAGAAGTGCTATTGTCTGACATTATAGTTTCCTTTTTGCCCCAGTCCTGATGAGGCCCAAAATATATGGGCTGAAACGTGCCGACTCCACAATTTAGGGAAGCCCTGCAAAAATTTAAATGAATTGAAAAGAATTTACTACACAGCCCTACTGAAATAGAGGGTTCATTCAAAAAATGTTCACCTTGGTTTGTGTGTTTTTTTCAATGGCTATCTTCATTCTCATACGGATTGCTATAACTAATTTTGAAAAAGCATATTTATATATATATATTCAAAACAAAGCATCCTCGATGTGAAAGCGCACTCCAACACCAGAATTGTTTTCTAGGCAAACCTGCATTTATTCATGTACAAAGTTGGTTTCTGTTGCCTTACGCGTTTCGGGGCTCCTGTCCCATTGGTCACAGGCATTTAGACATGCAATGGGGCAGAATTTCATTTAAACAAGCATTTTCGGCATGTGACCTCTAAGTGAACTTCAATTGGCCACCTTTAAACACAGTCAATTGCTGCATGCTGGTAATGAGAGTCCGTGCTGCTTTAGTAATAATTATATATATATATATATATGTGCTGTGGGCGCGCTACATTGATGATCTCTTCATAATTTGGAATGGGTCACGTGTGGATGTTGAGAACTATGTAGCGGCCCTCAACAACAATGATTGTAATCTGATATTCGCAGAGTGTATCGGCAACAAACAGGTGGCATACTTAGATCTAACAATATAAATTGAAGAAGGGAATATACAGACCGCCTTATATCGCAAACCGATGGCGGGGAATAGTACGCTTCATGCGGACAGTTTCCACCCCTGACAGTGTAATCAGAGGGATCCCATATGGGGAACTAGTCAGAATAAGGCGGAATTGAACTACAGAAAGAGAGTTTCAGAAGGCGAAGGAAGAGTCATTCTAGAGATTAAGAGAGAGAGGGCACAAGGAAAGGACTCTAAAGGGGGCTGAAAAGAAAGAGAAAACTGGAATGGAAGAACCTGATAATGGGGGAAAAGGAACCTCGAGATACTGAATCAAAAAATGAGCTGAGAATGATAACCGATTACTCAGCACAGTCATCAGAAATTGTACAGATATTCCCAAAAAACTGGAAGGTGCTTAAGTCAGATCCAATCATAGGAAAGCATCTACCCGAGACACCCCTTATAACATAAAGAAGAGGTCCGGCCCTCAGGGATCACCTAGTAAAAAGTCACTTCACCAAGAATCCAATGATGAAAGATGTAGTGACAGGATTCTTTCCTTGTATCAGCTTTAAAGCTTGTAGGAATGGACAAAATGTAAAAGACTTCACTATCCCAGGGTGAAAAACTAAAAGAAAAAGAAAAAAACTCATGAACTACAATACAGAGTTCGCAGTTTACTGCCTATTGTGCCCTTGCAAGCTCAATTATGTAGGGAGCACAATTCACCCGGCAAAGAAAAGGGTGCTCGAGCACATGCGGGCTATTAAAAATCGCGATGCCACATACCCAGTGGCACGCCATTTTCAAGAGCACCATAAATCCAACCCCAATCTCCTCAAATTTTTCTGTATAGACCACATTCCAAAAGGCGAAAGGAGTGGAGACAGAATAAAAAAATTGCAAAAACTGGAATCAAAATATATAATAAAAATGCAGTCCAAAAGTCGTACAGGGTTGAATAACGAGGAAGAACTCTGGATACACATTGCTTGATAGTATTATTGTGGGTGTGGCCGCACCATCGACCTTCTGGTTCGTGTAGTTCGCACTCTTACTCCAGTGAGTTTTGCCTTGTTATTGCTCATGGGTCATCAATAACCCCAGTGGGCGAAAGTCACACAGTTCTTTGGGGGTGCACTGCGAACTACACGAACCAGAAGAACGATGGTGCGGCCACACCCACAAAGGGAAGTTCGTAATGGATAAAATATGCACAAGCTGTGCCTTGAACACTTGCAGTCCCGAGGCTGCTGACGAAGAGGAAACTTGAAATGCGTTTGGTCAAGGGACAATATTCTTTGAAAAGCCGGTCTTTTTGGAGGTGTAACTGCAGCATTTCATTAAAACAAGGCGAAATCTAATCCACTTGGTGTTCTTTCCACAGGGGCAACTCTAATGAATTTATGTTTGTGGCCTTGTAAGGTCGCGGAAGTTAGACACTGCTAAAGCGGGCCCGAGATGCCTTCGAGTGATGACATCGTGAATCGGGAGGTGGTGCAAGTGGTGAAATGCGGCGAACGCAGTGCACCCCCAAAGAACTGTGTGACTTTCGCCCACTGGGGTTATTGATGACCCATGAGCAATAACAAGGCAAAACTCACTGGAGTAAGAGTGCGAACTACACGAACCAGAAGGCCGATGGTGCGGACACACCCACAAAGGGAAGTTCGTAATGGATAAAATATGCACAAGCTGTGCCTTGAACACTTGCAGTCCCGAGGCTGCTGACGAAGAGGAAACTTGAAACGCGTTTGGTCGAGGGACAATATTCTTTGAAAAGCCGGTCTTTTTGGAGATGTAACTGCAGCATTTCATTAAATCAAGGCAAAATCTAATCCACTTGGTGTTCTTTCCACAGGGGCAAATCTAATGAATTTATGTTTGCGGCCTTGTCCGGTCGCGGAAGGAAGACACTGCTAATGCGGGCCCGAGATGCCTTCGAGTGATGACATCGTGAATCGGGAGGTGGTGCAAGTGGTGAAATGCGGCGAACGCAGTGCACCCCCAAAGAACTGTATGACTTTCGCCCACTGGGGTTATTGATGACCCATGAGCAATAACAGGGCAAAACTCACTGGAGTAAGAGTGCGAACTACACGAACCAGAAGGCCGATGGTGCGGCCACACCCACAAAGGGAAGTTCGTAATGGATAAAATATGCACAAGCTATGCCTTGAACACTTGCAGTCCCGAGGCTGCTGAGGAAGAGGAAACTTGAAACGCTTTTGGTCGAGGGACAATATTCTTTGAAAAGCCGGTCTTTTTGGAGGTGTAATTGCAGCATTTTATTAAATCAAGTCGAAATCTAATCCACTTGGTGTTCTTTCCACAGGGGCAACTCTAATGAATTTATGTTTGCGGCCTTGTCCGGTCGCGGAAGGAAGACACTGCTAATGCGGGCCCGAGATGCCTTCTAGTGATGACATCATGAATCGGGAGGTGGTGCAAGTGGTGAAATGCGGCGAACGCAGTGCACCCCCAAAGAACTGTGTGACTTTCGCCCACTGGGGTATTGATGACCCATGAGCAATAACAAGGCAAAACTCACTGGAGTAAGAGTGCGAACTACACGAACCAGAAGGCCGATGGTGCGGCCACACCCACAAAGGGAAGTTTGTAATGGATAAAATATGCACAAGCTGTGCCTTGAACACTTGCAGTCCCGAGGCTGCTGACGAAGAGGAAACTTGAAACGCGTTTGGTCGAGGGACAATATTCTTTGAAAAGCCGGTCTTTTTGGAGGTGTAACTGCAGCATTTCATTAAATCAAGGCGAAATCTAATCCACTTGGTGTTCTTTCCACAGGGGCAACTCTAATGAATTTATGTGTGCGGCCTTGTCCGGTCGCGGAAGGAAGACACTGCTAATGCGGGCCCGAGATGCCTTCGAGTGATGACATCGTGAATCGGGAGGTGCTGCAAGTGGTGAAATGCGGCAAACGCAGTGCACCCCCAAAGAACTGTGTGAGTTTCGCCCACTGAGGTTATTGATGACCCATGAGCAATAACAAGGCAAAACTCACTGGAGTAAGAGTGCGAACTACACGAACCAGAAGGCCGATGGTGCGGCCACACCCACAAAGGGAAGTTTGTAATGGATAAAATATGCACAAGCTGTGCCTTGAACACTTGCAGTCCCGAGGCTGCTGACGAAGAGGAAACTTGAAACGCGTTTGGTCGAGGGACAATATTCTTTGAAAAGCCGGTCTTTTTGGAGGTGTAACTGCAGCATTTCATTAAATCAAGGCGAAATCTAATCCACTTGGTGTTCTTTCCACAGGGGCAACTCTAATGAATTTATGTGTGCGGCCTTGTCCGGTCGCGGAAGGAAGACACTGCTAATGCGGGCCCGAGATGCCTTCGAGTGATGACATCGTGAATCGGGAGGTGCTGCAAGTGGTGAAATGCGGCAAACGCAGTGCACCCCCAAAGAACTGTGTGAGTTTCGCCCACTGAGGTTATTGATGACCCATGAGCAATAACAAGGCAAAACTCACTGGAGTAAGAGTGCGAACTACACGAACCAGAAGGCCGATGGTGCGGCCACACCCACAAAGGGAAGTTCGTAATGGATAAAATATGCACAAGCTATGCCTTGAACACTTGCAGTCCCGAGGCTGCTGACGAAGAGGAAACTTGAAACGCTTTTGGTCGAGGGACAATATTCTTTGAAAAGCCGGTCTTTTTGGAGGTGTAATTGCAGCATTTCATTAAATCAAGGCGAAATCTAATCCACTTGGTGTTCTTTCCACAGGGGCAACTCTAATGAATTTATGTTTGCGGCCTTGTCCGGTCGCGGAAGGAAGACACTGCTAATGCGGGCCCGAGATGCTTTCGAGTGATGACATCGTGAATCAGGAGGTGGTGCGAATGGTGAAATGCGGCGAACGCAGTGCACCCCCAAAGAACTGTGTGACTTTCGCCCACTGGGGTTATTGATGACCCATGAGCAATAACAAGGCAAAACTCACTGAAGTAAGAGTGCGAACTACACGAACCAGAAGGCCGATGGTGCGGCCACACCCACAAAGGGAAGTTCGTAATGGATAAAATATGCAGAAGCTGTGCCTTGAACACTTGCAGTCCCGAGGCTGCTGACGAAGAGGAAACTTGAAACGCGTTTGGTTGAGGGACAATATTCTTTGAAAAGCCGGTCTTTTTGGAGGTGTAACTGCAGCATTTCATTAAATCAAGGCGAAATCTAATCCACTTGGTGTTCTTTCCACAGGGGCAACTCTAATGAATTTATGTTTGCAGCCTTGTCCGGTCGCGGAAGGAAGACACTGCTAATGCGGGCCCGAGATGCCTTCGAGTGATGACATCATGAATCAGGAGGTGGTGCAAGTGGTGAAATGCGGCGAACGCAGTGCACCCCCAAAGAACTGTGTGACTTTCGCCCACTGGGGTTATTGATGACCCATGAGCAATAACAAGGCAAAACTCACTGGAGTAAGAGTGCGAACTACACGAACCAGAAGGCCGATGGTGCAGCCACACCCACAAAGGGAAGTTCGTAATGGATAAAATATGCACAAGCTGTGCCTTGAACACTTGCAGTCCCGAGGCTGCTGACGAAGAGGAAACTTGAAACGCGTTTGGTCGAGGGACAATATTCTTTGAAAAGCCGGTCTTTTTGGAGGTGTAACTGCAGCATTTCATTAAATCAAGGCGAAATCTAATCCACTTGGTGTTCTTTCCACAGGGGCAACTCTAATGAATTTATGTTTGCGGCCTTGTCCGGTCGCGGAAGGAAGACACTGCTAATGCGGGCCCGAGATGCCTTCGAGTGATGACATCATGAATCGGGAGGTGGTGCAAGTGGTGAAATGCGGCGAACGCAGTGCACCCCCAAAGAACTGTGTGACTTTCGCCCACTGGGGTTATTGATGACCCATGAGCAATAACAAGGCAAAACTCACTGGAGTAAGAGTGCGAACTACACGAACCAGAAGGCCGATGGTGCGGCCACACCCACAAAGGGAAGTTCGTAATGGATAAAATATGCACAAGCTGTGCCTTGAACACTTGCAGTCCCGAGGCTGCTGACGAAGAGGAAACTTGAAACGCGTTTGGTCGAGGGACAATATTCTTTGAAAAGCCGGTCTTTTTGGAGGTGTAACTGCAGCATTTCATTAAATCAAGGCGAAATCTAATCCACTTGGTGTTCTTTCCACAGGGGCAACTCTAATGAATATATGTTTGCGGCCTTGTCCGGTCGCGGAAGGAAGACACTGCTAATGCGGGCCCGAGATGCCTTCGAGTGATGACATCGTGAATCGGGAGGTGGTGCAAGTGGTGAAATGCGGCGAACGCAGTGCACCCCCAAAGAACTGTGTGACTTTCGCCCACTGGGGTTATTGATGACCCATGAGCAATAGCAAGGCAAAACTCACTGGAGTAAGAGTGCGAACTACACGAACCAGAAGGCCGATGGTGCGGCCACACCCACAAAGGGAAGTTCGTAATGGATAAAATATGCACAAGCTGTGCCTTGAACACTTGCAGTCCCGAGGCTGCTGACGAAGAGGAAACTTGAAACGCGTTTGGTCGAGGGACAATATTCTTTGAAAAGCTGGTCTTTTTGGAGGTGTAACTGCAGCATTTCATTAAATCAAGGCGGAATCTAATCCACTTGGTGTTCTTTCCACAGGGGCAACTCTAATGAATTTATGTATATATATATATATATATATATATATATACAACATTGTATCAGCGATTAGTGTTTTTTCACTGTTTATTCAACATCACGTGATTTTGGTGGACTCCTCCAGGGGGTGGTGTCAGTTTCACTGCATACACCTATAAAATAAGCATAACGTTTTGAAACATGTTGCAGCGTGATCAAGGGCTTTCCGCCCGAAACGCGTCGCTGGTTCTGTTAAAAATAAAATTCCATTTTGCTGACTTGTGATGGTCCGGTCCTCTTTCTTTGCTGGCGTGGAGGCGGTGTCTGCGAGCGCAGAGCAAGTTGCTGAGGAATCCCTGGTCTCATATATATATATATATACATATATTTATATATATATATATATATATATATATATATATATATATATATATATATATTTATTTATATATATATATATATATATATATATATATATATATATATATATATATATATATATATATATATATATATTACCTACTGGCGGCCGCCAGTAGGTAGTTATAGTTAGGATTGGCTACCATAGGAAATCCGCAACATTCTATTGGTAATAACTCTGGCGTCGGATGAGGAAATTGTGTGTAATTTTCCAAAATTTTGGCCAGCTCCTCTCCGCTCCTTCCCTGAAAGTTTCGGGGGGATTCGTGAAGTGGGGGCTGAGAAAAAAGGGGGGGTCCCAAAACGTGTTTTCTCCATGTTAATTTCCATAGGACGGTCTGACAAGTCTACAGCCCGAACGGCTGAACGGAATTACGGCAAACTTGGCAAAATTGTAGGGACTGGTACGCAGATGTGCCTTTGCTATATTTGCTGAAAATTGCTCCAGTGGTTTTTTTGAAAATTAACTTCAAAAACACATATATATCTATAGGCGTGCTCCTAGCGCTCACGGGTGCGCGTACCTGGGAGCGCACCCGGCGCACTACGGGAGTGCGCGAGCGGAAAGCTGATTGGCTGTCGGGTGTCTGTCAACATTCTAAACAGTCCGAAGAGTCCGCCATCTTGTGTCTCGGTAGAATCAAGACACAAGAGGTGAGAAAAGAAAGGGGGATATAATTAAAAGGGGGCAGAGTAGACACCCCCTGATCCCCTAGGTTATCTGAGGGGGGCCTAGAAGGACCCTGAAGGGCAAAAAAACGTTTGTTTTTTTTTTAAATTCGCGGGGTAAGCGTTGGGTGCCGGCCCGGGTAAGCTCTCCGGTACGCGCACCCTGAGTGTACCACGGGGATAAACAGTGTAAAAAAATAGAGTAAAAAAATAATGTTGAGTGTTTAGAGGAAAGTGATGCATTGCTGGAGTGTGTCACCAAAATGATGCAACTCCAGCAATGCATCCTTTCACATGGGGCCAGTCCCATGTGAAAGGGCCTGTGTCAGTCTTACGGCTGATGTTAAACAGGCGCAAGATTTGGACGCAACAGCGTCATAAAAGTGACGCAGTGATATCTCTTAGATTTTACTGCGTCACCTCTACAACCCTTTCTTGCGTCAATACACCCCTTTTGCATACATTACACCTGACGTAGGTATAATGTGGCGCAGGGGTTTACAAAGTGACGCAACAACCTAGATGCGTCACTTTGTAATTATGACTCAATAAGGTGCATTTTTTACAGCACTGGTGCGTCACAAAAAGTGATGCACCGGTGGCGTAAAAGTGACGCATGGCCTCATAAATGAGGCCTTCAGTCTTCTACTCATGCGTCATATTTAATGTATGACGCATTATGTCGCAAGTACTTACAGATACGTCAGTATTTCAGACGTATCTGTAAGCGCAAAAGTGATGTATTGCTGGAGTGTGTCACAAAAGTGACACAACTCCAGCAATGCATCCTTTCACATGGGGCAAGTCCCATGTGAAAGGGCCTTCATCAGTCTTACGCCTGCTGTGAGACAGACGCAAGATTTTGACACAACGGCGTCCTAAAAGTGACGCTGTGAAATCTCATAGATTTCACTGCGTCACCTTTACGACCCTTTCTTGCATCAATACACCCCTTTTGCATACATTACACCTGACGTAGGTATAATGTGGCACAGGGGTTTACAAAGTGACGCATCTACCTAGATGCGTCACTTTGTAAATATGACTGAACAAGGTGATTTTTTTACAGCACTGGTGCGTCACAAAAAGTGACACGCTGGTGGTGTAAAAGTGACGCATGGCCTCACAAATGAGGCCTTCAGTCTTCTACTCATGCGTCATATTTAATATATGACGCATTATGTCGCAAGTACTTACAGATACATTAGTATTTCAGACGTATCTGTAAGCGCAAAAGTGATGCATTGCTGGAGTGTGTCACAAAAGTGACACAACTCTAGCAATGCTTCCTTTCACATGGGGCCAGGCCCATGTTAAAGGACCTGTGTCAGTGTTACGCCAGCTGTGAGGCAGGTGCAAAAATGACTCTTATTTTTTCTTTCACTTTCTCTGTTTCTTCACTGCCTTACTTACCTGGTCTCACACTTACTTGTCTTTATCCAGTCTGTATCTTCACTCTTTCCAAAACATCACTGCTCTTTTCCTACTCTTCCACACCCCCGTTCCTTTACTACATTTTCTTTGCATATCCACATTCCACATGTTCACACTCCTCCTCGCTCTCCTTCCCCACACTCACCTTCTTTCAGTCCCCCTACTTACTTTCCCTTCTCCTCTCGTCCCTTTCTGTGCTTTCTTACTCATTTTCCTCTCCTTTATCAATGCACTCCACTTCACTTACTCTTTTTCATTTTTTTAAGAACACAGCTCTTTGATGAGAATTGGAGGTAGTTCTGAAAAGAACTTTTTTTTCTTCTTTTTTCTTTTTTAGAACAAAAACAAAAACAGGGAATAGGAAAATGCTCAACAGGAGCAAAAAAAACAAAAACAAATTTAGGGCTGGGAACGGCAGCGATGGTTCTCCAATGCTCGAACCATGAGCAGAACACTTTGTTCCCCATAGCAAAGTAGCTGATCACAGTATCTGCATTTAATAACGCCTTTATTAAAAGCAGGCTGAATGTTAGGAATCAGCTCTTGCGATCGCCCCCTCACTGAAGTAGTTGCTCCTCCGGTTGAAGTAGAGGCCCCATCACTGGGAACCTCTTGTGCCAGAGCCCTGACACTCTCCCGGGCAAAGTTCTGGGGGTGCCTTCTCTCGACATGGCGAATCGTAGTGGAGTTTCCAAAAGAATATTTCTTGGTGAGGTCAAACCGTGACAGGACAGTGTGACAAATCCTGCACTCCACCTTTGGAGCATTTACTTTTTTCTGGTCATTTGGAATGGAAAAAACTTCCATATGAAGTGTTCTTTTATTTTCGGCTGAGGAACCTCTTCATCAAGAAATTCATTTGAGTCATCTTCACTGCTGGATGGTCTGGCAGCCATAGTAATCCAAGATATTAATCCATCAAAGATCCGACAGCAGAAAGACAGGTCTTGCAGTCACAAAAGTGAAAGAAGAAGTGAAGGAAATGGGTGGGGATTTCATTATTTGTAAAAAAAACTGTTAGCAACCAATGAAAAGAGTTATTTTAAGGTCACATGACTTGACGCGCATACGCTGCGCGCACCGAAGCGCTTCCGGGGGGCTTATGCGGCGTGAACATAGGCGTTTTCGGGGGCGCTTACGCGGCGCGCCTAAGTGACGTTTCGATAGCTTTACGGAAATGCAAAATCATTTTCATTTCGTAAATCAAAAATACTGCTTTTATAAGTATGGTACTAAATGTCTTCCATTATTATTTACTTTTCATACATATTTTTTTTTTTACGAACGCAGAAATAGCGCTGTCGGTGCGCTCTCTGGAGAGCTTACCGGTGCGTGCACCCTGAGCGCTCCGGGAAAAAAAAAATATATATATATATACATTTAACAAATGTTTTTAAAAATATATATATATAATTTTTAAAAAAACAGCTAACAAAAAAAATAATCGTAGGTTACAAAGTCGATATACAAATGAATTAGCTTTTAAAAAAACTATGAAACTCACAAAAAAAAACATAGGTTTCACAAACATTATAGTTAGGAATTAGCTTTTAAAAAACCTTTGAAATTCACTAAAAAAACATAGGTTTCACAATCGTTATAGTTAGGAATTTGCTTCTAAAAAAACCTTTGAAATTCACTGAAAAAACCATAGGTTTCACACCAGTTATAGTTAGCTGAACAGTTTGTTCATACAAAACTATTGAAATTCCCACGTTATAGTTAGTTGGACTCACTATAACTCGCGCGGCCGCAATCCACTGCTGATGATGTCACATATTACATCATTCATGACATGGTCAGTGACATCACTGATGACATCACTGATGACATCTCTAATGACATCACTGATGACATCACTGATGACATCATTCATGGATATGATGCATCTCCTCACACTCTAATCTAACCTTTGATACACCCAGTGTTAAATACAAACTACTATTCCTGAAATTAATGACACACCAATACCAGTAACTACATACGCACTCACTGATTCCTAGGTCTACACACACACATCCACTCATTCACCCACAATCACTCATACATACTGACACTCATCAATACAACACTATAATATCCACTCATACACCTATACAGACACTTACATGCTGACACTCATCCACAAAGTTACTCAAACACCTAGTCAGTTATGCAAAGAATCAATCACACTCCCATTTCCTCAACTACAAACTTATACACACTAAACCTTACTTATTCAAACATATACTAACACATACTTACTCTCTTTTACAATCACCAATACAAGTACACATTGTTCCATACAGTCACTTACGCAATCACTGGCTCTGATGTTTAGTCATTTATATAAGCCAACTCTCACATGCACTGTGTTTTATATATGTACTTACATGGACATGTAGCACTGATATATCCATTCACTCAGCAACACACCCATGCACACAGTCAACCGCCCATACAGCTGTTTCTACATTCACTCTCAAACCCATATACCTAGTGAATGAACTGGTCACACATCTATGCACAGAGTCACACACCTCACAGCCACCCACACACATACTCACCCTCACATTCAAATACTTAGACAACCAATCAATAACCCATATAGCCACTCATATAGCTACTGATCTACGCATGCAGAAGCTTACACAACAACAGACATAATGATGCACACATTCAGACAGTTTAGTCACTAACCAATGCATTCAGTAAGACACATTTAATCACTCACTCATACAGTCAGTCACGCACCTACTAAATCCTTCATCCAGACACTCATACATACACTCATTCTTCAATATGTTAGACACATTTTAACTTTATAGGAACACACATTCACTGGATGATGTCATCAGTGATGTCATCAGTGATGTCATCAGTGATGTCATTTGAGATGTCATCAGTGATGTCATCAGTGATGTTACTGACCATGTCATGAATGATGTAATATGTGACATCATCAGCAGTGGATTGCGGGCGCGCAAGTTAGGGTGAGTCCAACTAACTATAACGTGGGAATTTCAATGGTTTTGTATGAGTAAACTGTTCAGCTAACTATAACTGGTGTGAAACCTATGGTTTTTTCAGTGAATTTCAAAGGTTTTTTAAAAGCTAATTCTTACTATAACAATTGTGAAACCTATGTTTTTTAGTGAATTTCAAAGGTTTTTTAAAAGATAATTCCTAACTATAACGTTTGTGAAACCTATGGTTTTTTCAGTGAATATATGTATATATATATATATATATATATATATATATATACTAGCAGCCCGCCCCGGCGTTGCCCGGGGCAGAAGGGGGCTGGGGGCAGCATTTAAAGTCTCTGTGCACTCCCGCCCGCCTCGCCGCCACCCCCACCGCCTGCCCCGACATTGCCCAGCCCGCCTCCCGCCCGACATTGCCCAGCCCGCCTCTTGCCTCCTGCCCGACATTGCCCAGCCCGCCTCCCGCCTCGCGCCTCGATCCGCTCGCCTCCCGCCTACAGCCTGCCTTTGCCTTACCTGGCCGCCCGCAACGTACTTCACCGCCACTCCTCGCCGCTCTTTGCCTCTCCATGAGCGGCCCACTCCAGACTCCACGCCACTCCTCGCCGCACGTCACCGCTCCTCCCCCGCATGTCGTCATGACGTCTAGGTCGCGGTCAGCGCTACGTCGCGGCCGGCGCTAGTTTTAGGGAACTACTTTGTTTTGAAATTTTTATTTTTTAATTTACGTTTTTTTTTTTTTTGTCGCCTATGTCCATCAACACACCCTGAGGATTCAAACAATGTATTGGGTGTGTAGATTGGCGCTGTGGTTTCCGTGTTTACCTTGCCAAAAGGTGCAAGTTCTCTCTTTATAATAGTAGTATAGATATATATATATATATTTTTTTTTTGGACTACACCTGAGACATGTTTTTTGACAAAGTAATTGGACATTAATTCAAGTCCTCAAGAGGGATCAATCTAATTCTTTCCTTTGAAGTTATTCTTCCTTTTTATTTATTCAACTGCATCATTTTGTTTTTCCACCCCAGCCAGAAGAGGAAGCAGCCAGGCTCCCCTGATCAATCACAACATTGTAATGCAGTGCTGTGATTGGTCTAAGCGCCGTGGTTAGGAGCTCAAATAAGGAATGGGGGCCTGGGACGGTTCTCCACCCAGGCTGTAATGCAGCCTGCATGGAGAACCTGCAAAGTGTGCATGACTGTTTGGCAGGCCCGAGAGGGACGGTCAAGAATTCATGCTCACTTTACAGAATTGCCACCACTCCTTCCCCTGCTCTGCGGGCACAGCAGGCCCACCCTGCAAAGACCAGGAACAAATAGAATGATAATAACATCCAGTTATTATCATTGTATTTTTCCTTCATTTCCACTGCTAAAAGCAGTGGGGGCGACTCTCCTCCGCCTCAGAGCAGTTGCCGTCACTGGTGGAAGAGGAGGAGACATCGGCCACAATTGACTTGTTACTGGAGACGTTCTACAAAATGCTGCATATTAATTTGATTTTGCCCAATATCCTCGGGAGGACTAAGGTGAGAAAGCGCTTTCTTGCTTTATCAAGTGCAAAGAGATGCGCCTTCCCAAAATGGTGAGCGGGACTCGATTAAAGACTAGAGCTGTATGTCTGCACAGGAACCTGAGTGCAACATGTGTCATTGTCATGTTCCTCCTGCAACATAGCTTCCAGCGTTTCATTTATCCCATGGATTGCTTTTCTCACCTGTCTGTATCCCAGCACCTCATCAGTCATAGCTCGGAACAACTGACCAACAGCAAGTCCTGTGTTTTACTACATCAGGATCCTGGCGCTGCAAGGCAAGCACTGTCACTAGCTTCGCTCCTTCAATGACTTATACACAGGGCTCTGATGGTGGACGGCATATGATAAATCTGTCTTCACTACAACTGTGTTCCACCACTCTACCAATCTTCGGACCCTTCCCCCGATCTATACTCCTTTTTTTCTCCCTTTCCTACCTAAAGCAAGGCCAGCCACATAGACATTATTTAACCCCAGAACACTGTGGGTTCAATTCAACGAGAAATGAAAAGGTGCACGCCTGGCTTTGCTAGTTTAAATACCTGAGGCAGAAAATACGCATAAGATTTACAAAATGGAATGCACCTATTTCAATGCGTGCATCCAAAAAAGGTGCTGGGTGAATGGGTAGTGAATTGTGGCTTGCACCTTTGGAAATGCAGCCCTCATTTGGGGCGTTATGTCCGGGCCCTGCAGAACGTAAGACTTAATGTACTAGTAGGTGACACTAGTGATGCACATCCATGGTGTCCCTAGTGCAGGGTACATTGTGCACTTCCTCAAGAGTTACCTATTACTCCCGTTGGCAGCTGGCCTTTCTGTGGAGATATGCACCCCCAGCACGACCTCACTTCACTACTCGGTGTTCGCCCTTTCAGAGAGAAAATCGTTTAACGTCTCTTCCGATGAACTTTTTCTGGGGTTAGTTATCACCGGATCGGAGGGATATATCAACTTCCATCAACTTTACATTTTCCCTAACAGCGAATAGATGCGAGTGCAGTTTTTATTGTAGTGGAAGGGATACAAGCAAAAAATAAATGTATTGAGAACTGAAATTAAATTTTGTTCATATATTCACATCTTCCGCTTTCCAAACAATGGATGGAGTGCATGAATTTCATCGATGACTGCGCCATTGTGCTCTCGTAGCCAAGCAGTTATGCAGCTAGTGGCCATATATGCTATGAAAGTGATTGCAAAAAACGGGCAAAATTGCATACCGACATTGTGTGACCACTGTTTTATTCTACCAACCGACCTATGTGCTAATAGGTTCAGTGGCGGCCAGCACGGATCTGGGGTGGTGGGTGGTTAGGGGTGGGGTGAGGGAATAAGGAGGTATAATTAAAAAAAAGAATTTCAGTAACCTCCTCTGTCCCACGTTGTCACCCTGCCGAATAGGAAGCAGGGCTGCTCCCCTGAGCCAATCACAACGCTGCAACACTGGAATACAATGCAACATTGTCATTGGCTCCCCTGAACCAATCACAACACTGCATTGTGATTGGTTGGTCTGAGTGCCGTGGTTCGACTCTCAGAGAGGGACTGGGGGCCTGGGCATGTTCTCTATGCAGGCTCTAATGCAGCCTCTAATGCAGCCTGCATGGAGACTAGCTGGGCCTTTATGATCTCAGCGGCCCGAGGCATGGCGCTGATGTCTAGGATTATGAGCTAGGTAGACATCTTAATTTTTGCAACCTCACATAATATATAATTGAGAATCTACATAGGCTCTATAACTTTGTTAGGACACTTCCCCTGAGGACATCTTGCTCACCCCCGACTTCTGGGCAGCTGCTGTGCTCCACGAGTCCTCCCGCTGCCACATCTGCCATCGTTGCAGTCGCCGAGCGGAGGACTCGTCATCCCACCACCCCCTGCGGCGGCGCAGCCAGGGAAACGTCATCCAAGCGCCTAGAGGTGCTATGAACTCAGCGAGACCCCGGCAGAGTGTGTTAAGCTCTATAACTTTGTTGGGACACTTCCCCTGAGGACATCTTGCTCACCCCGACTTCTGGGCAGCTGCTGTGCTCCACAAGTCCTGCCGCTGCCGCATCTGCCATCGCTGCGGTCGCCGAGCGGAGGACTCGTCATCCCACCACCCCCTGCGGCGGAGCAGCCAGGGAAACGTCATCCAAGCGCCTGGAGGCGCTATAAACTCAGCGAGACCTCGGCAGAGCGTGTTAATCTCTATAACTTTGTTGAGACACTTCCCCTGAGGACATCTTGCTCACCCCGACTTCTGGGCAGCTGCTGTGCTCCACGAGTCCTCCCGCTGCCGCATCTGCCATCGTTGCGGTCGCCGAGCGGAGGACTCGTCATCCCACCACCCCCTGCAGCGGCACAGCCAGGGAAACATCATCCAAGCGCCTGGAGGCGCTATAAACTCAGCGAGACCCCGGCAGAGCGTGTTAAGCTCTATAACTTTGTTGGGAGACTTCCCCTGAGGACATCTTGCTCACCCCGACTTCTGGGCAGCTGCTGTGCTCCACGAGTCCTCCCTCTGCCGCATCTGCCATCGTTGCGGTCGCCGAGCGGAGGACTCGTCATCCCACCACCCCCTGTGGCTGCGCAACCAGGGAAACGTCATCCAAGCACCTGGAGGCGCTATAAACTCAGCGAGACCCCGGCAGAGCGTGTTAAGCTCTATAACTTTGTTGGGACACTTCCCCTGAGGACATCTTGCTCACCCCCGACTTCTGGGCAGCTGCTGTGCTCCATGAGTCCTCCCGCTGCCGCATCTGCCATCGTTGCGGTCGCCGAGCGGAGGACTCGTCATCCCACCACCCCCTGCGGCGGCGCAGCCAGGGAAATGTTATCCAAGCGCCTGGGGGTGCTATAAACTCAGCGAGACCCCCTCCTCGCGTGAGCGAGCGCGGAGCGAGCCGGGCGAAGCCCAGGTCAAGGGCGGGCCGGTGGAAGCCCGTTAGAGACCATTTGAGTCCGGGCTGGGCCCCCTCCCTAACTCCTACCCCTAACCTCGGTTGGCTGAGTGGCAGTATGTACTTACTTTACATATTTTATACATTTTTGATACAGTCACTCACTGCATAGACTAGTGACCTCTCCTGGGAAACAATGTCTACCCGTGGGAGCAGAAGTAAAACAGCTGTGGGGGGACCCTATCAACGGGCACCTTGGACAACTTCATCATAAGGGCCAATACTTTCATAGACCAAGGGATTAAATTAATGGAGCGCAGGGTATCCCAAGACCTTGCCTTGGCAAAGAAAAGATCGTCTTTGGGCCACTTTGCAACGGCTAAAACCCCCGAACAATCTAAGGCTGTGGGTCTTATAGATATCCAGGCAGATGTTCATGTTGATAGATGTAGTCTGCCCAATATGGTAGACCTTTCAGTGTCTCACCTATCATGTGTCTCTCATTTAAGCACTGACTTGGAAAAAAAAACGGAATTAGTTACCAGTATCTCTCAGGAAGACCCGAGCGCTACCACATTGAGGGGCAGGAGGGAGGATGCCATCCCTAAAGTACGAAAAAAAGACAAAAAAGTGAGGGGAAGGGGACGACATCAGAAAAAGATTACTGGGGTCCCTGCTCAAAAACCACATATAGATCATGACCCTCATGGTAATGATGTTATAATAGAGGCCGGGAGTATAGGGAATTTAGAAGGTTCAAATAGCCTGGTTAGGGAAAGTGCCAGTGGGGATGCGGCTGACATCCAACTCTTAACGAAGATAGAAGAGCTTTTTAAATTTTACCTCTCTCCTATCGAGAAAAAATTATCCTACATTGAAAAACAACTAGCCGATCTCTGCACCATGCCTAAAAACCAAAAACCACCCGGGGCCCAAAAAGCAGGGGGTATCAAACCAAGTAGTAACAATGCCACAGTACAAGCTCCTAAAAATCCTCCACCACTAGTGGTGAACACCAACCCCAACCCAGCCTTAGTCGCTGAGAAGATAGTTGAAAAGAAAGATAAAACCAACACATGTCCCAATCCGCCTCGTGAGGGGGCCACTCCACCCAGGGCACACAGCACGCAGCCAAAGGGAAATAAAAATAGCGGAGCGCCGGCCAGAGGAAGAGTGGTGAACCTCCCCCCTGAGGTTACACCTTATGTGGTGGTTATGACGGGGGTCCCGGACTTGGAGGTTCCCGGTGAGGAAGCTAATTGTTCGTAACTCAACAAGGTCCGACATTGGCGTAACCAAAATCGGCCTTTACCCCCACGTCGTTTAAGTAAGATCCTGACGGTGCGGAGGGTGTCATGGCTGGGCCACCAGAGGAAAACTGTTCAGAGAGATTGTGTGCTGATTAATTTTGCGGATCCCTACACTGCTGCCCATGTCTGTTCATGGGACACCCAAGATAGGCTTGAGGGTATAGCTACCAGGCGACTTTCCTTCTTTTATCCCCCTAGGAGTGGCCCCACTCGGGACCATGCAGTTGATAGTAACTGGTATAGAGCAGGGCATCGAGATTGGGGTCGGGAAAGGGGGCCGTGGGGGGAGCAGCCAACCACAGAGCCAGCTTTTAGGGATGATTGGGGTGGCTTTCCGATCATAAATAGGTTTAGTTGCCTGGATATGGTCGATTCACATTCAAAATCACCAAGTCTCTTAAATAAGGGGAAAGTGGTTCCTATAGCTGCCAACAATCCTGATAATGGGAAAGTGGACCCTATAGCTGCCAACAATTCTGATAGCAGCAGGATTATAACTGCCATATGTAGGAGAGTAGGGTCTGCAATCCTATGATCACCCCAGATTTTTGCTTTTTGCTTCACTGGTTTATGATTTCTCTGGCTGTGGGCCTGCTAATCAGACCCACAGCCTTGCTGTTCTCTCACTAAATTGACACGTGTACCTTAGGTGCATTTACCAATTGGTACTGGGCCACCTTATCAGACCCTGTAACTCAGGGCATAGGTGTCCCCAGGGCCTACCAGGGGCTGCAGCATGTATTATGCCACCCCTGGCTGGCCATCTAAATTTGACACAACTGGCTGCACGACAGCTGGGGCAAGGTGGTGTAATCACCCTTTGCTGTAGATATAGTATACCTATATCTAACCCTAAAATGGACACACAGATTCCTATCAGTCACTCCTATGGCAGGCCTTGACAATCCTGAAGGCAGAGTGCTTGGAATCGTGTGAGATGGTGCTCTGGCATGAGCTGAGCCCGTTTGCAGCTTGCGGAACCAAGTCCTAATAGCTGTTCCATGATAATGCGTACCATATACTCTTCAGTGCATTATAATCCTCGCGGTTAAATGCTATCTTTGGTATCGCTTTATCAAAACATGTCGAGTAAGGTGTCATACGAATTGGAATACTAACCCCTCGCCAATTCTGGCGACGGGGTTAGCATTCCACCCTTCTAGAGGGACACGACATGTATGTAACTGTGAACCCGGGTTAAAGTTAACTCGAGCCTCAGCATCACAAAATGGATGCTGCCACCACAGACACAAGTCTGACCCCCTGCAGCTGGGAGTCTTTCCAGCGAGGGTAGCTTGGACAAAGGGTTTCCTGTCAGGGGTGGTGCTAGCACCATCCCAGACAGGGTTTTGTGTATCCTGGGTAGGCAGGGCTTTACAGGAAGGTGACTGCAAGTGGCACCCCGGTGCTCACTACGCATCTGCCGGCTAGAACCAGTTCCAGGGGCACACCAGCCCCTGAGCTGGAGAAAGTCCGGCATGGGAGAGGGGTGTAACCACCCCCTTCCTGGTCCCACCCCTAGGGCAGGACCTAGTCGCGTACCCACCCCTTTCTTTAGGATAAAGGCAGGAGCGGGGACCCTTCCAAATTAGATCATCTTTGAATCAAGAAACTACTTTCTACGAAAGGAACTCTCGACTTCTTCTCAAGATTTCTCCCTTGTGACTAAGGAGTAGTCACCCTGCATCCACAGGCACCATCTAAGAACACTGCGGTTTGCTGCACGTCCTTCCTCCGGAATCCGACCGACCAGCACAAGGAGACCCGGCTTCCCTGTCACCTCTGACCTCTACCTACCTCTACAGCTAAGCTGAGAACCGTAGGTGCGACGAGACCTCGAGGGACCGGCCATCATCAGAACTGCACGACTTCTATCCAGCACAACCGCCGAAGGATCCTCTGGTGAGTGCTTTGGGGTCCGAGAAGCCCCGACCCTGAGCAGCTCCAGCACCGAAGTCCAGCCCCCCAGCATCCACGAGATCTGCGTGGGGCCCTTCTGCTTTTTGCTGCTCACTGCGTTGTCTGGCTACTAGCCCGCTGGCTTGTGGCCTTCCCGACGACGACCGACGACAACAACACTGCTGGTCTGGTTGCTCCAGACTGGCCCTTGCTCCCTTCCAAAAGAGGAGCACCCCGGACGCTCCTGGTCCACTCCAGACGCCATTTTAGGTCCACCGCGTGGGCTTGAATTTGCCAAGACTTGTTGCCCCAATCCTGGGTCCAGCGACGTCGACAGCAGCAACCATCGTGGGACAGCTTGCACCTCCATCCTGGTCCCCGACAACGCCTCCTGGTCCGTGAGACTGCAGAGCCCAGCGTCGCCCACTCACCTGGTCGAGGTGACTCCATCCGGTGCCATCCTGGTGCCCATCTGATCACTGGCTAGTGATTCAGGACTTGGTCCCCTCTGCTTACAGGTGTCTTCCATCTTCGATCCAGGCTTGGATCCACCGAAAAATCTTCACTGGTCGCCTGCCAGCAACTTCTTCTTTCAGGCTCCTGGTTCGTCAACGAGGGTTTCCGACGACACTTGAACCCTATGCAGCCACAGCCCCTGGGCTAGGTAAACCGAGTACTCCGGTGCTCCAGCGTAGAACAACTCTCTAAGTGCCTAGATCCACTTTCGTTTTTGACCTACCTAGTCGGGTTGGCCCGAGAACACTAACTTTGCTTTTACTAGCCTCCATAGACTTTGTCCCGCATCCCGCATGAGACTGCACACTCTGCACCCGAGTCCCCTAGGCCTCCTGCTAGTAATCTGAAGGTTCAGTAGTCAAGTCCTAGCGATTCCAAAGCCTATTAGTCCAGTACTTACCTGCTAGTAATTTCGCATTCCACTTTTGTAGTATATGGTTTTTCGTGCCCCTCGGGCATTTGTGTAAATTGTGCAACTTAAAGTATGTTCGTAAGAGTTTTGTTGTGTGCTTAGTACCCTGTCCTCATAAAGAGTACAGGGCTGTTGTGATCTAAATAAATACACTGTTTATTTTCATAACAACTTGTGTGGTGTCCTTTCACTGGTGTTCAAGGGGTATATGTGATGGTATAACAGCTGGCTTAACACGCCCTCTAGAGTCTAGCCTAAAGACTGCTCTTGTCCATGCTACTAGGATAGCTGGTCTATCGGTTGACTTACAACCAATCATCAATAAGGGTTGTTTGGACTGATACATAGTGATCACTAGAATAGTGAGCACTGCATATCAGGCCAACTTCTCACACCATACAAATAAAGTTCTTGGGGGGCAACGGTGACAGCAGTTTACCCCCGAAATTAGCTAGTTCTTTAGAAGCTATTAGCTAGCCTATTCCCTGTGCGCAGGGTTGGAATAATGGGGTTACCCCTGACCTGTCCGTCACAGGCCATAGGGTTATCCATTTGCTATCCTGGAATGTGGCTGGGTTGCAAAAAAAGATGGTCCTACCAGAATGGAATGCGTTTATCGAGAAGTTCGATGTATGCATGTTCCAAGAAACCTGGAGCTTGCACCCAGTGCACAAATCCGGTTATGCAACCTTTTTCTTGCCCGCATTAAGCTGTGGGAAGGGCTGACCAGCGGGAGGCTTACATGTCTGGGTAAAAATTGGATTGAACTGGGATGTTACCACCCACTTATCAGCGAGTAGGGATATTTTACACCTTTCATTCGCAGGGCCCAATAAGGGGAGTAGGATAGATCTATTTAATATCTACTCTAGAGGGACCCCCGGGGGATCTAACCTCATGCACATTGGTGACCCTAGAACAGGTATTAGCCAAATGCCCCCCAACTACTAAAATCATTGTGGGAAGGGATTTTGATTGTACTTTCAAACCCCCTTCTAGGGACGATATCCTGGGCATAGAGGAGGAGGATTCTAGATGGTCTATTCCAGCCCTGTCATTAGCCCCAATCAGAAAATGGTCAGCAAGGGCAATTCAGATCAATGCCCTGACCATGGAATTCAACTTAAGAGCGCTAAATGGTAGGACAACCTCTGACCGCGCTGGAACGATGACCTTTAACAGGCTTAATGGCCCGTCTAGAATAGACTACATCTTATTGGATGTCACATTGTGGTGCGATCTAATAGACATGGAGGTAGTACCTTCGCAGGATAGCGACCACAACCCCTTATGTATGAAGCTAAGGTGGGGTAAATCAAAGGGAAGTGGGAATAAAGTCCCCTTGAGGACAACCAATGAGGTCGTCCCCTATAATGGCAATCGCAGGCTGAAATGGGATAAGGTTCAATTCCAGGAAGAAAATCTTGAGAGGATTAGGGCGCACGTAGCAGATCTGACTGTAGAGCTGGAGGATCTTGAACTGGAAAATGGTAGTGCCCAGGGGCCGTCCTTCTCCTTGGCTTATAAAAACGCAATAGAGGAAGTAGGACAATACTTTTTAATCCAGGGTAAAAGTGGTAGAGTGAAAAACAAACTGGTCAAATCCAGTAACCCGTGGTACTCGGACCAGTGTAAGGTAAAAAGGAAGGAGTTAACAGTTGCCCTGCTTAAAAAGAATCCCTCACTAGTTAGAGCGGCTAGGAAGGATTATGCGAGGGTATTAGTGTTGGCCAAACGAGAGTGGGTGGAACAATATTGGCAGGATTTTAAATCCGCAGCCTATAAGAAGAATGCCATGCTGTTCTGGGAACTGATTAACAAGGCTAGGCAGCAAAGCACACCACCTAGCGCTAACCACATAACAGAACAACAATGGTATTCCCACTTCTCTGCACTGTATGGCGGGATAGAAGTGATATGTTCACCTCCCTTAGACCCCGATATTAGGGCCCAATCCCCCCTGGTGTTTGAGGAACCATTTCTGCCCTCTGAGGTATCATTGGCCATTAGACATCTGACCCAGAGGAAGGCAGCTGGCCCTGATGGGATTCCAGGGGACCTCCTTTTGGACGAACCTGTAGCCTGGGTCAGACTTATTGCCTTAATATTGAATTTGATCTCCAAGGGCTACCCTGTGCCAGATTCGTGGAAGGGAGCAGAGGTGGTAACTGTGTATAAAAAGGGCGCCAGAGATGACCCTGCCACTTACAGACCGATCAGTCTGATAGATGTGATCCAGAAGGTGGTTGGCAGGGTCATCATCTCCAGGGTGGGTGTCTGGATGGAAGAGGAGCATGTCATTTCTCATTTCCAAGCAGGGTTTCGACAAAAGGTGGGCACGATGGACCTGGTCTTCCGTTTTTTTGCGATATATTGGAAGGCTGTGACCATCAACAAGGGTAGTCTCTAACTGGCATTCATAGATCTCAAAACGCATTCGACCTGGTCCCTCGTGCAAGGCTGTGGGATATCCTGGAGAAGATGGGCTTTCCAGGGCCATTTTTGGGATTTATTGTGAAGCTCCACGAAGGGAATTATGCGAGGATTAGATGGGGCACCCAGGGACAACTGACAGAGAGGGTGCCCGTGAGGAGCGGAGTCCGTCAGGGATGTGTTATGGCGCCGACCCTGTTCTGCCTCTTTGTGAACGGAGTGGTGGACCACCTGAGGGAGGAAGCGGCAGATGCGCCATCCCTGGCGGGGGAAAAAACACCTACCCTACTCTTCGCGGACGACCCCATCTTGATCTCTAAATCCCCCACAGGCCTTCAAAAGCTCTTGGACCATTTTAGTGTGTTTTGCACTGACAGAGGCCTCACCATCAACACCTCTAAAACAAAGCTTATGGCCATTTCACCCTCCAAGAGATTTAGGAACAATGTTTCGCTAAATGGTGTCCCCTTGGAGTTGGTAGATTCCTTCGACTATTTGGGTGTTAGGGTATATAGCCGGATGAATTGGAAAGATCACTTGGCCAAAATGCTATTAAACCATAAAACAGTCTCAGGGGTGGTCTTGAGGGAACAGCGGGAGTCGACGAGTAAACCTGTGGCACCGACTCTCGCAATCTATGAAGGCCAAGTATTACCGGCTGCCCTATACGGATCTGAGCTGTGGGGGTTCGAGAACACTACGGAGTTAGTTACATCTGAAAACAAGTTCATGAGAGATCTGGTGGCCCTCCCAGTTTCCACCCCGCTAATCCCACTACGGCTAGATTTGGGTAGGCGCCCCCTTAAAGACATAGTGCGCTTGCGCCCACTACTTTTTTGGGTGCGACTGAGAAGGACCCGGGAGCTCCACAACTATGCAGCAGCTCTAGATGAACTTATTCTGCTCAATACGGGTAATAAGATCAAGTGGCTGTGCAATCTGAGGCAGCTGGTTGTACAACTGGGCTTGAGTGAATCATGGATGAGCCAAACACCGCCTCCCAAGTTAGTGATCAAGAAGCTCTATTGGGACTGGGTCCAGGAGATGGCCACATGCAGAGGTGCAGGGGGTCCTCTCTCTGAGCGGTTCCTCGAGATCAAATGGACAAGGAAACTTGAACCCTTCCTAGACTTCATAGGGAAACCTCTGGATAGATCACTTTATCTAAAACTTAGGCTCGGGACCCTCCCGGTGAAGGATTTCACCTCCGGGTGGAATAATCTAGGTGGTCTATCAAAAGCCTGCCCTGGTTGTGCAGCCCCCAACGAGTCTGTGGCGCATTTTCTCTTTGCCTGCCCGGCATATAGGGTTGCCAGGAAGATATGGTTAAAACCATTATGCAAGGGACTGGGCCTTAGGTGTCATAAAATGGCCCTACGTGTCCTCTGCACCGACACGTCCTCTACTGCTATGGTGTGTGAGGTAGCTAAATACTTGGGTAGTGCATGGCAGACACGTATGAGGAGGGCCAACCCCACCCCCCATTCAACCTAACTGCCAGATGGCCCCCTGGTAGGATGTTTTCATGGTTTTCATGTATCTTTTTTAGTGTATATTTTATTGATTTTAGAATTTGGGTAGTATGTGATGCTGTATGTATACAAGGATTGGTGGGTTCTTGTTTTTTATCTTTTTAATTGTATTGTATAAATTGCATACTTTTATAATGAATTTTTTTATCGAATAAAGTACATCTACTACTACAGAATCTACATAAAGGGAGTAAAATGGAAAAACAAAAGCAACTGAAAGAAAAAAGTAAAGGAAGATGCTTCATAGATTTTTTTAAATGATAGACGGACATGCCAAAGTGCATTCCCAGATTAACTGATCTACAATAAAGCCTAGGGTCATCATGACGAATAGCCTGAGTAAATGTGGCTTTATTTCTCCACCCCTGAATTTGATTGTGGTTATTAACCTCAGGGCTGAGGAGAAGTTGGCCTATTATGAGTTGGACTGTGAAAGTTCACTAAGAAATCAATAATTATCAGGAGTCTGAAGTTCCAGGCCTAATTCCTCTGGTAATTCATATCATGGCGAAATGGGTTAGTACACTTCAGCAATTGGCTCTCTTGCACTATGAGTGATAGAATTATGCCTGATCACGTGCACATCCACCAAAAAAGCAGTTCAGTGCCACGTCCACCAAAAGTTCAGTGCCATGTCTCATGCCAATCTGTTCTTTGCTATCTTTTGTATTCACTTTCTTTTTTGCATCATTTTTCATTTCTGTTTCCATTCAAATATGCATACAAAGCTTTACATGGCAGCATGTTATCTTTTGTTTTAACTTTTACATTCAATTAAAAAATAAATAAATAAATTGCAGGCATGTTAAAGCCAAAACTATTGGCTTGGCCAGTGCTTGTTGTAAAACGAAGCAAGACTCTTATTAGCAGTGTTTTCCACCTCGAGTCTCCCACTGGTGGAAAACCTGCAAAGACACCAAAGAGCATAAGACAGGAGGGGCTCTCGTTTTTAGGAGCTCACGGGGACTAAATGTCTGATTTGTTGGTAATAATGAGATGCACAATTACGGCAACATAATCAGAGGTGCATGATGACATTTCCCTCTGCTCATGTTTGTTTTAATTGCGCAAACACTAATCATCACTTGAACTGGTGCATTACCTCTCACGTTGATTTTCTGCAAATGCCAATCATGCGGGAAGCTAATGATGTTCTTGTGACATTATCAGGCAAAGGGTAAATTTAAGGTGGAACATAAATTGCAGAAGACGATCGACTGCTTTATTTACACAGACATTTCCACTCTGCCAATCACGCTGTGTTTTTTCTCATCAGATGTTTCTTATCCTGATTGCCTGTGAAATAGAAATGTCTACACAATTGATTTTGGGATTCAAGGACATATTGGATGGCCGTGACATAGACAAGACGGCCAGGACCTTGATCAATGTCACATGTTGACCGCCTGCAGACATTATGTGATATCTTTTTGAAAATACATGGCTCCTGATGGCTGCTTTAGGGAACTGAGCACTTTTGTCACTTTCAGAAGAGAGAAAAACACTGGTAGCAAAGCTTGTAAACAAATGCTTGTGATCAAGTAAATACCTTGATGGGGCTGGGGGCAGATAACTCGCATCCAAGATGGCTGCTTGAGCCGAGAGCTCCCCCGTCTCACATAACTATCCAGCATTAAATCCTGTGTGCTGCACAAATTTTGGTGGCCCAAAATGGACGGACTGAGCCCCAAGATTGCAGCCGACCACAAACATCGAAGATTCGGGTCTCTGGCCTCCCCCCTTCTCGCTACCCGGTCTGCGTGGGCTCAGCGCACTGGAGGCGGTGAGAGCGGCGGAGCAAAGTCAGTCCCTGTGAGCCGAGGCTCGGACTCGGCTGCTGGTCTGGCCACGCGGAGGCGGCGGAGACCGATCCTGTGTGCGGTGAGGGGAGCCGGGAGTGTGATCCCCCTCGCTGCCGGTAACCGCTGGTTTGCACGGGCGGAGTGCGGACCTAGTGGCAGCCTGCGAGACGGCGGTGCCCCGTGGAGACCTGAGCGCGCCCCCGACGGGGCCTGGAGAGCGCCCCCTGCATGACCTTGGCCCTGGTGCGGGAGCGCCGACATCGCGTCTGCGGGAGGAGGAGAGGTAACGGGCGAGACCCCAGGAACGGAGGTGCCCTGATAGCAGGCTGAAATTGCATTGTCCCGAGGGGAGCTCAACGATCCCCTTCCCCAGGCGGTGGTCAGGAGTGGCGACGCCATCATGAGGTGAGGAGCTACGGCGTGGAACACAGTCCAAGAGTGGTGATAAAGAGGAGAAGGGCACTGTAGTCACGTCACAGTGGCTGGACATTACCGGGTCCCAGGGTCTACGCAGGGCCCCAAATGACCCCACCCGCCAGTAGGGACGAATGGAGGTGCTGCCGCTTGGGGTGAGATGCTCGGGGAAGCCGCAGTTGGGATTGCACGGTGCTCAGCGCCACTTACCTTACACCACAAGCATTGGTACTGCCTGGTACCCTGCAGCACTGTCGCATAGCCCTACTTAACAAGGACGCAACTGGGTAAAGAGTGAGGTGGACCGCTGCCGGCACATTTGAAAGCACGAAGAGCCGAGTGCGGTGATTACAGCGCAGGGGTCCTGATTGATGTCCTGTTGATCGGCGACTCTACTCGTTCTGCTGAGGGGCAGAGATCAGCACACGTGTATCGCGATGACCTTCCCCGGCACTACGAGTGGCAGTAATCGCTGATTGAGTGCCGCTGGAAGGGGCCGCCACCTCTATACGGAGAGTTATATTTCAACGTGGTATCTGCGGCGACGCCTGCAATTGGATACCACCGGCTCTGCTGCACCCCCATGGTAAGGGTCCACACGACAACAACTCGATGGGCCGGGTGGACAGGAACCAACCTAAGTTTACGTTTGACCCTAAGAGGCCCAAGCCTAGCGAGACCGCACTGGAGGGAGGGCCTGGCGAATCGGAGTCGACTGAAGAATGCCCACAGCAGGATATCTGCAGCTTATGCTCGCCATGGAGAAGAGTTTGCAGGGAGGGATCGCCTCCTTGGGAACAAAGATGAACGCGCTCACCTATCGAATGGAGCGTATGGCAGAGAGGCTCGATAAACATGCAGAACGTATTGACATGTCCGAACGACGCCTGACGGACGTGGAGGAGGCTCATTCCACCCTGGACACAGAGCACAGATAGTTGGGCGGGGTGATCCAGATCTTACAAGACAAGACGGAGGATTTGGAGGCCCGCTCTCAAAGATGCAATCTCCTCATCACTGGCCTTCCAGAAACCACCCAGACCAGGAATATGGAGCTGTTCGTAGAAACCCTTCTGAAGAAGTTGCTGGGGGGCACAGCTTTTTCTGGAATGTTCTTGGTTGAGAGGGCTCATCGGTCCCTGGGTCTGAGACCGAAACCTGGGGCACCTCCTCGGCCCATAAATGCGAAGCTGTTAAACTAAAGGGACCGTGATGTGGCGCTCAAACTGGCCAGAGAGAAACAACAACTACAATACGAGGGATCTGTAATCTCATTATTCCCTGACTTTATGGCAAAAGTTCAAGAAGCGAGACGTCAGTTTATACCAATGAAGCGGCAGCTCCGTGATATGGGAACTGACTACGCGATGCTGTATCAACCGGCAGAGGAGGTACATGATTTTCACAGACCCTAAGGCGCTCCAGAAGGCCCTTAAGGAATGGCGCAAGGAACAGCGGTCTTCCCCGGATAGAGCACTGCTGGAGGAAGCTCCAAGAGGTTCCCTGGATGAGCAGGACTAGTCATGGCGCACAACTTTAGATGGCTGAGCATTAGTGTGGACTGTTGGGGGGCTCAGGTAATAATACGGAAGACTGTGTGATGTGTGCTGGCCTTTGTTAGTCCTGCCCCGTGGAAGTCCCCGCATGGCTTGGTAATGGGAGGGTGCGGGGGGGAGATACAATTAACCTGATACTCAGTGGCTTACAAATCTGACGCTCATGCTGCTTTAAAGTTATGATGTATATCGCACAATGAGGTGACGCTATATGCAATTGTATTACTTACAGGCCCCTGGGTGTGGAGGGGACCATTGGTCGAAGGGGTTGGAGTTACCGCAGCACATGAAGCACTGTAGCAGTGTTCATGGTGATGGCACGGGTTAAGATACACGCATGATTGGAAATGTGGCACACGATTTCTGTTCGCTGTGAGACGGGGGTTGGGTGACCTCAGGACATCGAAACAAATTGTATTTTTTCTGCCAGTGTGAGTTACACTGCACTAATGTTTTTGTTAGATGTTCCAGAGGGATGTGGAAAGGAGGGCTCTGGGTTTTTTGGGGGAGGGCGGGTTTCTGCGACCAAGTTGGGGTTGGACATGCGTGGGAGGGCACTGGGAGGGGAGGGTTGCAATAACTTTTTGTGTCATTTGAGGGGGGAAATTGTGTGGTTTTCTTTGGCTTTTGTTGGTTTTTTGGCACAGAGGCGACAGGGCATGATACGATCACATATGTACAAGACATCTCGCTATGCCACAAGTGCACTCTAGACACACTGATGCTGATGACCTGGAATGTTAGAGGTCTTAACGATCACCGCAAGGTCAGGAAGGTCATACACTACCTCTCCAGACATAGAGTTGATGTTGCGCACTTACAGGATACGCACCTCCACCTGGACAGTCCTATATTTTGTTCCAGGGTTTTTTGGGGTAATGTCCACACGACTGGATTTACCTCACATGCTAGGGGTGTACTGATGTGGGTTAACCCTAAGGCCTCATTGACACTGATGCCGCTGGAGACGGACAGGGAGGGGCGCTACATTATCTCTAAATGCTGTGAGAAAGGCATTGAGATCTGTATAGTGAATACGTACAGTCCTAACCATGACCACCCTGCCTTTTATTCCGATTTGACAGCTAGAGTTCTGGATCCCACATGGGGTTCTGTCCTATGGGGGGGTGAATTTAATATGACAAGACAACCCAGTATAGACAGATCGGACGGCCCTGATAGACGCCCCTCGGCCTCGACCAGGATGCTAGATGCGTCAATGACACGACTGGACCAGTGCGATGTTTGTAGGCATCGAAACCCAACTCAGGGAGGCTATACTCACTACTCTGCACCACATAACATTCACACTAGGATAGACTACTGGCTGGTCTCTATTCACTTAACTCACAATATTCGAGCCTGCACAATATTGCCACGTGCCTACTTGGATCACTCACCACTACTATTGACTATCGCCACTCCCAAGAAGCGTATCCCCCGTTTGCATGGCGATTCCCACCTTATTCTCTACTAGACAACTCCTTTAAGGAGGAACTAGCCACGTCCATAGAGTTGTTTTTTGACACCAACGTGGGCACAGTTGACTCATTTCAAACGGTTTGTGAAGCCTTTAAGGCGTACATCAGAGATATTGCCATCTCCAAACATTCGGGGGTACTCAGATCAATTAGAGGTTGGCTGGAGTCCCTGGAGAAAAAACTAAAAGAGCTAGAGACGCGGCACCTAATAGACCAAAGTGATGCTCTCACGCAGGATCTAGCTCAGACACTGCGTGAATATCACGACCAATCCATCCAGGAAACTAAAGCCTCATTTTATGAGATCCGAATAAATAGGGCGACTAATGTTCAAAAGGAAACATTCAAAATCCTGAAGGAATTAACTAAAAAAGCTCAGGATGTAAATAGCAGCATAAACTGTGATACTTTCCAGAAATATTTCCTGGATAAAGTAGATGCCATTATGCTCGAAATAAAAAATATGGGGTATGGCCTCATCGAGCAACAGGCTCTCCTAAACCCAGCTGCCAGCTGCTTAGCAACATTTCCCCCTATGGACTCACTAACCCTTGAATCGCTGATGAGGAAGACAAAATCAGGATCCCCAGCAGATCCTTGCCCCCCTAGTATTTTCTGCTTGGCACGACCTATGTTAGAGGACCATATCCTAGCCACACTGAATAAATCCTTGAGCACCGGCAGGCTCCCCACTAGCTTCAAAGAAGCTCGTGTAAGACCGTTGCTAAAGAAAGTGGGGGGAGATCCCAACGCCTTAAAAAATTACAGACCCATATCCCAGCTGCCTTTCCTGTCCAAAGTTCTTGAGCAACATGTGCTTAAATCTCTGTCTAGCTTCCTGGAGTCTAACCATCTACTCCATGAGAGGCAGGCAGGTTTTCGCGCACATCACAGCACCGAACTTGTCATGCTTTCGGTGCTGGATGAGCTCAGAAGGATGGCTGACAGTAAGAGACCGAGCGCCCTGATTTTGTTAGACCTATCAGCGGCGTTCGATACTGTCAGCCATACCCTTCTACTGGACAGGCTGGCTGGGGTTGGGATTCAGGGTTCAGCTCTTCGGTGGCTGGAATCATTCTTATCTGGGAGAACCCAGAGAATCCAGATGGGAGATAGCATATCAGGAGTGGGAGGTCTGACCTGTGGTGTCCCCCAGGGTTCAGCGCTATCCCCACTCCTGTTTAACTTATATCTGCAGCTTCTGATTAACACACTAGCGGAGATGGGCTGTCGGGTGTTCAACTATGCCGACGACACACAGCTACTGTTGGGCATAGATGACACCGTACAAGCCCAGTCACACGCCCAGGACATACTTAGATACACAGTTCACTGGATGGCTACTAACCAGCTAAAAATTAACCCGGAAAAAACAGAGGTGCTGATAGTACCATCCAAGTGTTCCTCTTGGAGTGACATGTTCTGGCCCCAGGAGCTGGGCCCAACTCCACAGCCAGTTACCACAGTCAAAAGTCTTGGCATTAAGTTAGACAGTGCTCTTTCGATGACCAACCAGGTTTCCACTGTGGTTGGTACCTGCACTGGTCTTTTAAGACAGCTGCGCAAACTAGTCCCTCTCCTCTCCGAGCCGATGCTTCGCACAGTGGTTTCTGCCACCATAGTGTCAAGACTCGACTATGGAAATGCGCTCTACTTAGGCCTGCCAAAGAAGCTAATTAACAGACTTCAAGTAGTCCTAAATGATGCCGCCAGGCTCATTTTCAATCTCCCGAGGAGAGCGCATGCCTCCCCTTTACTAAAGAGTCTACACTGGCTGCCAATCGGGCAGAGGTCCACCTTTAAAAGCCTCTGTATAGCCCATAAAGCCATCTATGGGCAGGCCCCGGCCTACATTAAGGAACGGATTGAGATATATAGACCGGAAAGAAACCTCAGGTCTTCAGACGCCCAACTCCTTGTTTGCCCACGTTTCAAACGGGCTACAATGGGAGGGAGATCTTTCTCGGTCGTACTACCGAACCTATGGAACGCCCTGCCCGAGGCACTCCGTAAGGAGGGTAATCTGCTCTGTTTCAGGAAAGCCCTGAAAACTAACCTTTTCAGAACAGCATACAACCCAGCGTAATTCCTGTCCTTTCCTCTACCCTTCTCAGTCCTTTGGTTGTTATGACATGTGGTATAAGCGCCCTGAGACCTGCAGGTGACTTGGCGCTATATAAACCCGCAATAACAATAACAATAACAATAACGACGAGGTGGATTCGGAAATAAAACATCTGGGGAAGTACACCACGGCTAGAACCTACTGTGAGGGGGAGCACCCGGGGTTGGTCCTTGCGCAGTTAGCCAGGCAGCGCAGAAACAGTTTGGTGATTCCGGACTTTTGAGGGCTGCGCTGTCGGACACACCGCTTCCTGAGGACCAAGTGGCAGAAAGGTTTTGTGAGTACTACGCATCTCTGTATGCATCCCGTGGGCCCGCCTCGGAGGAACGCATCCTAGATTATCTTACCCACATTGAACTGCCCTGGTTGTCCAACCTGCACCGAGATTTCTTGGTGGGACCGATCGAGCGGGAGGAAGACATCTGGGCGCTGCCAGCTATGAAGGCAGGGAGTGTGCCGGGCAGTGAAGGCCTAACCTTCACCTTTTATAAGGCTTTTTCAGACCTTTTAGTGCTGCAGTTACTTACGCTGTTTGAGGACGTAGCCGACTCTGGCATAATGACGCCCACTATGCGCACGGCGATACTGGTTGCCATACTTAAACCGGGGAACCCACGGGAGAATGTGCCTTGTACAGACCCCTGTTGCTACTGAATGTTGATGCAAAGATATTTGCCAAGTTGATGGCTAACCATCTTAGTCCCTTGGTTACCTCGATGGTTGCCCCAGAGCAGACAGGTTTCGTGCCCAATCGCAATCTCACCTTTAACCTTAGGACAGTCTTTGCAGCCCTACAACATGCGCGCCCGAAGGTCCCCGCAGTGGCTGTCTTTTTAGATATCCAAAAGGCCGTTGACTCGGTCGAATGGCCTTTCATGAGACAGGTTTTATGCCGAATGGGGGTCGGGCGCTATTTCTTCAACTTTTGACGACACTGCACACTGCTCCCACGGCACGCATCCGGATTGGAACTTTTACCACCAACCCTATACAAAGCAGCAGGGGCACGAGACAGGGCTGCCCTCTATCCCACATACTTTATGCTCTCACGGCTGAGCCTCTTGCAAGCGCTTTGTGAGAATAGGACGGGCATCGGGGCATACGATTCCCCACATACAATCTCATTGTATCCACATACGCGGATGATACCTTTTTATATATAGGGAACCGGAAGCTCATCTTGGAATAAATCTATTTTGTTTCCACTAACACCGGCCACGATGTGGGTGGTTCCGGAAGACCCACTTCAATGGACCACTAAAGCGTTGCGATACCTAGGGATCCGTCTGCACACGGACTCAGAGGTCGTGCTGAGAAATAACTACGGGGCCTCCATCTCCAAACTGGAAGATGACATCGATAGATGGATTGCTCTACCACTGTCATTGATGGGGAGGGTCTCAGTCATGAAAATGATGGTACTACCCCGTTTCCTGTTCCTGTTTACTAATATACCTATGGTGCTGTCCAAATCATTCTTTCAGCAGCTACACTCATTGATGATACGCCTGGCCTGGGCCGGGAAAAAGCTGAGGGTGGATTGGAAAATTCTCACTCATCCGTATTCGGAGGGTGGCCTGAGTGCTCCCGACCTGGAACTATATTACAAGGCAGTACAAAGCTCTCATGCCTATCACGGGATCCACGGCCCAGCAGAGATCCCTCACATATGCATAGAATCTATAGTTGCAGGCCCTGTCCCACTTCCCGCGTACGGGATCGTCGTACCGATATCCTAGACTCGCTGAACTCGGTCACACATGCGTGGCACCATATAATGAATGTGCAGGCTTGCAGCTTGCTATATGCCCCAATGGCTCCTCTCGCTTGGTGTTCCTGGCTCACTCCATGTAGGGAAAAAGGGGTGATAGCCACTTTGGGATCATTGGATATACACAATATGGGGTATCTTTTTATGGAAGGCACCGCACGCACATGGGCTGAGATCGAGACGGAGGGAGTTTCCCATTCGTTATTGCCACGTTTTCAGTTCCACAGGGTGCGTCATGCGCTAAAGGACCTCCTAGGGGAGGACATGATGGAACCTCCGGAGATTACAGCCTTAACCTACATTATTAAAGCTGAGTACCCTGCTAAATTGGTATCCAATTTCTATTGTATCGCCCTCTCGGAAAGGACTGCAGAATATGCTAAATCTCGACTGGAATGGCAGAGAGACTTAGCTGTAGAAATGACAGATGAGAAATGGCAGTACTGCTGCTTGAGCACAAAGCGAATATCGCTCAATGGACGACACCGGCTGATACATTTTAAATTCCTGAACAGGGTGTATTATACCCCTGAAAGGCTTCATAGATATGGACTCCGAGAGAGGCCTCACTGTGAGAGATTTAGAGCGAGGTTGGCCGATTTTCTCCAGGTGGCCTGGTCCTGCCCGGGGATTGCATCCTTTTGGTGCAAAGTATATGAGGAAGTGAATAGGGTCACTGACCTAACACTGTCCCCGGATCCATTGCTGGCTATTCTGGGATACTCTAAAGCCCTAAAGAAGGACCTTAGAAGGCTGGTCGACACGGCCTTTCTCCTAGCCAGGTGGTGCGTTGCTCTCTCTTGGATGCGTGGCCCCACGCCGACGCTAGCACAGTGGACTAAAGAAATGCTATATTGCAGCCCACAGACCGAATTATATAGCGAATTGCTGCCCCCACATAACAGACCTAAGAACTTTTGGTCACTATTCCTGGACAGGAGACCCTGACAGGACACATCATATGTGGGGAATGCGGACACACATATGGGGGGGATAGCTCAACTGTGAACACATAATTCCCTTCATGGAGGGTCTACACCTTGGGCTACGTATGCTTACTGGACAGGCCACATACTTGGTGAATGGCGGTGCTGGCCCCGGGCAGGGTTTTCCGCCACAATTTGGGGGAAGGGGTACTCCGGGAAGGTAAACCGACATGTTCTGTTCTCTGTAGGTCTTTTGCTGTCAAACTGGGATGGTCCACACTCTTACTGTGTTTATGGAACTGTACCATTTGTAGAGGATTAGCTCTTTGTACTGTGTGTCTGTTTTTCTGAGATGCAAAAAAATAAATTAATTAAAAAAAAGATACCTTGATGAGGCTGGTGGGGCTCCAAGTGCATGGAAATATGCCTTGAGTTATTGATGGCTGCAGTGTCAGGTGGAAGTGGATTCCAGAGACAGGGAGCATGTGTTAACAGTAGCGTTGTTTTCAACTTCTCCTATCAGCTTACCTCATATCATGTGAGTCACCTTCAGCTTCTCCAATCAACTTGCAGCAAATAATGAGGGTCACCTTCATCTTTTCCTATGAATTTACCTCAAATCAGAGGGTCAATTTTAGCTTCTCCTATGAACTTAACTCAAATAATGAGGGTCACCTTCAGCTTCTCTTATGAACTACCTCAAACCATGAGGGTCACCTTTAGCTCCTCCTGACAACTTACCTCAAATCATGAGAGTTACATTCAGCTTCTCCTATGAACTTACCTCAAATAAAGAGGGTCGCCTTCAGCTCCTCCTGTCACCTTACCTCAAATCATGAGAGTCACTGGCGTAGCTGGGGGGTTGGGGGGTGGTCTGCCCCAGGCGGCACTATTTTGGAGGCAGCCGGCGGCAGCTGCATGGCACTATGGTGGCAGCCCAGGATTTATTTGGGCACATAGTCGAGCAGCACTGCACAAGTCACGTGTATGTAAGTGCAAGCGCTCCTGGTCCCAGGGCCGCCGTCAAGGCCCTGGGCATCATTTTGGGCCAGCCCCCGCACTGTGCTGTTTAAATGCAGCCGTGATGCGCACGCTCACGCACCACCACTACGCGCTCTCGAAGTCTCTGCAGTGCTGCTGGCCGATTTTCTGCAGACAGTCCAGCTGAGTTAAGAACACACCAGTCTCACTTAGTTTAAGACCGACCACTACTGCTCCAAACCGCCTACATAAGGAGGCCCTAGCGATTTGAATCGGCCAGAGTGAAATAGCACCAAATTCCCAGGTAAGCTTTAGTTAGGATAAGACTGCAGTCTGTACTTGTTCGTTCTGCGGGGGCGGGATTTTGATCGCTATCTTATCACCTTTGATCTAAACCCCGTTCAGGTCGACTGAACCTTTGTTGCCTGTCTTTGAGGAAAGAAGGTGCATCTCTTACCAGGTTAGTTCAATCAATAATGGACTCCGCTCGGAAGAACCACAAACAACTTCTAGCTTTCAAGGATTTATTATAAGGTAAGGGTAAGTTGTAAATACAAGCATCTCAGCATAATATTCACCAGATACATGGGTACGATTACATACATGTGCTCACTGAAAACCCTCAGACGAGCAAAGAAGACTACCAAAACTAGCTCCAATATTAATAGAGCTGCCAGCATGGACACATATTGTGATCTCTCGATCATTTACAGGCGGAATAAAAGGTCAGGTTAGGCTGTCCCTACCCTGCTCTGGATGGTATCCCTACTTAACAGAATCCCAACCTACCAAAAGGTGTCAGCGGTGAATGACTCCCTAGGGAGATCACCCACTCTTAGTCTCTAGATGAAAACCTATAATCGCCGGTCATGACCCCTCTCTGCCTACCCATCCGCTCTCTAAAGGGTCCTCAGGCGTCTGCTCTAACTCCACCCAGGGGTGCTGTCCCTAATACAAAAACACAATCTCATTTGAGACGCCCCTCGAGAGACGCCCCTCACGTGATGTAGCTTCTGGCTTTTTCCATGGGTTTCTTCATTGAGGCCTCGTGCGTTAGAGTTGACCTTGCTTCTCAGACTCTTCTCCGGCCCGCTGATACCCCTCAAACATTCCTAAACCCTCCTCCAGGTCTGGTTCATTTCCCTGAACAACCTTCTATTCATTCCGCATATAATTGGATCCCCCTTTCCATTTGTAGACAGACATCTGCAGCCAGGATCCCAATTCTCATAAACTTCTAACAGAAGTTTGCAACATTTGTCTTGGCGCACTTGGCTCATACTAATATGTGTAAATCAAACATGGCTAAACATTTCAGGCCTACAACATTTCTCATAGTGATTATATTCTTCAAATCCTTCATTAATCGACATCATGTTAATAGTCTGCTTTATGATTATATAAACACATCTATATAATATAAACCTATTATATACCTAACTACTAAATATCATTTAGTGCAACCCACGTCGTGAAAGTGAATACCTTTCCCAAACCCTTTCTGCTCTGGCCCTGAGGCCTACTCCGTTCTGTGCTTTCAGCATGTCATTCTTCTAATTTAGCAGCCACACGACATGGGTTCAGGATTAATCGCGTCTAACAAGGTTATACATGAGTATACATTTCTGCATTAGTTCCACTTCTATATAAATCTCTGGATTAACTACACATTTCGGAATATAAATGAATATAATGTTAGCACTCATGGCATTTCTCTTCATGATAGTGCGTACTACGTGTAAGTGTGATGCACTGCTACAATTCGTTCAGTTTGCGCTCTCTCAGTTCCCCCCTTTGATGACCTCCAGGGGTCATCACTAACATTTAAACTGAACTAATTGCTAATGTTCCTCTCTTCTGTGTTTCCAGAGCCCTCAGGCTCCTATACTGATTGTCTTGAATTGCAGCTAATCTCTGTAGCTGTTCTCTCTGGGCTCTCTCCAATCTCTTTGATCTATACCCTTTGTATGCCCTCACCAATCCCCACAACATGATCACACAGATCAATATTATGATGATAGGTTTCAGCACATACCACACGAAGCTCTCTCCCAAGTTGGCGAACCAACCTCCAACGTCACCCATTCCATGGCCCACCTTTTCCCAAACATTTTCCCTGCTTAGGTCTTCGATCTCCTTGTGGATATTAGTTATATTCATGATAACTTTCTCCAGGGGCTTTGAATTGTCTGGAATGTAGGTACAACATTCCTGGACCTTCAAAGCCTTACAGACTCCGCCCTCCTTTGCTAGCAGGACGTCTAATGCGAGACGGTTTTGGAGTACCATGGCCCTTATCGATTGCATCTCTCCTTCCACCAGCATTAAGGACCTTGCAGTGCTAGCAGACAACCTATCTACGACTGTTGCCAGTCGTCTAATTTTGACATCATTGAGGATCAGTCCTAAAAGAGGAAATACGGCTCCAAATACATCTCCAACCATTTCCGCATCTCCCAGGTCTCTTCTCCCCCTTACTGAAGCCTTGCCCTCGATGATCTCTAAGTCTTGGGCATGGTATATTTTGGGGAAGATAATTGCCAAATAACATGAGCCATACCAGTTGTCAGGCAGTCTCACATAAGCATTTCTTCCACACACAAAATATACATTTGGAATCACTTGCATTCCCTTCAAGAAATCCTTAGTATAATATTCTAAATTAAAAGCATGTTCACAACTGACTTCTCCCACGTATACGTTTTCATAATACGTTTTGGCTCTGTGAAGACATAACTTTCCTCTCTGCGCTTTATCCAAAGCTATTGGACCACTACTACCCTTTCTCTTGTGTGCCTTCTCTTCCTCGGTCCAATCTGTTTTCCATTGTCCTGATTTTTTCAAAATCTTCTGCCTTCTGTATCGATCATCTACCTGCCCTATAAACTTTTTCTCGACCTCCGACACCTTGCATGTCAAATTATTTCTGCGGGCATGTGAAGTATCTAAGGTAATCCAAGGAATGAAAAACTTGGCCAATCTGTCTTCACTCTTCCAGTAGTCCCATTTATTCATTTGCTTGTAATTTGGGACTTCTGGTAACACTGAGTCATAATTGGAGAAATAGTATTCAAAACTATCTCTCCCATAAAATATACTAAGCAACAAACTACATGTAATGCCATAAGTCAGCGGGAGGTGATGGTATCTAATGCCTTCATCTACAGACGCCGGCAACTGCATGCAAACATAGCAGTCCTTAACCTCCATGGCATCCACGTATTCGTACAAAAGTTTAGCATAAGCGTTTGACCTAAAGTCACCTTGGGACTCATCCATGTGTAATCTGCGGGCTTCTGCTGCTAATAACGCCTTTTCTTGTATACTTTCTCCTTTCTCCCCAGCAACAGTGGGTTTTGGTGTCACCACAGACTTCTCATCTGGTACCCTTGACTCCCCCTCATGTCCCACTACATAGGAAACTGTTACGACTAAAGCTATTAGAAGTATCACTCCTACAATTAGTGTGCCTATTATACATTTGGCCCTATGATTCGGGGTGCCTGCCTCCATCTCGTCAGACGGTAGGATTCTCTTTCTTATTTCAACACAAAGCTCTTTTCTTCTCGTCCCTTTACAGTCTCTTTTGTTCTTTCAGTCTTTCGAACCCCACAACTGGAAGCTGGCAACTCCTTTGCAAAAGTCTTTAAAGCTTCAACATAGACAACCCTAGCCCTTCTCCGTCAACTTATGGGAAGGTCCCTAAGAATTTCTGCTTCCTAGGCGCTAGGTAATCTTCTTTTTCTTCTTTATTTACAAAAGTCTTTAAGCATCCACAATCAGGCTTGGGCCTGCGGCTTGAACGGCATAGTTCAATATTTCCAGGCGAAGAGTGTGCTCTTCATGGCTTGTTATCTTTGTTCCAAAGTCAGGGAATTGCAATTCTGTGAAAAACATGAGCTTTAGCTTGCTGAGGCGGGGAGGGCTGGGGAGTGTGAAAGTTAGTGACCCTTCTGCTTCGACTCCGGGTACTAACAGCTGTACTTCCACTGTGATGATGGGCTCAGAACTGGACACCACCACCGCTCGTATCCTCCCTGTCTCCCGTTCCAAAGACATTTGTCGCCAGATATGTCCACTCAGGAGTGGCGTATCTTCTGCTAGGCACACGTACTCTTCTTGACCTTCTCAGATCTGGTGCTTCAGAGCCCTGCGCACCTTCTTCCTGGTCTGTGTCTTCCGATACCGGAGCAAGGGTTCTCTCTGGAGTTGACCTCAGGCTAGAACTCCGTCTTTGTGGCCAAGTAGCTTCTCCACGTACCCTTCTGCTCCTTCTCCTTCTGGTCTGTTCACGCTCCCTTTCAGACTGGTCTGTCTCTGATTCGGTCTCCCAGCTACTTTCTCCTTCAGTAGCGTCGTCTGTCTCGCTGTTGTACTGACCGTCCTCAGCTTGGTCAGACTCGTTCCCTGCTTCTTCAGGCACCTCTACAGCTTGGCTAGCCCCCTCTATGGCTTCTCGGTCCCCAGCTGGACTTCTATCCGAGAGAGGAGCTGTTTCTTCCAGAGGTGCTGGAACCCTCCGCGTATGTGACGCGTGGATCCAATTGGGCAGGCCTCCCACCTTCACTGCGGTGTTCGTGATCAGGATGATCTGGTAGGGTCCCCTCCAGCGAACATCCAGGCAGCTTCTTCTCACGTGCTTTCGCACAAGTACCCAGTCTCCAGGGTACAGGTCATGGCACGGCTCCTGGCACGACGGAACTTCGGCAGCCTGCACCTGAAGGGACACAGAATGAATGGCGTCAGACAGCCCCTTACAATAGTCCAGGATCATATCATCTGTGATGTTTAACAATGCAGCAGTTGGTACAGATGGCAGCCTCATTGCTCTCCCCATTAACACCTCGTGGGGTGACAATCCCGTTCTTCTGTCTGGGGTACTACGGAGGCTCATAAGGACCAATGGCAGAGCATCAGGCCAACTCAGGGACGTTGATGAACACATCTTAGCAATTTGAGCTTTTATAGTGCTATTTATCTGCTCCACGATTCCTGATGCTTCTGGTCGATAACTACAATGCAATTTCTGGTCTATATTCAGGGCTGCACAAATCATCTTCACAAGCTCGCTGTTGAAATGTGTCCCCCTATCTGATTCCAAAGAGGCCGGCACCCCGAACCTAGGGATGAGCTCCCTGAGAAGTAACTTGGCTACTGTGAGGGTGTCGCACCTACGTGTAGGGTATGCCTCGACCCATCTGGAAAATACGCAAACAACCACCAAAACATAACGCAGGCGGTTGCACCTTGGCAATTCGATAAAATCTAGCTGCATCCTATTGAATGGACCCCCAGATCTCCCTATGTGGCTCAGTGCAACTGGTGTTTTCTTCCCTACATTCAGCTGCTGACAGGTCACACAACGTTGGCACACTGCTTCGGCTGCTACTCTAAACTTAGGGTTATACCAGGTTTGCCTGAATACCCTCAGCATGGCGTCTCTCCCTAAGTGTACCGGACCATGGATCTGTCTAGCCATTGGGCTCACCAGCTCATTGGGTAACACTGCCCTTCCATCTGCCGAGACCCAGAAGTGAGCCTCACCCACTACACATCCTGCCTTTTCCCATGTCTGCTTTTCAACCTCGGGTGCATTATCTTGCATGCACTTCAGCTCATCCCATGTGTCGACAGTTTCCAATATCATGGCTAATTCAGTTCTTACATTTATTCCACCCACTTCCACCTCGGTGAAAGAGTATCCCTGCTCCGCGCAGTACCTCGCAACTTCGTCGGCATATCTATTGCCTTGTGACACGAAGTCCATATTTCGAGTATGAGCGGTGCACTTCACGACTGCAATCCCTGCTGGACATTGCAAAGCTTCTAGCAGTAGACGCACAAACTCTCCATTTCGAATAGGAGAGCCTGAAGACGTCATGTAACCTCTCTGAGACCATAACTGCCCGTAATCATGAACTACCCCGTAACCGTATTGGCTGTCGGTGTATATGGTGACTCGAATTTGGTTGCTTGCCAGGCAGGCACGCCTTAATGCAATAATCTCGGCTACCTGAGCGGAGTGTACTCCTTCCAGGTATCCAGCTTCCACAATTCCAGAAATCGTACAAACAGCGTAAGCTGCTCTCAACTGCCCAACTCCGTCTCTTACACATGAGCCATCAACAAAGAAAATTTCATCAGGGTCAGTCAGTGGCTCATCCACGATGTCGGGTCTCGGTTTGGTGCATAGTTCAGTCACATCGAGGCAATCATGGTCTGTACATTCATCATCATCGATATCATTTGGGAGAGGCATCAAGGTAGCAGGGTTCAAAACAGAGCATCTCTTGAGGGTCACGTTCTCTGCAGCAAGAATGACTTGCTCATAGCGCGTGAGCCTGCTATTGGTCAGATGCTGTGTTTTGGTCCTGGTCATCAATAGTTCAACAGAATGGGGCACGTACACCTCTAACGGATGCCCCATTACAATGTTCTCACACCTCTCGATACTGACACCTGTTGCGGCAACGGATTTGAGACATCCGGGCAACGCTGCGGCTACTGGGTCTAACGTAGCCGAGAAGTAGGCAACTGGTCTACGGGCATTCCCGTGGATTTGGACCAACACAGATAACGCACAACCCTCTCTCTCACAACAGTAGAGCAAGAATGGTTTATCGTAATCAGGCATTCCCAGAGCAGGAGCACGACACAGGTCCTCTCTCAGCTGCAGGAACGCCATCAAACAGTCTTTGTCCCATGGTACCGGATCACTCACCTCCTTGTGCGTCAGTTTCTGCAAGGGTTTTGCTTTCAGTGAAAAGTTTGCAATCCACTGTCGGCAATAACCCACCATCCCTAGAAACATCCTGACTTCTCTCTGTGTCTTTGGCGCATTCATTTTCATGATCGCCTCTATTCTGTCTGGTGACACTTTTCGTTTACCCTTCTCTATTCTGTGCCCCAAGTACTGCACTTCTGTCAAGCAGTACTGCAATTTTCCCGGGGACACCTTGTGCCCATTTACAGCTAGGTGATTTAGCAAAGCAATGGAATCTTCCCTGCAGGCTTCCTCTGTCTCTGACGCCACAAGGAGATCGTCTATGTACTGGACCAGAACTGACTTCTGGGGCAGTACCAGACTTTCAAGATTCTTCTTCAATAGCTGGTTAAAGATCGATGGGCTTTCTGTATACCCCTGGGGGATACGACACCATGTTAATACGCGATCTTCCAGCTTAAAAGCGAAAAGGAAATGGCTATCCTCATCCAATGGGATCGAAAAGAAGGCCTGGCAAAGGTCAATCACAGTGAACCACTCAGCTTGGAACGGTATCTGAAACAATATCACGGATGGATTCGGTACCACTGGACAACATGAGACAACTATGTTATTAATCTTTCGAAGGTCCTGCACTATTCGGAATTTCCCATTTGGTTTCTGCAAGCCCATAATCGGGGAGTTACATGGACTACCCACGATTTCCTTCAGTATTCCCTGCTTAATCATGGACTCGATCACGGGCTTTATACCTGCAATCGTTTCTGGAGTCAATTTATATTGGGGTGTTCTTGGAAACTCAGCGTGCGGCTTCACTACTATTTTCACTGGGTCTACTCCCTTGACCAGTCCGATCTCTTCCCCAGTGAAATCCCACACTTCTGGTGCTACGGTCTCTCTCAGATCCCATGGGAGCTCATCCACAGTCAAAGTGGGATACAGCTCCACACATATTCTGGAATTTGCGACTTTGAAGTCTGCATCGTCATCATTGGTCAACACCTCCACTCCTTGAGGTGTACAATATATTGTGCAATTCAATTTACACAAAAGGTCTCTTCCTAACAGACATACAGGACTAGAATCGCAAACCACAAACTGATGCTCATCGCTGTATTTCCCTATTTTCACCTGTACTGGTTCTGTCAATTGGCTAGTCATTCTCCTGTTTGCGACCCCCACCACTTGTATAGTCTCTCCAGACATGGGCAGGCCTGGAACTGCGGCTGATCTTATCGTGGATCGAGTGGCTCCTGTGTCCACTAGGAAGGTCGTGGGGCACCCTGCCACTTCTGCCTCTACGTAGGGTCCCCTTTGATCCACATCTAAGGCTGCCCCGAGGGTGCAGTCTTCTCTTTCTACTCTCTGTCCTGTTAGCGGATCGATGTAGTAGCATTCCTCTCCTCCTACAAACAGGGGCATCTGTCTATATGTCTTACCCATGGTCCCTACTCTGGGTGGCTGGGGGAACTGGGCTCGCGGAGGTGGAGTCCCCCCTTTGAGCACCTTTCCTTGGTAGGGTATAACCCCTCTCACTGGAGTTCTCTGAACCTCTTCCTCCTCTACCTCCTGTTCCCCAATTTCAACGTTGTAGGGACACTCGCGTTTCCAATGCCCCACCTCGTTACACTGGTGGCACCGAGTCGTTTTCTTTAATGCGGCTATATCCACCCTTGGTCTAAAGGTGGAGTTCTCCTCATTGCCCTTGTTCTGACTATACTGTTTCTTACCCCCAGTTCCTGTTCCCTGTTGCTGTTGCTGCTGTCCACCCTTACCCGCAACCTGCATCTGCACCACCATCAGTTTTTCTTTTAACTTCTTCGCCTTGGAATCTATCTCATCACAGCAGTACCTGGCATATCTCAAGATTTCATCTAAAGGTTTGTTTTGCCAACAAATTAAGTGTTGCTGAATCATTAAGCTAATATCCGGTCTTAGACCCAGGACAAACTTAGACACGAACTGCCCTATGTCTTTCGGGTCCATTACATCCAACCCGCTATATTGTTTAAACGCCTTCAGCAATCTCTCGTAAAATTCATGAACAGTCTCTTTGGGTTCCTGTCTAGTTCGATCTATTTTGACCCAATCTATGTCCTGCATTGGCACCTTGTCTTTCAGCCAAGTCATCACTCTCTCGTATTTTACCATTACTGTCTCAGACGGCCCATTAGTTTTTGCATCCCTTTCTGGTTCTTCTGTGGGCCACTCGACGCTAACCTTACATGCGGTCCACAGGTCTCCCGGTACCACTATATCAAATAGTGTATTCAGATCTATCCACAGTACCTTGGAAATTTTCACGAACCTCTCCACTTGCTTATACCACTCAACGGGGCTCTCCCTTAATTTCGGGAAAGAGTTAGTAAAGGCTGCTAAGTCCCCCCTACTCCATGGCACATGCACGTAGTTCCCATTTGCAACCTCACGCAAAGGGTATGCCTCTACTCTTTGCAATCCTCCTGGTGTCATACCAAGCATGCTTCTCCTGACGGTCCCCTTCTTGGACCACCTTTCCTCCCACTTATCCAGTGCCCTCCACGTTCTTATTCCCGTGATCAGTTCCCTTATGTGTGTTTTCAATCCTATTGTTCTTCTCTCATCTAAGTCTCGATCTGAGTAATGTAGCCTGTGGTTACCCTGTAACGCTTTAGTCCGTGACAGGTCCACCATATATTTGCCTGCTAGTTCAACTAATTTCTCATGAATCGCTCTCGCCTTCCGGGTGATGTCCTTTGCCATGAACAGTATTTCATCCTGCTCATACATCTCCATTCTTTCTAGGGGCAAGATACCATCTACCATGTCATCCAGATCTGACTTTAAGCTGGCGACATCGAGTCTCTTAGCTTTTATCTCTGCTCGCAGTATGTCTTTTGGAGGGGGTTCACTGGCCTCTCTGCCATCCCAACTCCGAGCCCTACGCTTGGGCTCCGGAGAGTTAAGGAGAGCCCTACCTTCCTCCCATCTCTCTAAATCCCACGCTCGGCCATCCTGCCTGGGGAGGTGATGAAACACAGGCCTGTTTCCCCCTATCACATTTTGTCCATTCTCTTTGGCTCCCCTTCCTTCATGGCAAGGTTCACCATTGTTCTCTACCCTGCCCTCATTCTCTCGTAGTCTAGTGTCACTCAGTATCTGGTAAGATCCTTCCCGGTTCCCCATATCCCCTGGACTGCGTTCCTGTCTGTAATCACAGGGATCTTGGGGAGACCTCTCGCAACTCCCGTTCTGTCCACTATTCCCAGACACATAGTGGGTGCACTTGAAGCTGTTTCTATACTCCTGCGTCCTCCGGTCTCCTTCACTGTGTATTGCGCGAGACACCCCCCCACACTCGGGGCCCCTGTTTTCCAGGTCTGGCCTCCCTCTTATTCTGCTAGGGCAAGTGTCCCCTCTCCTGTCCTGCTCCTTCCCGTCCCACTCTGGACTGCTTTCACCAGCCCCACAGTGAGTCCGGGTCCTACTATCCTGGCTTTCCCTACCAGCTTCCGCTGTTATGATGCTCTTGTGAGCCTCTACGGCCTCGTCCCACTTCCTCATGTATTCACTTAGCTCCTGGAAGGATTTTCGTCCTGATCCCCTCAGATCCTCCGGCCATCTAGGGCCCCCCGGATCTCCTGTCTGCTCACCTGTCGTATTTACTGGGGTGCTCCACTCTCTCGGTCTTAGCAACTGACTTGGGGAGTTAATCGTATCGTTCCTCCTAGCCATCTCTACTCTTTCCCTGTCCCTCCGTACCTGTTCCTCCCTTCTGGCTCTTTCTGGGTCATAAATCGATACTATAGGGCCTATAGTAACAGGTACTTGCAGGGCATCTGGTGGTGCGTAAGATGTGGCACACTCCGTTTCCGGCCGTTGTACCACAAACCTTCCGACCACCTGCTGCACCGGACTAGGTTGGGGCAGGTCCTTCTTTGCAGTGGGATCCCAATCTGTACTGGGAAGCGGTCCATTCTCCCCTATGCTGGCCCCCCCCCCCCTTTTCTGTCTCGTCTTTCCCTGTTTCTTTGTGATACGGGGGTGGCCTATCTGTCAATAACCTATTTATCAGACTGTCATCTGTCTCGCTCTCTTCATCTTCTTCTAATGGACTTTTGTTCTCTGGCATTTCCAACACTGGGTACAGTTTATTTACTTCAATGTTATGCACTCTCCATCTTTTCGCATCCGCATCCCATTTGGCATCCTGCACTGCTCTTACCGATCGTTTCACCCTTTCTTGTCGTCTATTCAGGTTCCTCTCGTGCGCTGCCCTAATCCATGCATTGAGAGCTTCAAACTGGGTTGGTCTAGGCATGGGTCTTATTGAGGTCATGACTGCTTTCAATCTATGTAGCACCTCTAATCTAAACGTCCCATACTTTGGAAACGTCAGTTCCTCATTTCCTTCTGTAATCTTACTCCATTCTGATATCCACATTATCGTATGGAGCCCAACATTTGCCGCCATATAATAAGCCGGCGTACCCTCCGGCGGGGCTTCTTCCCCTTCATAAGATCTCCGCCTCTCTCTTTTAAACACCGCTCTTAACCATTTAAAACACTTCATGATTATACGCACAATTTCCAGCCTCACTATTCTGTTTACTTCCTGATGACAATCCACCAATCCTAGCGCGGCTTTGCTAGCTGGCCTATCACAGCGCGGTCTTGCTCCGGCCGGCCAATCCCAGCGCGGCACTTCCTGACGTCACTCGTCTCCGCTTTGCAGCAGCACCCCTCCTTTCTCAACTCGTCTCCCGGTCATGCATGCGTCCCATTCATACACCGAAAAATGACTACTTCCGACCAAGCCGTCACTTCTCTTGACTGTACGTCCACAGTCTATCTGTAATTGTCATACCAATTGACGAAACGTCCTCCGTCTCTCTGATAGGTTGCTTACACACAGTAACTTCCGACCAGCGTCCGTTACTCACACACTCACTCTTACGTTCCCCCTATCACGGTCCTGCGGGCGATCAATGGTACCTCATGACCCCCTTCACTCTGGTTTGACAATTACTCTGGATGTCCGATACACCCGAACCACTTAAGCTCGCCTTGAACTTAAGATTTTCACCGGTTGCGCGCGCTCACAACCTGTTCCACAATCACTCTACAGGCATTCAACTCCGCCAGACATTACAACATAGATACAGCACAAAAACACCGCAATCTAACACGCATGACCCTTTATACTCACTCTCGACCGATACTGCTGCTTTTCTGTCTTACGTCATCCGGACCTTCTTCGGCGGGCGGTTCTTCCGATCATCGATCTCTAGGGACCTTGGGGTAATCTAACCTGGCCTAGGTCACCTTCCTCAAGAAGACAACCATCCTCTATAGCTACCAACTGCGGGGGCGGGATTTTGATCGCTATCTTATCACCTTTGATCTAAACCCCGTTCAGGTCGACTGAACCTTTGTTGCCTGTCTTTGAGGAAAGAAGGTGCATCTCTTACCAGGTTAGTTCAATCAATAATGGACTCCGCTCGGAAGAACCACAAACAACTTCTAGCTTTCAAGGATTTATTATAAGGTAAGGGTAAGTTGTAAATACAAGCATCTCAGCATAATATTCACCAGATACATGGGTACGATTACATACATGTGCTCTCTGAAAACCCTCAGACGAGCAAAGAAGACTACCAAAACTAGCTCCAATATTAATAGAGCTGCCAGCATGGACACATATTGTGATCTCTCGATCATTTACAGGCGGAATAAAAGGTCAGGTTAGGCTGTCCCTACCCTGCTCTGGATGGTATCCCTACTTAACAGAATCCCAACCTATCAAAAGGTGTCAGCGGTGAATGACTCCCTAGGGAGATCACCCACTCTTAGTCTCTAGATGAAAACCTATAATCGCCGGTCATGACCCCTCTCTGCCTACCCATCCGCTCTCTAAAGGGTCCTCAGGCGTCTGCTCTAACTCCACCCAGGGGTGCTGTCCCTAATACAAAAACACAATCTCATTTGAAACGCCCCTCGAGAGACGCCCCTCACGTGATTTAGCTTCTGGCTTTTTCCATGGGTTTCTTCATTGAGGCCTCGTGCGTTAGAGTTGACCTTGCTTCTCAGACTCTTCTCCGGCCCGCTGATACCCCTCAAACATTCCTAAACCCTCCTCCAGGTCTGGTTCATTTCCCTGAACAACCTTCTATTCATTCCGCATATAATTGGATCCCCCTTTCCATTTGTAGACAGACATCTGCAGCCAGGATCCCAATTCTCATAAACTTCTAACAGAAGTTTGCAACATTTGTCTTGGCGCACTTGGCTCATACTAATATGTGTAAATCAAACATGGCTAAACATTTCAGGCCTACAACATTTCTCATAGTGATTATATTCTTCAAATCCTTCATTAATCGACATCATGTTAATAGTCTGCTTTATGATTATATAAACACATCTATATAATATAAACCTATTATATACCTAACTACTAAATATCATTTAGTGCAACCCACGTCGTGAAAGTGAATACCTTTCCCAAACCCTTTCTGCTCTGGCCCTGAGGCCTACTCCGTTCTGTGCTTTCAGCATGTCATTCTTCTAATTTAGCAGCCACACGACATGGGTTCAGGATTAATCGCGTCTAACAAGGTTATACATGAGTATACATTTCTGCATTAGTTCCACTTCTATATAAATCTCTGGATTAACTACACATTTCGGAATATAAATGAATATAATGTTAGCACTCATGGCATTTCTCTTCATGATAGTGCGTACTACGTGTAAGTGTGATGCACTGCTACAATTCGTTCAGTTTGCGCTCTCTCAGTTCGGTTTCTTTTTTCCCATGCCCCATGTGCGACAATGACTGCTCCCAAAAATAAACAGAAAGACACTCACTGTGCTGAATATCCGCGCGGCTTCTATGTTCGCCCCTCTCGTCTCTCTGCTCTCGTTTCCTCATGTGCTCTGGTATGCGAGGCTCACTCCCAGGGCCGCAATATGCAAAAAGTCAGTTTATTACATTTTGTGGACCAGCAAGAAGGATACCAAATATGTCTGGAGTGGAAACCGGAAGCACTCTCACAGCTCCGGTTCCAGCTTCCAGGGGATGGCAACCTGCGTGAGATGTATCCGTTGTAGAAAAAACTGCCTCTGGTCCAGTACATGGTACATAAGAACCTTATCTGTTGCTAACTTAGCGCTGGGAGGCCCTACTTGGATAGATACGTGCTTTATAAAACCCTGCGAATGGAATAGAATCAGAGCACGGTCCAGATACACCCCCATTCATCCTTCAATCTACGTCACTCTGCATCCCACCAAAGCCCTTCCACTGTCTGTGACACATTGAGGTACTCGCCAGATACCATCCACCACCAGCTTAACTCCACCCATCCACTTCATACCCATGTCTCTTTTTCATAGTCAAAACCGTCAGGGCATAGAGAGGCTCTACCTAACCAGCAAAGTGCTGCAAAACCATACCAATGGCACTGGTGCGTGAGTAGATAGGTGGCAAAGTGAATGAATATATGGGTGGATGGCAGATTGGATGAATGGCAAAGTAAATGGATGGATGCATGGCAGCATGAATTGATTAAAGGCAAAGTGACTGAATGCATGATTGGATAGCAGAGTGGATGGATTGATGAATGAATGGCGGGATGGATGGCAGAGTGGATAAATGGATGGATGAATGAGCGGATGGATGGCAGAATGGATGGATGGCAGAGGGGATTGGTGCATGGCAGAGTGGATGAGTGGGTGGTTGAATAGCAGAGTAGATGGACTGATGGATGAATGAATGGCGAAGTGAATGTGTGGTTGGATAGATAGAAGAGTTGATGAATGGATGGGTGGCAGAGTGGAGGGATGGTGAATGAGTGGCAGAGTGGATGGCAGAGAGGGTGAATGACAGATTGGATTGATGGAAGGATGGAAGAGAGGATAGGAGGATGGATGGCAGAGTAGGCTGATGGATGGCTGAGTGGATGCATGGAAGAGTTAATGAATTGATGAAAGGATGGCAGTTGATCGATGAATGGCAGAGGTGATGGTAAGATAACAGAGTGGAGGATGTATGGCAAAGAGAATGGATGGCAGAGTGAATGGATCGATGGGTGGCAGAGTGGATGGTTGGTTTTTAGACTGTATGGATGGTCAGATGTATGGCATAATAGATGGATGGCAAATTGGATGGATGGATGGATGGAAATAATGGGGAAATATTGAAAGATGGAGGAAAGAATGAATGGATGACAGAATCTAAAGGTGAAATAGTGGATGACAGTAGGGGGATGGAAGGGTGAAAGAAAGAATAGATAGATGCATGGATGGAAGAGACAAGAAAGCTGTTCTATTGCGGGTTCATCTCACTTGCTTTGCTTGCTTGGAGGCATCAGCACTTTAATTCAAAGTAGAGGCTACATTAATTTTCTGCAGAAGCAATTGTTAGGACCAATTAATGTCAATCCCTGCCACCTATAAGTCAGCACATTTTGTCCCTGGCCACTGCTCATATTCTCTCTATATTTTCATTATCAGTTTTGGTTGTACTATGATTTTTTAAAGAAACGCTGCAGTGTGCATGTCAGGTCACCAGTGTCTGCTGTAGATCACCAGCTTCCGCTGAAGCTGACAGGAGGGTGACTGAGTGGGCTGAGGCAGACCCTGAAAGTACTGGAATATTTCATAATCGCCCCTATAGAACCTATGTTTTTTTTGTCGCTTTAAAATGCACTATTTAACCCCCTTTTTAAAACCATTTTGAGGGTGAAAAACCCTAGCAGACATAATAGGTCTGTTGCATACCTGACTAAAATGGTGATGCTGTCAAGATCACAGTACTGTTTCTCAAACTTACCAATTCCCAGATCCAAGAGCCTCTTCCTCATGCTGGATGCCATGCAACGGGATCTAATTTGAAATAATGAATGGTGCAGAGTAGCACTTTCCTTTCCAAATTGAAACTACCCACGGATCATGGAGGCTTGGGCGCCCTGCACTTCAAGCACTGCTATCTAGGGGTGCAACTTCAGCTGCCTCCTCATGAGCACTATCTCGCAGTGCAACTTCAGTGGCCTTCTTGAGAATGAATGTGTATAGTGTGGCCTATGTGACATTGGTTTCATGCATAAGGACCTGAGGGGTGTTTCTTAAATGACATGCATGGATTGGAGCAAAAAGGAGATAGCTATAGCTTTGCTTATGTTTCTAAATACTGTTGTTGTTTGGTGGAGTGTGGGTGTAGAGTGTGATCTATGTAGGAGTTGTTTTGGTGTTGTGCTTGATGTCTAGCGGGTGGTTTTACAGCTGTGGTCTTGTAGTAGCAGTTAAGTATGGAGTGGTGTAAAGAGGAGGAAGGGATACATTTACTTATGCATTTAGCTACCATTTTAGGGCTGGTGGGCCTTCATCAACTGAGACTTGACCTTCGAGGTTTGCTCTATGCTTACACCGCAGTTTCACGCCCTTTCTTATGCAGTGGAGTAGAGAGTGGCATCGTAACTTAAACCCTGCCAATCCACCCCTGCTGCTCGCCGTAATTTTTCCCCAGATTCTCCCCTCCCTGCCGCTACCTGCCATGGGTGGCAATCTGGGGGATAGCCCCGGGTGCCAGAAGCTCTAGCTACGCCACTGATGAGAGTCACCTTCAGCTTCTCTTATGAACTTACCTCAAATCATAAGGGTCACCTTCAGCTTCTCCTATGAACTTACCGCAATTCATGAGAGTCCCCTTCAGCTTCTCCTGTTAACTTACCACAAAAAATGAGGGTCGCCTTCAGCTTCTCCTGGGAGCTTACCTCAAATCATGAAGGTCACATTCAACATCTTTATCAACTTACCTCGAATCATGAGGGGCACCTTCAGCTTCTCCTATCTTTTTATCGAGTGCTACGCGCCCGAATCTATAGTGTTGGCAATTCATTTAGGTCTAGCTGAATGTAACCCTTATGCCTTTGGGCCAGTTGGCATCCAGGGTACTAACTATCAGTGGTGAGGCAGGTGCATTGGCACAGGGCCCTTGTGCTGTACAGGGACAACTATACTCCAATTATGGCTGTAAATATCCAGCAAGAAGGTGGGGGCGTGAAGGGGGCAATTGTCCATTCTTTTATTTTCCATTTTCCACCTTTGCTACTTCATTGGAGGCAGCTATTTTGTAAACCACACCGTCAATTCACATATACAGTGACTACCAGAGATAATCTTTGCACTGGATTTGTGGGTCATTGATGGTGGACATTCTCTAAAGACAGTCCTGGGTTCTCACCTTTTCTACATCTGCACCATCTCCAACTGTATGATCATAACCTCCTTTGGTTTCATCTGTCACTCCTTGTCAATTAAGCAAAGATAATCTTTTACTTCCTATTATTCACCTCGCACATCTCCTCTTCAATCACTGAGTATCTTGAAGCAACCAAAAACTGGGCCAACCTCGATTTCCTCACACTCACTTCCTTCAATAGTAAAAGACTGTGCTTGTCTTCATCCTCGTCCTCCACTACTTTGTCTACTTCCATTTACCTCCATTTACATATTAATACTCTCTTCCTCCGTCTGGAACCTAGCCATTCAACACAACACCAGCATAAGTACCGAGTCCTTTCTCACTTTCACTCTCACTGCAACCATTTCCCAGCTACTTAACATTTGAACATTCTGTCCCCATGGCCCCATTCACAGATCCAAACTCCCTGACCAACACCCGTTTTATGAGCAATCTCAATTACTGCAACAGCCTTCGAACTACTAACAACCCTTTACCGGAAAGTTACCCAGTCACCTTAAAGCTATAGCCCAACATGCCACACTCAAATCTAAACTCAAGCCCCACAGTGATGACAACTATCCCAGCACAGAGCCCGGCATCTGGCATCTGCAATTTATATTCAATGCTGCAAATGTAAAATTCTGTACTACTACATGTAACGTGTGCCCCATTCTTCAGCAAATGCCCTCACCGCTGATCTATGCAGGGGCATAGCTACCATTGGTGCAGCAGGTGCAGGGCACCGAGGCCCAGAGACCAGAGGGGGCTATTTTGCCCGGATGAGTTCTGCATCTTACTTATAATAGTGAAATGGGCATTTTCCTTGCTTGCACCAGGGCCCGTGGCATCATTGCTATGGTAGTGGATCTATGTAACTGCTTTGCCGCCTATGTTCTATTGTTACTGCTCTTGTTTACAATGCATCTCATTTAGACTTATGATTCTGCTGAAATTGTAAAACAAAATTACAACTACCAGTATCTTACATTGGATGCAACATTTCAGATGGAGCCAATGAAGCTGGGTAAGAATGGTTTCTATAAATCACAGGGTCCATGAAATGGGAAAGAAGCATTCTTATATATGTTGTACATCTGTGTATTATATGTGTAAAGTGTGTTCCTTAAGAGAGAGGCCATGAACTTACCATCAATTCTGTGGTAGAATCCTCACCACCCACTGCCATTCAAACAATCTGTACCTCTGTCTTTAATCTAAACTGAGTACCACTTTGACTCACAAACAAACAGCCTTATTCATGAAGGCTAAATCGGCTCGCAAAGGGCCGGATTCTGAGAATCCGGCCCTTTGCGAGTGCGATTTTTGCTTTTGGGATTCAGCATCCCAAAAGCAAAAATCGCTAATTGCGATGTCGCAAATGTGCGAGGAAATGACATTTAAGGAATCTCTATTTGAGATTCCTTAAATGCTATTCAACATCCTATTTCAATTTGCGATTTCGCTATTTCTAGGCGCAATTTACCGCGAGGTCAGACCTCGCGGTAAATTGCGAAAACTCAGAAAAATGCATTTAAATGCATTTTTCTGAGTTGCATGTTACACACACACATGTCCTTTGGACATGTGTGTGTGCAACACCTGTGTCACAGATCATTTGAGGGGTGCTACAGGGTGTCCTTTGGACACCCCTGACACCCTTCAAATCGCTATCTTATTTGCGATTAGCAAATTGCTAATCGCAAATAAGGAATACTCACCATTCATTCTTATGGGCCTTTTGGCCCATAGGAATGCATGGGGAGTTTTTCCTTATTTGCGATTAGCAATGTGCTAATCGCAAATAAAGAATGTGTAGGAATCGCAAAAAATATTGCGATTCCTACATGAATCCCGTTTTGCGAGTCCTTAATAGCGAATCGCTATGATTCGCTATTAGGGCCTCGCAAAACGGGAGAATGATGAATCTGGCGGAAAGAACTGTGCCAGCTGCCTGGAGAGCTCCATCCTGCTTGCCCTCTGGCCTTGAGAAAGTTAGCTGGCGAGGGTTCAATGCATCCTACAAATTCCTCATTCATGAAGCTGAGCCACGCATCCAGGGATTGAATGTTTGTGTACCACTGTAGCTCAGTTGCTGTCTTTGGAGTATGGCACCCAGGGTAGCTCCCTGGCAGGCTGAACAAGGAACCGAGGCTATATTCTCTAAGTGACTGAAGCCAGGGGTAGGCTTCGCCAGACTGAGCAAACCCTGTCAGTTATTATAGACTGGGCAAAATATGTAGGTGTATCAGTAGTGCTGTGTTTAATAGGTTCATCATGTCCTATTGTTAGGCCGGTTACAACAAAAGGGGGGAATCACTAAGATGGGCAATGCAAGCTAAGCAAACACAAGCTAAGGCGAAAACAATACTAACTACTAGATATAGGACTGAGTAACACATTGACAGTGCAATTTGTGAACATAGCTTTGAGAGTTTAAAGACTGGGGTTTGTAGTTATTTTAATTTTTTATCCTCATTTTCGCGATCTTTTTGTACAGCTACAGGGTCACCTCTCACTAGACGCCCTCAGGGATGAGGTAAGAACCTTGGCTTCATACCAACCATTGCCAAATTTTGCATGAGTTACGTACCTCTGATTCCAGACCCGTTAGAACAGGGCTGGGGGGTGTAGTTATGTGTTGTTTTTAGTTTCAGATGCAGTTTTTTTAGATTTTGTTATATATCAGTTTACCACCAGCATTAAGATGGTGGTTGAACAGAGCGCAAAACAGGTGCAATTACCGGCTATAAATACACCTTCATTCCTATTTCCCATTTGTAGTACCAGTTAATGAATCAGATAATAATGTCGGGGAAAAACAGAAACGGTCGCACAGGGTTTTTTTGGCCAATTTACCACTAAACAAACTCATCTATTTGCACCACGAGTCCTTGGAGTCAAGTAGGTGTTCCACATGCTCATTTAACCTGCCAAGCACATATACTCACTTAATCACACACTCATCACTCACTCACTATCACACTCACTTCATGCATCGTTCACTCATTCATGAATATATGCTGACAGTTTCTTTCACATGCAAATTTGATTGCTCACTCATAGGCTGCCACTCACTCATCTACGAATTCACACGCTCACTCACTGACACTTTTTACCACTCACTTTCTAAATCATTCACACGTTCATGTACATATGCTGCCACTCAAACTGTCTGAAGAACTCACTTGCCCACTGAGCCTCTCTCACTCATTCACCCGCTAATCCACCAAAACACTCACTCATTGGCACACTGATTTCTCGCTCTTTCGCTCATTTGTATCCTAATTCAAATGCTCACTCGTTCACTCACTCACTCACTTGTTTGAGTTCTGAATCCTGACTTCCCAGTTCTGCAGTTTTTTTGTACAAGGCATGCACACAAATAAAACACCATCATGCTCCTAAAAGTACATCAGTTTGACCCCGTGTATCTATGCATATATATTCCATATGGCTTTAATTGTCAAAAAGGATTCTTCTGCAGCAGCACTTGAAGCTGCAAACTGTGAGTAATGAATCTCAAGTGCTTGCAGCTTAGGACAAATGCACAGTCGAAAGCTGGAAGTGAGCATCCCCCACCACACTTAAAATAACACTGTTTCCGTTTTTCTTCAATATCAGACAGTTCACCTCGAATGTGGAGAAATTCCCCATCATCCTGTCAATAAAACCTTGTAAATGCGGCTGGGGACACCAGCACAGCCTGGCTGGGCTCCACATCCATTCCTTGAAAATCTTTTGTAATACAGATGATTGCCTCTTAAGAAAAAGCTTCAGCACTAAAAGCTGGGAGATTGATTTAGGGGGTGAGTGAATTGCCACGTTACACCACCCCCATTCTCCTGCTCTGCAGAAAAAGACATTACAGAAGGCAAAAGAGGTCCTTAGAGGAGGTGAATTGAAATTCAAGGTCGCACAGAGGAAGAGATTTTCTTCCAGTGCGACCAGAGAAATGTTCACAGGAAAAACAGCAAGAGTACGTGGGAGGGGACCACGGAGTGCGCAGGAATGTAAGAGAGGTGACCGCAGGGAGATGAAGAATGTGAGAGAGGTGACCTCAGGATGTAGCAGAATGTAAGAGAGGTGGCTGTAGGGAGCTGAAGAATGTGAGAGAGGTGACCTCAAGATGCAGCAGCATGTAAGAGTGGTGACTGCAGGGAGATGTAGAATGTGAGAGAGGTGACCTCAAGATGGAACATAATGTAAGACAGGTGACTGCAGAGAGCTGTAGAATGTGAGAGAGGTGACCTCTAGATGGAGCAGAATGTCAAAGATGTGACCGCAGGGAGCTGTAGAATGTGAGAGAGATGAACTCAAGATGGAGCAGAATGTAAGAGTGGTGACTGCAGGGAGATGTAGAATGTGAGAGAGGTGACCCCAAGATGGAACATAATGTAAGACAGGTGACTGCAGAGAGCTGTAGAATGTGAGAGAGGTGACCTCTAGATGGAGCAGAATGTCAAAGATGTGACCGCAGGGAGCTGTAGAATGTGAGAGAGATGAACTCAAGATGGAGCAGAATGTAAGAGTGGTGACTGCAGGGAGATGTAGAATGTGAGAGAGGTGACCTCAAGATGGAGCATAATGTAAGACAGGTGACCGCAGGGAGCTGTAGAATGTGAGAGAGATGAACTCAAGATGGAGCAGAATGTAAAAGTGGTGAATGCTGGGAGATGTAGAATGTGAGACAGGTGACCTCAAGATGCAGCAGAATGTAACAGAGATGACCACAGAAAGCTGTAAAGTGTAAGCTGGGGTGGCAGCATAGTGTAACATAATGTAAGGAGGTGACCACAGGGAGCTGTAGAATGTGAGAGTGGAGACCTCAAGAAGCAGTAGAATGTAAGAGAGGTGATCCCAGAGAGCTGTATAATTTAAGGAGGTGACCTCAAGATGAAGCGGAATGTAAGAGAGGTGACCACGGGAGCTGTAGAAAGTTAGAGAGGTGACCTCAAGACGCAGCAGCGTGTAAGAGAGGTGTCAACAGGGAGCTGCAGAATGTGAGGCAGAGGTGGCATCAGGGTGCAACATAATGTAAGAAGGTGACCATAGGGAGCTGTAGAATGTAAGGATGTGACCACAAGATGTAGCAGACTGTAAGAAGGTGATCACAGGGAGCTGTAGAATGTGAGAGAGGTGACCACAGGGAGAGGGAGGGTGAGCTTAAGATGCAGCAGGATGAAAGGGGGTGGTCACAGAGAGCTGTAGAATGTAAGAGAGGTGACCACAGGGAGCTTAGAATGAGAGGGAGGGTGAGCTTAAGATGCAGCAGAATGCAAGGGGGTGGCCACAGAGAGCTGTAGAATGTGAGGCAGAGGTGACTTCAGGGTGCAACGGAACGTAAAAGAGGTGATGTCAGGGAACTGTAGAACGAGAGGGGGAAGCTTAAGTGTGTAGTAGAATGTAAGATATGTGACCACAGAGAGTCTTGGAATCTAAGGAGATGACCTCAGCATGCAGCTGAGTCTAAGGGATGACATTATGGAGCTGTAGCAGTGAGGCAGAGTTGATATTAGTGTGATGCAGAATGCAAAAAGATCACCAGATGGAGCTGTAGAATATGAGGTATTGGTAACTATAGTAAGAAGCAGATTGTGAGAGAGGTGACCCCAGGGATCTTTACAATGTGAGGCAGAGATGATGTCAGGGTGTAGTAGAACCTATTAGAGATCATGGCAGCGAGATTCAGAATGTGAGGTGCATGTAGCCCTAGCGTAAAGTAGAATGTAAGAGAGAGGTGACCATGGATGTTCTTTTCTGTAGAGTAAGCAACCCTCCCTGATATGGCAGGTACACCCATCAGTTTAAAGACCTCTGTCCTATGATTAGACACCATGGGAAGACCAATACCAAAGTTGGTTCCCTTAGAGAAGGAAAAGGAGGCAATGTTGCACACACAGGAATAGGCCACGTTACAACGCATGCAATATTTTGCATGCCATTACAATGCGGTCATTACAACGACCCGTTGTTACATCGCACACCATTACAACGCAAGTCATTATAATGACTTGCTGTAAGGGGGCATGCTGGATTTTGGAATAGTATAATTTTCTATTCCAACTCCAGTCTGTGCAACAGTAGGGAAGGTGTTGGATTTTAAATCCAACACCTTCTGCCCCCTACAGCAGGTCGCTGTAACGACTTGCGGTGTAATGGTTTGGGATGTAACAACGCAGTCATTGTAATGACCACATTGTAATGGCCTGCGATATATCGCATGCGTTGTAAATGATGTTTCCCTCCACACATGGATCCTCGGGCCACTCTGTTTCTTCTATATGAATGTAGGCACTTACCTAGTTGTGTAAGTACCACTATAGTAAGGCTGCTGTGGGGAATAGATTGTGCTTGGCCTTAATCGCCTGGCAACAGAAGACTCCAGGGACTCGGAAGTTAGGGGATATCCTGAGAATATTATCCGATACCCTGCATGTGTTCTGTCCACCAAGAGAAAGTCTTCCTGGTGGAGACTCCATAAGCATGGCCAATGTCTGAAAAGATCTAGGTTTGACCATTTCTCATGGTAAAGATCGCAGCAGTGTGTCCCATGATCAGCTGGCAGTCAAGTCCTTAGCATGAAACTCCAATAATAAACAAGCATTTGCAATGTAAAAGGTCTCACAGTTGTCAGAGTTAGAGCAACTGGCGTTGTAAATGGCAATGTCTTTATCTATGTGTTTTGGTTTGGAGTATAATGGATGCATGAAAAGAGACACAGATGCAGGACTGCCTAGAGGACTTAGAATGAGGAATTACTACTGGGACCAGAGAAGCAGCTGCAGCACTATCTAGAGGATATAGATTAAGGAATTACTGATGAGACCAAAGAAACATGTAGCAACAATGTGTAGAGGATTTAGAATGAGGGACTATCGACGGAACCAGAGAAGCAGCTAGCAGCACTGTCTAGAGGACGTAGAATGAGGAATTACTGACAGGTCCAAAGATGCAGTTGCAGCACTGCCTAAAGGACTTATGAGACCAGAGAAGTACCTAGCAGACCTGCTTAGTGAACTGAGAATGAAGAATTGCCAACGGGAACAGAGAAGCGGCCAGTAGCACTGCCTAGAGGTCAAACAATGAGGAATTACCACTGAGAAGAGAGACACAGCTGCAGCACTTGCCTAGAGAACCTAAAATGTGTGAATTTCCGTCGGGAACAGAGTACCAGCTAGTAGCACTGTTTGGAAGACTTAGAATGAGGAATTACAGATTGGACCACAGTAGCAACTAACAGCACCGTCTAAAGGACTTAGAATGAGGAATTTCCCATAGGTGAATACGTAGTGTGGAAGGGAGACTCCCTCCTACAAATGAGTGCGCTGTTTTACGATGAAACTCATCGGTTTCTTCTCCACATTTTTCAAAATTTCATACTTAAATTGTTCCATATATGACAGATCAATAATCCATACTAGTTCTCCATCTGATTTGTAGTTTTATTTCACAATTTCTTGCAGGTTAATATGCCAATAGTCAATACATCTTTCGCACCCAATGCATTTCGGGTCCCTTACATCAGACCCTTCATCAGGGGCCTAAGGAATGAAAGGAAACAGGACCAATTAATTCACTGTCCAATGTATACAAAATCAATATAGCGGTATAGATGCTAAGTATTAACACTAACTCAATTACAATACTCCAACGTGAAATCAGTATATAACTCCTCAGGTCTAATATGCAGATACAATACAATTTCACTTTCCTAATCTCGGACCTGTTTGTATATCGCTACTTCATAAAAACACATTAAATGATAGTACGCGATCTCTTAACTATGCAAAAAACAAAGAACATACGCTCGCTTTACAATTCAACTTACATTCGACCGTCCGGTCTGTTGCACAGGATGTATTGGCGTCTCAGCGTTCACAATGTTACGCGCCAAAAGTTAAGAGCTAGCTATTGAGTAAAGTTCCGCTCACGTGATCGGAAAGCCTTCCAATCACGGCAGTGTATTACTCCGGTCATGTGACTGGGTCCGTTCTCGCTTCACGGAAGTGAATAGATGCAACAAAATGCTGCCTGTGTGTATTGCAAGTAAAATATAAGGATATACGTGATCTACACTTTGAGTGAGAATAACAACATAATACTTTACCATGACAATGTGAATACATGAAAGAAATAAACAATAATAAACGAAATGTAATAAACTAGATCTTAAAGTTCAAGGAACACTTCAAGGATCACGGATACAGTTCAAGCCTATAGTTGCAACTTTATAAAAAACACGAATATTCAATTCTGTCATTGAGCCCAATGGGGTGGGCCGAATTGAGTTTTTTGATCCAGTGGTATTCACATCTAAGTCTTTGCTTAGAAGGATCCAGGTCGATGCGTGGGAAGATTCTCTCCAAGACCGTATATCTTAATTGGGAAATTTGATGTCGTGCTTCAAGCCAGTGGCATGCAATAGTAGATTTAGAGTTCATAAGTCTAATATTACTCTTATGTTCAGTTATGCGTGTTTTAACTTTTCTTTCAGTCTGTCCTACATAAGTTTTGCCACACGGGCATTTGATGGCATACACGCAGTTCATAGTATCACATGTGCTGTTATGTTTCAATTCAATTTGATGACCTTTGGTGGGGTGGGTAAATTGATTTCCAGTAATCACATTACCACAATGGGTGCAGTTTTGACATTTTTGCATACCTCGAAAGGTCATGGTGAGTTCAACATTTCTTTTATATTTTTCGATCTTTGAAATGCAAAAGTTATTCTTTCATTGTACAGGTCTTTTAAATCAGGCTCTTGCTGAATGAGTCTCCAATGTCTGTTAACAATTTTTTTGATTTTAGGTGCATCTGTAGAGAATTTCAATACACAAACAGTTTTAGCCTCTTGAATTTTAGCTGTTTCTTTTAACATGCTGGTTCGAGACTGATTTGCCACTCTATTAAATGATGTTTGCAGTACATCATTAGGATATCCTCTTGCTTGATACTTCTTTACTTGTTCTTGCAAAATTTTTGACAACTCTTCTTCATTAGAGGTTATTCTTTTCATTCTTATGAATTGTGAAGTAGGTAAGTGCTTTTTCAACGCCATGGGATGAAAACTTTGAAACAGTAGTGAAGAGTTTTTATCTGTTTTCTTAATGTGTACATTGGTCTTAATGCTGTTGTTAGTAATTGACACTTTCACATCAAGGAATGCAATGTTTTGTTCATCTATGGTATGGGTGAATTTTATTCGTTCATTACAAGCATTCAGTGCAATAATGTTGTTTTCCAGATCTTCTCTTGCTCCTCTCCATATTATAAATAGATCATCAATGTACCTTTTGTACATAATCAAATGGTCTGTCCATAACGGATTTTCCAGAATATGGTCGGTTTCAAATTTGTTCATGAAGATATTTGCGTATGAGGGCGCCCCCCCAAAACCCATAGATGTTCCGCTGCTTTGATTGTAGTATTTTCCATCCCATTCAAAATAACTACAAAACAATGCGAATTGCATGAGTTGTATAATTAGGAGTTTCTGTTCTTCTTGAAGGTCACTGTTTATGAGACTCCATTCTAATGCCTCTATACCCTCGTTGTGGGGTATAGAGGTATAGAGGGCGGTTACATCAATGGTGCAAAGTAGGTATGTTTCATCCATCTTTAGTACAATGTTTTTCAACAAGTTCAAAAAAGCTGTTGTGTCTTTAATGTATGTGGCAGAGTTTTGTACAATCGGTTGCAAGAACCTATCAATGAATTTCCCTATGGGCTCAGAGATTGACCCACACGCATAGACGATGGGTCTAAATGGCGGATTGTGCAGATTTTTGTGTATTTTTGGTGTCATATACAACTTCGGTCGTCTGGGGTATTTCATCTAAAAAAACTGTTTAGTTTTGTCATTAATCCACTTCATCTCATGGGCGTGATTGATAATTTTTTGTAGAATTTGTTGGTATTCTTGAGTCGGATCTGATTCTAGTGGAAGATATATGTCGGGATTGTTCACATGATCATTGACATTTTTAATATAAAAATCCGTGTCCATGACTACAAGGGCCCATAGGACAAGAGAAGCAGCTAGCAGCACTGCCTAGAGGATTTAGGGGCATATTACCAAGCCTGGCGATATTGGATTATTGCTGCTTTAGCTAAGCAGCGATAATTATATCGCCCTATTAGCAAGCTGTCGCTAACTGATATTAGCGACAACTTTTAGGCGATAGCAAGCGGTTTGGGGCCTGCTTTGCATGTCAGCGATATTTATCGCTAATGACATGCAAAGTGGGGGTGTACCCAACCAGTTAGCGACTGAAAGCAGTTGCTAACGTCGCTATCGCCTATTAGCAAGGCAGGCGTAGCGATTGAAATATTCACGCTAAGCGAGAATATCTCCAAAAACTAAAGCCTGCTCAGACCAGTTCTTAGCCATTATATCCAATAGGACATGGATATTGTGGCAAAGTCCCTGTTAGTGATAATGCGTGAATATCGCCGGATTCTCAGCGATATTCTCACATTTCTCCGCTAAAGCCTGAAATTTTATCGCATTTGAGGTAAACGTTGCTAATAGCTTGTTATCTTTGTGATAAAATCAGGCAAAGTACGGCGATAGAAAAAATTTCGCTAAGCTTAGTTAGTGATAATTTTCGCTAGTTGTTGATAATAGGCCCATGATGTATATGGAAATTCATCACAGAATGAGTATGCCTGTGTGGCCTCAAGCATATGGTATGGCAGAATGGTTTTTGGCCACAATAAAGAAGGCAGTGAAAGGAGCCAAATTAACCCAAATATCAAGAGTACAAGCCTTCTGTGAAGTCCTGTGTGACTATTGCAACATACAACACCGCTCCACAGCGAAATCTCCCTCTGAATTGGTGTTTGCAAGAAAAAGCTGGACACGGCTGCCCCAGAAGGAGGAAGAACTTCTGAGAGATTATGACAACATAGAGGCATGAGATCAAGCTGCCCAAGCTAAGGAGATGTCTGCCATTGACAAGTGACTGCTAACATCCAACCTGGGGACTTGGTACTGCTGTAACACTGTGAAAACTGGGCAGTATTCCTAATGATGCCATTTTAATCACGAAAGTCAAAGACACAATTTTAACAGCAGCAACAGGTTCACACAATAAACAGGAACATCTCACACTTGAAGAAATATCACACACCGGGAGAAGATGAGAGTTTCTGTGCAAAGGAGGAGAGCAGGCAGAAATGGTTCTGTCTAAACAATGTCGCAGGACACCAGGCCACAAAAGTGCCATGCTCTCTAAGCATAATTTGTTGAAACAAAAGTAACAATCTATAAAAGAGAAGCGTTTTTTTTCTTCACATAAAGCACCATATTGTGGAACAATTATTGTATTTTGTTAAATTGATCTCTAGGTGACTTTTTAAAAACAAAGGCTATCGAGGCATTTTGCGCCAAACTGCATTGATCTGTAACTACAAGGGGGCGTTGCACGCAGCATCTGCAGAGGTGTGTTTTGTGGCTAACACGCAGGGTGTGGTTCTGTGCCACTGTGTAGACACCTGCGCTCCATGTGTGCATCGGTGGAGGCGACCATTAGCTGCCAGGGCCTGCTCTGATGGTCTGCACGGCACCCCAGCCACGATTCACTGGGGCGCATGCTCCCTCTTTGGCCTCTTCACCACCATGCAGCGCTACAGGAAAATATGTAAAGAAAAGACCCCGGGGGGCCGGCTGGCTCACACTGCGCAGAACTGCGAGACAGGCCGCACACAAGGGGGACTATTATCAACAACTAGCGAAAATTATCGCTAACTAAGCTTAGCGACATTTTTTCTATCACCGTGCTTCGCCTGATTTTATTGCAGAGATAACGTGCTATTAGCAACGTCTATCTCAAATGCGATAAAATTTCAGGCGTTAGCAGAGAAATGCGAGAATATCGTTGAGAATCCAGCGATATTCACGCATTATCGCTAACAGGGACTTAGCTACAATATCCAACTCCCATTAGGCATAATGGCTAAGAACTGGTCTGAGCAGGCATTAGTTTTTGGAGATATTAGCACTAGGCCTGCCTTGCTAATAGGCGATAGCAAGGTTAGCGACTGCTTTCAGTCGCTAACTGGTTGGGTACACCAACTTTGCATGTCATTAGCGATAAATATCGCTGACATGCAAAGCGGGCCCCAAACCGCTCACTATCGCCTCAAAGCTGTCACTAACATCAGTTAGCGACAGCTTGCTAATAGGGGATATAATTATCGCCGCTTAGCAGCCGAAAACGGCCGTTAAAGCGGCGATAATCCAATATCGCCAGGCTTGGTAATAGGCCCCAAGATGAGGTAATTTCAGAGTTCTGTTTGCATGCTGTCATGTATCTTTTTTAAAGTTATTTAAGTTTATATTGCATTTTTAGCCCCCGGAGAATGGAAGTGAGCTGAGCAGCCCACCCTTTATTTCACTTTTATACATCGAGAGAAGGCACGAGTCGCTGCATTCCCCCGGGTCACTGACTGCGACGTAATTACTCAACAGTAATGCTTGTGACCGTCATTATGCTGTTCAAAACGGGGTTTTACACAAAAGTTGATTATACTCATTATTGCTACTTTATTTTTGATTATATTATTATTGCTAACGCATAGAATTATTGTCTTTATTGTTATTATTATTGCCAAATACTCACTTTATATGCACGCAAGGTTCAACTAAAAAACATATAAAAAATTGCTAACAATCATAACATTACATTTGGAATTGAAATCGCAGACTGGTTCAGACTTCGACACACTGAGCTTCTGGCTTCATTTTACTTAAATAACTAAAAAAGGCCTATTTCACACCTTTCACCCTTTTCTTTAATCTTGTACCACATTCATGTCACAAATCGCGTGCCACTGCTTGAAGTTTGGGAATTAAAAAACTTGTAAAAGAACACACTCTTATCAGATGTGTCAGTTCTATTCACCTTTTACCCACACCCTCTGCTTAAAGTGAGACATGTTCCCTCATGGAAATTAACGCTTTTCAAAAAGCGCTTCTAAGGAACATCTGTGAGGCACGTGCCTCACAGACTCCACGAGTACTTGCAGCTATTTCTAGGCCGCCCTTTGCCCTCCCTCAGCTGCAGTAACAGGTGACTCTCAGCGCCCACACCTGTTTGTGTTACTTGGATGGCACGGATGCCACCCCAAGCCTGGCCGGGTGGCTCCAAGGAGCAGGTTGGTAGCACATGTCATGCTTGTGGGTATTCTGTGCCCAGGCATCTTGTGACCCATGGGTGGCTCATGTCACGCCATCCCACGCCCCTGGCATCTCTTCCTTGCAATGGGTCGGCCAAAGCCAGGGGAGCGAGAAAACGAGTGGACGGAATTAACAGATGGTATGATCCGCAGGCACGCGGGCAATATTTCTTTGTAATCCTTTCGGTAATTTAGGTCCAGCCTAATTTTTCCTGGCACAGTCTCTCTAAGCACCTCTCGTGAAGTTGTGCTCATACAGTGACAATCGCTGCTACAATACAATCACATTCCATGAATGTAGCCGGAGCCAAAATGATGCCCATTCAATGAATGCAACTCGTGCCATCTCATCCAAATATAGTGAAAATCACTGCTACCAACACAACCACATTTACTGAATGTAACCGGAGCCAAGTGCGCAAATTCAACGAATGGAACTCGTGTCACATTGTGCACATACAGTGAAAATCACTGCTACCAATGCAACCACAGCCAATGATGTACATATGCAATGAATGCAACTTATGACACGTTGTGCACATACAGTAAAAAACCCCAGTGAACAATAGAACCACATACAAGGAATTTAACTGGAGCCAACTGTGCAAATTCAACGAATGGAACTCATGTCACATTGTGCACATATAGTGGAAATCACAGCTACCAATGCAACCACAGCCAATGATGAATGTAACCTGAGCTAACTGTACATATGCAATGAATGCAACTTATGTTGCGTTGTGCACATACACTAAAAAAAAACAGCGAACAATAGAACCACATTCAATGAATGTAATTGGAGCCAACTGTGCATGTTCAATGAATGCAACTCGCGCCACCTTGTGCACATACAGTAACAATCACTGCTACCAATACGCCCACATTCAGTGAATGTAACAGGAGCCAACTGTGCAAATTCAACAAATGGAACTCATGTCACATTGCGTACATACAGTGGAAATCACTGCTACCAATGTAACCACTGCAAAAAGAACAGTTGATGGACCGAATGCAGAACAATGTCATACATTCACCCCAGTACAGAGATCTGGGCCTAAATCCATTGTTTCTTTGCTCACCATGCCATTCCAGTTTGGACACAGCCATATGTAAATCAGTCTTGACCCTGCGCCCAATGGGAACTGTCCAGCCTGAACTGACAGGCCAAGACCTCCCTGGACTGGAAACAAGATTCCCAGGACCGGTTTCAGGCTTTCAGCATTCATCAGCCAGGATAGCTTGGCTCCAGTGGCATGCAACCACAGCCAATGATGAATGTAACCTGAGCCAACTGTACATATGCAATGAATGCAACTTTTGTCGCGTTGTGCACATACAGTAAAAAACTCAGCAAACAATAGAACCACAATTAACAATTGTAACTGGAGCCAACTGTGCATATTCAATTAATGCAACTCGCGCCACCTTGTGCACATACAGTAACATTCACTGCTACCAATACTGCCACATTCAGTGAATGTAACAGGAGCCAACTGTGCAAATTCAACGAATGGAACTCATGTCACATTACGTACATACAGTGGAAATCACTGCTTCCAAAGTGAACACTGCAAAAAGAAAAATTGATGGACAGAATGCAGAACAATGTCATACATTCACCCCAGTAAAGAGATCTGGGCCTAAATCCATTGTTTCTTTGCTCACCATGCCATTCCAGTTTGAACACAGCCATATGTAAATCAGTCTTGACCCTGCGCCCAATGGGAACTGTCCAGCCTGAACTGACAGGCCAAGACCTCCCTGGACTGGAAACAAGATTCCCAGGACCGGTTTCAGGCTTTCAGCACTCATCAGCCAGGATAGCTTGGCTCCAGTGGCATGCAACCACAGCCAATGATGAATGTAACCTGAGCCAACTGTACATATGCAATGAATGCAACTTTTGTCGCATTGTGCACATACAGTAAAAAACCCAGCAAACAATAGAACCACAATTAACAATTGTAACTGGAGCCAACTGTGCATATTCAATTAATGCAACTCGCGCCACCTTGTGCACATACAGTAACAATCACTGCTACCAATACAGCCACATTCAGTGAATGTAACAGGAGCCAACTGTGCAAATTCAACGAATGGAACTTATGTCACATTGCGTACATACAGTGGAAATCACTACTACCAAAGTGAACACTGCTAAAAGAAAAATTGATGGACAGAATGCAGAACAATGTCATACATTCACCCCAGTACAGAGATCTGGGCCTAAATCCATCGTTTTTTTGCTCACCATGCCATTCCAGTTTGGACCCAGCCATATGTAAATCAGTCTTGACCCTGCGCCCAATGGGAACTGTCCAGCCCAAACTACCAGGCCAAGACCTCCCTGGACTGGAAACAAGCATCCTAGGACCGGTTTCGGGCTTTCAGCCCTCATCAGCCAGGATAGCTTGGCTCCAGTGGCATGCAACCAATGCCAATGATAAATGTATCCTGAGCCAACTGTACATATTCAATGAATGCAACTTGTATTGCGTTGTGCACATACAGTAATAAACCCTGTGAACAATAGAACCACATTCAATGAATGTAACTGGAGCCAACTGTGCATATTCAATGAATGCAACTCGAGTCACATTGTGCACATACAGTAACAATCACTGCTATCAATACGGCCACATTCAGTGACTGTAACCAGAGCCAACTTCTGCACATTCAGGGAATGCAACTCATGTCAGTCTAGGCACACTAGTGAAAATGACGTATGTCAATTAATAAAAACAGCACGCTAGGTAAACAAATAATAAAAGAAGCGACCGGCTTGACAAAGACGGTGTGTGGAATGAGAGGGGGTACAAGTTATAGCATCTGCTTTAATGCTGATGGCCACTAATTAAGGTAAATAAATCTGTAGTTCAGATGCGCACCTGAGCTACAAACTGGAGTGATGTATCGGGTGCAGGAATCAATGAGGAGGCACCAAGAAAGAGCAACACTGCAGTCAACCTATGGTAATAGCAGGTGGGAGTGCACTCCATATAGTAAAAACAATAGTCTTGCAGATAGCGCATGCGCGCTGCCTAGGCTTGACCTAAAAAAGGATGGAACGCGGTTCTTGACCATCGTCTCTTGCAGCGATATATACTTCAGCGTTCACTTATCAGACTGACAAAGCACTAGGACCCAAACTACAGATCAGACACACTGATCTTGTTTGCACCTTGGCACACACTTATCTAGGTGTATCCTGCACATGCTGGGACAGCGCACACAATAGCAGCAAATGTGTGAAACCTACACCTGAAATGGCAATAGCAAATATGTGAAAGGTGGAATGACTGTTTCAAGCCACTCGTCTGCCTTTCACTGCACTTCTATTTTGAATGGGGCCACACCCCAATGCAAATGTGGATACACCCCTTTGTTATTGTGCAAATGCATATTTTACACCATAACAATCCCTTCTTTATATGGAGCTGCTCAGTAACTGTGTCCCTTTCTTTGATATCAATGTCCTATGGGGGTGCAAAAGCAGGCCCAAATTCCCACTGCACCCATAGGCAACTATGTATAACAGACCAGCTGGATGTTAAATTAAAAGAGTGCGCAAAGCGCACATGAAGGAGTCCTGCACTACAAGTACCCACACTCAGGTTAGTCAACTCACTCTTGTTCAGACATCTCAAGTTCTAACACTCCATGTCCCGCCCAGGAGGGACTGAAAAATATTCCAATGTTACATTCTTCTCATTTTCTACATTCCCTAAGGTTGCCTTCTTTTTTTATCACCTCTTCCTCATACCCTGCAGCTCTCTTGTGCCACCTCTCGCTTATATTTTACTGCTTCTATAATGTGACCATTGTACTATATTCTTCTACTGCCTATTGTTCCTCTCTCTCACTTTATATAGATCCCCTTGTGTTACTGGTCTTGTGCTGTGAGGAATGATGGTGTATTATTTGGTGTGGTTATGCAACCTCCCTATGGAATACACTCACTAAACCAACTTGAATCCAGTCAGGCTCATTTGTTAAACCATACCTCAACCCAGGGTACCTGTGGCTTCAAGCAGTCAGGCTTAAACAAAGGTAAACGTGTAAAGCATTTAGGAGTACCAAAACAAAAAACTAAGAAAGTCACACAATACAAAAGAAATCTAACACAGATCTTTTTTTTAAATTGTTGCTCACTAAAATGAACACATTTTACCAGAAAGTTCTGGAAATACAGATTTTTTGGTATAACGGAAATCTCAGCTTTACACCCAAAAACACAATTAAGCATTGGTAACTGCAAATTTTGGAAACCAAAGCAGTTTCAAATGTAGTTTCAGGCGCTATCGCCAAATTATCATAGACGTCAATGGAGTGGTCCTAATGCTAGGGATACAGGATGCTGAAGAAGCTATAAGATGTTGAAGATGCAGTGAGGTCAACAGGCGTCTTTCTCGGGTTGTTCCTCAGTCCATGGTCCAGGTGGGGCAACTTTCACCACAGGGGTTGATGTCCCTTGAAGTATTTTTTGGTCCAACACTGGACTTCTGGTCACCATAATAAAACTAGGGATCGGTAAAAAATTGTGCTTCGCCAGCAGAGTTCAGGATTTTTGTGCATTCCGCAGTGCACTTGGAACATGGAATTCTGGCAAAACTTTGCCAACTGCTGCATGGTGGATTTTGATCTTGAACACGGCTCACCAACATTAAGTTGGCAAGCACGAGTGAGAATGTGCATCCTGTAGCACAATTTTCAGGTTCTAGGATGCCTCTCAGTAAGATTTCTCAATGCAGGCAATCGCTGCAGGTCAAAACCGTTCTCATTGAGAAAGCTGGCACTAGGTTAGAAAATCTACTCAAATGGCAGAAAGAAGCAGCCCCCTAATTTTACGGAGCAGCGCAGCATACTAAATTCCGCCCGCTCATAAAATTCCACGGAATCTCGCTACATTTTTATGGAACTCCACGGAATTCTGCGGAATGAAACTCTGCAAGTTCCTCCCACCCCTAAGCAAAACCAACACTTCCTTTGGGTGAAGGCTAGTGCCATCCTGGGTGACCAAACTCCACTCTGATGATTCTCCCAAGTCAAGCAGACTTGGTGCAGCGTTTGAGCATCAGGACTTGGTCATCTGGGCAGCATGTCGGTGATCGGTGGAGGTCAGACAATTATGGCTACTGACAGGCCAGAACGGGCTTCCACAGCTTTTAAGGCCCTGATGCTGTAACTGGAAGTCAGCCAATTGATTCTTGGAGTTCACCTCTACTGCCTGAGGTTTGAAAGTAACTCTTCGGATATATGATGTTAGCACGCATACTTTTAGCACGCATACCATTACCACGCATTTTTTACAACGCAGGACCTTTTACAACGAATACCTTTACAACGCATTACACTACAACGCAGATACTATTACAACGCATACCATTACAACGTAAGTATAGGTAAGTATATAATATTTTTAAATAATGTAATTAATAATTATTTAAATATTTTAATTAATTATTAAATCTTTTATTATTGAATATTTTAATTAATTATATTAATTTTTATTTAATAATTTGTAAATATATATGTTAAAAATACCCCTGTACCCCAAAACCCAAACCCAACCCTGAACCCTAAAAATACCCCTGTACCCCAAAACCCAAACCCAGCCCAGAACCCTAAAAATACCCCTGTACCCCAAAACCCAAACCCAGCCCTGAACCCTAAAAATACCCCTGTACCCCAAAACCCAAACCCAGCCCTGAACCCTAGAAATACCCCTGTACCCCAAAACCCAAACCCAACCCTGAACCCTAAAAATACCCCTGTACCCCAAAACCCAAACCCAGGCCTGAACCCTAAAAATACCCCTGTACCCGAAAACCCAAACCCAACCCTGAAACCTAAAAATACCCCTGTGCCCCAAAACCCAAACCCAGTCCTGAACCCTAAAAATACCCCTGTACCCCAAAACCCAAACCCAACCCTGAAACCTAAAAATACCCCTGTACGCTGGTTAACGCTTGATCTGCGCAACCTGGTCGCGCTTTTATTTTACATTTGACCATTTTAATTTCTCGGCTTTTCAGCCGCTTTAATTCCGCCACGTCTATGTGGGGGTAAACGGGGCATGTTAGGACATTGCTAGCACAATAATTATTGAATCTCACGGCTGTTAGAGCGGCCCTTTAGCTTCTTCTGCTTGTGAGTGGACATCTTGGGTGAGGTAGTGCCGGCTGCGGCAGACATTTTTGTTAGCAGGCTAGCTGCTGCCTGACGCGATAGGCTCACAGGAGGCCATTTAAACCTGCCACATGCAAGCGCGCAGCGGGTGCGCCGTGGGCACACCAGAGGCGAGCCCATCTGTGCCCATCCGTGACCAGACGGGACCCGGGGCCAGGACCCCTGGCTCGCGCATCATCTATGATAGAGGTGAGCTATTGGAAGTTAACCTGAGTAATACATCTCTCGAGGAGGGGAGTGCAGCCCTACTTCGACAGGAAGGGTTGTGGAGGGTTCCGGAGAAAGGGCCTGGATGGCCTCATGCTCATAAAGCCGGGGTCTTGCACTACAGGCTGTTAAACACCCGTTCCCTCCAAAAACACAATGGAGGGGTGTTTTCATTACTGGAGGACGGGGAGCTCGACGTGTTAGGAGTCACGGAGACGTGGCTGGAGAACTCCTCGCTGCCGGATCTTGTGGCTGCTCTTCTGGCAAATTTTTCGGTTCTATATTGTAGTAGAGCGGGTGAGAAGAGAGGCGGAGGGGTGGCACTTTTCTTTGCAGATCATATGCGAGGAGAAACAATCATGGCAGAAAATTTGGGAGGGGCGGAGGTGCTTGGTGTTAAACTGAGGTAGGGGATAGACTGCCTGACAGTCCTGGTGGTGTATCGTCCTCCATGGGCCATGCCGGAGTTTCCAGACCTGTTTTTGAAGCTAGTGCAGGATTTGCGCTCGAGGTATGATAATATGGTTATATTGGGAGACTTTAACTACCACTGGGAAACTACCCCGAAAGAAGGGCAGGCTAGCCAGATTGATGAGGCTCTATCATCACTAGGGCTAGTCCAACAAGTAAAGGGGCCGACACATGTGAAAGGTCACACGCTTGATCTGGTGTGGACGTCACTTCCGGTACAGGGATTGACGATTACGTTGCCTTGTGTCTGGTCGGATCACCATCTGGTGAAGGGAGATCTCCTGATGAACTTACAAAAAATTAAACCTGTAGAAGGGCAGAGGGTGGTGAGAAAATGGAAAAATATTAATGGAGACAAAATGGTAGCACATCTCCTAGCGAATCCACCCCAGAATTTTCTGGGTGAGAATCCGGATGCTCTTTGCAGTAATTTGGATGATAGACTTCGGAGGGCGGCCGATTACGTGGCACCAGCACGAAGGGTCAACTTAGTAAATAGAGGCTCGGGATCCCCTTGGTATAAGGACTCTCTTAGGGAGAAGAAGAGGGCTTTACGCAAGGCGGAGAGAGCTTGGCGCAGAGCCTATGACACTGATGCGCGAAGTCTCTATATGCTAGAACTAGCGACCTATAAACGGGCAATAACAGCCAGGAAGGCCGAGTTTTATGAGGTAAGGATCACTACAGCTAAAGATCCACAAAAAGAAATCTTTAGAGTCCTAAATGAACTCAGGAAAACAAAAGAACAGAGGCCGGAGTTCACTCTAGAGGACTATCAGAGATTTCACGACTTTTTCACCAGCAAAATTACAGACCTCATCTCTGAAATTGCTCGTACTCCCATGCACGCCTGCCCCCTACAGACCACCCCGGCTAAGAAGCTGGTGGACAGTCCTTTGGACACTCTACCCTTGATTGCGAAGGATGGACTGTCATTGCTTATGGGGCGGGTTAAGTCTGGCTCTCAGGCCGATCCTTGCCCTCCTGAAGTATTCAAACTGGCTATGCCAGGAATAGAGGAAAAGGTCTTGGCTCTCCTGAATTCATCCTTAGTATTAGGCAAGATTCCGTTAGCCTTCAACGAAGCACGACTGATCCCTTTGCTAAAAAAAACAGGGGCAGACGTGAAATGGCTGAAAAATTTCAGGCCTATCTCCCAGATTCCTTTCCAGGCCAAAGTGCTAGAACAGCATATTTTGTCCGACCTCTCCGACCATCTGGAAAGGAATGGTTTGTTGGAACCAAATCAATCCGGGTTCCGTGCGAATCACAGCACGGAGCTGGTCATGCTGTCTATCTTAGATGAGCTCAGGAATAGGGCAGATAGGAAGATACCTGGTGCCCTGGTGTTGCTAGACCTCTCCACGGCGTTTGACACCGTGTGTCTAAACAACTTCTGTCGCGGTTGAGGGATTTTGGCATTCAGGGCACAGCTCATGCCTGGTTTGCCTCTTTCCTACAAGGGAGGACGCAAAGAGTACAGCTGGGAGAATTGCTCTCCACTGCAACACCAATTTCATGTGGAGTGCCGCAGGGGTCTGCTCTGTCGCCCCTTTTATTTAATATATATCTACAACCGTTTATTTCACTCCTCAATCAAATGGATTGTCAGGTGTATAATTACGCTGACGACACCCAAATCATCATCCAAATGAATGATGCTCCTGGGGCGTTAACAAGGCTGCAAAATATCCTCAAGCATACAGCCAACTGGATGTCTTTGAACTCCTTAAAAATCAACCCTGACAAGACGGAGGTTTTACCAATCACCATTGCTGGTAACCCATGGCACGACGGGTTTTGGCCACGAGAACTTGGGCCACCCCCAGAACCTGCAGCGGTGGTAAAAAGCCTAGGCATCCATGTGGATGATAAACTATCCATGCGGAAGCAAGTCACCACGGTGGTAGGAACCTGTGTCGGTCTTCTCCGACAACTTAGGAAAATTGCGCCATTATTGTCCTTCTCCACCTTGAGACGGGCGGTATCCGCAATGATATTATCAAGGTTGGACTATGGCAATTCGCTTTATTTAGGACTGCCCCAAAAACTTCTGGACAAACTTCAAGTGGTGATGAATGATGCCGCCAGGCTCATTTTTAAGAAACCAAGGAGCTCGCATGCGTCCCCACTTATGCGCGAGCTACACTGGCTGCCAGTAAGGCAGAGGGTGCTCTTTAAAGGGCTCTGCATCGCACACAAATCTCTCTATGGAAAGGCGCCAAGATACATCAAGACCCGTTTGACTCCATACAAACCGGGTAGGTCGTTAAGATCTGCTGAAGCAACCCTTCTTACCCAACCACGCTTCAGATTGGCCACAGTGGGTGGCCGTGCCATTTCCAATACCCTCCCAGCAGTCTGGAATAATCTGTCGAAGGATTTGCGGAAGGAATCCAATTTGATGTCCTTCCGGAAGAAGTTGAAAACTGTTCTTTTTCAGAAGGCCTGGGTTCGGCTATACCTCCTGGTAGGGCTTTTTAGGAATTTCTGCTGTGCGTACCTGACAAAGCGCTTAGAGACCCCTGGGTTATAACGCGCTATATAAATCGAATAAAATAAATAAATAAATGAATAAATACCCCAAAACCCAAACCCAGCCCTGAAACCTAAAAATACCCCTGTACCCCAAAACCCAACCCAGCCCTGAAACCTAAAAATACCCCTGTACCCCAAAACCCAAACCCAGCCCTGAAACCTAAAAATACCCCTGTACCCCAAAACCCAAACCCAGCCCTGAAACCTAAAAATACCCCTGTACCCCAAAACCCAAACCCAACCCTGAAACCTAAAAATACCCCTATATCCCAAAATCCAAACCCAGCCCTGAAACCTAAAAATACCGCTGTACCCCAAAACCCAAACCCAGCCCTGAAACCTAAAAATACCCCTGTACCCCAAAACCCAAACCCAACCCTGAAACCTAAAAATACCCCTGTACCACAAAACCCAAACCCAGCCCTGAAACCTAAAAATACCCCTGTACCCCAAAACCCAAACCCAACCCTGAACCCTAAAAATAGCCCTGTACCCCAAAACCCAAACTCCGCCCTGAAACCTAAAAATACCCCTGTACCCCAAAACCCAAACCCAACCCTGAAACCTAAAAATACCCCTGTACCCCAAAACCCAAACCCAGCCCTGAAACCTAAAAATACCCCTGTACCCCAAAACCCAAACTCAGCCCTGAAACCTAAAATTACCCCTGTACCCCAAAACCCAAACCCAGCCCTGAAACCTAAAAATACCCCTGTACCCCAAAACCCAAACCCAACCCTGAAACTTAAAAATACCCCTGTACCCCAAAACCCAAACCCAGCCCTGAAACCTAAAAATACCCCTGTACCCCAAAACCCAAACCCAGCCCTGAAACCTAAAAGTACCCCTGTACCCCAAAACCCAAATTCAGCCCTGAAGCCTAAAAATACCCCTGTACCCCAAAACCCAAACCCCGCCCTGAAACCTAAAAATACCCCTGTACCCCAAAACCCAAACCCAGCCCTGAAACCTAAAAATACCCCTGTACCCCAAAACCCAAGCCCAACCCTGAAACCTAAAAGTACCCCTGTACCCCAAAACCCAAACCCAGCCCTGAAACCTAAAAATACCCATGTACCCCAAAACCCAAACCCAACCCTGAAACCTAAAAATACCCCTGTACCCCAAAACCCAAACCCAGCCCTGAAACCTAAAAATACCCCTGTACCCCAAAACCCAAACCCAACCCTGAAACCTAAAAATACCCCTGTACCCCAAAACCCAAACCCAACCCTGAAACCTAAAAATACCCCTGTACCCCAAAACCCAAACCCAGCCCTGAAACCTAAAAATACCCCTGTACCCCAAAACCCAAACCCAACCCTGAAACATAAAAATACCCCTGTACCCCAAAACCCAAACCCAGCCCTGAAACCTAAAAATACCCCTGTACCCCAAAACCCAAACCCAATACCCCTAATAAATGTTTTTAAAAAAAGATAAACTTACCTATACTTAAGTTGTAATGGTATGCGTTGTAATAGTATCTGCGTTGTAGTGTAATGCGTTGTAAAGGTATTCGTTGTAAAGGGTCCTGCGTGGTAATAGTTTCGTTGCAACAGTATTTCGTGCTAAAAGATGCGTGGTAACAGTTACATACCAACTCTTCCAAAAGCCAGGCATCACAGGCCCAGTACTCTCTTACCTAGGTCAAGGATCATCAAGTGCAGCCCAGTTTTCAGTGCAGCCTCTCTTTGTCAGGTCCAGGGGTCAGGAGAGAGGTCCTTCTTTGGTCCTCTCTCCAGTCCAGTTGTGATCTGAGGCCAGGGGGCTACATTTATGCCCAGAAAGTACTCTCAGGTGAGGTAGTGGTTACTAACCAATTAGTTACCTGGCTCCTCCCTTCTTGGTGATACCTTCCTGCGATGTGTGCATCTAGTTATCTCAGAGTGCACTACTGTGCCCACTTCCAAGATGGCAGAACCCCTCTCTCAGTGTGTGAAGCTAGGAAGCCCATCCTAGAGGTGTGGCTACCTACACACCCAAGGAAATACTAGTATGGCAGTTGATCTCTCCTCTCTGTCCCGATACCAGCCCATCTACCTCAACAAAAGAGCAGCCCCTCTCAAATGTGTTTACCATTGGCCGTTCAAAAGCCTCTTCCCCTTTGAATGGTCAGAACACAGGCACTGGGTTCTTGTTAGCAGGCCTCTGTGCACTCCCAGAGTTGAAAAACCAGCAGCACCCGTCCATAAGTCCATAACTTTGGGGGTGATTATGCAAAAAGGGCATTTCCTTAAACCTGTATTCTGCTGTTCACTTGTGGTTTTCTCCCTTACTTTTTGCAGCTCACTAAAGATATCATTCTCTTCTAATCTGCTGTACTCCATGCAGTGCATTTTGTCTTTCACATTCCACAGTTCCATCATGTCTTCTTTCTCACATTGTGTAGTTCCATGAGGGGTTCTTTCCTCTACAGTTTGCACTTCCTGTCCTTCATATAACTTCTCCAGCATTTTTGGCAGCTTCCTTAACCTCTTCTCTCTCACACATTCTACAGCTTTCTGATGTCAGCTCTCCTGCACATTCTGAATGTCCCCTTGTGTCGCCTCTTTTTTGCAGTCTGCCTTTCTTCACCTGTTACCTACTCCTGCATCTCTCCTGGGTCATCTCTCTTACATTCAGCTACATCCTGAGTTCAATGCCCTTGAATTATACAATGCCACTGAGCGGACTTCTCCCTTACATTGTGCAGTTCTCATAACATACTTCTCCCTTACATTGTGCAGCTCACCGTGCTTATATGTCCCTTTTATTTATTCTTCTGTTATCTGACTTTAACTATCTTTTACTCTCTGCAGCTCCCTTGTGGCACCTGACCCTCACATTTTGCCAGCCTCTTGGGTCACCGCTTCCATTCTTTTTACAGCTCACCAAATCCCTGATTATGCATTTTCTGTCATATTCATTAGATCTTTCCAGTCTCCTTCCACATACATATTGCAGCTTCCTGAGATCCTACCTAAGGGAGGGTCTGATGAATTGTGGGATGAAAGGTGTATTTATTGGCTAGCACAACTTAGCTGCATGGATTTCAGGTTTTGTTCAGTGACAGAAAGCATCAGTGAAATAGTGATGTTTGACGTTGGCTCCTGAACTAGAGTGAACTAAATGGGGGTTGGATTGGTTAGGAAATCTTCCTTGATAGTGTTATTCTTGTCATGAAAGAAATCATATGGCCATGGCTCAGAAACAACCACTTTGGAAGAGAAAGGGAAGCTGGCTGCAGTTTTTGATAGATCCAGCGTACTCTAGTCAAGATGTCTGCCTCTGAAATGTGAGTTAGGAATGCAGTTTTCTTTTCTTTTCTTTCAATGGAGTGACTGCTTGAATGTGTGTCTATTGGTGCAGCATACTTTCAGGTTTGCAAGTGGTTTTTAGGTCAAGCCTAGCTGCGCGCATGCACTGCACTGTAAGACATGCTGTATCTTCTCCGGGTGCTCAGACCACGCCCACTGCTCCTTCATGTGTCTTTCTGAATTCCGTTCTTTTTATTGGTAACATTTTGCTCTTTGTCCTGCCTTTGGGTGTGTTTTTCATTTCGTGACAACTACCCCTGTTCCCCATACTCTTTGATTTATTTATTCTTTGTTTGCCGCAATCTTTTATTCACTGAATTGGTCCTGACCAGGAACACAGCCTCAACATTGCCATGCTATATTTTTGAACATATTATTTGATACGGTTATGGCTGACTCGGTGTTGGATTTGGCCCTTTTTGCAGGGTCATCCCTGCACTTTTTGCCTTCCTCCTACATTTTTCTGACCTGTTGTTGGTTGTTTTATGACTCTGGGCAATTTTTCACTGATGATCAGTGCATAAATGCATATGCTCTCTATTGTAAATTGTTTTAATGGATTATTGATTCCATGATTGGCCATTTGATTTACTTGTCAGACCCTAGTACAGTGCACCATGTGTGCCCAGGGCCTGTAAATCAAATGCTGCTGATAGGCTTGCAGCACTGGTTGTGCCACCCACAGAAGCTGCTTGTAAAATGTGGCTCAGGCCTGCCATTGCAGAGCCTGTGTGGGAACTAGGTAGAAATTCGAGTTTAGTATGCCTGAACTCAGAATGTTAAAATACATCTTTCAGTGAGGGGAACTTTTACATTTTATATTTTAAAATACCACTTTTAGAAAGTAGGTATTTTCTTGCCTAACCATCCAGCAAGCCTCTGCTAGGTTTGAGTATTCCACGTCTGGTTTGTGAGTGACAGGGGCTGCGGTGGCTCCAGGAGTCTGGGTAAGTCAGCACTAGGCTGAATAGACCTATCTGCATTTTCTAGTGGTGGGAGGAGTAGCACCTGGGCCGGAATAGGACTGTGCCTGCCTTCCACAATGCTGGCTCCAACTCCTGTGATGCTTCTGCTGACCCTGGCCCACACTGACAAAGGAAGAAGTTGTGTACTGGCAGAGTGCCCCGAGAACTCGTTTAGACTGGGTTCAGGACCCCTCACACATAGACAACAAAGACTTTTGGGGTATAAATATGAGAGCTGAAACCCTTGAACTTTAGATCACTTCTGGGAAATGAAGAGGAACCTTTGCCAAGGAAAAGAAACCGGAGAAGCTGATGGAGGATTACTGCCCCTGTGCTGTTTGCTGTCTGGGGTTGGCCTGCAGTGGTTACTTGTTGCCAAGGGAAGGAGAAAAGGACTTTGCTGGTTGCTTTGTCATCTTGAGGAAGATCTCCAAGGGCTTGAACTGAGTTTGACTCCTGTCTGAAGTCTCAGGGACACAAAAGCTCACCACCAGCTCACCCTGAATTTCCTTGCTGGGAATTCTAATCTACAGAGAGCTGCCTGCAGCTGTTTAGGACCTATAGAGACTGTTTGATGCTGGGAGCTGGAAGCGCGACGCAACAGGGAGAAGCGTGTCACCACCAAAGCAGTTGCTGTCGCATCACCGGAGAAGCGTCCCACCGCCACAGAGATCGCTAATGCATCTCCAGGGAAGCATGTCGCAAGACCTGTCACGGCTCCAAAGATCATAGATTTTGCCGCACAGTGGTCGGACATGCAAGCATCGCATCCACGTTGTCGCATCGCATCAAAGACGCCATTTGGTCACATCGCACCGGATTGTCGCATCACATCGAGTCTCCATCTTGTCACATCGCACCGGATCACAGTAAGAAACCGACGCATCACCTCCTCTCGGGTAAGGAACCAATGCATCACCTCCCCTGCGCTGCTGTACAGAACCGGCACATCATCTCCCCCGAAGCAAGGAACCAACGCATCACCTTCTCTGCGACCCTTTTGTTTGCTTTGCATGACGCATCCAAGGTACTTTGAGAGTAACGTGTTGTTTTTACCGTCTACATTGAACTAAGCTATTTCTACTATTTTAAAGTCATATTTTATTGCAGTATTGCTGATTTTTGTTGTTTGCTCTTGTGTTAGGTCTAGTAAATATTACTTATTTTTCTAAACTATTGTGGTGTCCATTTGTAGTGTTTTCACTGTATTACTGTATGTGTTCACATATGATTTACACATTGCCTCTGAGATAAGCCGGTCTGCTCATGCCAAGCTACCAAGGGGGTGAGCAGGGGTTATTCAGGAGTATATCTCCCTTTCCCTGACTAGAACCAAGGGTCCCTATTTGGTCAAAAGTGTACACCGTTGCCAACTAGAGACCCCCATTTCTAACACTGGGCAGCAGACAGCAGGCATGTAAGGCATGCAGGGTAGAACAGGGCAGCTTTGCCAGAGCATACAGGCCAAACTCAGGTGCGCTGCTCTCTTCAGGAAAGTAAAACAACTCTTCAGGAAATGCTGGTATTGCTTGAGCTTTGCAATGTAACACATTGCGCTAGATGCATACAATCGCTGGCTTCCTACACCACTTGCATCGTCACTTATTGCAATATATTTTTCAACACTTTGTTTGACAAGGTTGCAGCAGTCTGTGCAGCAGACAGCAGGCATGGGTGGCGTGTGGGGGGAAATGGGGTTGCTTTGCCAGCGCATCTGGAGGCATAATAGCCCTTCTAATGCTGCGGACAAACCGCTCCAAGATTTCAACCAGAATTTTAAGATATTGCAAAAATGTCATTCATGCTCTCCAGCAGTATTTGCAATCGCTGGAGGGGCAGGCAGAGGCCATGGAAGAAGCAAACCCACCATCTGAAGGCTTAGTCTTACTGGGGCTCCAAGAGACCTGTGTGGCAATGCTGCATCTGTAAATTCAACACTCCCCTGCCAGCATCTCCGCCCCTCGCATTTCCCATTTCTGTTGATGCACAGTCCCCGCAGCTGGAAGCACTCCCAGAGGCAGACCAGCACTTACTTCCTGCTTGTAAGATGAAGCAACACCGTCTGCGTTTTCAGAAAAGAGGTTACTTTTTTTATTTCATTCTGGGAGTAAACAACAAATTCCACCAATTGATTCACTGTTGTCAAGGCCTCAAAACATTTGTGTTTTGGTTAGTTCATGTTTGCAGAGGGAGCGGTCTGTAAAGTTGGTGGTTTCCACAGAAATGATGACAGGACGCTGTGGCAGGGAGAACTGTATTTATTAAATTACATGCACCAGAGAGCGCCGAGCCGATCGTGCCGTGCTCCGACACTCGCGCCTCCCTCTGAGGAGGGATGCACGCGCATCCCCAAAATGGCCGCCGGCACGTTACGCCGTGACGCAACGTGCGTTCACTGAAATGCTAACATTACATATCTCCCTTTTTTCCAACAAATAGAAAATTGTGACTTACAGCCCGCCGCTCATATCAAAGTCTTGAAATCTGGCTGGTCTCACCAGTGTCCTTCCCCTTCAGGTCTGTCTTATCGGAGTAGCCATGGCCTTTCTCTCAGGAGTCTCTGCGCTACCTCCCCCATTACTCAGGGCGGCCAGGCTCTCCCTTGATCTCTTCATGTTCGTCTCATTCTCCACTCTGGGGCTTCCTCTGTTACTTTGCTCCGCGCCAAATTCTTCTCTCCCCATGTCCGTCTCCTCGTTGATCGGTTCACTTCCTGCACCAGCCTCCTCCACATTTTCAAATTCTCGTCCACCTTGGCTCCACTGTAGCACTTTATTGCATCTCGCCATGCGGTCCTGAGACCATACGTTGCCATCGCTCAACAGGGCAGCTCTGTCGTACACTTCCTTTACCTGCAAGGGCTTACTGTATTTGCTATCCCCTTTTCTTTGCATCGTCGCCAACTTAACTCGCACCCATTCACCTTCCTCTAATCCAGTGTCTTTCACGTTTCTTTGCCTGTCATAGTGTTTTGCGTGGGTGGCCTGTGCTTTCTCCAAGTTTCTAGAACATATAGAGAGTAAGGAATTGCGTCCGTGAATACTGGACGGGGAATACTCCTGATCCCCTGGTCAAGAATTTATAAAGAACAAATAGAGGAGTATTACCCGATGAGGGAGATGAAGGCTTTTCCAAACATGGAATCACTGTTCCTTTGTTAGTAAACCCCTCACTCACCACCTAGTGGTGACTTGCTTCATCATCGGGGCCCACCCAAGTGGCCTAGCGTCACTTGGGTGTGCTTCAACACCTGAGTTACAGTGGAGCAGGTAGTGAGGTGTGGGTTGCAGACAAAAAAGTGTGAGTTTTAAAATTGTCCTGGTTAATACTTTGTATAGATTTTAATAAAAAGGTAACTGGACAAAATTAAAAAGTATAGGTGAGATACTGGGAGGGGAGTTACGACCTACGTATCTTTGCTATGTGTTGGTCAACATGTTTCTACCATATGGGGTGATCCCCGGTATTCTTCAGGACCAAAACAAGGAAGTGGGAGGTGTGGGTCCCCTAAAAGACGCACCCTGTCCTAAATCCTTGGTCATCCAGATGAAAAAATGTTCCTCTGGGAAGACACTCCTAGAATATAGGGTGCCAACAAAAACCTAAGGAAGGAAGAAAAGCAAAGGAAGTGATTACTATTCTGTAACGAAGTGCAGAAATTAGGTGCAAAATACGTGCAGTTATACTTGCTTTCCACGGTGGTGAATGGAAAAAGTGCCTTCATGAGTAGAGGACGTGTCTACTTATGGGGTGGGAGCGTGCTCATATCGTGAGAGTGTACGCTTCAGCATGGTATACCTAAGGTCATTCACCAGGTAAAAAATTGGCGTCCTTTGTGCGTGCCTGAAAAAGCATGCTACGGCGCAAAATTGAGTTCACTGGGCTTTAGTGCTCATATCTTTACCGGCGTGAATTGCACTACGCCAGATGGTTGCCTTACATTGCATATGGGCTCAAAGATCTCCTAATAAGGATAAGTGGTGTACACAAAAGACAAACCAGACTCACACAAACATATAACACGGAGTATGTCACAAAACGTGACATGTCAGAAAGGGGGCTTACTGGAGTAATACTCTAGTTGGACTTCAGCGAGCAGGGGGTAGGTGCTTCACTCGTTGCAACATATTCTATGTGGAAAGGCATATATCACAACAGTAAGTATATGGAAGCTCGCCTACGTACTGGCTCGTGTGGTCAGGCCATGGGTGGATCCTGTATGGAGGGAAAGCCTACTTACAGTTGGTAGTCATGAAGAAAGGCCGTTCACCTACGTCTACCTTCCGCCGCTCGGTTACAATGAATGAGCGAGCGTGGTGTGAGTATAACTGCTAGCATACTTCCGGGAAAGGTCACGTGGCCACTACGGAGGCCCGTGAGGGAGTGGGTTGGCATGGAGATCATTCGATGCAACCCATTTCCTACTCTACCACGCATGCGCAGCATCGAATGATCTCCATGCCAACCCACTCCCTCACGGGCCAACCCGCGCAGGTCCACACATAGCCTGACCTTCCCACTGGGTTTCATGACCACTACCAGTGGCGCCAGCCACTCAGCGCACGTGATCGGTTCGATGATTCCTTTGTTTTCTAATTCTTGCAGTTCTATTTGAACTGCTTCTCTCACCACGAGAGGTACATTTCTCACTTTGTGAGACACCGGCTTGGCGTCTGCCTTGAGAAAGATTTTGTGCGCAAACTTTTCAAGCTTCCTCACTGTGCCTCCAAATACTTTGGGGTACTCTCTCCTCCATTTGTCCAGGTCTGGCCACACTTCCGGTTCGGTGAGTAGGATCGTACTTTACCGCCAGGGTCCAGTTTGATGCCCAAGTCACCCGGGTCCAGCCATCCCAACACTGATGGCCCCTTCTCAGATATGTACAATTTGCAGTAGGCGCTGCGTCCTCTGAATTCAAAGTTTAACGGTCTGAATCCCACCATGGGTATGGGGCCTCCGTTGTATGTGACTGGTCTTATGTCCAGTTTCTCCAGGTCTGGGCCCAGGTGCGGCTTGAATGTTTTGTTCCACACTGCTCTCTGGACAATGGTATATGGCGACCCAGTATCAGCCACTATACTTATCGGTACACCTCCAATCATCATGTCCAGCACCGGCTTGGTCGACCTTTTGTTGTCTACGCTCAATACTTGGTCGTAGATGCAAAGTACTGCGTCCTCTTCTTCATGGTCGTTCTCTTCTTTGTCCTCTTGTCCTTGATCGATGTACTTGACCACATTCCTAGAGGCTTTCCTGCGGCACACTTTCTCGTAGTGCCCTACGATTCCACAGTACATACATTTGGCGCGAAACGCCGGACACTTCCTGTTGTAGGCTTCATGTGCCCAGCTTCCGCACCTGTAGCAAGCCTTCTTGTTGTTCCCCGTCTGTTTCCTCGGTGGTCCTGGATTCCCTTGCCACCTGTTCGGTCCCTTCGATGTGGGCCCCTTGCTTCTGTTGTCCTGCGGTGCTCGTCGTCGTCTATCCTGTTCACCATCGGACTTGCTGCGGTCTCCCTCTTTGCCACCTCCGCGCATCTTCGCGCCAATTCCGCTCTCTTGACTATGATCATTACTTCCTGCAGCGTGGCGTCACTGCTGGCCCACAGCTTGTCTTGCTCTGCAGTACTCGTAGTGTGCATTACTATTTGATCCTTGATGAATTCATCTTGGAATGTGTCATATCTGCACGTGGATGCCAATTTCCTCAACGCCGCCACATACTCTTCCACCGATTCCCCTGGCTGTTGCTTCCTTTGCTGGAAGTTGTATCTGTCTATTGAAACCCAAACTGTCGTTTTGTAGTGTTCGTTTAATTCCTCAATAGCGTGGGCATACACATCGTCATCTGTACTCCCTCGTGGTTTTGGTACCAGATTCTTGAAAATCCTTAACCACTCCAGGCCTAGATTGTGTAACAATATCCGCCTCTTCCTTTTACTGGTAAATTTCTTGTCATTTTCATCCTCCAACACTTCGATGAAGTTGTCTATGTAGTCTCGCCAATCTTCCCACCTCATGAAGGGTTCCCCTGGTTTGGGTAAGAACTGCATGGGGGCCGTCGCTGATGCTGCTTGCGCGCACATCTTTTCACGCCTTCCTGTGGGCGGGGTGTTACGTGACTTTTGGGGCTACCAGGTGCACTGTTTTCCTCTTGTTTCTCATTTAGCAGCTGGGGGCTCTCTGTATCTGCCCCTTTGCTTTTCCCAGAGGTCACCAGTGCTCCTGCCCTCGGTTGTGTTGTGTTGGGGGTGTCCTAGGTGGTGTGCCCCTCTGCGCGCTCTTGTACTTCTTCCCCGGTGCTCAGTTCGGCTCCCTCTGTGTGGGTATGGGCTCTGCTGCGCTCTCTGGTGTCCACTGTTTGTTAGTGGTGATTTACTCACAGTTGGCCTGTCAGTTGTGCTGGTTGCAGGCTTGCAGCTCTTCCCTGTCCTGTTCATTTTTTTTTTTTCGTATCGTGGTGTCTCTCCTTATTCCTTTCTTCGTCCCGACCTCGTCGCCATTGTAAAGTTGGTGGTTCCCACAGAAATGATTACAGGACGCTGTGGTAGGGAGAACTGTATTTAATAAATTACATGCACCAGAGAGCGCCGAGCCGATCGTGCTGTGCTCCGACACTCGTGCCTCTCTCTGAGTAGGGATGCGCGCATCCCCAAAATGACCGCCGGCACGTTACGTCGTGACGCAACGTGCGTTCACTGAAACACTAACATTACACGGTGGGGGGAGGGAGTATGGATGCAAGAAGCATTTGTCATCTACAGAGCACTGACTCTCTTCCGAAGTACCCACATTAAAAAAACATACGCTCTGTCTTTCTCTCATTTCCTGGCAAGTGTTATTACTGAATTTTCATCCAGCATTTGTTTTGCCTTTTAAGTATTAGTGTGACATGTTCTCTGCCTTGTTCTCATTTCTGTGCATTTTTACCCATTTTTATGACCTTCGCACTATGTATCATCTCTCGCTGCTCCCGACCTTTCTGTAACCGCCCTCCAACCTTCGCGCCACTATTTACCTGCTTCTGTGTCTTTTCCCACACTCTATCCCTCTCTGGTGCCCTTCCCAGCTCTTTCCAGCCCTGCCCTCCCACCCTCTGCACTACTCACCGTCCTTTGCTTCATGACTACTATTTATTAAGATGTAAAATAATATGTAAGCCTTCACCTATTTTCTTTTAGAGTGAAATATGACATATAAGCAAAGTGATCAATGCCTGTTACAAATAATTAAACAATGCTCTACTGCAAAAATGGCCTATGCCGCTATTACCCCAAGCCCAGCCTGCCAAAGCCCGTAGTCTCCTCTCAGTTTCTACCCTCTGAAAGTTGAGGAAGGAGGGTGGCAGATAGCAGATAATGTGCTGCATGGCCAAATACTTACAATGTCCCAAAGGCGAGACCTATTGGCTATGCAAATGCTTGTTATTTTATCCAGTGGTTTTCAAAATCTGTGAACTAATATTCCTTCATTATAACATTTGTTAACAGTTGCTTCAAAAAATTTGCCTTTCATGATGGTTAGGTCTCAACCTGCTAAAGTACACCGAAGATGGTCTTTCTATAGTACTGGAGCATTTACTCTGAAGACTTTTTGTGGACTGTAATACATACGCAAAGAGCATCAGGGCTCTTATTCTTTAAGTTGTTGTACTAGACAATGACAGTCTTGTGAGGCAGTCCTAGTTCTCTGTTTTATTGAGACAGAAAATGTGATGAAGGCACAGTGTGGACAGAAGATGGACATATATTCATATGAATGAAGGATAGGTACTTGAAAGAAAATGAGGTCAATGCAATACACCCTCTACCTTTTTAGGTCCCAGCCATTTAGCTATTGGATCAGTGATCAAACACCAAATTGCCCAGTAATCACGTTCTCCTGCTTGACACTTGGTGCTTCATACATGTGAATGGTTGAATGTCATAATATTGGCTTTAATAATATTGACCTGCACAAGTTTCAACTCCAGAATATCAACTGTCATAGCAAGTTAAGTATATGTAAGGAAGTATAGATTTACTATTCTTAGCTCCACATGCATTTGCCTTGATGGTATAGGCCCTGATTATGAGTCAGAAGGAGCAGAATTAACATATGGAATTCAGCTGCACCCGTTCCTGCCCCTGGTATTTCGAGGTGTTGAACACTGGACCTAATTTTAAGTAATTCCACTGAGAAAAATCGCATGAGGCTTCAGTGGCGGCTCCTCCACTAAGACAGAGGAGCGTCGCCCTACTGCTTGTTGGGCAGTGGAAAAAAAATGATGATCACCAGAAGTTATTATCATTTTATTTTCCTTTGCAACTGCGGGCGGGGTGGGACTGGCTGATGCAGAGGGAGCAGGAGTGGCTTCCACTCCATCCCTACATGCGCATGACGCTTTGACCGGCCCTCTAGAGGCCTGGGTGGAGAACATGCAAAGTGCGCATGACTGTTTGGACGCCCGAGCCTGCCGGCCACAGATTCATTTGCACTCTACAGAGTTTCCACCGGGGCTGCTGAGAGCAGAGCAACCCCGCCTGCCCCACCAAGCTGCCACAACATGAACAAATAAAATGATAATAACAACAAGTTATTTTCATTTTATTTTTACTTTATTTCCACTGCTAAAAGCAGTAGGGCGATGCTCGTCGACCTTAGAGGAGTCGCTGCCAATGCTGCATTTATGAACTAACAGGCCTTTAAAAAAACAAAAAAGTTTATTTAGCTGCTTTTCTGCTTAATTTACAAAGGGAAAATGATCCTACAAAGGTCGCTTCCTCTTTGTGCATGTATTATCACTTCTGGAGTGAGTAACCCACCAATGCTTTGTGACCAAAATTGCAGTCACAAAACCTTGATACAGAGCATTCTGAATAGTAATTTTAAAGGGAAGCAAATCAGTATTTATTTCTAAACCCATATTCTATTCTATTCGATATACACTTAGTGAATTACAAAACAGGTAAAGTATGTTTTATCAAGCCATTTAGGTGTCACAACCGTTGTGATTTAGTGAGTCACAGGTTTTGCAACCCCTAAATGGATTCGTACACCTGGCCCTCGATTCCTGAGCGAGTTTCTGTTAGAAAACTAGAAAAATGTGCCGCATTTGTTTTTAGAAGAATACCGATGTGTGTTACATCTCCAGCACCAGTTTGTAATATAAGTAAATCTTGGTGTGACTAGCTCTCACACATTACGCTCAATTGATCTCAGGGGTCCTTTGTTCCTTTGAAGCAGCGTTATCAGCCCAATAATGCGATTAGGCATGACATTTAGCACATGTTTGCCAAAAAACACAACCAAGTCATTGTCTGATTGCTGTTATAGGTTTACTGTTCACATTGCTAAAATCTGCTGTTCCCAACATAGAGGCCCACAGATTTCATGAACTACCTGACAGACGAAAGGTGAATTTTAGCAAGGTTCTGTAAGGAGTGAATCATTATGAACCAGTCCTTATGAATCTGTCACTCAAGTAGAGGCAGAGAAACAAGTTGATCATCCATCAGTTGCTTAGGCAAAAGCCTTGTTCATTTGAGCTTTCCAGACAGTGCAAGTTGCCTGGTTGCAAATGATCTATTGTGGTGTAAAGATCGATGGACGCCAGTTAGGTGAGTTTACAAAGATTTCAATGAAAGCAGCACAGTACAAACCAGCTAGAGGAAGCCAGTATAACAATCTTCCATTAAGCCTTTCTAGAACACTAAGTACTAGATAAAGAATGCATGCACATGGAATATTTAGAGCGTGGCATAACCAGCATGTGAAAGAAAGAAAAAGAAAGAATGCAACGTGTGGTCTGACAAAGAACTCAGAGATTACAGACTGCCAGTTCTTTTGCCATTATTTAGCCTTATTTATATACTATCACCCTCATTTGGGGAACAACCTTTACAACGAAGGTTTTACAACGCGGTACTGTTACCACGCAACTTTTACAATGTAAGTCGTTACAACGACTTGTGCTGGGGGGCGCTCCAGGATAGTAAATAGTTTAATTTACTATCCAACTCCTTCCCAACTATCCACGGGGACTGGAGTTGGAATAGTAAATTAAAATATTTACTATCCAGCACCCCTTGCGTTGTAAAAGTTGCGTAGTCACAGCAAGCGTTGTAAAAGTACGCGTTGTAACGTCGTACATCCCCCTCATTTATTTACTTATTTTTCCCAGCTTGTCCATCTTCTTTCTTCCATCCCCATGAGCATAGCCTCGATCTTGGTTCTCTCCTTTCACTGCTCACTTTTAGGGGAAAAAAGCAAAAATAACAAATGATGGATGGAATGCTTAACAAATCAAGCATTCACCCCCAGTCACAGATATGGGTTTAATGCATTGCTTTCTAGCTCACCACGCCACCCCAGTTAGGACCCAGCCATATGCAAATCAGTCTTGACCCTGGTCCCCATGGGAACAGTCCAGCCCAAACTGCCAGGCGAGGTCCTCCCCAGAGCAGAAACAAGCATCCAGGGATCAGTTTTGGGGTATCACCCATCATCAACCGGCTAGCTTGAGTACAGTGGTACAGTGAGCACTGGGTCCAGGCCTCTGCATGGCATTACCACTTAGGGTGACAAAAGCAAAAAGAACAAATGATGGATGGAATGCTGAACAAATGAAACATTCATCCTGAGTCACAGATCTGAATTTAATTCACTGTTTTCTTGCTCACCAAGCCACCCCAGATTGGACCCAGCCATATGCAAATCAGTCTTGACCCTGCTCCCCATGGGAACAGGCATCCCAAAATTCCAGACCAGGTCCTCCCTTGACCAGAAGCAAGCCTCCTGGAACCAGTTTCGGGCTATCACCCCTCATCAGCCATGCTAGCTTGAATCCAATGGCACATTAAGCACAGAACCCATGTCTGGGCATACCTTTCCCACTTAGGGCGACAAAAGCAAAAAGAACAAATGATGGATAGAATGCTGAACAAATCAAACATTCACACACAGTCACAGATCCGGGTTTAATCCAAACATGTTTCATTTTGCTTAAGTGCGCCATGATAAGGCATTTATTTGAATCCTCTCTCCTTCTCTTCTCAGTGCCATCCCCACAAATCCACACCTTGTGCTCCTTATTCCTTTCCTGTGTATTCTCCCTGCCCACTCGTGTTCTTTGTTGTACTCGCCCTCATGTGCTTCTCCCCCGTTCTTCTCTCCCCCACACTCGGTGTTCTCTGCATGTGTGTTTCTCCACCTGCTGTGCTCCATGTGCAGCACTTTACCACTCTTCACCCCCACACACTCCTCCTTTTTTCCCATCCTCCTCCGTTATAACTGCATCCTGTGGACCTTTTTTCCAGTGTGTGCTTTGGCACTAAAATAATATTAATCTTTTTGGTTTACTGACCCTGGTAGCATCCACCATCTTGGATCATTGAATAACAAATGAAAGCAGTTGATGTTCATGTCAATCTACTGGCATGCTGGCATTGACATGCATTCTGATGCACGTGGACACATATTTCATCATCATGTGTGCTAGTGGAATGACATAGCCACCAGCTGCAGTTGCACCATTTCACCTTATGTTCTTCTTTTTTTGCCATGCTGCAGCATTTTGAAAAGACCAATGCTATAGATCATTGCCAAAATGCATTGGCAAGGCCAGTCGGTTTCCAAAGGTGCTACTTTTGACATTGCCAATGCTTGTTTTTAATGTGCGTAGACTCTTCACTTCCAAATAAAATTGATACATTATAACGCTGACCGTTTTCAATGTATGGCAACAGTGTCACTATTCATAAACTCGTTCATTGCCCACACAAACATCCTCCCATTTGTTAGGGAGTGTTTTTGATATAACTGGTGAATTTTCAAGGACTGAAATGGCCATGAGCACAGAAAGCTGTAGAAGACAGAGATAGCAGGTACTAGCGGTGCGGCCGGGTGTGGGGGGATTTCTATGGACGATGAAGAGGGAATATTAAATAAATAATTCATTTTCTCTCGTCATCTTCTGTGAAATCTCCCCCACCTGGCCCCACTGCTCTTACCTGCACGGGCCGCGGCTGAGAGACAGGGGCAGTTTCTGACTCTTCTTTTTCACACATACATATGAGTGACATTCATTTCATGGACAAATTTAGTAAAAAGTGCAGCAACCAAAAGTTGCGCTGCTGCATTGCATCAAAGGGAGAGTGCAGAACAACACCAGCAGTAGTAAGGTATAGGTGGAACTGTTCTACTTCCCCCTTTGCTGGTGCACTTTTAACTGCCTTACTTTATAGAGAGCCTCTCCTGTGACAATAGGATATAAAAGGTGCAGTAAATAACCCCAGTGTTTGGCATTACAATGGACAGCCCAGCGCAGTACCTAGCTAAGTGGACTGTGAACATTATGGTATCTGTAAATTAAGAGTGACGCTTGTAGTTTTAGACTGGTTATTTATTCACAGGACGGAGCGCCGGGTACACACTTCTGCACTGCGTGAGACGGTCGGCGCCAATGGTTACAACGGTCGCCTTACGTCCACGCATGACGTGTTTCCTGTTCCGCCTAGCGGAACACTAGTGCGCTGACGCGAGTGCGTCACCACATATCTCCCCCCTTTACACATCGTAACTCAACAATAAAGTTCTTACTTCCAGTCCATGTTAAAGTCCTTGAATCTCTCTGGTGTCTTCACTTCTCTTCCCCTCCTGGTTCTCACCTTCATCGTTCCCTCTCTGCACTCCTGTTCCACGCTCTCACTGACTTGCGTACCACTCTTGTCTTTCATGTCCTTGTCCACCTCTCCGTTCCTTCCGCTCCTCTGCTCTTCTAGCTCTCCTGCTCCGTTTTCCTCCTTGACTACTTCCTGCTGTCCTTCCACATCCACGTACCTTCCTCTGTTACTTTCTTCTTCTCCGTTTCCTCCGACGTTCTCTAGACCATCTTCCACATCACGTTCCTCTTTGATCATCCTACTGCACTTGGCCATCCTGTCCTGTGACCATACTTTTCCGTCGCTTAGCAAGGCTGATCGGTCATACGGTTCCAAAACTTGTAATGGCGGCGAAAACTTGCTCTCACCCTTCTTCTTATGGACTGCCAGTTTGACTCTAACCCAGTCCCCTTTGTCCAGCTCTGCCTCCTTTACTTTGTGGTTCTTATTAAAGTGAGTAGTATAGACCTCCTGTGCTCTTTCTAGGTTTCTTTTCACTATTGCCGGAGACCATCTACTCTGTATCACTAACTTCCTCCACGCCTGATTGTCCTTGGTGAACGCTTCTCTTCCTCGCAAAATTTTGAACGGGCTGTACCCGGTGCTGCCCGGGGTGATCCTGTATGCCCACACCATCTTCTCCAGTTCCTTCTCCCAATCCAACCCATCGTTGATGGCTGCTTGGATGGTTCCCATGATCACGCGGTTAAACCGCTCCACTTGGCCATTCCCAGCGGGGTGGTAAATGGGTGGGTGCTTTACTTCAATCCCATTCCTTTCGGTGAAGGTTGTCCATCTTGTCGAAGTGAACTGGGGGCCGTTATCACTAACGATGATCTTGGGAATACCTTCTCTCAGGAAGGTGGATTGTAAGAAGTTCACCACGGCCTCTGTGTCCATGGTTTCCCTTACTTCGATTTCCGGCCATTTGGAGAATTTGTCCACCAGCGCCACCACATATTTCTGAGTCCCTGTTTTGCTTAGGACCGGTCCCAAGATGTCTACTGACAGCACTTCCCACGGGCCATCCGGTATGGGGAACTTCCCAAGGGGTGGTCTGATCAGGTTTTGAGACTTGTCTGCCTTCGCACAGGATTCACACTGTCTCACGTGCCTTTCTATTTGCATATCGACAGCCGGCCACCAGTAAGCCTGCCTGGCAAGGGCTTTGGTTTTGGTGATGCCCTGGTGTCCTTCATGTAGTAACCCCATCAGGTGTTCCAGTACTCCTTTGGGTGGTATCACTTTATCTCCTCTCAACAGGAAGGTGGAGTCTTCTGCCAGAGATAGTTCCTCCCTGACCTCCCAGTATCTTCGGAGCTCTTCTCTTAGGTGCCTCTTTTCCGGCCACCCGTGGACTACATACCCCTTGATGGCTTCCAGATCTTCATCTTCTTTGTACGCTTCCTCCCACTCTTGTCTACTTATTGCCTTCTCGGTCTCCTGGATCGTGGCGACCACATATCCTGCCCATTCTTGATCTTCCTGGTCACTCCTCGCTTCCATGGCAGCTGCCCTGCTGAGAAAGTCCGCCACCTTGTTTTGAGGTCCGGGAATGTGTTCCACATCGTAGAGAAAGTCTAACAGGCGTAGGGTCATCTTTGCGATCCTAGGTGTGGCATGCGCATGGCCGCTTGATGTCAACACACGGACTAAGGGTTTGTGATCCGTTTTTACTAAGAATCGCGCTCCCCACAGGTACTGGCGGAATCTCTCCATGGCCCATACCACTGCCAGCATCTCTTTTTCCACTACACTGAACTTCTCTTCGTTGGGGGCCAGAGACCTGGATGCGAAGCTGACGGTGTGCAAGTCTCCATTTTCAGAGCGCTGCATTAGGACTGCTCCCAGTCCTCGGTCACTTGCATCTGTCGTGAGGATTGTCTCTGCCTGGGGATCAAATCCTTTGAGCGGGATGGTGGTGCTCATTTCCTTCTTTAAGTTTTCGAACTCTCCTTGTTCCGCTTGACCCCACTGGAACCCATTCCTCTCCTTGAGCAGCTGTCGTAGGTGGTGCGTTTTGGAGGCAAATTGTGGCACAAATTTGCTGTAATATTCGGCCATTCCTAAGAATGACCGGACGTCCTCCTTTTTGCTCGGGGTGGGTGCGTCTTGAATGGCTTTCATGTTGGTGGCTTTGGGTCTGATTCCTTCTTCGCTTATTTCATGGCCTAAGTAAGTGACTGATTTCACTCCCAACCTGCATTTTGACCATTCCGCTGTAAGACCGTTGTCCTGTAGAATCTTGAACACCTTGTGGAGCTTCTCATTGTGGTCGTGCATGGACTTCCCCATTACCAAAATGTCATCCTGAAAGAATTGGACGTCGACCACTCCTCTCAACAATTTATGCATCATCTTTTGAAAAACAGCCGCTGCAGAAGCTAGGCCGAATGGCATCCTTAGGAATTCGTAGCAGCCAAATGGCGTGATGAAGGAGGTGAGGTGTGTGCAGGAAGGGTGTAGCTTTACCTGATGGTATGCTGAGGACAGGTCCACTGTCGAAAACCACTTGATGTTTTTGGTCTTGGACAACATCTCGTTTATGCGTGGCAGGGGGAACTTGTCAACGAGTATGTTTTTGTTCAACTCTCTCAGGTCCACGCATAATCTGACCTTGCCGTTGGGTTTTTGAGCTACCACCAAGGGGGACAGCCACTCTGCGCTTTCTATAGCTCTGATCACCCCTTCCTTCTCGAGCCTGTCCAATTCCTGCTGTACCGCCTCCCTACTTCTGAACGGGATGTTCCTCACTTTGTGCATCACTGGCTTTGCACCTTCCTTCAGTCTGATTAAGTGTTTGTATTTCGCCAGCTCCCCAATTTGGCCATTAAACACTCTTGGGTACGCTCTTCTCCATGACTCCACATCATCTCCTCTCTCCATGTCCATAAGCAGGATTTTCTCGATGCCCCCCGGATTCAACTGGATCCCTAAGGCGCCCAGATCTTTCCAGCTCAGGACTGCGGGGCCTTTCTCTGCTACGTACAGTTTGCACATCGCCTGGCGGTCTCTGAACTCGAATGACAGGGGACAATACCCCAACATTGGGATCTTCTGCCCAGTGTACGTGACTGGACGCAAGTCCATGGGACGCAGTTTCTCACCGTGTGTGGAGGCAAATTTGTCCTCCCATACCTTCCTTTGGACGATCGAGATGGGGGCACCGCTGTCCGCAATCATTTCTAGCGGTATACCACCGATGTGCATGTCCAACCGGGGCTTGTCGTTGCCTGAGTCATCCATCTCCAACACTTGGACGTCAATATACAGTATTTCCTCCTGGTCATCAGTACCTTCCGAGTCATTGGTATCGTCTTGCTGTTCTCGGTCAACGAATTTCACTGTGGCCCCTTTTGGTTTCCGGCGGCATACCTTCTCGTAATGGCCAAATATTCCGCAAAACGAGCACTTAGCTCGGAACGCCGGGCACGCCTTATCATTTCCTAGATGGTTGACACTCCCACATCTGTAGCAGCTCGGACGTCCACCCTTAGCTCCCCTCAGGTCGGTGGAATAAGTGGACTTCTGCTTCCTGCTCTCCGGTTTTTTTTGTGGCTCCTTTTGCCTCGGCCGGTCCCCTTTTTGTTGCGTCGATATCTGGCACACCGACTGCGTGCTTCCTGAGTCCTTTTTGGCTGCTTGGGCACAGCGTTTTGATAGTTCCGCCTTCTTGACCATGGCCCAAATTTCTTTGAGCGGGGCGTCTCCGTTCTCCCACAGTTTGTCTTGGACATGAGAGCTCGACGTATGCATGATGATTTGGTCTCGGATGAGCTCGTCATGTAGGACGCCGAATTTGCATGAGATAGCGAGCTTCTGTAGGGCAACGACATATTCATCTACTGTTTCGCTGCTCTTCTGTTTCCTTTGGAAGAAATTGTAGCGGTCAATCGCGACACACACCACGGGCCGAAAGTGCGCGTCCAAGTCGGCAATGGTGTGGCTGAAAACATCATCGTCAGTTGCGTCTCTTTCTGCTTTCACTATGGTGTCGTAGATTCTAATTCCCTCCGGGCCCAGGTTGTGTAGCAAGATCTTCTTTCTGCGTTTGCTTGAGTATGGAGCGCCTGCCTCCTCCTCTAAAGCGTCGAGGTAGTTGTGGAAGTACCTCTTCCAGTCTTCCCATTGCCTCTCCGGTTCCCCTGGATTGGTCAGGAATGGCACCAGTTGCGTGAGGGACGATGAGTGTACCGCCATTCTGCCTTCTCTGTTTCTGGAGGGTTGAACAGAGACTGTCTTCCCTTGGGGGCTGCCCGGAGCGTTGTGCTCGGTGGGGTCCCCTTCTTCTGGGTCACTCTCGCTGTCTAACCGTAGTTGTGCGTTGGAAGGGGTGAGTGGTGGCCGCGCCCCCGTCCCTTCTCCTGACTGCACTCCTACAGACTCTTCAGGGCGAGTGTTCGAAGACTCTCCCCTGCCCTCACTCTGATCCGCCAGCTTGCTCAGGGTCCTGCTCTCCTTGGGGTGGTGCTCCCCACTGCTCTCTGGTCCGCCTCTGTTGGCGCGGGCTCGGTCGCTATGCTCGCTCGCCCCTTCGAGTCTCCGTGGCGCCTGGAGCCTCGTGTCTCTGCAGGCCTACCTCAGCTGTTGTGCAGTCCTGCGTGCTTCAATGGGCGTGTGCTCCGTGTGGAGCCAGGTGTGGGCCTCTGCCACGCTCCGTCCTGCTGTACAGCCCGTGGAATGCAAGTCCACGATGGGGCCACCGTTTTCCAACCACAGCCGCCGTTAGCTTGCTTCTGGGGTTCTGTGTTACTTCCCAACTCTCGTCGCCATTATGGTATCTGTAAATTAAGAGTGACGCTTGTAGTTTTAGACTGGTTATTTATTCACAGGACGGAGCGCCGGGTACACACTTCTGCACTGCGTGAGACGGTCGGCGCCAATGGTTACAACGGTCGCCTTACGTCCACGCATGACGTGTTTCCTGTTCCGCCTAGCGGAACACTAGTGCGCTGACGCGAGTGCGTCACCACAAACATAAGAAATACCATGCAGAGACCTGCAGATCTGCTCACACCTAACATCCTACTGAAACCCATAAACTGTGTGCCTATGTCCCTCACTCCATCCCTCACACTGCTAAGAACTGCATCCCAGAAAACGATAACCGCACCTCGGTCATCTTCACGGACAACTTGGAAACACGTCCCACACAGGATCAAAACAATGACAACACACTTCCAACCACGCTCCCTAAAAGGTGTAGCATGCTACCCATGTAGGCAAGTGCTTCAGTGTCCCACATAGTGGTTGGTAAGCGCTATATAATTGTTACAGTACAATACAATAGCTCATAATCAGGCTCCTCGTGTAAACCAAGTGCCAATTTGCCAATTTTGTCTATTCCATCATGTTGTTGTTCCCCCTCATTACTAATGCCATCAGTACTGGCCCTGGGTTCAACTTAGTCTTATGTGCTAGAGTAAGTCCCACCACCGTTTGTTGCTATGAAGAATTGAATCAGTTGAAAGTGACCTTGAGTTGTTCCCTCACTAGCCCACTCCGTTCTTGTTTTTGGCTAAACCAAGAAAGCTTTTAAGAGACGACAGAAATCAACTCTAAAGCCCCAGGGCATTGGCACAAAGGAACAATAATATGAGCTTTATTCCATTTCATCTAAACAAACACTGAAAACATTTTCACAGGGGCAGCCCCCTCACAATGCATTACTGTAAGTGCTTGTTCGGTTGTTTGTACACATCACAGCGGTGCAGCCTGTGACAATACCACTTATAAACAGGAATCGAATAACCCCCTATTTGATACTTAATGCATTACTGCCTGGAGCATTTGTCTTCAGGATCCTTGGCCGCGTGCTGCCAAGGTGAGTTTTATTCCTCTATTTCCAACAAATGGGAGCAGCTGTCAAAAAAAGGAACAAGCAGCATTGGATGTGAAATGGAGGGGAACTTGAGGTCAGGGGAACGGATAAACATAGAATTTAACTGCAGTAAGGGACAGCTGGAATCCATCTTGTCTGTCGCTTGCCTCTCTAACCTTCAAACTCAATGCCCTATATAGGCTACATCCTTAATCTGTACAATCCCACTGTCATAAATATCAAAGTGTGTCCTATGTACATTCTTGGGGCTCTTATATTCTTACCCCGTTCTCGGGGCACTTTTTTGACTGTTATACACTTAGGGGCATATTACCAACAACTAGCGATAATTTTTGTCTCTAACTTGTTTAGAGACAAAAATTATCGCCGCACATCGGCGATTTTTATCGCAGATAAACCTTGCTATTAGAAAGGTTTATCGCAAATGCGATAAAAAACGGCCGCAATGCATGAATATCGCTGAAAAGTCAGCGATATTCATGCATTATCGAGCAAATGCTCTTAGCCATGTTATCCACCTCCCATTGGATAACATGGCTCAGAACTGCTCAGGGCAGGTGTTAGCTTTTGGAGATATTCGCGCTTAGCGCGAATATCTCCAAAAGTTGGTAATAGGAGATAGCGATGTTAGGGACTGTTTCCAGTCGCTAACATCTTGGCACGCCCACTTTGCATGTCATTAGTGATAAATATCACTGACATGCAAAGCGGGGCCCAAGATGGTCGCTATCTCCTATTAGCTGTCACTAACTGGTGTTAGCGACAGCTTGGTAATAGGGAGATAATTTTATCTCCGCTTTCTTGGCTTTTAAAGCCAAAAAAGCGGAGATAAACCCCCTTGATAATATGCCCCTTAGTCCCCGAACCTCATAGCTGTGAATTCCCCCCAGGTCCTGTTTACCACCCTATTACATATTATCCATTTTTGCTAGTTTGCTCTATTTCTGTTTTTTAGAAGTCTTTGCGACTTTTACAAAAAATTATGCTTTTTTGACCAAAATTAACATTGAATTTGCTGCCGCAAAACAGCAGTGACCACCGCAAAAAATGATGGGAGTGGAAAAGTACATCATTTCAATAAATAGCACACAGTTAAATGGCAAGTAAGGGTTAGTTAGTGACTAGTAATCTGCTATGTCCTGCCAAAAGAGCATTTGAATAAAATGCAGATAAAGAGGCTATTACTTCAGAGTGTGTTGAGAGTTTTACATTAGGAATGTAAATGAAGTAGATCTAGTAGAGGAAGAAACCAAGATATTTTATTTGAAATTAACATAAGGCAATGTAAGGCCAGTCACCATTATGGGAAATGTTATTGGATGTGGAGGTTGTAAAAGTTTTCCTTACACTTGTTCCCCTTTCACCTTGATGGACAATGAAGTATTCCATGAAAAAAGTGTAAAAAACAAATATATTCTTGAAAAACAGACATCAATTCCGGTAGGTACAAAAATACTCATTCTTTTAGAAGGGATAATTTGCATAAAAATGTCTCTTAAGGGTAGGATGGCCATAGAAATGATAAAATCTGTGGAGATACCAAAAGGAGCTGGGAGTAATTTTAAATCACAAAGCTAAGGAACCCGTGTAGTTGGTAAATCGTTGTCTTTCAGGTGAAAAGGTAGGCAACAAGTTTCCGGAAGTAATTTCTAACAGAGTAGGACTTCTGTCTGATTTCCAATATGAAATCAGACACAAATCTGCAGCTGCATATGTTGTGCCCAAATTCTGTCTTATTCCTCACTTAATGAAAGACAAAAGGGCATATATACTAGAAATTGTCTGAGCATGGTTTTACGCCAACATTGGTAATGGTCAGTTTCGAAACGCAGGGATGCAGCGTGTTTATGAGAAAGCAGCTCACCCCTGAGTTTTCTCTTCCACTGGCACTAAAGATGCTGCCTAGCGCCAGTGCAGGTACCCTTGCGTCATATTGCAAGGGTGTCTTCGATTCAGGGGTGATTATGTGCAGGAAGTGATACCTTCCTGCACATAAACAATCTTTGAAGGCAATTTGTTCTATCTATGTGTAATACAAAGAGCAAAATACAAGGAGAAATGAAACATTTCTCCTCGTACCACCTGCTCATGACCATGTACTCCCTGGTGATATTTCCGGTGCTGCCCCATGCCTTGTAAATATGGGGAAGCATCAAAAAGTAATGGGTGTTGCAGTGGAATGCCCACTGCAGATCCATTGCACACCCTTTCACGCTAAGGGCTGTTAGAAATGGGGCATTATTTACAAGGTGACATTGAGCCATGTTAAGTGGCTTAAAGCTGCCTTGTAAATAAGGCAAAGGAATTAACACCACCAGAAAATTGGAAAAAGTGACGTTCTTGTGACAGTAACTCCTTGTACATATGGCCCAAACATTTTTAGTATAAAAGTTATTGAACCTATTGAAAGTTCACAGTGCTTGACCACCCCTAGTCATTACTGTCAAAGTAGGGTTAGCCTCATAGATGCTATTAAACATTCCTCCCCAGTGCTGCGCTGTCCATTGGAACTAGTGCTGAATGGACGTCCAATGGTCGTGCGCAGCACTGGGGAGGTAGTGCTGCCGTCGGCCAATGCACCGAGGCAGCACTTAAGGGGTTAAAGATATAAATGTATGTGTAGACTTAAGGCAACTCAATTCCAACATATGGGTTTCATCGTCCTCTCCTTCATATCAACTAGATGTTAAGTGTTAGTGGTGAGGCAACTTATTTTACGGTATTCAATCTAGCAGAAGCATACCACCAAGTTGAACTATATCCTGATTCTCGCCCCCTCAAATGATTTATAAAACAACATTTGGAACTTTTGAATTGTGCTGTATGCCATTTGAGTTGAATTTTGCAGCTGCTTTTTTCTAACACATTATGCAAAGTGTTTTGGAAAACCTCCTGAGTGTTATATGTTTCCAGGATGACATTTTAGTGTATGATATGGATGAACAGTGTCATGATGTTACAATAGTAAACATTTTGGAAAAAACACAAAAATGCAGGTCCCGTCACATGACCTGTGGAGTCCCATTGACTTTTCCCCGTTGTTATCATGAGCATGCAGCAGTCCTTACTCTGCTTTGCACATGTTACTATACACACATATTTTTTTCTTTGTATTACTCTGTACTTTCACACAGAACCTTACTGATATTTTGTTTTCTGAATTTTCCTGGGATTTAGTCTGAACACCGTAGACAAGGATAACCAACAATGCTTCTTGTTATTCTGTTTTGGTCAGGCTCTAGCACATAGACAAAACACACACATTCAGCTGTTGTTTGGGAACGGGTACTCTTTGCCACATGGGTATGCATATTGGCGGCCTCCATAAACGAAGGGTGATGGGGTGGGTGGGGTCACGCGGGAGGCATTGGGCAGGTCGAATACAATATAAAAAATAAAGAAAACATACCTTTTGCTGCCAGCCGGTACCAGGGTTGTGTCTCCTCTTGCTGCCTCTCCTCTATCTGCCTGGTCCGGTCCTAGCAGCCCCAGGGACAGACTCCCTTTCCAATCAAGTGCGGAATTGGTCTGAGCAGGCAAGAAAGATGCCCTGATCAGACCAGGGAGTCTGCGAGGTTTCTCCAGCCTGGCTGCTCAATGCAGCTCTGCTGGAGAATACCTAAGTGCACATGCGTGTTTTGGTTGGCCTGCGGCAGGCGGCTGGCCAAACACAAATGAGCACTTAGGGAAGGGAGTACACATAGCACTCCTCCTACCCTCTCCCATGCCTCGGACCCACCTCTACCAATACTGCTGGCTAAGAGCTGGTGTTGGACTTGGCCCATTTTGCAGGGTCATACCCAAACATTATGCTTCTTCCTTCTATTGTTTCCTCACCTGTTGCTTTTGGCTATAGGGAGAACTATAGGACTATTGGATTCTGGGCACTTTACCACTGCTAATCTGTGCTAAAGTGCATATGCTCTCAGAGAAAATTTTCATTACAATTGTTTCTCCCTGATTGGCATAGTAAAGCCCCAGTAAAGTACACTGAGTGTGTCAGGGCCTGTAAGTCAAATGCTACCAGTGGGCCTGCAGCACAGATTGTGCAACCCACATGAGTAGCTCTGAAAAGGTGTCTCAGACCTGCCACTCCAGTGTGTATGCGCAGTTTTAAACTGTCATGTCGGCCTGGTAAGTGAATCCACTTGCCAGGCCCTAACCTTCCCTTTTCTTACAAGTAAGGCACCCCATGGCAGACCCAAGGTACTTCCTTGGCCGGCGTGCTGTGTATGTGAAAGATAGGACATGTACTGGTGCGTGTGAAAGGCTAACCTTCCCATAGGATAGAATGGAAAATACTTTGTAATATCTTACAAGTATAACTTTCCATTGATAGAGAAATAAAGTTTAGATCCTCTGAACTAAAAATTTAAAAACACATCTTTTGTTAAAGATTGCATTTAAATTGGGTGTTTGAAAGTGCCACTTTTAGAAAGTATTAAACAAACATAGTGTCCAGATAGACCATTCATGGTAAATTAATATTAAAATGAAACCTTGGATGGAAATTCCAAAGTACGTGTGATTACAAATCTAAGGGTGTACTAAATTAGAAAGGGTGTTGTCTAAAAAGGGACAAAAAGATCAAAATATTCCCTCGTTGCACACCCAGAGTCACTTAACCCATTAGCATGAGCCAATGGGTTTCGGACCCATATCATTCTGGGGTTCTCCTCAGGACTATCCCTTGGTCTTGGGAACTGTAAATTTGTCAGGGAGACAGCTGTTTTAGATCAGTGTGCATGGTTCTCATACGTGAAACACTAATGGTGGTACTGGGGTCATGTTCAAAGAGACTCCATTATTTAGGCCCTTCTTTAAAGCTTCATTTAGTCTTGCCACTTTCAAAAGAAATCCAATCTTCTTTCGGGGAGCTTCACCGCGAATCCATCAGTTGCTTCCTACTTGAATGACAAATGTTCCATCCAAGGTTTCGTTTTAATATTCATTTACCACAAATGGTCTGTCTGGACACTATGTTTGTTTAATACTAGTTGAGTGGTCTAGTCCAGGTAGTGTGAGGACCAAGCCTGTTTAGTCAAACAAACTTTTAGAAAGTAGGCATTTTCTTGTTTAACCGTTCTGTGTGCCTCTGCCTGTTTGTGGATTGACTGTCTGGGTTTGGAGTGACAGGGCCTGGGGATGTGCATTCACTGTAGACAGCCACTGGGGTGTTGAGGTGTGCCTGGCTCTTCCTGGATGACTCAGAGCTGAGCTGAATAGGGGTTTGGCTGCATTTAGAGTAGTGGGGGGGATTTCCTTGCACCTGAATAAGGCCTGTCTCTCTTGCACAATGCTGTCTCCACCCCCTGTAGTCATACTGCACCAGTGAGGACATAACTGGTTTGGACTGGGCTCTGAGACTCTTGTACAGGAGAACAAAGACACAATGGGATATAAGTAGTAGACATTAAACCCCATAACTTTAAATTACTTCTGGACTCAAGAGGAACCTTTGCCAAGGAGAAGAGGCGAAGAGCTGTGAGGAGGAGTACTGCCTTGTGCTGTGTGGGGTTGGCCTGCAGTTGCTGATTTTGCCAAGGAAAGGACAAAGACTGGAACATTGCTTTGAACCTGCTTAAAGAAGATCTCCAAGGCATGTGTGTGCTGGCCTCCAGTGCCCCTTAACTCTACTGTTGAGAGTTCTGACCTGCCAGGAGGTGCCTGTTTCAGTTCTGGGCCTTTGGAGGCCTATGGAGGTTGTTCCTGCTGTTGGGAGCAGGAAGATAAGAATAACTAAAGATATTGCTGCATCGCTCTTCTTGCAGCTGTTTTTCCCATTGCAGCACCACTGGGCGAGAAGAATCTCCACGCATCGCCAGGTCGCTGCCACACTGATGCAGTGCCTGCCGTGACTGGAAGAACCGATGTAATGTGGGGGGCACAGCTGAAGAAACTGACGCAGCACCGCTCGACGATGTGGCAACGATCACCCTACGCATCCTGGATATCCGCGCATAATACCTGTGCTGCAAGTTTTCCCCGATGCATCACCCACTGACCAGAATCATCTTGAAGTCGACGTATCACTTCCCCCTACAGGCCGGATTTGACGCATCACTTCAGCGTGCAGCAGAACTGTTGCATTGCCTCCCCAAGGTCACAAGAACTGAATCATCTCTTTTTTTCTCAACTCTTCCAATCTCTGCAACTGTTTGGCCTTGTGAATTTTGACGCATCTACAGGTACTTTGTGAGAAATCACCTATCCATAGTTTTCTATGGACCAAGTTCCTTGAAACCTTTGAAAACTCATATTCTTATTACATGTATGTTGAGTTTTTGTTGCTTTGATCTTGTTGAGCTTAGATAGAGATACTTTATTTTTCCTAAACTGGTACTGTGTCCATTTGTAGTGTTATCACTGTATTTTTGTGTGCTTTGAGTGCAAATACTTTACACATTGCCTTTGGGATAACTCTGTCTGCTCGTGCCAACCTACCCAGGGGGTGAGCAGGGGTTATCTAAAGTGTGTATCCCCCTAACCCTGACTAGAAGCAGGGGTCCCTATTTGGACAAAGGTACCTACCTCTGCCAACTGGAGACCCCCATTTATAACAGCCAACAAATTTAAATTAAATGATGCTAGAATATCATTTTTTTTATATTTGCTGGCTCTGGGCCAGGCTGTTGAGCGACGCTCCACCACCATTGCAGAGGAGCCGTCACTGGGTATGCACAGGAAGGCAAATACACAGATGAGATTGTGACTACACTTGAGATGTAGAACCTTCATCTGTGCATGCTAAGGTACGCGGTCTCCTGCAAATAGCCAGAGATCTTCTGATATATAATCACTTTGCTTCTGTAGAAGGGAAAGGGGGTTAGCTTACCCTGTCTTATACAATGACAGCTCCTTGGATGGATTACTTACTTTGCTGACAGCATTTGTATTAGGCGTCTTTTTACTCTTTCTGGCACGTATATTGCATACTAGAGCATGATAGTTAAAATAAATATTTTAAACTTGTCGCATGTCTCTGTCAGATCTTATTCTGGACAAGTACAAGTGTGAGAGTGAAAGGTTGTATCCTGTCACCGTGATTCCTGAGAGGGTCAGGAGTGTTGTGTTCTGGGGTGTCTAATCACATGTTCCTGTATGAGTTAGTAGGAGGACAAGTGAGACATTATAACTAGTTGGTCCCCTGCTTGTTGGTACTAAGGGGGAAGGATAACTCAGCCCCTACCAACCAAGGTTATATGGTCCCAAGCATAGTTTTGTGATTTAGCAGCATCCCTGCAATAGTCTCACCATAAAATAATTGACAAAAGTAGGTAAGGTGATACTCTTACTTAAGATATACTTTGCTTAGGAATGATATCAAACCTAAAATAGCTTTGGCAGAAGATGCAGGCAAGGTTTCCCTGAAGCATAACCGTGATGATGCAAGGCCTTCTTTGGCCTTCCTGAATATTAATCAAAATTCATAAAAAATGTTGCCAACAAGGTTGAACTCATATGTACATTGCTCAAAAATGGGGTATCTTTCTCCTGGATTCCTGAGTACCATGAGGTTTTTAAGATCATCAAAAATCATTGGCCAATTTTGACATATGTCACTGCACTGCTCTTACCACTAATGCCACTGCCAAAGGACTGGGGTCTGCACTGGCACACTTTACTGGGGAAAGGAGAAAATTCTAACTTCTGCCTCTCAGGAACAGAAAGGATCCGAGTGAAACTACAAAAGAAATCCAGCTCCAGTGTTTCCAGTCACCCTTGCGGGTTGCTGGGAGATCGAGTCCTGAGAAAGAGATACAAGACCTCCTTCATTCTAAAACCAAGGTACGGCGCTGATTAGATCGTTAGAGAATTCTTGATTCAGATTCTTGGCAAAACTAACTTAACTAAAACTGCAGCTCACTTACTCTTTCCCACGTACTAGGCTTAGGTTAGGTACACTGGGGTAGGCGTATTTTAGAAGCACCAGTTGAGTACGTTTAGTCAACTTTTATCGTTGTATGTAATTGTATATATTTTATCCATTTTATGTATCATATGGCTCAGAAACCATATAAATGCTTTTACAGTATTATTTCATGATACTCCTTTTACTGTACGCACTTTACTTTATGACAAGTATTGCAATTGTGGCAATTCACTTCTCTTGCATGAGAAAGAAGCCTGCTCAATAAATAAAACTTGTATTGAAAACGCCCGTCTCTCTATTTCCCTGACTCTGGTGAAACTAAGCATGCACGATTGACTGAGTGAAATAGCTATCTATTGTTTCCACACGACTCTGGAGATATACTCCTTATTCTGGAGGGAGCAAAGTTGTCCTGTTTATGCAGTTGTCAGAAACTAATCCCCTCTTGTCTAATCAGGAAAGTTAACTCCTTCCTGTTCATTCTAGAAAGTTTCCAGTGACCTCTGAGCTAGATGGCATACCTAATTAAGTCTAACATATTCAGTAGAGACCTAGTCGACCTCAGTCCCACGTCTAACCTATCGTTTATGTTATTCCAATGCGCAGAGCCTATTAGGAATATAGGAATTACACTACATGGCGCCCAACGTTTGGTAAGGCGATAATCTAATGCAAGATACTAGAGTAACTCAGTCGTGCTTTTCACACAGAACCCTTTTTCCCGTAAAAACTCCAATAGACGTCTGGCGTGGGTAAAATGTTAATATCCGCCAGAACTTAGTAGGAAGAGATTTCTATGTCCAGAAAAGAAAGTTCCACAGCGGATCAAGCCACCAGCAACTCTATTTTCCAACGTCCCTCAAATTGTTCAGTTTTTGTTTTGCTGACAACCTCCAGGACCTGCTGCGGTTTGGTCCCACTGGAAATCCAGATGAAGACTTTAAAGAAAGAATGGAGGCAGCACCAAGCGTGAAGTAAAACAGGACCACGTTGTATCAAAAAAATATGTTTTCCTTTATTTTTTCATTTTTTCAGACAGCCGAGATTTCTATGTATTAGTTTTTCGTTTAATCAACGTTGAAGGATACAGTGTTCCAAAATATTGTGCACCTAATCTTTGTTTCCTTAAAACTTGAAACTTGATCTGCAAAAACTTTCAGTCAGTAAAATGTCAGAAAGTGACGACGAAAGGGAGAGAGCTAGACTAGCAGCTCAACTCTTAGCGGATGACACAACTATCCAAAATGACGACCCGAATGCTATAATCATCCCGGTCAATATAAGAAAAACTATAACTATAAAACTTATAGAAAATGGAGTATCATAAAGAGGTGGTACAGTTGTATTTGTGGTAGAGACCCATGAATATCGGCAGACAGAGGTATTCTATTCCTGGATACATTTTCCAGCAGCACATGCTGTGACACTCGAGTTCCACTGCTACAAAATAGAGGAATCTCCAGAGGAATACTCTCCTTTCGAGGAAGTTGAAATTCCACTAACATACCAAGAGCACCTGCTCTGGTTTAATGGCGCCCTGAAACATCAAAATCACATTACCAGGCTTGGTCCACTAGGTAGACCAGGAGCCACATGGCCGGTTCTAGCCAGCTATACACCACACCCCAACATTGAAAAAATGTCAAGCGGAGAACTTTTAGTTCAGCTAAAACAACTAATTAAATACATAGACAATTGGTCCAATATGTCATGCGGACTTCAACAGTCCAACCTGCAATTAGAATTCTACAAAACACCCCTCAACAGGGGAACACAAATTAAATTACACCACAGAATATACAATCATGTATTGGTAAAATACCCGCAAAACGGGAACAAATTCCATTCTGGTTAGCTCAAAAAATTACTCAGATAGAGGCAGTATTTCCTGATACTACCCCTCATGAAAAACACAGAATTCTGACTATGTGTCTCCCAATGGAGATCGCACAACATCTGGAGGACTGTGACACTTGGGGCACAGTCTTTGCTTCTATCTACACAAAAACACATGGTTTTCCATCTATGGCGATTATACCAGACGTACTAAGACAGATTCAAAATGAATACGGTCCAGAACCTGCTTTAACTCTAGGTATGAAATTACTGAAAGATTTTAAGCAGGTCTCGGCTATATAACTAGCCAACTTAAAAGGAGAAGCAGCATCTGTGGCGATCCGCCAAAAATTGAAATAAACAGATATAGCAGACCAACCTTTTGAACTTGCCAGAATAATTGAAAAATCCTATGAAGAATTAGGTAGACATAGTTTGGGTGGTAAACCAGTAAAACCCTAACTAACTGAAAGTCCTGAAAAAACTTTCATTAAAAATAATCTCAACTCTCAAAAGAAGAAGTGGGAGGGTAATAAACAAACTACTCCCAGAGAAAAACAGTTTCAGACCAGAGGAAGGTCTCCCCAATGAAGAGATAGATCTCCAGAAGGGGGGGGGGGGGTGGCAAGTCTCCACAACGGGAGCCCTCTGAAAAAAGATACAACCTTAGAAATAGGGACAATTTGAGAAAACCTGACAGATATCAAGATATTGATAAACGTCCCACTGGAACTTTTCAGACTTCTTCACAGAAATCGGAAAGAAGAGGACGGTCAGAACATAAAGAAGAGCACGTCAAGTCCAAAGACAAGGAACCTGCTCATCAAAGTAAAAAATTACAATTTCCCTGAAAGAAGGTAGCCAGTATTAAAGTAAAACATGCCGAGAATTCTGAGGACACAACTGAAAAACCGAGAGTGGGCACAGACAATGCTAGACAGCGCAGCAGAAGGGACCATAGCTCGCAAGATACTGATGTATCTTCTGGAGACAGTGGACACAAATGAATACATTCAGGTGGAAACTGCTGACATCAGAGTTAGCATACCCCATAAATTATATGAAATAACATTACGTATAGAGGGGGACAAAACTAGGAAAATAAGAGGTCTCTTTTGGGAAAATCTATCTAAAGGCTATGGTGAAGTGTGGCTCACTGTTTAGAGGCAGCAGACCCAGAAGCAGAGGTCAGCCTGGGACCAGGGTTCAATTCCCGACGCGGCAGGGTATGGAACCAATGTCAGCGGGCTCAATAAATCTCGTCTCGGTGACTCTCTAACCATGGGTCCCACGCTGCAATTCTGGGCAATAGCTTGCTTAATCTTCACAACGGCCCCCTCGCTGCCGGGGATGCCTGGCTTCACCTTGGGGATGCCCAATAGGGACCATCTCACAGGGAAAGCCAGGACGGGTTCCCCAGTGGTACACAGCGCCAAGAAACCCCAGGGTGAACGTGCGCTCTACAAATTCATACTAACATAACATATCCTTCTAGCAGAAAAAGACTGGCCACCGGAGTTTGTCAAGGAGTGCCCACATGGTGAAGAAATGATTATGCCTGCCTTCTCAAATCACATTCCAATTCATAAAAAATATACATTTGCAAGAAAATGGGCAGTGGCCCAAGCCCCTGCATTATATAAAAATCATGTAGGATGGGAGGATTCTCCTCACCATAAAATCCAGTTGAAAAATCAACCTACTGCTCAGAGGTAGTTTCCTGTTAAGCAAGAAACTAAAAAACAAGTCAGAGAAATCTTAGATCAACTTGAATATCAGGGGGTGATTGAAACATGCACCTCACAAATGAACAATCCTTTGTTTCCTGTCTCCAAGCCAGACGATTCATATCGTCTAGTTTTGGACTACAGACACCTAAACTCCTGCTGTAAAACATTTGCAGTACAAAACTCACACAGTGCAGCATTAATGAATAATATCGTTCGCAAAAAATATAAAACGACATTAGATATTTCAAATGGTTTCTTCTGTCAAAAAATAGCACCTGAAAGCAGATATTTGACAGCTTTCTCCAGCATGGGGACCCAAAAACAATTTTGTCGTCTCCCACAGGGATTCAAGAACAGCCCAGGATTATTTTCAGCCAGGGTAACAAAGTTACTACAAATGTATGATGATGAGGTATTATCTTATGTCGACGACATCTATCTTACAGATGATGACCTGGAGACACACTTGAAAAGAGTGAACACCATCATACTTGGGTTCGCATCTGAAGGGTACAAATTCAACTTTAAAAAGTCACAAATTGCCCACTTAACAGTCTTATTTTTAGGATATGAGTTATCTATTGAAGGCAAAAGCCTAGCCGACAACTTCTTAGAGAAGTGTGCAGTACTTCAAGCTCAAAAATGCTGAAAAACTTACAATCAATTCTAGGTTTCCTGAATTTTGGAAGAACATACATTCTAAAATATGCAGAGAGGGTTAAACCTCTCTACGAACTAATAAAACCTGATTTTAAACCACTTAATTGGTCTAAAAAACACACAGAAATTTTACGATCATTACAAACAGACATGTTAACTAAAACAAAACTGCATACACGCGCAAACGAACGCAACCTTGTAAACCAAATCATCCAAGGAAGATGCAGATACACATACCTGACCTCTAATAAGGGAGAAACAGTACCAATAGCTTACAAATCACACTTGTACACACAAGCTGAAATGAAATTCGGTTCTACTGAAAAAATTCAAACTGCGGTTCAAACAGCTGTAGCAAAAGAAAAACCCCTAGCTCATGGGAAGAGGATATCTGTTTTAACAGAAGTATCAGCCCTTGAAGCGGGAACAAGACCGAGCATTACAAATGCTTTGGCATTAGATCCAAAATGGATACAATGGGTTAATTCTCTTGATACAACTGACGTGATACACACATTTGATCCCAAAATGAAAAAACTAGAAGATCTGGAATACGAACATGAATGTCCTCTGTCAATCGAAATTCTGTCTCTCGAACAGTACACCTGTATAATCTACACGGACAGATTTGCAGAACACTACGTTGTGGAAAAACAAATTTACAATGCAGTGTGCACGATTGTTAAAGGTCGCTGGCGCTTAGGTAAATTCAGACCGATGGTCACTAAAACTGAATCAATCAGAAAATGTACAGCTCAGCGAGCTGAACTACTAAATCTAAAGATGGCGCTTGAAAATGCCGATCGCGAATTCCCCACACTGATAGTGTGCGATTCGCATTACTGCGTCCAGTCTTACAATAATTCCATGCAGACCTGGATAAAAAAAGGTTACAAAAATGAGACAGGTGCCACAATAACATATAAAAAACTATGGGAACAAGTAGTTCTTTTGTAGCAAGAACTACGAAAGACTCACGTGATACATATGCAGAGTCTTCAATGTGATGGCGTTCATGTTACAGGGAATTCTTTGGCTGACAGAGCCACAGCGGCAGCGGGTCAACCGGCTTCCGTAGCTACAAAAAAGCGTACGAAAAAACAAATAGACGGTGAAACGCTACTAGCAGTAAAAGCCTCAATGGAAGGCAATTATGCGGCGTAACCTCTAAACTATCCACTTGGAAATACATACATAATTGATGCGAACTCCGTTCCATTTGCTCAAATCCCTGGAGTGGGGGATAGAGTAATTCCAAACACGAACTGGAGAGTCTTCTTGATTGAAGAAGCACACATGGGCTTGGGTCTGAGGCACCAAGAGATCCTGAAATCTCTAATAGAATTACAATCATGATAATGGTGGCGAATGAGCGTGTAAGTTTATAACTTTGCAACGGATTGTCAGGACTGCAATAGAGACCGCAGTTGTGAACTGGACCAGACACCTGCCCAGCCACCTCTATTAGACAGTATTAGGCTATCTACACGCAGACATCCATACGGAAGAATGCGGTCCCATAAATATTAAGACGAGATTCATTTGGATGTGGCCCTAGCGCTCGGCTGACGCCAGAACTGTTATAAAAGATTTGCGAGTCTTTATCGGCACATACGCAATTGGCATGCTACATTCTGACCAGGGTCCTGCGTTTAGCTCTCGGACTTACAAGGAGGGCATGACCAGCATGGGCATTGCATTGCGGTATTCTAGTCCATTCCATCCTGAGGGAAATGCGGTAGTGGAGAGAAAAAAACGTGACATAAAGCAATCTATAACAGCGAGAGTATTAGGTTCGGGTGACGGGTGGGTCAAACATCTAATAAGTGTCCAACGTAGTCTTAATAATCTGCCAAGAAATTCTCTAGGAGGTATCACTCCGTACGAACTTTTGTTTGGTACAAGAATAATCATTCATGATCTTGATTGTCAGACTTCAGTGATGAAACAAAGAACCTTTGATATCAAAGATCGTTTGGCTGTTTTACAGGACTTAAATGAAACAAGAAAAAGTCTAAGTAACGAAAAGCAAAATCCAGCGACCACTGAAGAAAAACCACCTGTCCCAGCAAGACCTGTCTGGATTCCAAAGATTGGGGATCTGGTCAGAGAAAAAATTGTGGTGAAGAACGAGTTTGGGCCTTCTTACAGAAAAGCAGTACCTGTCTTAGCTGTCAGCGGAACAAGATCAGTAGTACTACCGCCCCTTGCTGGTAAAAAGGAGAACCGATTTGTATCAATCGACCTGGTGAAACCACAACCATGTGGTCAATAATAAGTAGTTGGCCCAGTGAACTCCCAAGAAATAGCAGAAGACCAAATCTTGCTACAATCCAAGAGGTTCAAACTGAGAAACTAATCACATTTGATAAACCTGCAGTGAATAAAAAAGGACTATGCAATAAAGCCATGGAACTTGTGCCTCTTGAAACCCAAATTGCAACAGTTCGTCAAGAAACACCAGTCTACAATGATGTAGCATCTGAACATACATATCCAAAGATAAATGAAAATCCGGAAACAATTCCACCAATTGACAGAACTGCATCTGGCTACTTTATCAACTTCGATGACTTTTCCTGTGATCCAAGTGAACATGAAGAAATGCCAGCAAATAAAACTTTCAAAAAGAAAATTACAGAGCTCTTTCATCAACTGAGAGAAACTTATCTAATTTCACCATGGATTAAATTATGGATTGTGTTAGGTGTACTTTTCCTCCTTCTGTGGCTCATCTTGGTTTTAAGTTTGGGTAGATTTATTGATGGAAAATATAGTACAATGGACACAGCAAGTCAGAACATCAACTTGGTCCTGAAACCACACAGATCTTCTCACATCGAAAAAAGAGAACTATCATCAGTGAACATCACAGCAAATCCTATATCTGGTGGTATAGAATGGGACAAAACTGATTACGAAATCTGTGGCCCGGTTGAACTCTTGAAATATCCACATCAATGCAAGATCTCTTTAAGTGACTTTGTATCACCTAGTACTTTCTCTGATGATTGGGACTTTGAAAATATTAATAATATGATGTCAGATTTAGAAATGTCAGCAAAATATACAGAACATAATTATTTACAGGGTTCTTCGAATTATGAAGAAATGTATTGCTTCAATCAGTTTGGGCATCATTATCTGCATAAATCTGCTAATCACAGAAATGTTTTCAGTTATAATCAAGGGGAACATTGTCCGACTCCGCCAAAAGCCAGTTCAAAAACATTTTATGAGAAATTTCCATACTTCTCAGGGTTTCATTACACTAATCCAGAAACGTTTTATTTCAAAACGTTAAATAAGACAGGAATGAAAAACATATTGACAAATATTAAACTGATTTATTCTGAAAAATGTTATGAAAAAATGTCTACATTTGGTTTTGAATTTTGGAAAAACAACATTGAGACAAAAACCATCTGGTTTACTAAAGAATGGCAGGTACAAGGTTTAGAATCATTATTTAGAGCCTGCATGATCCCAGAACAAATAATGTTGCTGAATGACACCATTCAACAAACAACCTGTCTTGGCCTAGCCAAGATAAAAAATTTAAACAACCCGTCTATACCAAAGCCTATGCCTGATAGAAACACCACTACAGATGAGGGGTTAGACGTGTCCTATATTTTAAAACAAAACAGAACAATTCCTGATTGGAACAAATGGTTGATCTGGCCCACAGACACTAATAACTGGCAAGATAGATTCCTGAACAAAACACAGGGGTTCAAACAGAATAGGCCAGACCCAAGGTATTCCCAGAGACAACATCCAGGGATAGTTACAACATATAGTGTAGGAAAACTATGCCTCGAATGGATACAGAGATCCACACTTCCCGAAATTAAGCAACACTTAACTTTATTTAAAGAAGGTGCTGACTTTCGAGATTTCATAATGGGACCTCGCAAACAGCGTCAAAAATGTTTCATATACGCCGGTAAATACGCAGCTTACAATGAAGCTTGGAAAATAACACAAATTGAAACTGCAGAAAAAATAAGAGAAATTGATCGTATTAATTTGGAAAAATCACTTTTTGTAGTGGACAATGGGTTAACGGCTCTGTCCTCCAGAATTTATTCACTGGACAGCATTGTATCATCTGCTATTGATATAATAGAACAGGATATGCTAATGTTACAACATGGTCAATCCCAATTGTGTTCTATTGTACAGCTAGGCTGGACGTTACAAAACCTCTGTTCAGGCTACGTGCCATGGCGTCTAATCAACACAACGTCATTATTTTCTATTTTTAACCTTACTGATAGACAAATCTCATTGGCACAAAAAGGAGCAGACTATACGGTGCTGAGCATTGAAAAACTAGAAAGATTACCATTGACAATGTCAGAAAGACCTGTCATTGAATGGATAATACATGGCACCATCACAATCCCGATAACAACTTTCCAATTTCAATACTGCCAAACGTATATACCAGCAGGCCTGATGAAATGTTGGGTAAAGGATACATCAAGTCAACCTGGAATTTGCCTTATACACATAGATGTTGGAGTGGGGGCAAGAAAGAAGTATTTCTTAGTGGTAACAACTGTAAAAAAAATCACTAAGCGGTACACTTCTGTGTCAAGGTATTAACTTGCATGGAGCCTGCGAAGGTTCATCAAACAACCTTTCATGTCGTCTACACGGCACCCCTGCTACACAGATAGAGCCCTTTTTCAGGCAATTTCCGACGGTAGCTACATTATAATAAGTGACCACAGCTGTTGTGGCATGATGCCAGGAAAAGCCTATCTCGTGAGCGTTACTTCCAGGGTCATTTGTTGTATGCAATAATTGTATCCAAACAGCAATCAAGACATGGAGGCAGCAATATGGCCTTCTGTTAATATCTCTTCTATTCAAATTGATACTTTAAGCAGAATGAAGTCTATTCTTTTACAGACAACTGTGCCTTTGACCTCGTCCAAAGAGACGTATGAACTGCAAGTTGCAAGGACAATGGCAGAGCTACATACCCTATTATCGACAAATTGCCCCTTGCATTTCGTAGAAATGTTAAGCCAAATCCTAAACATGTCAGATTGTATTGTATTGTATTGTGGTATACTTATAGAGCGCAGCCTGTCACCACCAAGGGCATCCTGGCGCTTTGAACCCTGATCCAGCAACTTCAGCAACTAGCCTGTCCTCGGGAAGAGGTAGGTTTTCAACGCCTTTCTAAAGGCTGAAAGAGCCTCAAGACTCCTGAGGGATAATGGCAGGGAGTTCCAGAGTTTGGCCGCCGCTACTCTGAACGATCGGCCACCCATCCTCACTCTCTGGAAGCGCGGGACTACTAACAGCTTGGATGACGAGGAGCGTAAGGCTCGAGATGGACAATACCAAGCAAACATTCTCTGCAGCGGGATTGGTCCCAAGCCATGAATAGCTCTAAACACAATACATGCTGCTTTGTAGCGAACGCGAAGGTGAATCGGCAGCCAGTGGAGGTCCTGTAGCGCTGCTGTAGACGAACTGTAGTAGGGGCGGGAAAGAGCGAGTTTGGCAGCCAGATTTTGTACCCTTTGAAGCTTGCCCAGTAGTGTTGCAGGGGCATCCAACAGTAGTGCGTTACAGTAGTCGAGTCGACCTAGGATGGTACTCCGCACTACTTCGGATCTGGCTTGCTCAGGGAGGAGAGGTAGGACCTTACGCAGCATACGGATAAGCATCATGCACGTTGAAGTGGTCTTATTTACGTGCAGATCCAGCTGCAAATTAGGCCCAAAAATTACCCCCAGATTACGCGCCGAATGTGTGGCTGACACCGTCTCAGAAAAGGACGGGGGCCAAAAGTCATTTGGGAGGTCCCTGGGGACTCGGTCGCTGGAACAATGCAGCACCTCAGTTTTAGTACCATTGAACTGTAACGAGTTCAAACGGAGCCAATCCGCTGTGGCCTGCATGCATCGATGGAAAGTCTCCAGTGGGACCGCATCCTGTCCCTCCAGTGAAAAGACCAGCTGGGTATCATCTGCATAATTAAATGCAGAGATCCCAAATGATTTAATAAGGTGGACTAGAGGGCGGAGGTAGATATTAAAGAGTATAGGGCTGATGGCTGAGCCCTGAGGTACTCCTTGTCCCACTCTCCGCTCCTCTGAGCTGAAGGGAGGGAGCGACACCCGTTGTTGACGATTATCCAGATAGGAAATTAACCAGTCCCTAGCCTTGTCTTTGACCCCACACTCTTCCAGCCTCGCTATCAAGGTCGGATGGCTGACCGTGTCGAACGCGGCCGACATGTCGAGCAGCACCAAAAAGGATGCCCGACCACTGTCGACTCGCGCCCGCAGATTGTCTAGCACGGTCACTAACGCGGATTCCGTCCCATGAGCTGGGCGGAAGCCAAATTACTTCTCATCCAGCCAGGTGTTCCCTTCCAAGAAGCCGGATAGAGTGCGAGTGACCAACTTTTCCATGATTTTAACTGGAAAAGGAAGCAGGGAAATTGGCCGGTAATTGGAGAGACAGGCAGGGTCAAGCGTAGGTTTTTTTAGAAGCGGAGATACCACTGCCTTCTTCCAACAACCCGGTACAATCCCTGTTTCAAATGACTGACAGCAGATGGAATGTAAAGGCTGGAAAAGTTCCTCCTGAAACAACCTCCAGAGTTTTGGCGGAAGAGGGTCAAGAGGCGAGCCAGATGAGATCATAAGGGCTAGGCTGCTAAACTCCTCCAAGGAAGGCAGAGTAAAACTACTCAGTTGGGGTCGACTGGCCTCAATCGCCGGAGCTCCCAAACTGAGAGCCTGGTCCAAGGAGGGCAGGGGAAAGCTACTCAGCTGGGGTCGACTGGCCTCAAACGCCGGAGCTCCCAGACTGAGGGCCCGGACCAAGGTAGGCGGGGGAGAGCTACTCAGCTGGGGTCGACTGGCCTCACTTGCCGGAGCTCCCAGACTGAGGACCTGGTCCGAAAGGGGCAAGGAGAAGCTACTCAGTTGGGGTCGACTGGCCTCCATCGCCGGAGCTCCCAAACTGAAAGCCTGGTCCAAGGAGGGCCGAACAGAACTACTCAGCTGGGGTCGACTGGCCTCAGTTGCCGGAGCTCCCAGACTGAGGGCCCGGACCAAGGAGGTACCAGTGGCATCGCACATGTATTTAAGACAATTTTTTCGGGACTGTTAGCATCCTTTGAAACAGTTCTGGGCATCTTCCCGAATTTTGTGCATTCTCTATTCGGTGGCCTGCCTCTTATTTTGGGACTCGTAGCAGGAATTTTATTTTTGTTCCTTCTGCTCTGATATGGCAAGCCAAGTCACAGACAAAACTCAGGCTACGATGGAAGAAACGATCCTAGCAATACGATACCGAGAAAGTATCACTAAAGTCCTCGGATTGGCCAGGCTAAGAGATCTGAATACTACCTGGTTTCTTTCATTCAGACCAATCTGGCAAGATTGCATCTTACCTGTGCTTCGATGTCTGCTATGCGGAGAAGAATGCTTGTTGGAAGTCTGTCTTACACTACCATCAGCAGTACCAATGGATATCGATGCTTTGCTTGGTCCGGTAACGACTCATGTAACGTGTTGTCCCCAGCGGCTACCTATTCTGATGACGGCATTCGTTGAGACTTCACCATTACGATTAGGTGGCGGTGAAGTACGAGATGAAAGTGGCACCACACAGGTACAACCTTCCGTGACCATTGCTGATCTAAACACCGATGATGGCAATGAAACTCACATATGCACTATTTCAACTTTTTCGGTGTTGGCCCAACTTTCACCTACTGTTGTAGACAAATTTTTTGCTGGCCTATCTGAGGTAATGTTCTCTCCTAACAATGGGAAAAATATTTGAAATAGCGAGCACACAGCGTTCCCTGAACTATGAATTTGGCCTTCAGTTTTTATAAACAACACTACTGAAAAGATTTGGAACTATTTTTTCCCATGAAAGCGAAATTTGTTTTTTCCCAATTTCCAAAATATTTACTTTATTTTTTTGGCACATGGTACTCTGCTTAAAGTAGAACTATTCTTAGAGGACAGAACTTCTATTTTTAGAAACTCTAGAGACAATATTTTGAATAAGCCTCCAGCACATGTACAATCTTGTATAAATATGTGATGAAATGGTCTCGACCTTTTCTTCTGTATTAAGAGCCATTTCATAAATGTAAATTTTGTGATTCATTCAGTGAAGATTATAATGCACTACAAAAATTGTATCTGAATGATACCACTGCTTGAAAGCGTACAGTATAATACTCATTTTTGTGTATCTATACCATTTCAAATTCATTTGATGTATTTTGGGGTGGGCTGGAAAACACATGAATACTTATATGTTTATATATTGCTTAGTATATAGTAATGATGGACATTATACGTGGAGTGGGTGTTGTGAACGTATCTGGGACCCTAATTAAATATTCCTGATTTATGCCCTTATGTGGTTATAACAAATCATATCCTTATAAAGGCATAAGAATCATATCCATATTTAGTCATAGACAATGCAGTCCAAATACGGCAAGGCTACTTCCCTAGACTCCTAGACAGTACAACGCGTTCTTTAAACAAACCAAACCTCCAGCATCCCGGGAATTCCCCCTGCTTCTGTTTTGATTTGTCCTAGAACTCCTGAGAGTCCTAAAAGAACTGCCAGTTCTTAGTGACGTCTTATGTCCAACCTTACGTCAAACACAGCAGCTTCCAGGTATAAATATGCCAGCATTTGCCTTAAGCAAACATACGGTGGTTTGGAGCAGAGTGGCTATCTACTTACCCTAAGCCCAGCTGATGCGAGTGCCGAAGGAAGACGACCCTCCCATTTGACGCACTGAGAGAGACGCTGTCTTTTCTCCGGCTGAGGAATCCAGCTCCAGTGTTTCCAGTCACCCTTGCAGGTTGCTGGGAGTTTGAGTCCTGAGAAAGAGATACAAGACCTCCTTCATTCTAAAACCAAGGTATGGAGCTGATTAGATCCTTAGAGAATTCTTGATTCAGATTCTTGGCAAAAGTAACTTAACTTAAACTGCAGCTCACTTACTCCATCCCACATACTAGGCTTAGGTTAGGTACACTGGGGTAGGCGTATTTTAGAAGCACCAGTTGAGTACGTTTAGTCAACTTTTATCAATGTATGTAATTGTATATATTTTATCCGTTTTAAGTATCATATGGCTCAGAAACCATATAAATGCTTTTACAGTAATATTTCATAATACTCCTTTTACTGTACGCACTTTACTTTATGATAAGTATTGCAATTATGGCAATTCACTTCTCTTGCATGAGAAAGAAGACTGCTCAATAAATAACAAGTTTTATTGAAAACGCCCGTCTCTCTATTTCTCTGCACTCTGGTGAAATTAAGCATGCACGATTGACTGAGTGAAATAGCTATCTATTGTTTTCACATGACTCTGGAGATATACTCCTAATTCTGGGGGGGGCAAAGTTGTCATGTTTATGCGGTTGTCAGCAACTAATCCCTTCTTGTCTAATCAGGAAAGTTAACTGCTTCCTGTTCATTCGAGAAAGTTTCTAGTGACCTCTGAGCTAGCTGGCATACCTAATTAAGCCTAACATATTCAGTAGAGACCTAGTTGACCTCAGTCCTACGTCTAAACTATTGTTTATGTTATTCCAATGCACAGAGCCTATTGGGAATATAGGAACTACACTACACGCTGTGCTATGACGAGCTCAGCTCCTCATGACTCACAGTGGAGCCGTGCTCATGACGAGCTGAGCTCGTCACAGACCCCCCCACTGATTAATTCTCCTGCCTAGGGCAGGCCGTGACTGTTATGATCACAGCTCCACTGAGCATGGAAGGGGTTAATTAAGCATTTCACAATTTACAATAAATTATTAATTTAGTATTCATTATTTAACCCCTTCCACGCTCATGACGAGCTGGGCTCGTCATGGTGTAGCCTCCTCGCACGCTGATGACGAGCCCAGCTCGTCATGTAAAATGGGTTTTTAAAAATCTCAGCATACGGCCGTAATTACAATAGCGCCCATGAGGTTAATAGATTATTAATTATGTAAATTCTCTAATATGTATATTGCTTAGGTTTATTTTACGGGAAGGGAGCTAGATTTCTTGGGGTATAGTGTGGAAAGTTAATTAAGTTATAACTAATTAACAATTAATTTATTATTAGTTATGTAACTGATTAATATTATAACTTGTGTAGTAATATTTTTTTAGCTATGTTTTAGGAGCAGGATGCTTTAATTGTAGAGGTAAAGGGCGGGAAGGTAATTAAGTTAGAATTAATTAACAATTAATTATTATTGTTATCAATTAATTCATTGATTATTAATTTTTGTAAATTGTGTAATAACTTTATACATTAGCTATATTTTAGGTGTGGACTGTGTATATGAGATGGGAAGGTAAGTAAAAATTATTAACAATAAATTATTTATTTAATATTCATTTTTAATTGATAATTGATTATGTAATGTATATTTATTTTAGTTATTTTTTATTTGTGGGTTTCTAGGTTTGTATAAGGTATCGGGTGGAACGTTAATTAATTAATGATTAGCAAATAGTTTTTAATTGGCAATTAATTAGTTAATTGATTATCAAATATGTAAACTGTGTTATACTAATTTTTTTTGTTGCATTTTAAGAGTGGACTTCTTGTTGGTAGGGGAATAGTATGGGAAGATAATTTAGTAATAAATGAATCATAATTTTAAAGTTGATAATCTCTAATTGAATTGTGTAATAATGATGTAAATTGTTTAATTATTTTGTATTATATATATTTATATTACTTACCGGGGTCATCAGTAGTTTGTTAAAATTAGGAGTATGTTTTCATAGGAAAGGCATTATTGGACTTGCCTATAACTTTGTTGCCGTTTTACAATCTCCACCAAAGTATGCCGGTGATTTTAGTTTTGCATGGAAAGTTTTGGGGTGATCCGTCAAGTGGAGGTCGAGAAAAGGGGGTGGCTAAAAAGTGAATTTCCCATGTTAATTCCCATAGAGATTTTAAACATGAACATAGCCGGAACCGCTGGATGGAAATACATCAAAATTTGTCAGAAAGCTAGCTCATCGTCGAGAAAGAGTGCTTCTTGTTATATAGTGTAAATCCATTTAGTGGTTTTAGAAATATATTTAAAGATATTCAAATTTGTATATCTAGGGATGCGAAGGGTTAGCATACCTTGCCGATGTCATAGTAAGATCGGTTTCGCTGCCAAAACTTCAACCTGGAAGTGTTGACAGCCATCTTGGGCCTCAGCTTCAGCTGAGTCCCAGAGAAACATTTAAATATAATGAAAAGGGGGCAAAGGGGGCTGATACCGGGGTCCCCGAGAACCCCGCCAGGTCAAAAAAGCATATACTTTTTTTTTTATTTGAGCTGCAAATCAATCTGTGACTCTGCAGATTTTTTTTTAAACAAGTTATGGCTCTCACACTTGTTTACATTATAGCTCCAGGCGGGCCAGGTCCTGGGTGCATTAAACAAATAAAAGGATTGAGGTGCAAAGGGCCCTCCTCCTAGGGCTGTTGGACCACCACCTCCCTGGGGCTTTTATTTAACAATGGAGGGGGCCACGTGTACACCCTTTCTTGGGGTCTTTGAGCCCCAGGGACTACCACCTCCCTGTTGCTTCGTTTATAATAATGGAGGGGCAGCGTGCAGACCCCCCACCTGGGCTTCTAGAAGCCCGAAGGACTACAACCTCCCTGGGGCAATACAAAAATCTCTGGGGCCGCACAGACCCCACCCAGACACCGGGGACCACCAACCCCCTGGGGCATAAAAAAATAAATAATACTGAGAAGGGGGCTATGCAGCCCCCAGGGACTACCACCTCCCCTGGGCCAGCCTGTAAACATAGAAGGAGGGAGGCTGTGTGTACTCCCCCCTAGAGCAATTAATGGCCCTGGGATCGCCAACTCCCAGAGCCGGCTCCTGCTATGTACAGGTGTGCCCACCTCCATTCGCTCTTGCTTGGCGGGAGCTGAAGCATAAGCAAACACTCCGGTTAAAGTGGGCAGGAGCTGCCAAAGTGTGTGAGTGCTTCTGTGGCTGATGTCATCAGTGATGTCATGAATGATGTAATTTGAGATATTACTGACAGTAAATCAGTGATGTCACTGACCATGTCATGAATGATGTAATATGTGACGTCATCAGCAGGGCATTGCAGGGGCGCAAGTTATAGTTAGCCAAACAAACTATAACGGACGAATTTCTCTGGTTTTGTATGAGTGAAATGTCCAACTATAACGTCCCTGAAACCTATGGTTTTTTTCAGTGAATTTCTAGGGTTTTTTAAATGCTAATTTCTAACTATAACGTGACTGAAACCTATGGTTTTGTCAGTGAATTTTAAAGGTTTTTTAAATGCTAACTTCTAACTATAATGTCCCTGAAACCTATGGTTTGTCGGTGAATTTCAAGGGTTTTTAAAATGTTAACTTCTAATTATACTGTCCCTGCAACCTTTGGTTATTTCAGCGAATTTCAAAGGGTTTTTTAAAATCCTAATTTCTAACTTTAATGTCCTGATTAAATCCCCTAGAATACCGAGGGTCCAAGGGGGCCAACTAGCCCACCATGTACCTCCAGAAAGTGCCACAGAGCTGCATTGCGGAGAGGTTTTCCGAGGTGAGACCCTTTTTACACCACACTGCAAACACAGCTTGTGGTGCACTGCTGCTCATAGGATGAAGTCCACTTGTATCCTGAGGTTCTCAGGACGCAAGCGGACCGCATCACCCCACCAGCAGTCCACCAGAAGCAACGTTTGCAGACTGGTGTAAAATGTGGCGTGGTCTTGGACCACCTCTCATCAACACAGCTCTGTAGTGCTTACTGGAGGTACTTGATGGGCTAGTTGGCCCCCAGGGACCCTCAGGATTGAAGGGGACTAAGTCCCCCAATTTACAACACGCCAGGGGATGCGTTTGCACACTGTTTGTTTCAGGCTCCACCCCTTGCTCCTCCATTGTGCAAATGCACCCCCTGGTGCGTTGTAAGTTGGAGGATTAAGTCCCTTTCAATCCTGAGGGTCCCTAGGGGCCAACTAGCCCACCAGGTGACTCCAGTAACCGCCACAGAGCTGCCTTGCAGAGAGGTGTAAAAACGGGCATAGCCTCAGACCACCTCTCTGCAACGCAGCTCTGTGGCACTTACTGGACGTACCTGGTGGAGTAGTTAGCCCCCAGGGACCCTCAGGACTGAAGGAGAATTAATCCCCCAATTTACAACACGCCAGCGGGTACATTTGCACAGTGGTGCAGGAAGGGGGCTGGGCCTCCGGCAAGATGCCGACCTTTTTTTATGGGAGGGGACTGTGTGGCCCCCCTTCTGTGGGCCACTTTTGGCCCCAGGACCCCATCCTTCGGGCCTGGCAGCCATCTTTTTTTTCTAGTGAAATTTTGTGGAGGGGGCCTGTGCCCCCCTCCAGAGGCCAATTATGGCCCCTGGGACCCCATCCCCAGGGGCCGGCCTTTCCTTTGCGAACCCTCCTTCGGTGCTCAGATATTGATATTTTTCTTTTTCCAAATATCTCAAAAACTACTGAATGCATTTACACCGTTTAACAAAAAGAGCGCTTTCTTCCAAATTTGGTGTAATATCGTTCAGCAGTTCGTTCTGCTCCTGGACACCAATCTCCCGTATATTGATGTCGCCATTGGGCGCCATCACGCACTTGGAGGCAGGCGCTTCAAATTATGTGCATGCTGCATCATCATCGCTAGCAGATGGTGATTGTTTTCTCTGCGTCTCCTGTTGCAGTTGATTCCTAAATGAAATGGATGCAAATTTGACCGATCTTGTGGCTTCTTCCTTCGAGGGCTAAACTCTACGATGGTATGTTTGCGGCTGTAGCCCAGCCGCGGAAGAAAGCCTGCCGCTTGCTGCGGACCCGTGAATGCGCCCAATAGCGACATCAATATACGGGAGATTGGTGTCCAGGAGCAACTGACCACAGACAATAGGACACCCAGCGCAACATTTTCACCAGCCTACAGGGGTTTTAATCACACAGTTATTTACTGCTTCAATGATGAACTCACTCGAGACAATTGGTTCATGCACTGCAAGATCAAGAAGGCCATTTCATGTGACCTCGCCCTTGGAGGCAGGCGCTTTAAATTACGTGCATGCTGCATCATCATTGCTAGCAGATGCCATTGAGAAAGGGATAGGATTCCCGAAACCGGTTTGGCTGAAAAGAACAGATGGTGACTGTTTTCTCTGCGTCTCCTGTTGCAGTTGATTCCTAAATTTAATGGATGCAAATTTTGCCGATCTTGTGGCTTCTTCCTTCGAGGGCTAAACTCTACGATGGTATGTTTGCAGCTGTAGCCCAGTCGCGTAAGAAAGCCTGCTGCTTGCTGCGGACCAGTGATGGCGCCCAATGGCAACATCAATATATGGGAGATTGGTGTCCAGGAGCAGCTGACCACAGACAATAGGACACCCAGCGCAACATTTTCACCAGCCCACAGGGGTTTTAATCACACAGTTATTTACTGCTTCAATGATGAACTCACTTGAGACAAATGGTTCATGCACTACAAGATCCAGAAGGCCATTTCATGTGACCACGCCCTTGGAGGCAGACGCTTTAAATTACGTGCATGCTGCATCATCATTGCTAGCAGATGCCATTGAGGAAGGGATTGGATTCCCGAAACCGGTTTGGCTGAAAAGAACAGATGGTGACTGTTTTCTCTGCGTCTCCTATTGCAGTTCATTCCGAAATGAAATGGATGCAAATTTTACCGATCTTGTGGCTTCTTCCTTCGAGGGCTAAACTCTACGATGGTATATATATATATATATATATATATATATATATATATATATATATATATATATATATATATATTCGAAGCTCCGCTACTCCGCGACCGGCAACCGGCAGCAGAAAGCAACAAGACGGCACTCTCAGCAGATATTTAATCCACGTACGGTTTATTTAGCGCAAAAGATTCGTAACAGACGCGTTTCAGCACTTGCCTTCGTCAGTGTCAGCTGGCGCCGGTAAGGCAGCAATTGATAAGGCTCAATTCATTGAAACAAAAGAAATTTCATAATGCAAATGAAAGCGCCATCTTGGAACGATGGAATAACGCTATTTACAATTCAAATTCAACATTTTTGAGCAATGGGTGTAAGCTGTACATTTGATGACACAAAATCATATGTTTTTTAACGTATTGAGCCCTGGATGGGCTAACAATTAAACACAAAATTGTGAATCAGCGTAAGAGACATTGCTCAACTAATCTTACACTCGTGTTGGTATACAGTTAAAGTGACCCAATCCCCATGATTTCTGATACTTCGGTAACGATTGAGGCCTGGATGGCCGTGAATACAAATACCATTATTTACAATGCCACACTAAATTAACCCTAACTAGAGGAAAGGGGTGTGGGGGGGTGGGGGGATGTATTCTTCTGTAAACCAAATAATATCAACGGCATTTCCAGTACAAAGAAAAACTCACTACAGACAGTTATGTGGTTCAGGAATAGGGGACAGTGATTATAGGTGTGATAGTAGCTCCTCCCCTGCATTAAGTCCTCCTGGTGACTTCGTTTGGAGGTCGATAATATATCGAGACTCCAAGCGTCTAAGTCGCCTCTTTAGATCTCCACCCCTGATGTCTTGAGGGATGCAGTCTAAGCTGAAAAAGCTGAGTTGTGTCCTATCGCTATTGTGGTGACTAGCAAAATGCCGGGCCATCGGATAGTTTGCATCTTTGTTAGCGATGGCCCGTTGGTGCTCCAAGATCCTCAACTTAACTGCTTTTGTAGTGCTTCCTGCGTACATCCGTCCGCAGGGGCACTTCAGGCAGTATACCACGAATGTGGTCGAACAGGTAATGAACTTGTTAATTCTGATTTGTGAGTCCCTGTGTGGCACCTGGTAGCTCAGTACCCTCTGACTATTACTGCAGGCCTTGCATTTCCCGCATGGATACGAGCCATGCATTGACTGCAGTTCTCCTTTGGATTTGCCCTTCAGTAGGTGGCTGGTGACCAGTCTATCTTTTAAAGATCTTAGTCTTCTAAAAGTAATCATGGGATGTTGTTGCAGATCCTTTCCAATTACATTATCGGATTTGAGGATCCCCCAATTCTTGACCATGATGGCTCTTACTTTGTTAGCTGCCACTGAATAGTTGGTGATAAGTCTAATGATACCACTCCCACCTTTGGGGCTATCCACCTTTTTATCCTGTAAGAGGGTATGTCTGTTGACTTTCTCTGCCTTCTTCTCAGCTTGTTGGAGGGTAGTAGCAGAGTAGCCGCGAGATTTGAAGCGTTTCACGCTTTGTTGAGCGGCCTCTGTATAATCTCTCTCCAGAGAACTGTTGCGCTTAATCCTCAACAGTTCCCCATAGGGGATGCTTTTGACCAGGGAGGTCGGATGGCTGCTATGTCCGTGGAGGACAGAGTTACCCGCCGTCTCTTTTCTAAAGAGGGCGGTCTGGATTCTGCCTGAGTCAATATATATATATATATGCGCAATGTATAGCTCTCTCCTGTGATAACCGCAACTGCCGCAGCAATGTCGAAAAGAAGCCACGCCACTCCAACGTTCGTAATGGGCCAAAAAACAGTTTATTTGCGCTTAAGCCACCAGATCCTACGCGTTTTGGGCATCCGCCCTTGTTCACAGATATATACATATACTGACGAAGGCGTACTGCCGAAATGCGTCTTGTTCTTCATTTCTTGTGTGCAAAATAAATCAGATCCGGATTTAAACCCCTCTTGAGTGCGAATCCTTTTTTTGTGGAACTCAGCATATATATATATATATATATATATATATATATATACCGCAGACTTGCTTCATTGCTCCTTCTGTTCACCTGGCGCTGACGAGGCTTATCTGAAGCCGAAATGCATACGCCCATCTGTGAATAAAGTGGCCTCCAAATGTTCCCCTGCTGTGGTCCTTTTCTTTTCGTTGGAGGAGAAGTTTGTGATATACATTGTGCGCGGATGCCAGATACGCGCTGTTTGGACCCCCGCAACACAAAGTGGATTCAGCCCTGCTGGTTTGTTTGCTCCCGTGAACATTTTGACTGTCCAGGTGTCTGGAATGGCTGTATCTCACCACCTCCCAGCCAGGAAGAAAGCAGCGGTGTAGGTGCCATTCGGCTCCTCATTGGGCGAGGTGAACTTCACTGCGCCCCCGTGATTTGGACTCCTGTGCTTCGACGGTGGTTGTTGCGGTTTTGGGGGCTTGAGGAGGTGACATTCACAGGCAGAGAGCAGCAAACATTCAATCCTGTGGAGCCTGCTTGTCGGAAATCCATCCCCGCCGAACCTGAACTTACCTGGAATCTACATTGCATTCTGGGCAAGGTAGTTCGACTGTGCCTCTACCACGTGCAAAGGGGCGGAACCGGCAACAATCACCCAATGGGGTAAAGGCAGGACACTTTCAAACCTTCAGTGTACCGCAGACTTGCTTCATTGCTCCTTCTGTTCACCTGGCGCTGACGAGGCTTATCTGAAGCCGAAATGCATACGCCCATCTGTGAATAAAGTGGCCTCCAAATGTTCCCCTGCTGTGGTCCTTTTCTTTTCGTTGGAGGAGAAGTTTGTGATATACATTGTGCGCGGATGCCAGATACGCGCTGTTTGGACCCCCGCAACACAAAGTGGATTCAGCCCTGCTGGTTTGTTTGCTCCCGTGAACATTTTGACTGTCCAGGTGTCTGGAATGGCTGTATCTCACCACCTCCCAGCCAGGAAGAAAGCAGCGGTGTAGGTGCCATTCGGCTCCTCATTGGGCGAGGTGAACTTCACTGCGCCCCCGTGATTTGGACTCCTGTGCTTCGACGGTGGTTGTTGCGGTTTTGGGGGCTTGAGGAGGTGACATTCACAGGCAGAGAGCAGCAAACATTCAATCCTGCGGAGCCTGCTTGTCGGAAATCCATCCCCGCCGAACCTGAACTTACCTGGAATCTACATTGCATTCTGGGCAAGGTAGTTCGACTGTGCCTCTACCACGTGCAAAGGGGCGGAACCGGCAACAATCACCCAATGGGGTAAAGGCAGGACACTTTCAAACCTTCAGTGTACCGCAGACTTGCTTCATTGCTCCTTCTGTTCACCTGGCGCTGACGAGGCTTATCTGAAGCCGAAATGCATACGCCCATCTGTGAATAAAGTGGCCTCCAAATGTTCCCCTGCTGTGGTCCTTTCCTTTTCGTTGGAGGAGAAGTTTGTGATATACATTGTGCGCGGATGCCAGATACGCGCTGTTTGGACCCCCGCAACACAAAGTGGATTCAGCCCTGCTGGTTTGTTTGCTCCCGTGAACATTTTGACTGTCCAGGTGTCTGGAATGGCTGTATCTCACCACCTCCCAGCCAGGAAGAAAGCAGCGGTGTAGGTGCCATTCGGCTCCTCATTGGGCGAGGTGAACTTCACTGCGCCACCGTGATTTGGACTCCTGTGCTTCGACAGTGGTTGTTGCGGTTTTGGGGGCTTGAGGAGGTGACATTCACAGGCAGAGAGCAGCAAACATTCAATCCTGCGGAGCCTGCTTGTCGGAAATCCATCCCCGCCGAACCTGAACTTACCTGGAATCTACATTGCATTCTGGGCAAGGTAGTTCGACTGTGCCTCTACCACGTGCAAAGGGGCGGAACCGGCAACAATCACCCAATGGGGTAAAGGCAGGACACTTTCAAACCTTCAGTGTACGGCAGACTTGCTTCATTGCTCCTTCTGTTCACCTGGCGCTGACGAGGCTTATCTGAAGCCGAAATGCATACGCCCATCTGTGAATAAAGTGGCCTCCAAATGTTCCCCTGCTGTGGTCCTTTTCTTTTCGTTGGAGGAGAAGTTTGTGATATATATATATATATATATATATATATATATATATATATATATATATATATATATATATATATATATATATGAACGCAAATGTTCGCTAAAACATATATATATATATATATATATATATATATACATATATATATATATATATATATATATATATATATATATATATATATATATATATATCACAAACTTCTTCCGTGAAAAACCGCCTCCTCCTGAACGGAAGTCGCTTCGTAACCGGTGGATGCCACGGGCCTTCAAATATGCAAAAACCTTCTCCCTAAAATTCTGGAAGAAGTACGAAACCTTCTGTGGTTTCCTTATTTCTTTATTTTCACCACCCGGTGTGTGTATGTGTGTGTGTGTGTGTGTGTGGTGTGTGTGGGTGTGTGTGTGTGTGTGTGTGTGTGTGTGTGTGTGTATATATATATACCGCTGGTCACATTCAGCAAAGCGAGGTCGGTAGGCAATATGCTAGTCAAAAGCCACCTGGAGAAACCCCTTCCAAGGGCAAATACCTTGAAGGATCAAAAAGGGTTCTTCCCCTGTGGGAGGTGCAAAGCCTGTGCCAACAGTAAAAGGGTTCTGTCTTATACCATACCAGACACAGGTAAGAACATGCCCATAAGAAAATTCATCACCTGCAGCACCCAATATGCAGTTTATTGCCTACACTGCCCATGTGGCTTGCGCTACATAGGCAGCACGATCAAAGAACTGAAACTGAGGGTGATGGAGCATTTGAGAGCCATAGACAAAGCCGACCCCAGTTATCCTGTGGCCCGCCACTTCGCGGAGGTACATGGACGTGACCGTAGATTATTACAGTACTACGGTCTGGACACCATACCCCCAAATGCAAGGGGCGGAGATCGTTTGAGACGACTCCGCAGACTGGAATCCAGGTTCATTATAGACCTCTCAACGAAGCATCCTAGGGGTCTGAATGCGGGGGAAGAGTTGGCATTCCATCTGGGCCAATAGAACTATGTACAGTATATATAGGCCATTGTAGTACAGCACCTTCCCAGTAAAAATATGATGCCTTGGGAAGATTGGAGTGGACATTCAGGGTGATTATACATAGTATATATATAGGGTCCTCATTGTGGCTAGAATGAGGAGTTGAAGATGACTGTGGCCAGCGCACTTATCTGTTTGTTTGTTTGCTTCACATCGTAAGAATTTATTACCATGTGAAAACGGATGACTTATTTTATCATTCTATCATTGTTTGTACGTCCAGGCTACTCATGTGTTTGATTTCACCTATGGATAGGTCTTAACATTGTTGTGTCCCATAGCCTGCATGTATGCATTTACACAACAATGTGCATGTGCATTATTTGAGTCATGGAACTGTATAACATGGTGATCTCATGATTTTCTTTCGGTAACCTATGATGGCATTTCCGCTCTGTTTATTGGTGGATTGTTTTTTGATATATCAGATAGAGGACCCTTGCCGATCCACGGCTCTATTTTTACTCTGTTTATATCTTGAACAGTATCAATTTTGTCAATACCCACGTTGTGTATGAATTTGCCCATCTGTGGGCCACATTGCAATAACCTTTGTTATATCCTTAGGTTGCGCACATTGACATTCTAAGATGGCGCCCACAGTAACCATAATGGGGTTGTCCTCTGTCGCTTACTACTATCATGATTGTGAAAGTGAAAATGTCTTATTTATTCCACCCAGCAATGTACAATGGTGTTACCACACTGAGGAAGGCAGCACGCCGAAACGCGTTTGTGGAGGGTGCCTGCAATTTATAAATAAAACTGCACTGTTTCGAGTAGTAACCCCCGAGTGCTGTCATCTTTCTCGGACGTGAGGAGGTGTTGGAGCGTGATATATATATATATATATACATATTACCTAGTGACAGTCATCAGTAGATAGTTATAGTTAGGACCATGTTTCTATAGAAAAAGCATTTTTTTCGACTTGCCTATATCTTTGGCATCATTTGACAAATCTTCCTTCAATTTTCCCCCAAAAGTCTCATAGTGAGTCTTGTTGTGCATGGAAAGTTTCGGTGTCATTTGTCAAATGGGTCTGGGAAAAAGGATGGGTCAGAAAAGTGGGTTTCCCATGTTAGTTATCATAGACTTGGCTGCAGCCCTACCTGCTGAACGGAATTGCACTAAATTTGGCAGAAAGCTTTTAGTCCACAGATTGTGCTTTTTGTTATATGATGTGAATCCGTTCAGTAGTTGTAGAGAAATTTAAGAAAATTCTAAATTGTGTGTCTGCAATTGAGGCTATTTCACAAATAATAACAAGCTCCTGTAGGGAAATGCAGAGCTCTGATTAGCTGCCATCACTTCAACCAGGAAGTGTTGGCAGCCATTTTGGGACTCAACTTCAATCAAGTATCACTAAAAATAGAAAAAAAGAAAAGGGAGCAGTTTAGAAATACCGTGGCCCCAAGCTTTGTTCTTGGGCTCTCCCTGGTACCCCGCCATGGCATAAAAGCATTTATGTTTAAATCACAGTGATTTTCACTAAATATTCATGAATTAAAAAGAAAAAAACAAGCATTGGCTCCCGCGCTTTTTAAATTGTAGACCCCGATGCCAGTTCTCAGGGGCATGCTGGGTTTATTAAAGAAATGGAGGCGGATCACTGGGCCCTCTTCCAAGGGTTCAAAATGTCCCGGGGACCCCCCCCTCTCCGGGGATATTTTCAATACTAAGTAGGAGGTCTTGCAGCCCCCACACTGTGCCCGAGGGACCACCACCTCCATGTACTACAAATAAAATGGTTAGAGGGGGTGCATGAACCCACATTTTCACAAGACTATCACCTCCCTGGAGCTATAAATAAATTGAATAGGGGGCTTTGCTGACCCTTAAACCCTGAGGGCCACTACCTCCCCCGGGCTATCCTAAATATGGATTAGGGGGCCGCTCGGAACCCCCCATTTCCCTGGTTACCATCACCTCCGAGGGGCTTTCTTTTTTAACAAAGAAGGGGTGCTGCGTGGCTGCTCTTCCAAGCAGTTCTCAGCCCTGGTGACTACCATCTCCCTGGGGCAGCCCATGCAAAGAGAAGGAGGGGGGCCACATTGCTCCTGCTATGTCCCAATGTACCTATACCCAGGATATATCTGTTTGCTTTTGCTTGACAGGAGCGTTGACAGCTCCCACCAAGTAAAAGCAAACACTCCGGTTCCAGCCTGAGGGAGCTGCCAAAATTCTCCTGCTGTCTGGAGGCAGAGGTTTTGTCTCTCTCCCGAAATAGGTGAAATGATTATTCCTGCATGGAGGGAGCTGCCTCTCCAGCAGTTCCCTCAATGCAGCAGCAATACCAGCTCCTGCAAGAGGCTGGAAGCAGGCAGGGACTGTGGGGGCATTTAGACTCTCCAGCAGTTCCAAACACTGTTACTGGGTGCCCTGAGTGGGTTCCAGGGCACCCAACATTACAAGGCCGAGCCCTGGGGGATGGGATCCCTCGGGAGAAAAATGGCTGGGAGTCACCTCCTCTCTGGGGCTAATTTTAATAGTAAGTGAGGGATCTCACAGCGCCGGCTCTGTGTCCCAGGGACCACCAACTCACTGGGACCCGTTTTCATGAGGACTACCACCTCCTTGGAGCTATAAATAAATTTAATAGGGGCTTTGCTGACCCCCAAGCACCACCTACCTCCCCAGGGCTATCTTGAATATGAAGCTTGGGGCGGCTTAGACGCCCCCCATTCCCCTGGTTACTACCACCTCCCTTGGGCTTTGTTTTTAAGAAGAAGGGTGCTGCGTGGCTGCTCTTCTGAGAAATGCTAGGCTCTGGGGACTACCATCTCCCTGGGGCAGCCCATGCAAAGAGAAGGAGGGGGGCCACATGGCTCCTGCTATGTCCAGTGGTACCATCCCCGGGACATAGCTGTATGCTTTTGCTCGACAGAAGCTTTGACAGCTCCCACCAAGCAAAAGCAAACAGTCTGGTTCCAGCGTGCAGGAGCTCCCAAAGTGCTCACGCCAACTGGAACATTAGGTTTTATCTCTCTCCCGAAATAGGTGAAATGATTACTCCTGCATGGAGAGAGCTCCCGCAAGAGGCTGGAAGAAGGCAAGGACTGTGGGGGCATTTATCCTTTCCTGCAGTTCCCAACGCTGTGACCTGTGACTGGGGGCCATGAATGGGTTTCAGGGCACCCAACATTAGAGGCCCAACCCCTGTTTAATAAATATACAAATTAAGGCCGGGCCCTGGGGGATGGGGTTCCAGGGGTCATAATCAGCCTGTGGAGGGGGGCTGCGTGCCACCTCTCCTCCATTTGTCCCCCAATTATATATTTCATCACTCTGTGCTGAAATGAACAGCAGTGATTAAATCACTGGAGTGCCGAAGTCATATTTCTAAAATTGAAGGTGTTTATATATGGTGTTTGTATAAGTGTGTAGCTTAGTAAATATAAGTATGATCAATTGTTTGCATAAGTGAGTAGAATGACTGCATAAGTGAATAGGATGTGTGCTGGTGTGTAATGCCAATGTAGGTGTATAAGTATATTTAATAGTGTTCTATTGATCTTTGTTAGCATGTATGAGTGAATCTATAGGTAAGTGTTTAGATGTGTGTGTAGATGTAGGAATCACTGAGTCGGTTTTTAGAAACTTGTATTGGTGTGTCAATGGTTTCAAATATGGTACTCCATATTTTATACCGAGTGTTGAAAGGTTATACTAGCGTATGATGAGATGTATCAGGTTGTCACGTGGATGATGTCATCAGTGATATCAGTTGAGATGTCATCAGTGATGTCATCAGTGATGTCGCTGACCATGTCATGAATGATGTAATATGTGACATCATCAGCAGTGGATTGTGGACGTGCACGTTATAGTTAGTACAACTAACTACAACGGAGGAATTTCAATGGTTTTGTATGAGTGAAATGTCCAGGTAACTATAACACCCCTAAAGCCTATGTTTTTTTTCAGTGAATTTCTAAGGTTTTTTAAATGCTAATTCCTAACTATAACATGTCTGAAACCTATCTTTTTTTAAATGCTAATTCCTAACTATAACATGTATGAAACCTATGTTTTTTTCAGTGAATTTCAAAGGTTTTGTAAATGACAATTTTTAAATGTATTATTGTTATATTTATTTTTTTGATACTGATTTACTACATATTTTTAAACTATTTATTTTGAGATATTTTATTTTTTAAATTACATTATAATTACATTACAAAATATTCTTTCACAGAATGAATTACTTTAGTTTAAATACTTTGCAAATAGGCAATAGACTTTTAAGTACAGTATTTACAGTTGTTGCAATGGGCAACATGATTTCAAACACAATGCAACATTGAGCTCAACAGGAGTTTCTAGTTAATTGCAATTAGTTACTTTATGGATTACTTTTCTATCCACAGGACTGGATCTTAGATTCAGTCCTGGGATAACTCCTGTAAACAGTTGAGTAAAAGCATTTTGGTTACAGTAGTGATTTTTAAGGAATATTATTATATTTTAAAAGTTGACACTTGAAACTTTTTCACATAGAATAAGCAATGTTATCCTATGGAAGGAAATTCACTCAGCAGGTAAGTAGTGTTATCGTTACTTTTTCTTACTCAGTGGTGGATCCTGGATCCAGCACTGGTGCATCTCCTGTAAACAGTTGAAATCATTTGTTTAAGTCATACAGGCGAATTTTAAGGAATATTTGTAGTTTGTGAAAATCGACTCTTAGAAACTTTTCTGGTAAAAACCAAACAATAGATTTCTATGGAAGGAAATACAAGTTACTGGTAAGTACGGTTAGAATTACTTTTCAGGGTCAGTGCTGGGCTAAAAGATGCAGCACTGGGTTCTCTACTGATAACAGGTGAGTAAATCGGAATTGATTGTTCGGATGATTTTAGGTGAATATTTTAAAGTTCAAAAACTCCACACTTATAAGAATTTCCAAGTGAAACCAGTCAATGTTAACCTACAAAGGAAATTCAAGGTACTGGTAAATACGGTTAGAATTACTTTTCAGGATCAGTACTGGGCACAAAGATGGAATTCGTAGTTCGACTGATTTTAGAGTAATATTTCTAAGTTTCAAAAATCAACACTTAGAAACTTTTTCAGCAAAAAGCAGGCAATGATATCCTATGGAAGGAATTTCTAGTTACTGGTAAGTATGGTTAGAATTACTTTTCAGGATCAGTACTGGGCTCAAAGATGCAGCACTGAGATCTCTCCTGATAACATGTGAGTAAATCGGAATTCGTATTTCAGCTGATTTTAGATGAATATGTTAGAATTCCAAAATTCCACGCTTAGAAGCATTTCCAAGTGAAACCAGTCAATGTTAGCCTATGGAAGGAAATTCAAGTTACTGGTAAGTACTGTTAGAATTACTTTTCAGGATCAGTACTGGGCTCAAAGATGCAGCACTGAGGTCTCTCCTGATAAGAGGTGAGTAAATCGGAATTTGTAGTTCGGCTGATTTTACTTCGGTCCAGTATATATAGAGCCACGGACCTGCGTAGCAGAGAGATGTAAAAAGGGGTACGGCCGGACCACCTCTCAGCAACGCAGCGCAGTGGCGCTTATTTGAAGCACCTGGTAAGCTAGTTGGCCCCCAGTGGCCCTCAGGTTTGAAGGGGACTTTTTTCCCCAAGTTAAAACGCGCCATAGGGCGTGTTTGCACACGTCACCTCAGGCCCCGTCCCCTCCCTTCACCACTGTGTAAACACACCCTGTGACCGTTTTAAGTTGGGAGATTAAGTCCCCTCGAATCCTGAGGGTCCTTAGGGGCAAAGTAGCCCACTAGGTACGTCCAGTAAGCGTCATTGCAGAGAGGTGTAAAAAGGGGAACGGCCTGCACCACCTCTCTGCAATGCAGCGCAGTGGCGTTTCCTGGAAGCACCTGGTGGGTTGCTTGGCCCCCAGGGTCCCTCAGGATTGAAGGGGCATTTTTTCCCCCTTCTTAAAACGCGCCACAGAGTGTGTTTGCACACGTCAACTCAGGCCCGTCCCCTCCCTTCACCACTGTGTAAACACGCCCTGTGGACATTCTAAATTGAGAGATTAAGTCCCCTTGAATCCTAAGGGTCCCTAGGGTCAAACTAGCCCACTAGGTACCTCAAATAAGCACCACAGAGCTGCCTTGCAAAGAGGAGTATAAAGGGGTGTGGCCTCTGAACACCTGTCTGCAGCGCAGCTCCCTGGTGCATACTGGAGATACCTGTTGGGCTATTTGGTCTTCAGGGACCCTCAGTATTGAAAGAAAATTGATTCCCCAACTTAAAATGCGCCACGGGGTGCGTTTGCACTGTGGTGAAGGAAGGGGACGTGGCCTGAGGTGACATGTCTGCAATCACTTCCTGTGGCGCATTTTAAGTTAGAGAATTAATTCCTCCTCAATCCTGAGGGTCCCTGGGGGCCAACTAGCCCACCAGGTACCTCCAATATGCGCCAGCGGCCTGTGTTGCTGTGGCGCTTACTGGAGGTCCCTGGTGGGCTAGTCGGCCCAAGGGACCCTCATCATTGACTAGGAATTAATTCCCCAACGTAGACCACTCCACAGTGTGTGTTTGCACACATGTGTACTCAGGAACCCGCCTCCTTTCTTCACCACTGTGCAAACACGCACCGTGGCGCGTTTTAAGTTGGGGGATTAACGCCCATTGAATACTGAGGGTCCCTGGGGTGCAACTAGCCCACCATCTACCTTCATTAAGCGCCACAGAGCTGTGTTGCAGAGAGGTGTAAAAAGGGTCGTGGCCTCAGAACACCTCTCTGCCATGCAGCCCCCTGGTGCATCCTGGACATTCCTGGTGGGCTAGTTGGCCCCCAGAGACCCTCAGTATTTAAGGGGAATTCGTTCCCCCTCTGCAAACACACCAGCGGGTGCGTTTGCAGAGTGATGAAAGGAGGGGGCATGGCCTCCGATGCAATGCCAGTCTTTTTTTTGTATTTTTTTTTAAGAAGGTGGGCTCTGTAGCCCCCCTTCTTTTTCAATATTTTTGGCCCTTGGAACCCTATCCCCGGGGCATGGCCTTTTCCTTTTTCTTTTTTATATTTACACTTTTGGGGAGGGGGGCCGTGTGGCCCCCCGCCAGGGCCACTTATGGCCCCGGGGACCCCATCCCCCTGGGGCCGGCCTTTCTATTTCTTTTTTATATTATATTTTTCACTTTCGGGGAGGGGGGCCGCGTGGACCCCTCCCGGGCGACTTGTAGCCCCGGGGACCCCATCCCCGGGGCATGGCCACTCAACTTTAATATTTTTTCCACGGAGGGGGGCTGCGTGGCCCCCCTCCTGAGGCTTTTTTTAGCCCTTGGGACCCCATCCCCCGGGGCTCTTCCTCGTTTCGTCCTTATTTTGGGGGAGTGGGGCCATATGCCCCCCCCTCCTTGGCCACTTCTGGCCCCGGGTACCCCATCCCCTGGGGCCTGGCCTCTCATTGGGGACCAATCCAGCCCAGCCAGGTCCCCACCTCCTGCGGGAGCCTGCATTGCTTTTCCACAGGGGGAGCAGCTAACATGCTGCTCCCCATATGGAAAAGCAATCTGCTTTGCTTCATTGAAGCGAGAGCAGGTTTCCCTGCTCTCGCTTCAATGAAGCAAAGCAGTTTGCAATGACAGGGTGGAAGCCGTGGGGCTCCCGCCCTGTCATTGCAAACAGCAGTGTCCCGGGGGTGGGCACCCCGGGACCCTGCAGGAGCTGGCTCTGGGGTGTGGCAGTCCCCAGGGCCATCATTGGCTCCAGGAGGGGGGCCGCGTGGCCCCCGCCCATATTTTACAAAGCCTCAGGGGGGTGGTCCCTGGGGCTGGGGGGGTCCGTCATGGACCCCCAATTTGAATGTTTAGTGCCCCGGGAAGGTGCCGGTCCCTGGGGCGTGTGGGGGGCTTGAGCCCCACACACAGGGTATTTAAAGAAAATAATAAAACCCCAGGGTGGCGGTTCCCGGGGCCACGGGGGGCTGTAAGCCCCTGCCATTCATTTCTTTAAGCCCCAGAGGGTGGCGGTCTCCAGGGCAGGGGAGGCCAGAGAGCCCCCCAACCTAATTTCAAGAAGCCCCGGGGGTGACGGTCCCCGGGACTGGGGGGGCCTGAGAGCCCCCCACACCTAATCTAAAGATGCGCCGGGGATGGCAGTCCCCTGGGCTGGGGGGCCTGAGAGACCCCCACCTAATTTTAAGAGCCCCCACCAGTATTATGATAAAGCCCCGGGGGTGGTGGTCCTCGGGGCAGTGTGGCGGGCCCCCCCACTTTTTATGATCATGCCCCTGGGACTTGGCCCCCCGGGCTTCATTTTTTTTTATTTTCTCGCTGGGTGCGCAAATCTTGCAGATTTTTTTTTTAATGCTTTTTTTGGCCCTGATGGTCCTTGTGGGACTCCCTGAGCAGGCCAAGGGGGTCAGGGTGTTTCTACCCTGCCCTCTTTTCAAGGTTTACACATTTTTTTCCTAGGTTTCTACCGAGGCACAAGATGGCTGCCAACACTTCCTAGTTTGGAGTAATAACAGCCAATTAGCATACAGCTTGTGCTCGGCAAGGTGCGTGGATCCATCGCGGCCATAGATATATATGTGACTTTAAATGTGATTTTCTCAGGAACTACTGAATGGATTTACACCATTTAATAAAAGGCACGACTCTGAACCAAGGTCTACCTTTCTGTCAAATTTGGTGTAATTCCGTTCAGCAGTTCGGGCTGTAGCTGCGACTAAAGGTTCCTACAGGAAATTGCATTGGGAAAACAAGTTTTTTTCTTGGCCCCTGCTTGACGAATCACCCCGAGACTTTAAGGATAGGAGCGGACCCGTAGCGCCTTATCAGTTTTGAAAATTTCGTGAAGATTCATCAACCGGCGCAAAAGTTATTCTAAATAGAATGTTGCGGATTTCCTATGGAAAATAGGTCCTAACTATAACTACCTACTGGCGACCGCAGTAGGTTATATATTTATAACCTACTGGCCCTGTCCTTTTGAAACACTGATGAAAACATTTGGGGAGTTTAAAAATGATGACAACTACGCGGACCCCACCGGAGGGCAGCAATTTGGACTGCCAATATCCCAGTTACCCTACCTCTCTAAAGTGCTGGAGAAATTGGTCAACAGACGGCTTTCCAGCTATCTGGAAATTAATGAACTGTTGGACGATTCCCAGACGGGTTTCAGGGTGAACAACAGTACTGAAACAACACTGTTGGCGGTGACGGATAACATTAGGGCCCAGGTAGATCAAGGCAAGACAGTCGTTCTGATACTCCTTGATTTATCAGCGGCTTTTGATACCGTTCCACACGACCAATTACTGAAAGCCCTGGAAGGGAAAGGTATACGAGACAAGGCATTGGGATGGCTAAAATCTTTTCTGGAGGATCGAACACAATCAGTGTGTTTGGGTGACTTCATCTCTCCCCCGCGAAACATTAAATATGGGGTGCCCCAGGGGGCCTCACTCAGTCCAACTTTGTTTAATGTTTTCGTTTCCTCATTGGCAGCCATTGGAAGACGGTGGGGTGTCGAAATGTGTTCTTATGCTGACGACACCCAGTTAATGGTTACCATTGATGAAAAGGATGATCCTAAAACCCGACTGATAAACTGCCTGACTGAACTGGCCAACTGGATGCAAGAGCATTGTCTGAGATTAAATGCAGACAAGTCAGAAATCCTCTTGTTTGGCAAAAATCCCCAGCTCTGGGATAACAGCTGGTGGCCAAGCAACCTGGGGTTGCCTCCGAATCCCACCCCAAAAGCAAAAAACCTGGGAGTGGTATTGGACAGTGCTCTGTCCATGAAATCACATGTCTCCACTGTCTGCGGCAAAAGCTTTGCATTGCTGAAAATGCTAAGACGAGTTTTCCCCTGGATCCCGACTGAATGTAGGAAAACTCTGGTTCAGTCATTGCTGATGAGCAGATTGGACTATGGCAACTCACTGTTTGTCGGAATGGCAGACTATCTCTTTTCCAAACTGCAGATAGTATAAAATGCCGCGGCAAAGGCTGTCTGTAATAAAAAGAAATTTGATTCAGCTAAAAGCTGCATGCGAGAGCTTCATTGGCTCCCGATGCGACAAAGAGCCAATTTTAAATTACTATGTATCACACACAAGGTGCTATATAACGCAGGCCCTACCATTTTACATAATAAAGTTGAATTCCACAGACCACCGAGGAACCTCCGATCCAGTACATTAGGAAGAGCCACCACCACCCGGGTGAAGACTGTCAGGATGGGAGAGCGAGCCTTCTCGCATCTGGCGGCTACGAAGTGGAATGAACTTCCTCCCAGTCTTAGACTGACAGATGACCTTCTGTCTTTTAGGAAACAACTAAAGACACTACTCTTCCCTAAATCAGAATAAATCATCACTCAGTGTGGTTATTGTACCTCTCAGCATCCAACTTTAGCGCCGTGATATCCTACTCAGGATGATTGTTAGCGCTCTATAAATAAATTAAATACAAATACAAATACAAATACCCAGTTGCGTTTGAAAAGGGTGAAAGCTATTGCAGTCTGCTCTGTGTTTTTGACTTTCCCCTTCCCAATGAATAAGATGCAGGCGCATTGAAATGCGTAAGGGACAGAGAATCAGTTGGGAAAGTGAGCTGGTTTTAATTAATAAAAGGTGTTTCCTGTTCCTCTGTGTAGTGGCGTCTCTGAGCTCAGGGGCATTCTTGTGAAATATATATATATACATTGACAAAGGCACCCTCGCCGAAGCGCGTCTGTTGTTTGTTTTGTGGTCACTGTGAGCTGAATAAATGAGCTGCAACTGCCCCGGGATATATATATATATATATATATATATATATATATATATACATATAAACCACATACTTCCCTAGTGCCTTGGTGCACTCAAAACAGGAACACAAACTCAATTATAAGCCGAAATCAGAATTCTTACGAATATTAGAGAATATCTCCTGGAATGAGAATTACTTGATGGTGACAATAGATGCAGTCTCCCTCTATACTTCTATAAAACATGAAGTAGGCTTAATTGCATGTCATTACTTCTTAAAACAAAGAAATATCAGCTATCTCAAACACACTGAAATGCTAATGGCAATGATCAAACTCTGTCTTACCAATAACGTTTTCTTGTTTAATCAACAACTTTTTAGGCAAGAATGTGGAACTTCAATGGGCATCTCTTTCTCACCCAACTATGCCAATACTACCATGGGCTGGTGGGAAAAAACTATAGCATGGGACTCCTCAAATCAAACTGACCTAGAGAAACTGATCTTATGGGTACGTTATATCGATGATTTGTTTTTAATTTGGAACGGTACTCAAACTGAATTTGACTCTTACTATGCCAAACTGTGTGATAACAATATTGGACTGGAATTCACATATAAAACCAGTAGAAAAGAAATAGATTTTCTGGATTTGAAAGTTTATGTAGAAGGAGAGCAACTACACACGACTCTATTCCGCAAGGAAACGGCAACGAACAGTATCCTACATGGAACTAGCTTTCACCCTCAACCATTACTAGCAAGCATTCCTTATGGCGAATTTATTCGCATGAAAAGAAACTGCTCAAAAAAAGAAGATGCAGAAATCAAAATAGAAGAAACAGCTAAAAGATTGAGAACACAAGGATACAGCCAACAAACCTTGGAAAAATGTAAAAAGAAAGCTGCCAAGCAAAACAGAACAACAATACTCATTCCACAATTGAAAACCAACGATCTCAAAGGACCACCACGCTTTGTAACAACTTACAACAAAGAAAGCGGCATCATAAAAAGTAAAATCAAAAAATATTGGCATCTGATATCAGGGGACCCTGATATTGGAAAGATTGTAGGAACAGAACCAACAATAAGCTACAAAAAAACTTCCTTACTCAAAGATAAATTGGTACATAGCCATTTCAAAGAAAAAAAGACTAAAAAACAAAGCGACTGGCTAACAGACCAAAGAAAAGGGTTTAAAAAATGTAATGCTTGCAAAGCTTGCAAAATTGGCCTGAACAAAACCACCTTTGAAGAAACTGATGGAAAAAGTTTCCCAATCACCGAAAAAATAAACTGTTCATCCACACATGTGATATACATCATACAATGCAAATGCGGATCCAAATATATAGGAAGCACGACCTGTGCTCTAAAAAAATGAATTTTGGAGCACATCAGAGTAGTCAAAAATAAAGACATGTCCTACGCAACTGCTAAACACATGGCTACCTGTCAAAAAAGCGACTGGAGGGCCATGTCATATTATGGTATACACATGATTGAGATGAATGAACGTGGAGGAAACAGAAAACGTAAATTACAACAAACTGAATCAAAGTTCATCATCAGACTTAATACGAAAATGCCCAGAGGAATGAACTTTGACGAGGAACTGTACGTACATTTAGAATAACATCAGTGATCGGCCCAATAAATTGCGATGGTTACTTATGAGAAAAAATATGAACTATTGAAGTGGGTACTATACCCAGCAAAATGTTTCAAACATATGATGGAATAGTGGTAACACATGGTACTATACCACAATTGAAATCAGTATTTGGACACTGTGACTTTTTGAAATTAGTTAAAACTGTGATTATATTTATAACAGTGTACTTACTAATAACACAATGCTTTAGTACCTAATGCTAACAATTAAGTGCTGAAATTGCTAATGTCATTTTCATGTTAAACAATCTTTTTTATTTACATGAACTACATCCCCCACAATGCACCATAACAGCCAAGTGGGATAAATAGTAGACATAGTAGTATGCTCACTTACTGTGAACAAAGCCTGTTCCTAGGCTGAAACGCGTTGGTCTGAGTTGGAGCAATAAATAATTTTGAAAACCGAATTGGAACTGTGTTGTGCCGCATCTCTTGTGTCAAAAAAATATATATATATATTTATATATATATATATATATATATATTCTAAGGTCTGGCCCCCTTCACCCATTGAATTATGGTGGGGCCCGGGGGATGGGGTCCCCAGGGCCAAACCCGGCCCAGGGAGGGGTCCACTCACCACCCCATTCAAATGTGGCCTGCCCACTTACACACTTACTCAAATGCCCATTTACCCACTCACAGACCCACAAAGACACTCACAGGCCCACTCTGACACTCAAACACTCACTCACAAATACACTTAGGCACTCACCAACCCCCTCACAGGGCCACTCAGGGACTCATGCGCCTGCTCAGAGACTCACACACCCACTCATAGATCCACTCAGATACTCATACACTCACTCATAGGCCCACTTATACACACAAACATCTTCTCCAAGACCCACTCAGAGACTCACACACCCACTCACTGATCCTCTCAAAGTCACACACCCACTTTCAGAACCACTCAGACATTCAAGCACTTACTCACAGATCCACTTAAACACTCAGCATACACCTACTCGGACACTCATGCACCCACTTACAGACCCACTCAGACAAACACACACCCTCTCACACAACCACTCACACACCCAGTGAGACATTTATGCAGGCACTCCAAGAGCCACTCAGACGATGGAAATGCCCACTCACACACCCATTGAGACACTCAAATAATCAGTCACACACCCACTGAGGCACTCATGTTCAAAGCTTACAGGTCACAGTTAGGAAATAAAATTTAAAAAACATTAAAAAATCACTGGAAATAACAAAAACTACAGGGACTTTATAGTTAGGAAATAAAAAGTTAAAAACCTTCAAATGTTCACTGAAAAAACCAAAGGCTATAGTGACAATATAGTTTGGAAATAGAATTTATTTTAAAAACCTTAGAAATCCACTGAAAAAACAAAGGTTAAAGGAGCATTGTAGTTTGAACATAGAATAAAAAAAACGTAGAAATTCACTGAAAAAAACATAGGTTACCGGGATGTTATAGTTAGGCTCACATTTCACTCATACAAAATCAGCAAAATTTCAAAATTCTGCAGGTATATTTACCTGAGCTAACTGTAATTTCCACCCTGCAATGCACTGCCTATGAACCTCACGTATTACATAACTTGTGGCATGGTTAGTGACATCACTGAGTACATCTCAAATGACGTCACTGATGGCATCATCTACAGAACCACTCATACCCCATACAAACTCTCATACAACCACTCAAACACCCACACAACCACTTACATGCCCAATAACAGACTAAAACAAGTGCTCACAGAACCACTCATTCTTCCATAGAACCACTCACACACCACTCACTCACTCATACAGCCACTCATACAAACATTCACTCACCCATACAGCCACTCAAATCTACACACTCACCCATATACCTACAACACACGGATATATTAGCCTATACATCCACTCACACACCCACTCATTCACCCATACAGCCTCTCAACACAGCCACTCACACAACCATACACGCACTCACAACCACTTACATACCATACAAGCCCCCATGTCCGCACAATCATCCATACAGCCATTTGCACAGACACTCTCTCTCCAATACAGCCACTCACTCACCCACTCACTTAACCGAACACCCACGCAAACATCCACTCACTTACACATACACCCATTTACACACTTACACACTTCTACAGCCATTCAGACACCCACTCACTCACCCATACAGTCACTCACAGACCCACTCACATACCCGTACAGCCACTCATGCATGCACTCATATACACATGCAGCCACTCAGACACCCACTCACACACTGATACAGTGACACAGTCGTTCAGATCACATATGTTAGAAATAGTGTTTCTCATTAGTAGTACAACTAGTATGCTATTCTAACTTTGTAGTTGGTTAGTATATATGTGTAACACTCATAAACTCTTAGAATACACTTACACTCCCTTGATGATGTCATCAGTGATGTCATTTGAGATATCATCAGTTATGTCACTCACCATGTCATGAGTGATGTATTCTGTGAGGTCATTTGCAGTACTTTGCAGGTCGTAAGTTATAGTTAGCTCAGGTAACCATAACTGCTAAATTTCACTGGTTTTGTACGAGTGAAATATGAACCTAATTATAACCTCCCTGTGACTTTTGTTTTTTTCCACTGAATTAGTAAGGTTTTTCAAATTCTATTTCCTAACTATAACATCCCTGTAACCTTTGGGTTTTTTCATGGAAAATATATATTCATACACATATATATTTAACCTCCACCTTCTCATGAAGATACCTGGCCCTGGTGGCATCGGAGCGCTTGGCCATGAGACCTGACACATATCCACGCACAACTCTCCACGACAAGGAAAGAAAAACTTGCACCCCGAAAATGCTTGCACCTGACCTTCCAATAAATGCTGTTATATATATATATATCTATATATATATACACCAGCATTTAGTGGAAGGTCAGGAAGTGCAATAGCCATGTTGCCAGTGGCAAATCCAAGTACAGTAGGAACATTACCTTATATACTGTTACAGTGCTTGACAAACCATGGCTGAATCTTGTCATGAACATATTAGGTCCTACACATCAGCATAGGATATAGGGTAATCCATCCCACATTTGCCATGGTGAAAGCCTGGCAATATTGTTATATTTAGTAACACAGTGAGGCACCAAAGGCACAACGCCGACCCCACTATGAATAATGCCTACTCTGGGAATACAGTGGTATTTTTCAGCGTGCCATTCGCATCCATTGTGTGAAAGTTTGTCCGCCCTCTCGCCAGCATAATTTTGATCCAGACACAATGGTACAGGGTTAAGGAATTCCATGACATGATGGTCTCTCCCCCTGTTATAATGAAGGTGGAAATGCTTGACATATGGTTTTGCATTCCTGGCTTGCAATGGTAATATATGGTTAAGCAAGGAAGAAACAGCCTTGGTACGACAGTAGGTTTGGGCATTAGTTTATATAAGTGGCTGTGTTGTTTGGAGAGTACATGTGAATTCATTAAAAATAAAAAGCTAGCTCTTAGGGAGAAATAATTTGATAAAACTGTAAGGCCTTCTTTAAGGGGGAAGTGATTAGCTACATAAGTATAGTTCTGGACACCGTGAAACTGAATGTGAGAACAAAATTACCGTATTTCCAAAATATACTTATTAATGTAGCACCCTCATAGACCTCATGCCTAGCTGGGAACCTAGCTACAAAGCACTGAAGCAGTGCCAAGAATAGCAATACAACAGATGCAAGGATAAAGAGAGAGGGTACCTGAGGGTTTGCGGTAAAGTAATTAATTGGGGGTAGATTGAGGGAGGAAGGTTCCCCCACACAGTGGAGGAAATGCCCTAGAATCGTGGAGTTATGGGCTTGTGATTCAAGGTGGGAGGGCAAGGTGAAAAAACAATGCTAGAGCAGGGTAGAAAAAAGGATTCTCTTTGACAAGCCAGAGTCTCCAGGCTATTACTTGGCGAGAGGAAGCTGTTGAGGAGCTGCGTCTATTAGGAAGGGCAAAGTAACAAGGATCTACAATTTTGTTTGGTCACTGGGCATTTATACTCGGACAATGTGTTGCTTGAGCATGTGGATCTTGTGCGCCATTGTGATGTGAGGGGTAGGATTGCTTAAATCCGACATAAGATGGATAATGCATGTTGCGTTTTGGAGTCTCATTGCTGATGTCTCCTTGATGCCTACAGCCATTGCTTGTTATTGCTGTTATTTCATAATGCGATTGAAGGCATTTCATCACCTATTTTATTGAACATTTTATTGGCAAGGATACTGCTGTCAGAGTAATAACCCTGTAATATTGGTGCAATCTGCTATCTGGATGAGTAAGGTCTCTATAACCCGAGATGTACATCTGCTGTATAAACCTACTTTTGATGTCTATGGCATTAGACTGCGAATTATGTGTTACTTATTTTTAACACCCTTTCCATTCTAAGCAAGTTATCAGTTATATAATGTGCATTATAAAAACTTGTGAAGAGCAGGATTAAGAAACGTAATTGGAATGCGGACGTGAAGAAAGATGACTTTTACACTGTAAAAAATGGTAGGCTATGTGAAAATGCATATACACACTTTCTGAACGATCTCTATTACCCCAGTCTTTTAGATAATGTTTAGGGACTTCTTGATGAAAAGTCGTGGGTCTGGAAAACGTTGCCAAGGTTTCCTTGGGATGGTTCAATCCCCATCAGATCTGGGGAGGGAGAATCTTACTGGACACAACATGAAAATATTGGCATAATTTAAGAGTGGTTTTCCTGACCCTATACGTTTTCACTTCATATTGCTGAAAATGCACCTTTTTTATCTGATGTATCTGGGTAGAGACGCATTGTAGTCGTTAGGAGAGAATAGAGCCCGCTCGATTGCTTGCTCACTTTGTGTAGTTTGGGTCAGGTAGGTAAGCAACACGACTTTCAAATTTATCTGCACCCCTGTTCACAGCATTTCATTAGGCTGGATCTGGTGGACCGGTCAACTAATACATCCATTGCAGGGATCTGCTTTTGACCTCAGGGTCACAGGTTCAAAACTGGTGTGCTCAATCAGCCTTTCATCCTTGCAAGATCGATAAAATGAGTACCATTAAACATCTTTTATACAGCGTCAATATATCCTTCTGTTTAAACATGACACTTACAAATGCACATTATGTTATATTCTTACACAGTGAAAATTCAACACCCGCCACTGACATTGGGAGAAGATTTGTATTCCAACTTCTGAGGCAAAAAAAACTTTCTTCTTCAATGCCACAAAGGCCCTTATTAGTATTACCAATAGCCTCTCAATTTTAATAGGGCAAATAATGACAGTTAAAAGCCGCATTGGAAATATGCGATCTAGAGACTGCAAGAAGCCCAAATTTCCATGTGAATGTTAGGTACAAAATTAGGATTTCTGAGGAGATCAGATCTGAGAATACGAATTCCCCAGGAAATTCCTTATTTCTAATCTAGACCTTCTCAATCCAACTAGTAATGAGCTAGAATGTCCCTAACCCTGGAATTACCCCGCTACCAGTAAATCCAAGGGTGGGGAAATACCAGCCAATTTTCCCATTCAAATTTTAATGAGGACCAGACTGTGTTCAGGTTCAAATTTAAACTTCTTGAGAGGTAAAAATAAACGTACTGTTCATTGTTGAGACCATGATCATGTAAATACATGGTGGTGGTAGCACAACAGGTGGGAGGATCTATATGGAGGTGGGAAGAATGAGTAGATGTTCGCTAAGAGTGATGTTGAAGAATAACAGGAGGCCGGGAAGGTTGTTGTAAATATGGTGGGGGAAGGGTGAAGGGAGGGGATACACTGAAGGTGGTGTAGAAGGGTGGCTGGTCAACAGGCAAGAGTTTTTCTTATCTAAAAGGGACAAGGGTAAGTGGGGAGAATTTGCTGAAGGTTCAAGGACAATGTGTCAGGACTTCAGGGACTTATTTTTTTATGGATGACAGAGAACTGTATTACCAAGGGTGAATGGAGAGAGAAGCATAAGTCCAGGTATCTGTATTTTTATATTTGGTTAGGGGAGATGTGGGCAATGCGGAGGGTTTGGGGGTGTGGAATAACAGGACTCAGGGAACTTTTTAAATATATGAGTCGGGGAGGGCTCTCTATTGCCAAGAGTGATGGGCTTTGATGCCAGGACATCAGTTATGCATGGCTTCCCCTCGACTTCTTTAGTCCTGCAATGATCATCTGAGTAGGGAAAGAGTGTGTGGTGGGCATACATAAAATAGAATTATACATGGTAGACTGTGATTAAATTAGATGTTTTTCAGTTTGGAGTTCTGAGTGACATCGGAGACAACTCAAGAACTGGTGCGGGCAAAATGCATTCTATGCAAAAATAGGATCGGCTGTGAGCAACTGATCCCATCAGAATTGTGAGATCCAACAATGCGGATCAGTTTACTTTCACCAAAAAACAGGTGAATTACCAGAACAATCAGACTTGTAAAATCTGATTCGCTTGGTGATACCTCATTTCTCCAGGAGGCCTCAGGGCTCCACATGTAATCCTGGTAATTTCAACCCCTTTCAGTTACTGGGACCCTGGACTGGTAATTGTCAAGACATGGAATTACCGTATGAAACTTCAAGGCATTCATAATGCGACCCTAGGATTGGAGGTAAGAAATTGAAATGAAGGAGCAGAAGATAAAGGGGCAGATTTACAAGCCCCTTGTGCCTCTTTTGCGCCGCCGTTGCATTACTTTTGTGATGCAGCAACAGCGCAAAAGATGCGCCATGGTTCGGGCTATTAACAACGTGACGCATCTGGGAGATGGGTCACGTTGTAAAGCCCTGCGCCAGAAGGAGGCGTTCCTATGCAGGGGGGGGGGCGTTCCGGCGCAGGAACGCCTCCTAAAAGTGGCTGAGTGAAATCTACACTTTAAGGCCAATGCTACGTCAAAACCCTGCGCCTGCTTGAAGCAGGCGGAAGGCTTGACGCAGCATTAGTAGAATGGGCCCCCCAGAGCATTGCTGGAGCTGTGTTGCGCTTGCGACGCAACTCCAGCAATGCAACACCTTTACGGCACAGATGCGTCACGCACCTGTGCCGTTCTTGCCCCATGGTGCGCCTCATTGTAAATGCGGCGCATCATGGGTGGCGGAGACATGGCGCACAATTACTGGTGCATCTGCTAATTTGCAGGGATGCGCCAGTAATTGTAAATATGCCCCTAAATTTCCATAACGTTAGGGGCTGCTAACTAGGGAACCCTGTTCGAGTCCCGGTTGTCTGCTCAACATCCTGTGTAATTCTTGACAAATCTCTTAATTTCCCCATACCTAAAAATAAATAAAAATCTGACCTTGTGTAATAATACTGGTGCTCATGCAAAGAGCTTGAGCCCATTTGGCGCTGAATTAAATTGTCAAAATTGTTGAAAAAAAATCTCAGGTTAAAAGAGAAATGAGCAAGTGAAAGTAGTTGCTGCAATGGGCTGGCGACAGAAGGTGGCGGAGAAAGCGCGAGCTGCCGTTCATCTGCAGGAGACCGAGCGCGAGAATCCCTTCCAGACATGAATCACTTGAGGGCGACGAGGACCCGCGGTGAACATCGTCAGCCGGCCGCTAATGAGCCTATTCATCATCACCAATCAAAAACTGCGATTGGGGAAGTGTGTACTTTTTTCTGTGTGTGATGTGGCAAATGAGCAATGAGGATGCAGAAAGCTCAGCCTTGACTGGGAGCCTCTTTGGCTCAGGGCAGAGGCTCTGCTTTGAGCGTACACAAATGCTGTTCTCTAGATGGTGTGTTGAGCAGGCATCGCATCTCGTGCCTTCCGTTTCCCAGTCCCCTACCCCCTTCCTCTCGCCAGGGATTTCTCTGTGCCTTTTTGGTGAGTTACCTAAAATTAAGGTAATAATGGAGGTGAAGGTAATGTTTCTGGCCTTTATTCCTCCCCTAACTCCGAGAATCACGAGGTAAAGTCCCAGGAAGTAAGGAATAACCATGCAGTCCCTGAATTACCACGGTTAAAATATGTTTTTCCAGATTTCAGGGTTTTTAATGCTCAAATTTAACATTGTGGGCAGGTTGTTTGCGGTAGGGAAGGCTGCGGTGCTGCCAGGGCTGGCTTTAGCGCTGATGGGGCTTGGTGCGACAATCTTTTGGCACCCCTCATGACCTCCTCCTTGGATTCCCTCAATACCCAGCGGGCAACATGGGCGGGATCGGCAGAGTATGGCGTGTCCCTGCTTTTTAAATTTGATACAAACCGTTTCCCTACTTTTTTTTTTTTAAATGCATCCCTGGATGGCAGAAATAACCAAGGCCCATGGATAAGGCTCGGCTGTTCGGGGCTGGGCGGGGCATAGAAGGAAGAGGACTCCAGCTCTTCCTTCTTACTCAGAGAAGACAAGGAGAGTGTCCACTTCTCCTGCTCTGCACTGTCAGCCACCCCCACCTCTTATTCCATCCATTTCTGTATCTATCTCGCTCCTCCTCACTTGCTGAACAAGCATTTACAATGCAATAGTCTCAGCATTTTTAAAGTTAGAGCTATTGGCATTGCTCATGACATTATTTTTATTTATGTTTTTGTTTTTAAAACATATAAATAAATGGCATTGTCATTTACAATGCCAATAGCTTAATCGCTCGCAAATGCGAGACCTATTGCATTTGCACCCATACACAGAGCCACACACATAAAGCCACCCACACACACAGACAGAGCTGCGCACACACACACAGATAGAGCCCCGCACACACACACAGACAGAGCCATGCACACACACACACACAGACATAGCCGCGCACACATATACAGACAGAGCCGCGCACACACATACAGACAGAGCACGCACACACACAGACAGAGCCAAGCACACACACACAGACCGAGCCGCGCACACACACAGACAGAGCCACGCACACACACAGACAGAGCCAAGCACACACACAGACAGAGCCACGCACACACACAGACAGCGCCACGCACACACACAGACAGAGCCAAGCACACAGACAGACAGAGCCACGCACACACACAGACAGAGCCACGCACACACACAGACTGTGGTAGGATGGCGCGGTGGTGCTGTGGAAGGATGGCGCGGTGGTGCTGTGGAAGGATGGCGCAGTGGTGCTGTGGAATGATGGCGCAGTGGTGCTGTGGAAGGATGGAGTGGTGGTGCTGTGGAAGGATGGAGAGGTGGTGCTGTGGAAGGATGGTGCTGTGGAAGGATAGAGTGGTGGTGCTATGTTTTGGTGAAATAAAAAAAGGCTTGGCACGTTCTTTCCACCTATCTCGACCTCTGACCAAAACTCAAGAGATGAACTCTTTAGCCAAGCGACGGAGAGCAGCCGAGATACAACTACTGCTGCACGAGACCGCATTAATCTGCCCTCAATCGCCCTGCCTTTCAAACGAGTACCTAACACAAAGGCACGAGCACAGAATTTCGTAGCGACTACAGCGCAAAATAGCCCCTGAGTGTGTCATCAGCAGAATTTCTGGCTGCACGAGAGCAGATGCAGCAAGGTCTGTTTAAAGTGCGCGTATTAAAAAATGGACGTAGTTTGTATTTTAGCCAGACCTGCTTGGAATGTGTGTACTTCCGTAAAAACTAAGGTTGCTTATTACAACATATGGAAATGCTGTATGACTTTAGTGCATACTAGACATTTAATATCCCAACATGATTAATGCACCTCAATAACTGGAATCGGGGGGGAAAGCACAGGTCAAACTTGTCTCAATAGATGTCAACCCAACTGCCTAGCCGATCCCTCTAACAATTTTCCTTTGGAAGCGGGACGTGTCTTACACAGACCCCTTACACCCTGGTATATAGACAGCTTTGATCGAACACAGCACCTTAACACCCCGCCCCCTGCAAAACAGATCAACCCGTTAGACAAATGAAATGCGAATAAGGTAATATACATCTTTTTATTATTTGCCATTGTAGCTCCTCTCGTGTCCATTTCATGTGCCGCTCCCGTTCAAGCTGCTTGCCGTTGTGGGCTCGATACAACTCTTTAACCCTAATACTCCCCTGTGGTATTCCCGGGCCCCTTTCACGCAGACAACTTGGTTCCAAGGCGCCGGGACCAACAACAACCTCCGGCGACCTCCGCCATTATTCTTGAGTGGCCGGCATGCAGCGCCGGCCGCGCCCACCAATCACAGAGCGAGTAACAAACCGGAACCACACGGTCTCCAGCTGCAGCCAATCATCAATCAATCAATCAATCAATCAAAGCATTTATAAAGCGCACTACTCACCCAGAGGGTCTCAAGGCGCTAGGGGAGGGGGGTCCGCTACTGCTCGAACAGCCAGGTCTTGAGCTGCTTCCTGAAGGCGAGGTGGTCCTGGGTCAGGCGGAGGTGGGTCGGGAGGGAGTTCCATGTCTTGGAGGCGAGGTAGGAGAAGGACCGTCCCCCTGTGTGGCTCTTCGAATGCGGGGGACGGCGGCGTGGGCGTGGCCGGTCGATCGAAGCTGGCGTTTGGGAGCGTAGAAGTTGAGGCGGTTGTTGAGGTATCATGATGAGGTTAGAAAGAAATCTTGCGCCGCGTGAGCCAACCATAATGGAAAACGCTAGAGAGTATACTGAAAGGTCAGGCTAAGTGATAGAATCGTCAGCAGCACAGCTGGTACGAAGACTTTTTAAACAACGCTTCCTCAATTGCACATACATAACTGCATATGAACGCACCAGTAATGCACACGAAGTGGCATACAGCATAGGACCCCGTCCATCACATCTCTTATCAAACAGCCCATCTGGCGAAACGACGAAAACAAGAAAAGCGAGGTAGAGTCTGCTCACGCTGCCTGCACGCGCCAGTCGGCCCTCTGATTGGGTAATAAGGAACACCAATCAGAGAGCTGACTGGCACGTGCAGGCAGCGTGATGAGGGGCTGCTTCTCTCCCGATGACGTCAGGGAGAGAAAGAACAGCAGAAACACACCCCTCCATCTGAAAAAGATGGGGCTTGAATGGAGTGACGCCCCTCTCCTCCAATGGCTGGTCAGCATTTACGAGGCCAGCCAATGGAGGAGAGGGGCGGGTTCAAGCCCCACTGCAGGGAAAACATTAAATCTCGGGCTCCTGTTGTGAGAACTTTAATTCAGCTTAGTAAGAAAAGAAACCAACTTGAGACAATTTTCAAAGTACTTTGTACACTGAAAGTTTGAGTAAAAATAATAAAAAAACGGTTCTTCTCCTAAGTTGTAAGTAAAACAGCTAGATTATGACAAAAGATTAATTACGCTGCAGGAATTTAAATATAAATTTCAAATAGGGAGGAAAATGTACTGCCACAAATCCTAGCCAAGGAGAAAATCTGCTCTTCCTAGTACCCCACGGAAGGCAATGCTAGGGACTTCTGGAACCCTCATAATGCAGTTGTGATTGGACCCGTGTTTCCACTGCCTTGGATTCGGGGAGCTTCAATGATCTCTCCCTAGAAATCTGTTTTTTTATTATTTGTAATGTGCAAGAATATCAGAGGAATAGCTTCCAAGCTGCATGTGTGCAAGAGGGGGTCGTGGGGTTTGGAGCAACCTTAATTGACCCTCTGAGACAAGGAAAGGAAATGAGAAATATGGACTCCACTGTTGCCCTGTCTTATCAACAAAGCATGTTGCTATCAGGTGACAAGTATGGCCACTCCATTGGCAAGCTTCTAGAAAGGACACGAATTCCGACAACTAATTTGCAGTATAGCTGCATCTAAACAGTCTTATAATTGGGGGCCCAAAGCCTGAATTCTCTGTCAATATCTAAATAAGGAGGACTTGTTTTTATTAGAGACAGGGTGCAGGGGCATGGATATATGACTGTATACTCACTGAACTGCTATATATCCAACAAATGAGGATGGCACTGGCCAACAGAAGGAAACGGATATTTTGAAACACATTTTTTACAGGTCATCTCTAATATCTTTCACTGCCTATGCCCAAAAATGAGTAACTGATAACAAATATTCTGAAAATATAGTGTTCACAGCTTTAAAAAATATATACTTATTTTTTGATCTATAAATTATTATATTGAATAGGAGGGAAAGAATAACCGGGTTAAAAAAAAACTTCAGATCACCCAATCCAATTTCATTGAGAGTGGCAACCAACTCATCATACTTCTCTGAGGAAAGGCTCCGTTAAGACTAACATGGAGGATACAAATTGAAATCACCTGAAGCAGGAGGTGGTGGAGGTGGTAAAAGCATTGCTGAGAATGGAGGACTCTGCAAATGTGGGGACTGATTTGGAAATAGTAGTGGAGGCATTGATGAGAATGATAGTGGCATGGATGAACATGAAGGGTTATATAAATGGGGAGTGGAAGTAGATGGAAGTGGTGGTGGGTTTAATGAAGGTGGAAGTAATGGGAATTGATGTGTGTAAAAGTTGATGAGTTGGTGGAGGAGTTGTTGAGAGTTGGTGGCAATGGGATTGTTGATAAGAGTTTTCTCTTGCAGATATTGGGGCTTAAGGTGGTAGAGGGTGTGGTGATGTAGGCACTGAATATGCTCTGGACAACTCATGTTTGTATTTATAGGTCGGGGGGAACTTTATCACATTGTGTTACAGACTGGGTAATGCACCTGGTTGGGTAAAGTATTTTGGGCCCGATGTAGGTAAATCCCATTTACCGATTTTGAAATACCGAATTTTACCGATTCGGTATTTCAAAATCGGTAAATGGGATGTAGGTCCCAACATCTGGATTCGTTACCGAATCCTTAACAATTCATTAATTACCGATTCGGTAAATACCGAATCGGTAATGCCCATTCATTCCTCAGGGCTTTGAAGCCCATAGGAATGATTAGGCATTACCGATTCGGTATTTACCGAATCGGTAATTAATGAATTCACAAGGGTGCAGGGGGTGTCACTTTGACACCCTCTAGCACCCCCAAAACGGGCATGTGTGCAATGTGGCACACAGACATGCCCTAAGGGCACGTCTGTCTGTCACATGGCACATGTGTACATGCACAGATGTGCATGTACACAGGAATTGGTATTTTACCATGGATTTGTATTCCATGGTAAAATACCGATTCTGTAAGCCATGTGCCAATGGAAAATTGGCTACCCACATAGCATTTTCGGTAATTTTACCGAATCGGTAAATATTACCGAATCAGTAAACAGTGGCGGCTGGTGACATTTGAAAGTAGTGAGGCGTAAAAGTTTGATCTGAGTGCTCGGTGGCGAGTGAGCCTAGCAAGTGAGTCTGACTGCTTTAAGGTGGGTTTGTGGGGTCCTTCTCGCCATTTTTGTAATCACACTGACTATCCCCAGAGCTCAACTAACCCAACCAATACATACCTTCACACTACAGGCATACCAACACAGGCCCAAGTGATGGAGTAAGGCCATAATTCCCAGCGCCCAACTGGGCGTTAACCAAGCAAAACACAAGAAAATGAAGCACATTACAGCATCCACTGACCACACTTACTGAGGGATCCACCTGCTGGCGGATCTCTGCAGTAGGAAGACCCATAAAGAACCCCTAATGACTGGCACATGACCAACTGAACACATTTACATGGGTTTTGGATGAGGTCGCATGACACGCTACCCTATGAAGCTTCAATCTTATAGATTCCAACAACAACCTGCAGATAACGTTGTACATAATGCACTCCGTACCCATTGATTACAGCTGCCGTGGGAGATGCTGTGCTGTGTAATGTCTAAAGTTACATGGAATGCACGTGTAGGCACACGTCCACTTTCTGCGTGGTTTGCATGAGACAACTGCACTTCAAAGTCTTCCCTTATTATAATTGTTTATAGCTGTGAAAGTCTTTTTTTTTCATTAGGATGACCACGTCATGCAGAGGGGTACAAAAAACGCTTTTATTGCTCCTAACTAGCATCCCTGGCAGAGTGCCTTTAGTAAAAGTAGGTGGCGAACTACAAGCACCTTGCTCTGGAACAAATGACGCACTATTTACACAGACATGTCTTTTCAAGAAACTGAAGAGTTTATTTTCCTGCTTTTCCGAGGTTGGGTCCAAAGACTGCCTGAAACTGACGTCTGAATGACATAGAAATCAGGCGGCAGGGCTACCAATCTTCCATGCTACCACTTTTGCTTCAATAACCGCCTCCATATCTCTCTGCCCATCTTAACTCAATTAATAACGGTGATTGGCGCGCTAAAATGTTTAGTTTAGTGCGTACTGATATAAACCAATTTCAGTTTTCTGGTGTGAGGAGCGCGGTGAAAGGCAACCAAACAATATTTTCTTGACCCAAGACATGCGCTACTAAAACAGTGCCTTAATTTCCCTCCTATTTGTTGACGTTCCAATAATGCGAGATAGGCAGTGGAATAAAAGCACACAAAAACTGACCAGTTCTTCATACACTCAGCCCTAGTTCAAAGCAGGTTAAATAATCGCAAACCCCTGTTCATAAACGGTAAAACGGATCCGATTTTACAAATATAAATAAGTTAAGTACACTTACCTTGTTACCGTCCAGCAGAGACTTCGTCCCGATTCCCGCCGTCCTCACTTTCAATTCCTGCAGGCAGCACCAGCACGTCATCAGGAAGGCGGCGCAGCAGGCAGCCTCCCTCTCCACTGCCGCGTTTTTCATTGGTGCGGCCGGCTGCCCCAGGCTACGTAATTTTCTCTCTGTATGTTGCTGCTGCAGCATACAGAGAGAACAGGGAGAGTTACTCGAGGGCAGGGGCGAGTGGCTTGGGGGAGTGGCTTTCCCACTGTTGGTAATACTGTATGTTTGGGCGGCCTCAGGCTGCCTATACAGTCAGTATTAACAACAATGGGCAAGCCACTCCCCCCTGCCCTCGAGTAACTCTAACCAGGAAGTTCTGCTTTCTCGGGTGCGAGAAGGCAGAAACAATGGTAGTTATATAATATGATAACTACCATTGTTCTGCCTTCTGGCATGGCGAGAAAGCAGGGGGGGCGGCGCCCAAACGCCCCCATGCAAGAACCGCCGCTGTCAGTAAATATTACCGATTCAGTAATTATTACCGAATCAGTACTTATTACCGATTCGGTAATAATAACGATTCGGTAAAATTACCGAATATGTGCACCTACATCTCCCTAGCCCTTTACCGATCGGAAACGGCCGAAAATCGGTATTTTCGGCCGATTCCGATCGGTAAAGGGCTACCTACATCTGGCCCTTTATTCTTGCTTTACAGTAAATCCTTGCCGATAATGTGGTGGCCACATATTAGGCCTCTGGTTCCACATGTTTGAAGGAAAATCTATTGAACATGCCAGTTTCGAACTACTGTATTAGTGTGAGGGATATGAACTGCTCTGCTGTCTAGATTAATTGTGTTCTTTTGTTTCTTTGTGAGAAACCAGGACTGCTGTGTAGCGCTTGTGAAGAAGGACACTGTTGAGGATTTTGCTTTTCATTCACTTTAAATTTCTGGTTTCATTCTGTTCCGTCTTTATCTTATTTTGTCCTTCATGTATTGCCTTCTGATACTTCTTAGTTTCCCTTTCTTTTTTTATCATCGCTGTAATCTATAACATCAGGAGGTGGCTCCTCATCATGTGTCCATAATGCATCAGACACTTTCTTCTGCATCAGTGTCTCAGTTTCTAAATATTTAGAAATGTTGTCTTTTTCTGACATTTTTCAATATCAAAGTGCAGCCTTGGGACAGAGAGGAAAAAAAATCTCAAAATACGAAAAATAACTAAATGATGCAAGACAGAGTGGTCGCAAAGTGACCAGATTGGTTTTATTCATACCCAAAACATTAGAGTCACTTTACAGACTTTTTCAGTGAAGAGATACTTTCATTTGCTCATCTTTCTTTCAACAGCATTGCTTTCCCTTGGTGGGTAAGTGCTCCATTCCTGGTGGTACTGCAATACCTGCTTGATGCGTTGAGTGGAAAATGTTTAATGCGATCCTTATGAGCTGTTTTCTTTATGTTAGTTTATAACATTTATACCATGGTCCTGTGTTCAATGATGTGAGGATATAAGTTATGGACATTGTAACAGGTTCCTTTGGGTCCTTAACTTTTTAGCCAAAAGCACTCATTGATTTCTGAATGATGATTGTAAAGCGTTAAGGTAACCATGTTGTTCCCGCTTGCATTTCACATACTTTACTTAATTTTGCATTCACTATGAGTTGTTACGTTTTTTTTCCAGGCTGCATATTAGTCTTGTCTAGTGCATAACTTAAACTGAGACGCTTTCAGGCATTTATAGCAGGGCACCAATTGGGTTGTAGCTGAAGTCAGCGTGGGTTTCTCTCAGTGGGGCAGTATGGTGTTTTGTAGGGGACAGGATGTGGCACTATGGCCAGAGCTGCTGAATTTGGAACTGGGGACCCAGGCTCAGCCTTCATGACTAGTCTACTAAACCACTCTACTGAGAGAGCACATTCCCATGCTAGACTTTAGAAGGCCCCAATAAACCTTAGAGCAGCTGGACCCTCGCTGCGGCAAGTGTGAGTTAACCTTCAAGGCCTGTAGACCATAATCCTTACTGAAGTTCAGTTCCAGTCTTGCAGGCATGCCTAAGAAGCAGCACACCCTAGAGCAACAGTGACTCTGTCATTGAGGTCACAGGATCCGTGAGGCCGGTCTGCCTCACCCATTAATACTAAGTATGGGTGAATTTTGCAGATTTACGGCCTGCGAATTTTTGTGAAATAGCAAAAAAATCCACGAGTTCGCGGATTTTCCTGTGAACTCGTGGATTTTTTTGCCGTTTTGCACAAATGTCACCACGTGTGTCTGTAACTTTGCCACCACGCCGAGAGGCGCTGCGGTCCCTCAAGTGAGCTGTCCATCATAGAGAGGAAAGGGCGGGAAGACGTTGCATACCCTAGTGTGTGTGTGTGGTGGGGCTTCTATGCGAGTTCACATGCCTCTTGTTTATAAAGGGTCAGAGAGACTGATCAGAGCACCAGATGAGGAGAAAGCAGCCTCCTGTTCACAAGAAGTACACAGGGATTGCGCTCGAGAAACTCGTGGATGCAAAGACCTCCATCAAGGATTACATGTAATTGTAGGTGGTAGATATGGGGAGGAAGCACACCTGCCTAGCCTAGACTGTGCTGGTTGGGCGCCGAGGTCCTTCGAGTGAGCTGCCCATCATACTGAGGAAAGGGAGGGGAAAACGTTGCATACACTAGTGTGTGTGTGGTGGGGCTTCCATGCGAGTTCACATGCCTCTTGATTATAAAGGGTCAGTGAGACCGATCAGAGCACCAGATGAGGAGAAAGCAGCCTCCTGATCACAGGAAGCACACAGGGATTGTGCTCGAGAAACTCTTGGATGCAAAGACCTCCATCAAGGATTACATGTAATTGTAGGCGGTAGATATGAGGAGGAAGCACACCTGCCTTGCCTAGACCGTGCTCACTAGTTGTTTGGGCTGATTATTTGAGGTTCAACTCGGGCATATGCAAAGAAATCCGCCCGCAAGCAAATTTGCAAATTTTTCGGCAATTTCGCGAGATTCGCGGATCGCGAAATTGCAAAAAATTTGCAAATTTCGCGAGCAGAATGGATTTTGCGCCAATACTTAATTAATACCTCCATTGGCCTTGTTTCAGCAGTAGTAGTGCAACTCACCAGGGATCGACAATGCAGGATTTGCACGCGCACCAAACTAAGTTTGCAAACTTCATGTTCTCTCTGCTTCATGCACTTGCACTTTTAACATGTGCTGCCTGCTTTGAGGGCACTAGAATTATGCAGCAATGGAAGACAACATTATATCTCATTTATTAATTATGCAGCAAAAAAGACTGCAGTGTAACGCTGTCCATTTTCTGTTACTTTATTATTTTGACATTTTTACACATACCAACAGTCGTTGCAAAGGGTTTGCCTTATTAGTACCAGTGTAACATACAATTGCAGCTGTGAGAAAGGTGACCATTCATGTTTACAAATGCCCTCCACTTCTTAGCAACGCAAGTCACATTTTTTGGTAACTTTTGATCAGTTTGAGCCACAAACAATGTGTTTAGTTAAAATTGTCATATTATTCAACAGATGATGTATTATGTGGTAAATATGGCAGAGCCAGAAGTATGTGGAAACATTTGCAAACTAGGATATTTTGCTATTCATGTTTGAGCTGCTCTTGTGGAAAAACGGAGGAGAAGTGCTGATGACAGAATCTGCATGGCTCGGAGATAAATGGTTTGTGATTCTACTTTTAAGTGTATTTGGGACATTCTTTGATTGGAAACGCATCCCACTTTGTGAATGTATTTTAATGGCAAAAACCTTAAATAAACACATCTATCCATTGGATAAATTGAATATTATAATAAACTGTAACTAGTAAGTGAAATGGCAAATTCTAAAAATTAGGATGTTTTGATCTTTCTGGCCACACCTCTGACTCCGCCCACTAACCACTCCTCAGGTTATTCCCGCCCTCTGACTCTCCGTCTACGTACCCCTACGTTTTTTCCCCACTTTAACCACTCTCACTACTACATGGCTAAAGTGCCCCTCATCTTTCCATAGCCCCTCTCTCATATGCATTTCATATGTTTTAAAGTGCCGGTAAAGGCTGGCTTTACCAACCCACTCAGCTATCCATATAAATTGGAGATCTGTCCTGGGCAGCAGGCATACTAACCCTCTGCACTACTTTATGGCTAGTCAACACAGCAACTAGTCAAAACTCTGATCTCTCTTTCTACCAGAAACATTATCACAGCAGTTTTCTTGGCAATTTATTGCTGCCAGAAAGCTGGACACAAGGAACTCTGCAGCAGGTGCTTTTAATTTGTGTTATTGTTAAACTCAGTGCCCCCCTACCTGCAAGGTCAGTGCCCCCCCACCCTAAAGCCGGCCCTGGTGCTGCTGTGGGGATCATCACTTGCACCCACCATGCTGTTAGAGGGAGTCTGGTCTGGGAAAGCTGCACCAGTGTCCTGTACCTGCCATAGAGCACCATTGGTGAAACCTGGTGTGTTTCACCACCCAGAAAAATCTGGCATAGCATCCTTGCACTGGTTAATTTCAGGTGGTTGGGCCACTGAGCCACTCAGAAACAGCCTAGGCAATGCCCCCTGCCGTGGATAGCAGTGCAGCTGATTTGCAATGAGGGCCTAGCTTTCATTCTGGGTATTCGATTTGTTTATTGTATAGTTAACCACTTTGCTGCGGCCGGAATTCCCTGTGGTGCTGAGGAATTCCACATGTGTGCGGTTCGGGGGGCCCCCGGCCATCTGCCGCACACGCCCACCGTGATGTCAGATGGCCGGGGGCCGTCTGACGTACGGAAGAGGTTAAGTGAATCTTTAACCCCTTCGATGCTCATGACGGAACGGTTCCATCATGAGCATCGGTTGAGCTGTGATCATGACGGAACCGTTCCATCATGACCACACCCAATTCTGAGGATGCAGCACATCAGGAAAATCTCCTTAGCAGCGATGAGGTTAACTAGTGTCCGTGAGATATGCGTGCCAAGGGTATACAGAGTAGTGCAGGAGACACTGTGATACTAGGTTGGATCTTTTTCCTTAGGTCCTCTTATAGCGGCCTACCTAGGGCACCTGATTAGGGTCCCCGTGAAGAGTGCCCGAGTGCTTGGCACAGTGTTCGTGCCAAATATACAAAGTATTACCACTATTATTCCAGTGTCAGCACAGACACATCCACACACAAAACTCCCACACATGCACGCACCACCTCACACTCCCAGCTCCCTCTTTTGGGCTGCAAGGTAGGTGTACGGAAATCAGCAGTGCCGTAACACAAAATGACATCCCTCTGCAAAATTAGGTGAGTGCCCCCTTAAGTTTTACTTAATTGGATAAATTACAAATAAACAACGGCCTGGGTTCAGTGGCACTACTTACAACACACAGCCTGCAGCAACCGACATTGCAAATCTCGAAAACATGAATGTTTGCTCCCTCTGAACTGCCCAGATCATTCTCCAGAACAGCCTTGCTGGAGCTATCCTAGTCTAGTGATTTATCTGTCGTTTTTACTACATTTTAACCCCTTTTTATGCATTAACTTTGATTGTAGATGGTTTCGGTCATGTGTCTTTCGATGTAATATTTAATATGCTTCTTATATAGATTTTAACTTGCTTGGTATTTATTGTTTTAACAATTATGGAATGTATCTAGATGATGTATTTCTGTCTTTTATGATGCAAATCGAATAAAGACTACTTTGACTGACTGGCTATCCTAGTCAAACACATATGCTCTCCTTAATAAATCATTTCAGTTTTCAAATATTTTTTGGCAAACAGCGCACACGCTAGCTGCAAGGCCTTCCACATGGCAGCTCATCCATTCATTTTGTTAGGCACGCAGGGAGTAAGTTAATTGCCCAGAATCACAGAATGTTGATGTCCTTGCTGAGACGGAAACGTGCCACCCCCGCTTTGAGGTCAACGCTCTAGCCGTTAGGCCACATCCATTAGTTCACAGTTACCACTGATCCAACAACCAATGCACTCATGGAAGGATGGCTGTTTTCTTATACGCATTTGCCTTGTGAGGGCCGGCGCAAGGCATGGGCAGTGTGGCAGCTGCCCAGGGTCTCGCACCAGCTTGGGGCCACACCACTGGTCCTCATGTACCCCTGCTGATCTAAGTGAAAGAAAGGTGTTTTGTAACAATTGGGTCCATATGAGGGGGCCCCCGCCTTGGGCCTCTCAGGCATGGTGTAGGAAGGCTTAGGGGAGGGGGAAACTTCCTCTTGTTCCAGCTGCAATGAGACACATTTTACAGGTTTGTTCTGCAATTAGGCCTCTTGTATACAGGAGTACGCAATAAAAAACAAAATGGTAATAAATGAATCAAATTCCAAAGTTATGGTTGTTTCAAAAAACTTAAGAAGGAAGCACAACACAAAATGGTTCTTAGGAAAGGAAAAACTGGAGAAAATTAAAACCTATATATACCCGGGAGTGGTTTTTGATGATAATGGTAACTTTAAACTCCAGAAATTGGATATCGCAAGGAAAGCAAACTCCCTAACAGGTGCATTTGGGATTATAAAAAAGTCCACCAGTTATTTAACCTACCAACCTCTACTCAAAGTCATATCTGCAAAATTGCTACCTTCCCTAACCTATGGTAGTGACGCGTTAAACGGAAAATACGCAGTAACAATAAACAAAGAAATCTCAAAAACGTTCCGATCCCTTTTTTGTTTACCTAAAAATGCTTCATAATCCCATATTAGACTGGAATTCGGCTTGAACAACCAACTATATGCTCGAATGGGTAACGTAATTAAAGTATGGAACAGAGTAAAAAATGACAAGGAGAATCTAATTTCACTGCTTTTATGGAAAGAAATAGAGGGCAATAACAAATCATCTGTTTGGAAATATCTTGAGAAGGCTTTGGATGAATTTGGGCTTAAGGGGATTTGGATGACTACTATTCCTCAGGAATCTTTAAAACCAATTGTGAATAAGACAACTGATCTCCTATCGTTGGTAAGTGACAAAGAGTCCCTGGTTAAAAGGAAGCATGATTGGTCCATAATAAATGGTTAAAAAAAAAAGAGCCCTCAACAATATTTGAATACAGCTTGGACTTGGAAATATAAAAATATATTCATGAAAGGTCGATTAGGAATATTACCCGGAGAATGCACTACCAGGGAAAAAACTCGAAAATAACATATCATGTCGGTTGTGTAACCAGGAGAAGAAAACATACACCTACTGTGCCTCTGTCGAGAATGAAAAAACGAAAGATTAACACTGTTAAAAAGGTTATTCAACGAAAGATCAACAAAGACTTGCAGACAAGCACTGCTCCAGTGTCTTTGCCCAGACATTATACTCATTAACTCTGCCTTCCCAAAATTCTTAGCATTTGCATGGAAAAAACTTGAATTTTTATAATATTAACTGTCATACCGTTCATATTTTTCTCTTCTAAACTTTTAAACATATGAATTTACAAATTTAAAACAGTGTTATAATCCACGTGTACTATTTTAAAAGTTTAACGCTTCATTTTTAAAATCACTTTCTTTTTACCGTATTATTGTAATTGAAATGTTTATACTGTGCATTCACTCTTTGTAAAGATTTAAAATAATCAATCAATAAACATCAATCAATCAGCCTCTTGCCTGGCTGCCCATTCAGAGACACTGCGGCAAGCCTTTTGTCCAGCACTTTAGCGCCCTCACATTTTTAACTCTCAGCCCAAGAGCAATTCTCACACCTTCGGCCTGATATGAGCTGAAAAGAGTTTCTTGTAGGAGGCTGAGAGGAGGAGCTGCAGCCCAGGAGGTGTCCCACAGAGCAGCTTCCAGAGCCCTGAAGGTGTCACATATGTAAATTAGAGGGCCTCGCACATTCCCCTTCGTCCGGCCCCAGAAATCCTAGAACCGGCCCTGTGCCTTATGCGGGCCTGTCTGATGGAGGATATTTCCATGATGTATTACCTCCAACTCTCTCCATGGGCCTTCACCTCACAGGTTATGTAATTAATGTAGTCTATGACCTTTCACAATTGAATGGCGGCGCTGATTGCCTTTCCTCAGCCATGCTCCAGTCCCTGCTGCCAGTGTCAGAAGACGTCTCTGGTTCTAGACAGAAAGGTCAGCCCTCTTTCAAGAATTAACTCTGTCACACTTCACAGTTTCTTTTGCTCAGCCACCCCTGTCAGCTACAACAGACCATAATGGCTGCGAGAAGCCCACAGACTATTCTAGAGATGATGAGACAAAATACAGAAATGAAATTGAATCGTTTCCCTGATGGATGCTTTCAGCTCACCCATGCTGATGACTAACGAGTGCTGCCATTTAAATGCATTTTCATTGGAATGATCCTATTAAGATTGCTGAAGTCGGCCAGATTTTAAGTCTTATCTTGTACCTGGGAACGTCAGACACGTTTTTGGGTATAAAATAGATTTGTGGTTACTGAACAAAAAATAATGGTCTACATTAATTTGAACCTTTAGAAGGATATGCAAACATTCTGCTTGTCAGAGTGCTGGCCATGTGTATGTACAGATGCACACTACAACGCCTTACCTCCAGGCTCAGCAGGCCAGCCGTGTAAACAAAGGTATTCTTTAGCCATAATTTGACAGAGATAAAAAGAGAAGAAAGCTTACCATTTTGTAAAGCTCTCCAGTAAAAGACAAACGATTCCTAAAGAGCAATAAAAACTTTGTGATGATAACCAACAGAATAAACATAGGCCTCAACATTTATGCATTGAAAAACGTGTTGCACCCGGTGTTGGAGGCAATTAAATAAAATATACCTATTCAACACATATTAAATGGAATATATTGAATAAGCTTTGTTTATGCAGATGTTTGTGGATAATTATACTAATAATCATTATGTACACTGGAAACAAAACTAGCAGAATTATTTTGGTCACCTAACAGGTATTAATTCCATCCAATTCATTGGAACTTATCAAGCTCCAAAAAATGACACTTAGACACTGCTCTGAAAGTTTTGAAACTATTAAGGGCCTTAAGAAGTGTCATTTCATCATACTGTTTACATACTGTGTTTTAAACGTATAGTAAGTAGGCAGCCGCGGCCCGTGGAGGGAGTTGCGGTGGGGCAAACAGGTGGGGCGGGGGAGGGGCAGGGTGGGGGTTGATAAACATCGGAATATGGATGATTGCAGGTAAAGAAACAATTAAAAGAATAAAACTAATTTCGTTCCGTGCCCTGCATCGCAAAATGCGATACAGGGCGCGCTACTAAATTCGTTTTATTAATTTAATTGTTTACTTACCTGCAATCATTCATATACCGGTGTTTATCACCCCCCACCCTGCCCCTCCCCCACCCTGCCTGTCTGCCCCACCGCAACTCCCTCCACGGGCCGCAGCAGTAAGTAGGCCTGGGAGACATTTCAATTACGCCGGCGTATTTGGAGCAATTCAGGTAATTCCACGTTACTCTTTGACATGGAATTACCACTAATTATGCAATTCCTCCTGCTTGTGTCATTTGAGGGAAAGGAATCTTACCACAAGAGAACATTTAGCGAGCAATCGCTCGCAAATTGTGTTCTGCTGCATTTGACGCTATTTCTTAGTGCACAAATGCATCCTTGTATCCATTTTAGATGCAAGGCCGCATTTTGTGCTAGGAAAATAGTGTTAAATGCCAGAAGAAGTTGGAGAAAAATCATACCCCAAGAGCACATTTAGAGAGCATGAGTGGCCTCCCACCCTTGCTAAATGTGTTCGGCTGCATTTAGTGCTAATTCTTTTCTAAAAATGCATCCTCACATCTATATTGGACATGAGGGGGGCTTTTCGTGCTAAGAAATAGCACTAAATGCAGAATTACTATTCTTGCATAATTCATGAGTAATGTCACATAATGTTTAGGTGATTCCATGTGATTACGCTGCACAGAACTACGCTAGTAATGACCACACCTAATATTAAGCATCTGAGCATGATTCAAAGTTGTACCTAATTGATTAGGTACAGTAAAGGAGGGAGAAGGAGGAACTGAAAGACTAGGTCGGCCTCCAGGGACATAACATGACAGTAGGAACCCAATTTATTGGGTTCAGAGACCTAGCTTGTGTTGTGGTTACTGATCAAATTTTGTCCGTAAAGACCAATAAGAAAGAAAAATTTCTTTCCAGTGTCCCCTCACTCACCGGGGTTTCCCCACGGTGACATACTTCATCATTGGGGCCATCCTAGTTCTCTACGAAAAGGGGCGTGCTATGACTTGCGAACTACGTAGGAGTACTTGGTTGTGAAGGACTATGTGTGGTGCAAGTGAGAATGTGGTTGAGTGGGTGTGAGTGATTTAAAAATACCGCGCTAGTGGGCCTAAACAATTTTATTTGCTCCTAGGTTGGTATATTAAAATGGGGTATGACACTGCATTTTAACCTATAATGAGGATTAAATCAGTGTTTGGTCGACATGTTTCAAGCTTGCCCTAGTTTTTCTTCAGGACCATACAGGGACCAGCCCTATATTTGCCACTCCTATAAGCCCCTAATTGGGGTATAAGTATTAAATTGAATAAACAACATGTAACGCTGCTAAATCTAAAACATGGGTATCATACATACATGAATTAGTATAGTGAAATATGAATGTAATTTGAGAGGTGGATAAGTTAGTGAGTTATTTAGATTCAGAAGGATAGCGGAGGGATAGAAGAGGGAAAAAGGTCTGCATTTATATAGCTCTTGTTACCTCTGATATGGGTGTTGAATTACTTTTTTGGCGAGTAGCACGCTATGGTATGAGCCAAGACCTTTCAATTTTACTAAAATTATATGAATAACAAGCATACTTATAGGGGTTTTCAACCAGCTCTTTTCAATATTGGTCTTATTATTCAACTCACATGTTTCTTCTGTCCCCTGCAGAATACAGTGTGAGGCAATTTGTAAGGACACTTCTGCAACTGACTGTCATCACTATGCACAACAGTGTTCTGCCCTTTCACAAGGAACACACTAAGTAGTTCCCTTCAGTAGCAATGACTACTTTGACTATATGTGCTTTTGAAATTGAAAAAATATTTTTGCTTTTAGTCAATTTGCTTTTGATTGACGAAAATGCAGCTTTTACCAATAATAAAGTCCTGCAAAAACGAAACGCCACCAGAAACCTCTCAGCCTGCCCATATCTCAATAAAAAATAGTTTTGCTCAATAGTGTGGAGCGTCACTGTAGCACACAAACACGCATACAATAATATGAAACATCGACACTTGCCTAAGGCAGGAATATTGGCACATTGAGTGTTGCTATCCAGTTGCATCACCCACAAATAAAAGCCACACGAAATACAGCCTTAAAGAGTGACGGCTCAGCACTGCGTAGCAGAAAAGGGCACTAGTGTACTTTTAGACCTTTTTCACGAGGTTCCGGGATAATTTTGAGAAAAAAAAATATAAAAGGCAAAAGCATCTTTTCACTCCATGCCTTATAAAAGCGGCAGTACGTTACTTTTTTGTATTAAGGTAGTCTTTCCTAGAACACCAAAACAGAAAGAGGGATATAATATTATCATTCAAATGCGATATAGTATTTTAAAAAAAATCAAGAATAGGATTAAAAAAAAGTACTTAAGTTCAAGGAAATTAAATAATGCACACATGTTCATTTTGCAATTCCATATACCTAGTGCTATGCCTATAGAAGCGTAATCTTGGGTACGAGAAACACTTGCTAAATAAATGTCTGAAAGACACAAGAACTTTGAGTAGGAGTAAGCTTTTGAGCTAAACACGCATGCACACCTCGGCCAGCGTTTCATACCATGTGAAGCAACTTGTCTGTCCCATGAGTATCCCCAATACCCAACCAATAATCAAAGACTCGCTAATAAGGGTTGCTTGGTAATTTTGTATTAACAAGTCATTGCAATGAAGGCACTGTTTCGATCACGAACAATCCGCACGTTCTGCTACACAATCCAAAATGTCATAAAACAAGACTCACAAGGTTTCACAGGCTTTTTGCAAAACATATTTTTGAGGTCCCCGTTTTGACAAGGAACCATTCTATAGGTGTCACTGGAATATTGCTTCTGTAGAATCACGCGTTAACGAAAACGCAGCAAATTTATACCATTATAGCAGAGACCTGTATTTAACGTTTAATGTAACACTTGCAACAGAATTAGAGGGATGTCTCAAGGCCCAACATCTCTCTGACTTTGTGGGAAGGTGAGGTTGCAACAGTGTCCTACACTGCCACGGTATTCCTGAAACAATGAGCCATCATTTGCCCGGTGCTTGTGTCCCCTCCGGCCACTCAATCATGTTATTTATTCGCCAGTTAACATTCCAGGAAAAACTATAACTAAGAAAACAAGCATTTGCAATGAAATAGGACTCACATTTATGCAAGACCTATTGCATCACGGACAGCGGGAGGGAAAGCACGGACAACAGGAGTGCGGGCGGGGGAGAAGACACGGACAACGGGAGTGCGGCCCGTGGGAGGGGTGGGGAATGGGGCGAGAAGACACGACAATGGGAGTGCGAGAGGGGGGAGAAGGCACTGAAAATAATAGTGCTCACAGTCTAAATAACACGTACCGTACTGTGTAACACTCAAAGTAAAGGGGCCAGTAGCCATGGGAGGGTACAAATGACAACATGACCACAATAAGGAGGGACTAACAAGCCTCATAATCAATCAGAAGACAGCATTTACAAAGGGCAAAGGGCCCGATGTAGGTAGGCCGTTACCGATCGGTAACGGCCGAAAATACCGATTTTCTGCCCTTACCGATCGGTATCCAGCCATCGAGATGTAGGGCAATGAAAATCGTCCAAATCGGTATATATACCGATTCGAAATGGCTACCGAATCGGAAATAATCCGATTCGGAAATACCCCGAATATAAAAGAGAACGAATCGGTAACATACCGATTCGATAAAAATACCGAATCGGTAGTGACACCGATTCGGAAAAAATACCGATTCGGTCCATGTATCGAATCGGTAGAGACAGCGAATCGGAAAAATTCCGATTCGGATAACCTACCGATTCGGTAGAGTTACCGAATCTGTAAATCTCCGAATCGGACAGAGAGAGAGATGTAGGGAAGCATAGAAATACCGATTTTGGCTCAAAATCGGTATTTCAAAATCGGTATTTACCATGGATTACAATCAGGTGGTAACCAACTCCAACCTATAAAAAGTAGACCCAAAATGCATTGCAACTTGCAGGATGGCTGCTTTTTATGTCATTGCAAGGCGGCTACGGCTACAGCAGGAAGGAGAGAGGGAATGGCAAAGAGAGGAACAGGTCTACAGACAGAGGATCACCCTGTTCATGCTCACAGAGGCAGAGATCCTACAGAGGTACAGGCTGGACTCAGACACCATTCTGGAGCTCATCAGGGACCTCCAACCACTGTTGGACCACCCCACCCCAAGGGCACACGCCATCCCAGCGCACATGCAGGTGCTATGCAGCCTACACCTGCTTGCGTCTGGCAGCTATCAAAGTGGAGTAGCTGCGGTTGGAGGGGTGACCCAGAGCAGCCTGTCAAGGTTTTTCCACAAATTCCTTGACGCCATGATACAGAGGATGGACCAATACATCTCTTTCCCTGCAACCCACGCGGAACTGGTACAAACCAAAGCAGACTTTTACCAGATGGCACAATTCCCCCAAATCATCGGCTGTATAGATGGCACGCACATTCCGATTTGCCCCCCTGCTGACACAGAATACATATACCGCAATAGGAAGTCTACGCACACCATCAATGTTCAGGTGATCTGCAATGCGAAGTGCACCATCACAGACCTGGTCGCAAAATTCCCAGGGAGTACCCACGACTCCTACATTTTTCGGCAGAGCGGCATCTATGCACGGCTGACGGCTGGCGAATTTGGTGAAGGATACCTCCTAGGTGAGACACATCATCAGACCCCCATAACACAAAGTAGCTAAGTGAAATACATGTATGCATGTGAGTAGTGTTACCCCTTTTCCTTCTCGGCGACAGTGCATATGCCCTCCGCTCATTCATACTCACCCCCTACCTCAACCCCTCTACACCCAGCCAAAGGAGGTATAACCGGGCCCACAAAAGCACAAGGAATGTAGTTGAACGGACCTTTGGCATCTGGAAAAGCAGATTCAGATGCTTGCACAAAAGTGGAGGTGCAAGGCAGTATACCCCCATCACCTGCTGCAAGATCTTAGCTGTCTGTGCAATGTTGCACAACCTTGCGGTGAAGAAGGGCACTGAGGTGGAGTTGTCAGACTACGAGGACCATGACGACGACGTTGCTGTGCCACAAACACAACCTGCTGGGGTGTCTACGCCAAGTGATGGCAGATACAGACATGAGGAGATTACAGAAAACTATTTCTGAGTGAGTACAGATGCACAGACAGGTCAATGGATGTTAGGAAATGAAATATTTAATAATGTTGCAACAACGTTACTGCACTGATGTGCAACAAAAGAAAATGTAAACAAAAAGTGGTTAATTGTCAATTGTCCGGGTTGCCTCACCCGCCCTGGCAGTCTTATTTTTTGCTGCGCTTGGCAGCCCCACTGGGATGTGCCTCTCCCCCTTCTGCATGTCCAGCAGCCTCAGCAGAGCGCCTGCTGCTCCGGCGCGGCTCTGACACTGCGCAGCCGGGCTGCTGCGGCTGCTGCTGTGCCCAGCATCGCCCAGGTCCAGGGCTGGATTCACAACAGTGTTCGAAATAATAAGTGCCTCCATGGCGGTCGTAATGCGGGCCATGCCCCTAGTGACCTCTGCCGTGTTCTGGGTCAGGCTGGCCTCCATATTTGCCCCTCGTTGGCATAGCTGGGCAGTAGCAGCAGCAAGGCGGTTGATTGCCCTATTTTGCATGCGGGCATCCCTGCGGCGAGAGAGCTCGTGCTCATCCAGTTTTGTACAGAGCTGCGTGATGGCAGTGGTCATTAGGCCAAGACCTGTAGCAATGTCCTTATTGCTTTCTTCAAATGTCTTAAACCCCTGCGCCATTTCTCCCACCTGCAGGTTATGGACCCGCAACTGGCGCTGGCAGGCCAAGATGGATTTAGCCTGCATCCGCTGGATCTTTATCATACTGCCCTCCAGCCCTTGAAACACGCTGCCCTCCGGTGCTGGAAGTGCACTGCTGGATGTTCTTCGCCTCCGGGGATTGCTGCTGCCCTGCTGTGTGGGCTGGGGTGCCACAGGTATAACTGGGTTGCTAGCTGGGGCCTGACCCGCTGCTCCCTCGATGGGGTTCAATGGAGCTACAATAATACTCCTGGCAGGAGATGTGGCAGGTGCAGGGTGGCTCGGTGGTGGTGAGTTCTCTGGGGAGAACTGCAATGGGGGCGTGCCAGATAGTCGGGGGGAGTGTAGAAATGTGAGGGAATGTCCAAGGTCTTCCTCATTTACCAGGGCACTGGTGTTCTCATCCTCCTCCTCCTCCTGTGCTGGTTGACTGGTGCTTGGCCCTGCCACCGCACTGGCAGATGGTGCTGGTGCTGGTGCTTCAGTAGCTCCTGCTCCTCCGCCTGATGGTGCCCCTAGGTATAAAGAAGCATTTGTGAATTGAGTGCTGATGTATTACAGTCACTACAATTAAAGCATTGCACATATCATTTCAAATACTTTGATTCAGTTTCACAGTTCTTTTAATTATGCTTCTGCACTGGCATTTTTGGTAAGTTCTGCTGACTACATTTATCATGATGCATTTCTCATGTCTGTTGGTAGCAGTACTGGGCTGGGGTTTGGCTGTGCATTGGGTCTAAAGGGAAGGTGTCTGGTAGGGTGTGTCATGATGCGCATGCTTCTTACCTTTAGCTGTAGCTCCGGCTGAGCTATCCAGGTTCCCAACTCCAACCACACTCTCCCTCTCGATGGTAGTCGCCACTAGATCCTCCAGGTCAGTGAGGGGTGGCGCCGGGTTCCTGCCTCCACCAGTAAGTCCAGCTTGCCTCTGCAGCTCTGCCAGTTTCCTCTTTGTGAGGCTGCGGATATCGTAGAACCTCTTCTTGAGGCCGTCAAGGCTCCTGGGGGTGACACCTACAGCGTTTACTTTCTCCCCTATTTCGCTCCACAGCCTCCTCTTAGTGCTCCCAGGTACAGTGAGGGACAGCCTCCCAAACAGCTGCCTGTGTACCCTCACCACCTCCTCCACCAACACTTGCAGCTCCATGGTGCTGAATTTTGGTTTCCTCTTGTGCCCAGCATTCTGGCTCTCAGTGATGCTAGCCATCTTTCACAGTGCTCTGGATCCTGCTTCCACTGCTGCTCACTGTGAATGCTCAGCTCAGGCTGCCTCTCCAGAAAGTTCTAATGAGTTGCACCTGCCTGGGTAGCCACTCCCTGCTAGGGTGGGGGAGGGTGGTTCCACCTCATTGGCTGTTGTCTTTGGTTTCAGTTTGACTTACTTGCCGAATCGGCATTCACCGATTCGGTAAATACCGAATCGGATTTTACCGATTCGGATTCTACCGATTCGGTTAATACCGAATCGGTATTTACAATGCGTTCCTATGGGCCTTTTGGCCATGGGGGTGTATTGCGATTACCGATTTCATATTTGCCGATCCGGTTGTAGCCGAATCGGTAAATTCCGATTCGGTGAATGCCGATTCGGTACGTATCGAATCACAATACCGATTACTACCGAATCTGTATTTTTCCGATTTTTTTTATCTACATCTCATTTTCCGATTTCAAAATACCGATTCGGTGCGATTCGGTATTTTAAAATCGGAAAATGCGTTTTACCTACATCGGGCCCAAAGGGCCCGATGTAGGTAGGCCGTTACCGATCGGTAACGGCCGAAAATACCAATTTTCTGCCCTTACCGATCGGTATCCAGCCATCGAGATGTAGGGCAATGAAAATCGTCCAAATCGGTATATATAACGATTCGGAATGGCTACCGAATCGGAAATAATCCGATTCGGAACTACCCCGAATCGAAAAGAGAACGAATCGGTAACATACCGATTCGATAAAAATACCGATTCGGTACATGTACCGAATCGGTAGTGACACCGATTCGGAAAAAATACCGATTCGGTCCATGTATCGAATCGGTAGAGACAGCGAATCGGAAAAATTCCGATTCAGATAACCTACCGATTCGGTAGAGTTACCGAATCTGTAAATCTCCGAATCGGACAGAGAGAGAGATGTAGGGAAGCATAGAAATACCGATTTTGGCTCAAAATCGGTATTTCAAAATCAGTATTTACCATGGATTACAATCAGGTGGTAACCAACTCCAACCTATAAAAAGTAGACCCAAAATGCATTGCAACTTGCAGGATGGCTGCTTTTTATGTCATTGCAAGGCGGCTACGGCTACAGCAGGAAGGAGAGAGGGAATGGCAAAGAGAGGAACAGGTCTACAGACAGAGGATCACCCTGTTCATGCTCACAGAGGCAGAGATCCTACAGAGGTACAGGCTGGACTCAGACACCATTCTGGAGCTCATCAGGGACCTCAAACCACTGTTGGACCACCCCACCCCAAGGGCACACGCCATCCCAGCGCACATGCAGGTGCTATGCAGCCTACACCTGCTTGCGTCTGGCAGCTATCAAAGTGGAGTAGCTGCGGTTGGAGGGGTGACCCAGAGCAGCCTGTCAAGGTTTTTCCACAAATTCCTTGACGCCATGATACAGAGGATGGACCAATACATCTCTTTCCCTGCAACCCACGCGGAACTGGTACAAACTAAAGCAGACTTTTACCAGATGGCACAATTCCCCCAAATCATCGGCTGTATAGATGGCACGCACATTCTGATTTGCCCCCCTGCTGACACAGAATACATATACCGCAATAGGAAGTCTACGCACACCATCAATGTTCAGGTGATCTGCAATGCAAAGTGCACCATCACAGACCTGGTCGCAAAATTCCCAGGGAGTACCCACGACTCCTACATTTTTCAACAGAGCGGCATCTATGCACGGCTGACGGCTGGCGAATTTGGTGAAGGATACCTCCTAGGTGAGACACATCATCAGACACCCATAACACAAAGTAGCTAAGTGAAATACATGTATGCATGTGAGTAATGTTACCCCTTCTCCTTCTAGGCGACAGTGCATATGCCCTCCGCTCATTCATACTCACCCCCTACCTCAACCCCTCTATACCCAGCCAAAGGAGGTATAACCGGGCCCACAAAAGCACAAGGAATATACTTGAACGGACCTTTGGCATCTGGAAAAGCAGACTCAGATGCTTGCACAAGAGTGGAGGTTCAAGGCAGTATACCCCCATCACCTGCTGCAAGATCATAGCTGTCTGTGCAATGTTGCACAACCTTGCGGTGAAGAAGGGCACTGAGGTGGAGTTGTCAGACTACGAGGACCATGACGACGACGTTGCTGTGCCACAAACGCAACCTGCTGGGGTGTCTACGCCAAGTGATGGCAGATACAGACGTGAGGAGATTACAGAAAACTATTTCTGAGTGAGTACAGATGCACAGACAGGTCAATGGATGTTAGGAAATGAAATATTTAATAATGTTGCAACAACGTTACTGCACTGATGTACAACAAAAGAAAATGTAAACAAAAAGTGGTTAATTGTCAATTGTCCGGGTTGCCTCACCCGCCCTGGCAGTCTTATTTTTTGCTGCGCATGGCAGCCCCACTGGGATGTTCCTCTCCCCCTTCTGCATGTCCAGCAGCCTCAGCAGAGCGCCTGCTGCTCCGGCGCGGCTCTGACACTGCGCTGGCCGGGCTGCTGCGGCTGCTGCTGTCCCCAGCATCGCCCAGGTCCAGGGCTGGATTCACAACAGTGTTCGAAATAATAAGTGCCTCCATGGCGGTCGTAATGCGGGCCATGCCCCTAGTGACCTCTGCCGTGTTCTGGGTCAGGCTGGCCTCCATATTTGCCCCACGTTGGCATAGCTGGGCAGTAGCAGCAGCAAGGCGGTTGATTGCCCTATTTTGCATGCGGCCATCCCTGCGGCGAGAGAGCTCGTGCTCATCCAGTTTTGTAGAGAGCTGCGTGATGGCAGTGGTCATTCGGCCAAGACCTGTAGCAATGTCCTTATTGCTTTCTACAAATATCTTAAACCCCTGCGCCATCTCTCCCATCTGCAGGTTATGGACCCGCAACTGGCGCTGGCAGGCCAGTATGGATTTAGCCTGCATCCGCTGGATATTTACCATACTGCCCTCCAGCCCTTTAAACACGCTGCCCTCCCGTGCTGGAAGTGCACTGCTGGATGTTCTTCGCCTCCGGGGATTGCTGCTGCCCTGCTGTGTGGGCTGGGGTGCCACAGGTGTAACTGGGTTGCTAGCTGGGGCCTGACCCGCTGCTCCCTCGATGGGGTTCAATGGAGCTACAATAATACTCCTGGCAGGAGATGTGGCAGGTGCAGGGTGGCTCTGTGGTGGTGAGTTCTCTGGGGAGAACTGCAATGGGGGCGTGCCAGATAGTCGGGGGGAGTGTAGAAATGTGAGGGAATGTCCAAGGTCTTCCTCATTTACCAGGGCACTGGTGTTCTCATCCTCCTCCTCCTCCTCCTGTGCTGGTTGACTGGTGCTTGGCCCTGCCACCGCACTGGCAGATGGTGCTGGTGCTGGTGCTTCAGTAGCTCCTGCTCCTCCGCCTGATGGTGCCCCTAGGTATAAAGAAGTATTTGTGAATTGAGTGCTGATGTATTACAGTCACTACAATTAAAGCATTGCACATATCATTTCAAATACTTTGATTCAGTTTGACAGTACTTTTAATTATGCTTCTGCACTGGCATTTTTGCGTAGTTCTGCTGACTACATTTACCATGATGCATTTCTCATGTCTGTTGGTAGCAGTACTGGGCTGGGGTTTGGCTGTGCATTGGGTCTAAAGGGGAGGTGTCTGGTAGGGTGTGTCATGATGCGCATGCTTCTTACCTTTAGCTGTAGCTCCGGCTCAGCTATCCAGGTTCCCAACTCCAACCACACTCTCCTTCTCGATGGTAGTCGTCACTAGTTCCTCCAGGTCAGTGAGGGGTGGCGCCGGGTTCCTGCCTCCACCAGTAAGTCCAGCTTGCCTCTGCAGCTCTGCCAGTTTCCTCTTTGTGAGGCTGCGGATATCGTAGAACCTCTTCTTGAGGTCGTCAAGGCTCCTGGGGGTGACACCTACAGCGTTTACTTTCTCCCCTATTTCGCTCCACAGCCTCCTCTTAGTGCTCTCAGGTACAGTGAGGGACAGCCTCCCAAACAGCTGCCTGTGTACCCTCACCACCTCCTCCACCAACACTTGCAGCTCCATGGTGCTGAATTTTGGTTTCCTCTTGTGCCCAGCCTTCTGGCTCTCAGTGATGCTAGCCATCTTTCACAGGGCTCTGGATCCTGCTTCCACTGCTGCTCACTGTGAATGCTCAGCTCAGGCTGCCTCTCCAGAAAGTTCTGATGAGTTGCACCTGCCTGGGTAGCCACTCCCTGCTAGGGTGGGGGAGGGTGGTTCCACCTCATTGGCTGTTGTCTTTGATTTCAGTTTGACTTGCTTGCCGAATCGGCATTCACCGATTCGGTAAATACCGATTCGGTTAATACCGAATCGGTATACCGATTCGGTTAATACCGAATCGGTATTTACAATGCGTTCCTATGGGCCTTTTGGCCATGGGGGTGTATTGCGATTACCGATTTCATATTTGCCGATCCGGTTGTAGCCGAATCGGTAAATTCCGATTCGGTGAATGCCGATTCGGTACGTATCGAATCACAATACCGATTACTACCGAATCGGTATTTTTCCGATTTTTTTTATCTACATCTCATTTTCCGATTTCAAAATACCGATTCGGTGCGATTCGGTATTTTAAAATCGGAAAATGCGTTTTACCTACATCGGGCCCGGCCCGATGTAGGTAGGCCGTTACCGATCGGTAACGGCCGAAAATACCAATTTTCTGCCCTTACCGATCGGTATCCAGCCATCGAGATGTAGGGCAATGAAAATCGTCCAAATCGGTATATAGAACGATTCGGAATGGCTACCGAATCGGAAATAATCCGATTCGGAACTACCCCGAATCGAAAAGAGAACGAATCGGTAACATACCGATTCGATAAAAATACCGATTCGGTACATGTACCGAATCGGTAGTGACACCGATTCGGAAAAAATACCGATTCGGTCCATGTATCGAATCGGTAGAGACAGCGAATCGGAAAAATTCCGATTCGGATAACCTACCGATTCGGTAGAGTTACCGAATCTGTAAATCTCCGAATCGGACAGAGAGAGAGATGTAGGGAAGCATAGAAATACCGATTTTGGCTCAAAATCGGTATTTCAAAATCAGTATTTACCATGGATTACAATCAGGTGGTAACCAACTCCAACCTATAAAAAGTAGACCCAAAATGCATTGCAACTTGCAGGATGGCTGCTTTTTATGTCATTGCAAGGCGGCTACGGCTACAGCAGGAAGGAGAGAGGGAATGGCAAAGAGAGGAACAGGTCTACAGACAGAGGATCACCCTGTTCATGCTCACAGAGGCAGAGATCCTACAGAGGTACAGGCTGGACTCAGACACCATTCTGGAGCTCATCAGGGACCTCAAACCACTGTTGGACCACCCCACCCCAAGGGCACACGCCATCCCAGCGCACATGCAGGTGCTATGCAGCCTACACCTGCTTGCGTCTGGCAGCTATCAAAGTGGAGTAGCTGCGGTTGGAGGGGTGACCCAGAGCAGCCTGTCAAGGTTTTTCCACAAATTCCTTGACGCCATGATACAGAGGATGGACCAATACATCTCTTTCCCTGCAACCCACGCGGAACTGGTACAAACCAAAGCAGACTTTTACCAGATGGCACAATTCCCCCAAATCATCGGCTGTATAGATGGCACGCACATTCCGATTTGCCCCCCTGCTGACGCAGAATACATATACCGCAATAGGAAGTCTACGCACACCATCAATGTTCAGGTGATCTGCAATGCGAAGTGCACCATCACAGACCTGGTCGCAAAATTCCCAGGGAGTACCCACGACTCCTACATTTTTCAACAGAGCGGCATCTATGCACGGCTGACGGCTGGCGAATTTGGTGAAGGATACCTCCTAGGTGAGACACATCATCAGACACCCATAACACAAAGTAGCTAAGTGAAATACATGTATGCATGTGAGTAATGTTACCCCTTTTCCTTCTAGGCGACAGTGCATATGCCCTCCGCTCATTCATACTCACCCCCTACCTCAACCCCTCTACACCCAGCCAAAGGAGGTATAACCGGGCCCACAAAAGCACAAGGAATATACTTGAACGGACCTTTGGCATCTGGAAAAGCAGATTCAGATGCTTGCACAAGAGTGGAGGTTCAAGGCAGTATACCCCCATCACCTGCTGCAAGATCATAGCTGTCTGTGCAATGTTGCACGACCTTGCGGTGAAGAAGGGCACTGAGGTGGAGTTGTCAGACTACGAGGACCATGATGACGACGTTGCTGTGCCACAAACACAACCTGCTGGGGTGTCTACGCCAAGTGATGGCAGATACAGACGTGAGGAGATTACAGAAAACTATTTCTGAGTGAGTACAGATGCACAGACAGGTCAATGGATGTTAGGAAATGAAATATTTAATAATGTTGCAACAACGTTACTGCACTGATGTGCAACAAAAGAAAATGTAAACAAAAAGTGGTTAATTGTCAATTGTCCGGGTTGCCTCACCCGCCGTGGCAGTCTTATTTTTTGCTGCGCTTGGCAGCCCCACTGGGATGTGCCTCTCCCCCTTCTGCATGTCCAGCAGCCTCAGCAGAGCGCCTGCTGCTCCGGCGCGGCTCTGACACTGCGCTGGCCGGGCTGCTGCGGCTGCTGCTGTCCCCAGCATCGCCCAGGTCCAGGGCTGGATTCACAACAGTGTTCGAAATAATAAGTGCCTCCATGGCGGTCGTAATGCGGGCCATGCACCTAGTGACCTCTGCCGTGTTCTGGGTCAGGCTGCCCTCCATATTTGCCCCACGTTGGCATAGCTGGGCAGTAGCAGCAGCAAGGCGGTTGATTGCCCTATTTTGCATGCGGGCATCCCTGCGGCGAGAGAGCTCGTGCTCATCCAGTTTTGTAGAGAGCTGCGTGATGGCAGTGGTCATTCGGCCAAGACCTGTAGCAATGTCCTTATTGCTTTCTACAAATGTCTTAAACCCCTGCGCCATCTCTCCCATCTGCAGGTTATGGACCCGCAACTGGCGCTGGCAGGCCAATATGGATTTAGCCTGCATCCGCTGGATCTTTACCATACTGCCCTCCAGCCCTTTAAACACGCTGCCCTCCCGTGCTGGAAGTGCACTGCTGGATGTTCTTCGCCTCCGGGGATTGCTGCTGCCCTGCTGTGTGGGCTGGGGTGCCACAGGTGTAACTGGGTTGCTAGCTGGGGCCTGACCCGCTGCTCCCTCGATGGGGTTCAATGGAGCTACAATAATACTCCTGGCAGGAGATGTGGCAGGTGCAGGGTGGCTCAATGGTGGTGAGTTCTCTGGGGAGAACTGCAATGGGGGCGTGCCAGATAGTCGGGGGGAGTGTAGAAATGTGAGGGAATGTCCAAGGTCTTCCTCATTTACCAGGGCACTGGTGTTCTCATCCTCCTCCTCCTCCTGTGCTGGTTGACTGGTGCTTGGCCCTGCCACCGCACTGGCAGATGGTGCTGGTGCTGGTGCTTCAGTAGCTCCTGCTCCTCCGCCTGATGGTGCCCCTAGGTATAAAGAAGCATTTGTGAATTGAGTGCTGATGTATTACAGTCACTACAATCAAAGCATTGCACATATCATTTCAAATACTTTGATTCAGTTTGACAGTACTTTTAATTATGCTTCTGCACTGGCATTTTTGCGTAGTTCTGCTGACTACATTTACCATGATGCATTTCTCATGTCTGTTGGTAGCAGTACTGGGCTGGGGTTTGGCTGTGCATTGGGTCTAAAGGGGAGGTGTCTGGTAGGGTGTGTTATGATGCGCATGCTTCTTACCTTTAGCTGTAGCTCCGGCTCAGCTATCCAGGTTCCCAACTCCAACCACACTCTCCCTCTCGATGGTAGTCGTCACTAGTTCCTCCAGGTCAGTGAGGGGTGGCGCCGGGTTCCTGCCTCCACCAGTAAGTCCAGCTTGCCTCTGCAGCTCTGCCAGTTTCCTCTTTGTGAGGCTGCGGATATCGTAGAACCTCTTCTTGAGGTCGTCAAGGCTCCTGGGGGTGACACCTACAGCGTTTACTTTCTCCCCTATTTTGCTCCACAGCCTCCTCTTAGTGCTCTCAGGTACAGTGAGGGACAGCCTCCCAAACAGCTGCCTGTGTACCCTCACCACCTCCTCCACCAACACTTGCAGCTCCATGGTGCTGAATTTTGGTTTCCTCTTGTGCCCAGCCTTCTGGCTCTCAGTGATGCTAGCCATCTTTCACAGGGCTCTGGATCCTGCTTCCACTGCTGCTCACTGTGAATGCTCAGCTCAGGCTGCCTCTCCAGAAAGTTCTGATGAGTTGCACCTGCCTGGGTAGCCACTCCCTGCTAGGGTGGGGGAGGGTGGTTCCACCTCATTGGCTGTTGTCTTTGGTTTCAGTTTGACTTGCTTGCCGAATCGGCATTCACCGATTCGGTAAATACCGAATCGGATTTTACAGATTCGGATTCTACCGATTCGGTAAATACCGAATCGGTATTTACAATGCGTTCCTATGGGCCTTTTGGCCATGGGGGTGTATTGCGATTACCGATTCGGTATTTGCCGATTCGGTTGTAGCCGAATCGGTAAATTCCGATTCGGTGAATGCCGATTCGGTACATATCGAATCACAATACTGATTACTACCGAATCAGTATTTTTCCGATTTTTTTATCTACATCTCATTTTCCCATTTCAAAATACCGATTCGGTGCGATTCGGTATTTTTAAATCGGAAAATGCGTTTTACCTACATCGGGCCCAAAGGGCCCGATGTAGGTAGGCCGTTACCGATCGGTAACGGCCGAAAATACCGATTTTCTGCCCTTACCGATCAGTATCCAGCCATCGAGATGTAGGGCAATGAAAATCGTCCGAATCGGTCTATATACCGATTCCCAAATGGCTACTGAATCGGAAATAATCCGATTCGGAAATATCCCGAATCGAAAAGAGAACGAATCGGTAACATACCGATTCGATAAAAATACCGATTCGGTACATGTACCGAATCGGTAGTGACACCGATTCGGAAAAAATACCGATTCGGTCCATGTATCGAATCGGTAGAGACAGCGAATCGGAAAAATTCCGATTCGGATAACCTACCGATTCGGTAGAGTTACCGAATCTGTAAATCTCCGAATCGGACAGAGAGAGAGATGTAGGGAAGCATAGAAATACCGATTTTGGCTCAAAATCGGTATTTCAAAATCGGTATTTACCATGGATTACAATCAGGTGGTAACCAACTCCAACTTATAAAAATAGACCCAAAATGCATTGCAACTTGCAGGATGGCTGCTTTTTATGTCATTGCAAGGCGGCTACGGATACAGCAGGAAGGAGAGAGGGAATGGCAAAGAGAGGAACAGGTCTACAGACAGAGGATCACCCTGTTCATGCTCACAGAGGCAGAGATCCTACAGAGGTACAGGCTGGACTCAGACACCATTCTGGAGCTCATTAGGGACCTCAAATCACTGTTGGACCACCCCACCCCAAGGGCACACGCCATCCCAGCGCACATGCAGGTGCTATGCAGCCTACACCTGCTTGCGTCTGGCAGCTATCAAAGTGGAGTAGCTGCGGTTGGAGGGGTGACCCAGAGCAGCCTGTCAAGGTTTTTCCACAAATTCCTTGACGCCATGATACAGAGGATGGACCAATACATCTCTTTCCCTGCAACCCACGCGGAACTGGTACAAACCAAAGCAGACTTTTACCAGATGGCACAATTCCCCCAAATCATCGGCTGTATAGATGGCACGCACATTCCGATTTGCCCCCCTGCTGACACAGAATACATATACCGCAATAGGAAGTCTACGCACACCATCAATGTTCAGGTGATCTGCAATGCGAAGTGCACCATCACAGACCTGGTCGCAAAATTCCCAGGGAGTACCCACGACTCCTACATTTTTCAACAGAGCGGCATCTATGCACGGCTGACGGCTGGCGAATTTGGTGAAGGATACCTCCTAGGTGAGACACATCATCAGACCCCCATAACACAAAGTAGCTAAGTGAAATACATGTATGCATGTGAGTAATGTTACCCCTTTTCCTTCTAGGCGACAGTGCATATGCCCTCCGCTCATTCATACTCACCCCCTACCTCAACCCCTCTACACCCAGCCAAAGGAGGTATAACCGGGCCCACAAAAGCACAAGGAATATACTTGAACGGACCTTTGGCATCTGGAAAAGCAGATTCAGATGCTTGCACAAGAGTGGAGGTTCAAGGCAGTATACCCCCATCACCTGCTGCAAGATCATAGCTGTCTGTGCAATGTTGCACGACCTTGCGGTGAAGAAGGGCACTGAGGTGGAGTTGTCAGACTACGAGGACCATGACGACGACGTTGCTGTGCCACAAACACAACCTGCTGGGGTGTCTACGCCAAGTGATGGCAGATACAGACGTGAGGAGATTACAGAAAACTATTTCTGAGTGAGTACAGATGCACAGACAGGTCAATGGATGTTAGGAAATGAAATATTTAATAAGGTTGCAACAACGTTACTGCACTGATGTGCAACAAAAGAAAATGTAAACAAAAAGTGGTTAATTGTCAATTGTCCGGGTTGCCTCACCCGCCCTGGCAGTCTTATTTTTTGCTGCGCTTGGCAGCCCCACTGGGATGTGCCTCTCCCCCTTCTGCATGTCCAGCAGCCTCAGCAGAGCGCCTGCTGCTCCGGCGCGGCTCTGACACTGCGCTGGCCGGGCTGCTGCGGCTGCTGCTGTCCCCAGCATCGCCCAGGTCCAGGGCTGGATTCACAACAGTGTTCGAAATAATAAGTGCCTCCATGGGTGTCGTAATGCGGGCCATGCCCCGAGTGACCTCTGCCGTGTTCTGGGTCAGGCTGGCCTCCATATTTGCCCAACGTTGGCATAGCTGGGCAGTAGCAGCAGCAAGGCGGTTGATTGCCCTATTTTGCATGCGGGCATCCCTGCGGCGAGAGAGCTCGTGCTCATCCAGTTTTGGACAGAGCTGCGTGATGGCAGTGGTCATTCGGCCAAGACCTGTAGCAATGTCCTTATTGCTTTCTACAAATGTCTTAAACCCCTGCGCCATCTCTCCCATCTGCAGGTTATGGACCCGCAACTGGCGCTGGCAGGCCAAGATGGATTTAGCCTGCATCCGCTGGATCTTTACCATACTGCCCTCCAGCCCTTGAAACACGCTGCCCTCCCGTGCTGGAAGTGCACTGCTGGATGTTCTTCGCCTCCGGGGATTGCTGCTGCCCTGCTGTGTGGGCTGGGGTGCCACAGGTGTAACTGGGTTGCTAGCTGGGGCCTGACCCGCTGTTCCCTCGATGGGGTTCAATGGAGCTACAATAATACTCCTGGCAGGAGATGTGGCAGGTGCAGGGTGGCTCTGTGGTGGTGAGTTCTCTGGGGAGAACTGCAATGGGGGCGTGCCAGATAGTCGGGGGGAGTGTAGAAATGTGAGGGAATGTCCAAGGTCTTCCTCATTTACCAGGGCACTGGTGTCCTCATCCTCCTCCTCTTCCTGTGCTGGTTGACTGGTGCTTGGCCCTGCCACCACACTGGCAGATGGTGCTGGTGCTTCAGTAGCTCCTGCTCCTCCGCCTGACGGTGCCCCTAGGTATAAAGAAGCATTTGTGAATTGAGTGCTGATGTATTACAGTCACTACAATTAAAGCATTGCACATATCATTTCAAATACTTTGATTCAATTTCACAGTTCTTTTAATTATGCTTCTGCACTGGCATTTTTGCGTAGTTCTGCTGACTACATTTACCATGATGCATTTCTCATGTCTGTTGGTAGCAGTACTGGGCTGGGGTTTGGCTGTGCATTGGGTCTAAAGGGGAGGTGTCTGGTAGGGTGTGTCATGATGCGCATGCTTGTTACCTTTAGCTGTAGCTCTGGCTGAGCTATCCAGGTTCCCAACTCCAACCACACTCTCCCTCTCGATGGTAGTCACCACTAGTTCCTCCAGGTCAGTGAGGGGTGGCGCAGGGTTCCTGCCTCCACCAGTAAGTCCAGCTTGCCTCTGCAGCTCTGCCAGTTTCCTCTTTGTGAGGCTGCGGATATCGTAGAACCTCTTCTTGAGGTCGTCAAGGCTCCTGGGGGTGACACCTACAGCATTTACTTTCTCCCCTATTTCGCTCCACAGCCTCCTCTTAGTGCTCTCAGGTACAGTGAGGGACAGCCTGCCAAACAGCTGCCTGTGTACCCTCACCACCTCCTCCACCAACACTTGCAGCTCCATGGTGCTGAATTTTGGTTTCCTCTTGTGCCCAGCCTTCTGGCTCTCAGTGATGCTAGCCATCTTTCACAGTGCTCTGCATCCTGCTTCCACTGCTACTCACTGTGAATGCTCAGCTCAGGCTGCCTCTCCAGAAAGTTCTGATGAATTGCACCTGCCTGGGTAGCCACTCCCTGCTAGGGTGGGGGAGGGTGGTTCCACCTCATTGGCTGTTGTCTTTGGTTTCAGTTTGACTTGCTTGCCGAATCGGCATTCACCGATTCGGTAAATACCGAATCGGATTTTACCGATTCGGATTCTACCGATTCGGTAAATACCGAATCGGTATTTACAATGCGTTCCTATGGGCCTTTTGGCCATGGGGTGTATTGCGATTACCGATTCGGTATTTGCCGATTCGGTTGTAGCCGAATCAGTAAATTCCGATTCGGTGAATGCCGATTCGGTACGTATCGAATCACAATACCGATTACTACCGAATCGGTATTTTTCCGATTTGTTTTATCTACATCTCATTTTCCGATTTCAAAATACCGATTCGGTGCGATTCGGTATTTTAAAATCGGAAAATGCGTTTTACCTACATCGGGCCCAAAGGGCCCGATGTAGGTAGGCCGTTACCGATCGGTAACGGCCGAAAATACCAATTTTCTGCCCTTACCGATCGGTATCCAGCCATCGAGATGTAGGGCAATGAAAATCGTCCAAATCGGTATATATAACGATTCGGAATGGCTACCGAATCGGAAATAATCCGATTCGGAACTACCCTGAATCGAAAAGAGAACGAATCGGTAACATACCGATTCGATAAAAATACCGATTCGGTACATGTACCGAATCGGTAGTGACACCGATTCGGAAAAAATACCGATTCGGTCCATGTATCGAATCGGTAGAGACAGCGAATCGGAAAAATTCCGATTCGGATAACCTACCGATTCGGTAGAGTTACCGAATCTGTAAATCTCCGAATCGGACAGAGAGAGAGATGTAGGGATGCATAGAAATACCGATTTTGGCTCAAAATCGGTATTTCAAAATCGGTATTTACCATGGATTACAATCAGCTGGTAACCAACTCCAACCTATAAAAATAGACCCAAAATGCATTGCAACTTGCAGGATGGCTGCTTTTTATGTCATTGCAAGGCGGCTACGGCTACAGCAGGAAGGAGAGAGGGAATGGCAAAGAGAGGAACAGGTCTACAGACAGAGGATCACCCTGTTCATGCTCACAGAGGCAGAGATCCTACAGAGGTACAGGCTGGACTCAGACACCATTCTGGAGCTCATCAGGGACCTCAAACCACTGTTGGACCACCCCACCCCAAGGGCACACGCCATCCCAGCGCACATGCAGGTGCTATGCAGCCTACACCTGCTTGCGTCTGGCAGCTATCAAAGTGGAGTAGCTGCGGTTGGAGGGGTGACCCAGAGCAGCCTGTCAAGGTTTTTCCACAAATTCCTTGACGCCATGATACAGAGGATGGACCAATACATCTCTTTCCCTGCAACCCACGCGGAACTGGTACAAACCAAAGCAGACTTTTACCAGATGGCACAATTCCCCCAAATCATCGGCTGTATAGATGGCACGCACATTCCGATTTGCCCCCCTGCTGACACAGAATACATATACCGCAATAGGAAGTCTACGCACACCATCAATGTTCAGGTGATCTGCAATGCGAAGTGCACCATCACAGACCTGGTCGCAAAATTCCCAGGGAGTACCCACGACTCCTACATTTTTCAACAGAGCGGCATCTATGCACGGCTGACGGCTGGCGAATTTGGTGAAGGATACCTCCTAGGTGAGATACATCATCAGACCCCCATAACACAAAGTAGCTAAGTGAAATACATGTATGCATGTGAGTAATGTTACCCCTTTTCCTTCTAGGCGACAGTGCATATGCCCTCCGCTCATTCATACTCACCCCCTACCTCAACCCCTCTACACCCAGCCAAAGGAGGTATAACCGGGCCCACAAAAGCACAAGGAATATACTTGAACGGACCTTTGGCATCTGGAAAAGCAGATTCAGATGCTTGCACAACAGTGGAGGTTCAAGGCAGTATACCCCCATCACCTGCTGCAAGATCATAGCTGGCTATGCAATGTTGCACAACCTTGCGGTGAAGAAGGGCACTGAGGTGGAGTTGTCAGACTACGAGGACCATGACAACGACGTTGCTGTGCCACAAACACAACCTGCTGGGGTGTCTACGCCAAGTGATGGCAGATACAGACGTGAGGAGATTACAGAAAACTATTTCTGAGTGAGTACAGATGCACAGACAGGTCAATGGATGTTAGGAAATGAAATATTTAATAATGTTGCAACAACGTTACTGCACTGATGTGCAACAAAAGAAAATGTAAACAAAAAGTGGTTAATTGTCAATTGTCCTGGTTGCCTCACCCGCCCTGGCAGTCTTATTTTTTGCTGCGCTTGGCAGCCCCACTGGGATGTGCCTCTCCCCCTTCTGCATGTCCAGCAGCCTCAGCAGAGCGCCTGCTGCTCCGGCGCGGCTCTGACACTGCGCTGGCCGGGCTGCTGCGGCTGCTGCTGTCCCCAGCATCGCCCAGGTCCAGGGCTGGATTCACAACAGTGTTCGAAATAATAAGTGCCTCCATGGCGGCCGTAATGCGGGCCATGCCCCTAGTGACCTCTGCCGTGTTCTGGGTCAGGCTGGCCTCCATATTTGCCCCACGTTGGCATAGCTGGGCAGTAGCAGCAGCAAGACGGTTGATTGCCCTATTTTGCATGTGGGCATCCCTGCGGCGAGAGAGCTCGTGCTCATCCAGTTTTGTACAGAGCTGCGTGATGGCAGTGGTCATTCGGCCAAGACCTGTAGCAATGTCCTTATTGCTTTCTACAAATGTCTTAAACCCCTGCGCCATCTCTCCCATCTGCAGGTTATGGACCCGCAACTGGCGCTGGCAGGCCAAGATGGATTTAGCCTGCATCCGCTGGATCTTTACCATACTGCCCTCCAGCCCTTGAAACACGCTGCCCTCCCGTGCTGGAAGTGCACTGCTGGATGTTCTTCGCCTCCGGGGATTGCTGCTGCCCTGCTGTGTGGGCTGGGGTGCCACAGGTGTAACTGGGTTGCTAGCTGGGGCCTGACCCGCTGCTCCCTCGATGGGGTTCAATGGAGCTACAATAATACTCCTGGCAGGAGATGTGGCAGGTGCAGGGTGGCTCTGTGGTGGTGAGTTCTCTGGGGAGAACTGCAATGGGGGCGTGCCAGATAGTCGGGGGAGTGTAGAAATGTGAGGGAATGTCCAAGGTCTTCCTCATTTACCAGGGCACTGGTGTCCTCATCCTCCTCCTCTTCCTGTGCTGGTTGACTGGTGCTTGGCCCTGCCACCACACTGGCAGATGGTGCTGGTGCTTCAGTAGCTCCTGCTCCTCCGCCTGATGGTGCCCCTAGGTATAAAGAAGCATTTGTGAATTGAGTGCTGATGTATTACAGTCACTACAATTAAAGCATTGCACATATCATTTCAAATACTTTGATTCAATTTCACAGTTCTTTTAATTATGCTTCTGCACTGGCATTTTTGCGTAGTTCTGCTGACTACATTTACCATGATGCATTTCTCATGTCTGTTGGTAGCAGTACTGGGCTGGGGTTTGGCTGTGCATTGGGTCTAAAGGGGAGGTGTCTGGTAGGGTGTGTCATGATGCGCATGCTTGTTACCTTTAGCTGTAGCTCTGGCTGAGCTATCCAGGTTCCCAACTCCAACCACACTCTCCCTCTCGATGGTAGTCGCCACTAGTTCCTCCAGGTCAGTGAGGGGTGGCGCAGGGTTCCTGCCTCCACCAGTAAGTCCAGCTTGCCTCTGCAGCTCTGCCAGTTTCCTCTTTGTGAGGCTGCGGATATCGTAGAACCTCTTCTTGAGGTCGTCAAGGCTCCTGGGGGTGACACCTACAGCGTTTGCTTTCTCCCCTATTTCGCTCCACAGCCTCCTCTTAGTGCTCTCAGGTACAGTGAGGGACAGCCTCCCAAACAGCTGCCTGTGTACCCTCACCACCTCCTCCACCAACACTTGCAGCTCCATGGTGCTGAATTTTGGTTTCCTCTTGTGCCCAGCCTTCTGGCTCTCAGTGATGCTAGCCATCTTTCACAGTGCTCTGCATCCTGCTTCCACTGCTGCTCACTGTGAATGCTCAGCTCAGGCTGCCTCTCCAGAAAGTTCTGATGAGTTGCACCTGCCTGGGTAGCCACTACCTGCTAGGGTGGGGGAGGGTGGTTCCACCTCATTGGCTGTTGTCTTTGGTTTCAGTTTGACTTGCTTGCCGAATCGGCATTCACCGATTCGGTAAATACCGAATCGGATTTTACCGATTCAGATTCTACCGATTCGGTAAATATCGAATCGGTATTTACAATGCGTTCCTATGGCCTTTTGGCCATGGGGTGTATTGCGATTACCGATTCGGTATTTGCCGATTCGGTTGTAGCCGAATCGGTAAATTCCGATTCGGTGAATGCCGATTCGGTACGTATCGAATCACAATACCGATTACTACCGAATCGGTATTTTTCCGATTTTTTTTATCTACATCTCATTTTCCGATTTCAAAATACCGATTCGGTGCGATTCGGTATTTTAAAATCGGAAAATGCGTTTTACCTACATCGGGCCCAAAAGGCCCGATGTAGGTAGGCCGTTACCGATCGGTAACGGCCGAAAATACCAATTTTCTGCCCTTACCGATCGGTATCCAGCCATCGAGATGTAGGGCAATGAAAATTGTCCAAATCGGTATATATAACGATTCGGAATGGCTACCGAATCGGAAATAATCCGATTCGGAACTACCCCGAATCGAAAAGAGAACGAATCGGTAACATACCGATTCGATAAAAATACCGATTCGGTACATGTACCGAATCGGTAGTGACACCGATTCGGAAAAAATACCGATTCCGTCCATGTATCGAATCGGTAGAGACAGCGAATCGGAAAAATTCCGATTCGGATAACCTACCGATTCGGTAGAGTTACCGAATCTGTAAATCTCCGAATCGGACAGAGAGAGAGATGTAGGGAAGCATAGAAATACCGATTTTGGCTCAAAATCGGAATTTCAAAATCGGTATTTACCATGGATTACAATCAGCTGGTAACCAACTCCAACCTATAAAAATAGACCCAAAATGCATTGCAACTTGCAGGATGGCTGCTTTTTATGTCATTGCAAGGCGGCTACGGCTACAGCAGGAAGGAGAGAGGGAATGGCAAAGAGAGGAACAGGTCTACAGACAGAGGATCACCCTGTTCATGCTCACAGAGGCAGAGATCCTACAGAGGTACAGGCTGGACTCAGACACCATTCTGGAGCTCATCAGGGACCTCAAACCTCTATTGGACTACCCCACCCCAAGGGCACGCGCCATCCCAGCGCACATGCAGGTGCTATGCAGCCTACACCTGCTTGCGTCTGGCAGCTATCAAAGTGGAGTAGCTGCGGTTGGAGGGGTGACCCAGAGCAGCCTGTCAAGGTTTTTCCACAAATTCCTTGACGCCATGATACAGAGGATGGACCAATACATATCTTTCCCTGCAACCCACGCGGAACTGGTACAAACCAAAGCAGACTTTTACCAGATGGCACAATTCCCCCAAATCATCGGCTGTATAGATGGCACGCACATTCCGATTTGCCCCCCTGCTGACACAGAATACATATACCGCAATAGGAAGTCTACGCACACCATCAATGTTCAGGTGATCTGCAATGCGAAGTGCACCATCACAGACCTGGTCGCAAAATTCCCAGGGAGTACCCACGACTCCTACATTTTTCAACAGAGCGGCATCTATGCACGGCTGACGGCTGGCGAATTTGGTGAAGGATACCTCCTAGGTGAGACACATCATCAGACCCCCATAACACAAAGTAGCTAAGTGAAATACATGTATGCATGTGAGTAATGTTACCCCTTTTCCTTCTAGGCGACAGTGCATATGCCCTCCGCTCATTCATACTCACCCCCTACCTCAACCCCTCTACACCCAGCCAAAGGAGGTATAACCGGGCCCACAAAAGCACAAGGAATATACTTGAACGGACCTTTGGCATCTGGAAAAGCAGATTCAGATGCTTGCACAAGAGTGGAGGTTCAAGGCAGTATACCCCCATCACCTGCTGCAAGATCATAGCTGTCTATGCAATGTTGCACAACCTTGCGGTGAAGAAGGGCACTGAGGTGGAGTTGTCAGACTACGAGGACCATGACAACGACGTTGCTGTGCCACCAACACAACCTGCTGGGGTGTCTACGCCAAGTGATGGCAGATACAGACGTGAGGAGATTACAGAAAACTATTTCTGAGTGAGTACAGATGCACAGACAGGTCAATGGATGTTAGGAAATGAAATATTTAATAATGTTGCAACAACGTTACTGCACTGATGTGCAACAAAAGAAAATGTAAACAAAAAGTGGTTAATTGTCAATTGTCCGGGTTGCCTCACCCGCCCTGGCAGTCTTATTTTTTGCTGCGCTTGGCAGCCCCACTGGGATGTGCCTCTCCCCCTTCTGCATGTCCAGCAGCCTCAGCAGAGCGCCTGCTGCTCTGGCGCGGCTCTGACACTGCGCTGGCCGGGCTGCTGCGGCTGCTGCTGTCCCCAGCATCGCCCAGGTCCAGGGCTGGATTCACAACAGTGTTCGAAATAATAAGTGCCTCCATGGCGGTCGTAATGCGGGCCATGCCCCTAGTGACCTCTGCCGTGTTCTGGGTCAGGCTGGCCTCCATATTTGCCCCACGTTGGCATAGCTGGGCAGTAGCAGCAGCAAGGCGGTTGATTGCCCTATTTTGCATGCGGGCATCCCTGCGGCGAGAGAGCTGGTGCTCATCCAGTTTTGTACAGAGCTGCATGATGGCAGTGGTCATTCGGCCAAGACCTGTAGCAATGTCCTTATGGCTTTCTACAAATGTCTTAAACCCCTGCACCATCTCTCCCATCTGCAGGTTATGGACCCGCAACTGGCGCTGGCAGGCCAAGATGGATTTAGCCTGCATCCGCTGGATCTTTACCATACTGCCTCCAGCCCTTGAAACATGCTGCCCTCCCGTGCTGGAAGTGCACTGCTGGATGTTCTTCGCCTCCGGGAATTGCTGCTGCCCTGCTGTGTGGGCTGGGGTGCCACAGGTGTAACTGGGTTGCTAGCTGGGGCCTGACCCGCTGCTCCCTCGATGGGGTTCAATGGAGCTACAATAATACTCCTGGCAGGAGATGTGGCAGGTGCAGGGTGGCTCTGTGGTGGTGAGTTCTCTGGGGAGAACTGCAATGGGGGCGTGCCAGATAGTCGGGGGGGAGTGTAGAAATGTGAGGGAATATCCAAGGTCTTCCTCATTTACCAGGGCACTGGTGTTCTCATCCTCCTCCTCCTCCTGTGCTGGTTGACTGGTGCTTGGCCCTGCCACCGCAATGGCAGATGGTGCTGGTGCTTCAGTAGCTCCTGCTCCTCCACCTGATGGTGCCCCTAGGTATAAAGAAGCATTTGTGAATTGAGTGCTGATGTATTACAGTCACTACAATTAAAGCATTGCGCATATCATTTCAAATACTTTGATTCAATTTCACAGTTCTTTTAATTATGCTTCTGCACTGGCATTTTTGCGTAGTTCTGCTGACTACATTTACCATGATGCATTTCTCATGTCTGTTGGTAGCAGTACTGGGCGAGGGTTTGGCTATGCATTAGGTCTAAAAGGGAGGTGTCTGGTAGGTTGTGTCATGATGCGCATGCTTGTTACCTTTAGCTGTAGCTCTGGCTGAGCTATCCAGGTTCCCAACTCCAACCACACTCTCCCTCTCGATGGTAGTCGCCACTAGTTCCTCCAGGTCAGTGAGGGGTGGCGCCGGGTTCCTGCCTCCAGCAGTAAATCCAGCTTGCCTCTGCAGCTCTGCCAGTTTCCTCTTTGTGAGGCTGCGGATATCATAGAACCTCTTCTTGAGGTCGTCAAGGCTCCTGGGGGTGACACCTACAGCGTTTACTTTCTCCCCTATTTCGCTCCACAGCCTCCTCTTAGTGCTCTCAGGTACAGTGAGGGACAGCCTCCCAAACAGCTGCCTGTGTACCCTCACCACCTCCTCCACCAACACTTGCAGCTCCATGGTGCTGAATTTTGGTTTCCTCTTGTGCCCAGCCTTCTTTCTCTCAGTGCTGCTAGCCATCTTTCACAGTGCTCTGGATCCTGCTTCCACTGCTGCTCACTGTGAATGCTCAGCTCAGGCTGCCTCTCCAGAAAGTTCTAATGAGTTGCACCTGCCTGGGTAGCCACTCCCTGCTAGGGTGGGGGAGGGTGGTTACACCTCATTGGCTGTTGTCTTTGGTTTCAGTTTGACTTGCTTGCCGAATCGGCATTCACCGATTCGGTAAATACCGAATCGGATTTTACCGATTCGGATTCTACCGATTCGGTAAATACCGAATCGGTATTTACAATGCGTTCCTATGGGGCTTTTGGCCATGGGGGTGTATTGCGATTACCGATTTGGTATTTGCAGATTCGGTTGTAGCCGAATCGGTAAATTCCGATTCGGTGAATGCCGATTCGGTACGTATCGAATCACAATACTGATTACTACCGAATCAGTATTTTTCCGATTTTTTTTATCTACATCTCATTTTCCGATTTCAAAATACCGATTCGGTGCGATTCGGTATTTTAAAATCGGAAAATGCGTTTTACCTACATCGGGCCCAAAGACACAAGCCAATTAATAAATGGATTCAGAAAAGGGGGTGGTGATGAACAGAGTGTCTGAATTAAGCAGACCACTCTTACCCAGTCCAAAGATCAGGGCCCGATCCATCCATATTTTTTAGCCCACTGCACCATCCCAACTCAGAACTTGGCTATATGCAAATTAGTCTGACCCTGGCCCAGTGCATCATGGGAACAGGGCAGACCAAACTACCAAGCCAATTCTTATACTGGGAAGGAAACAAGCTTCCTGGGACCGGTTTCTGGCATTTCAGCCGTCTTCGGCCCGGCTTGCTTGAATCCTGATGGTGCAATGAGCAAGGGACTCACATCTGAGTATACCCTTCCACGCTTATGGTGGACAAAAAGGATTCAGAAAAGGGGGTGGTGATGAACAGAGTGTCTGAATTAAGCAGACCACTCTTACCCAGTCCAAAGATCAGGGCCCGATCCATCACCGTTTTTTAGCCCACTGCACCATCCCAGCTCAGAACTTGGCTATATGCAAATTAGTCTGACCATGGCCCAGTGCATCATGGGAACAGGGCAGACCAAACTACCAAGCCAATTCTTATACTGGGAAGGAAACAAGCTTCCGGGGACCAGTTTCTGGCATTTCAGCCGTCTTCGGCCCGGCTAGCTTGTCTCCTTTCTGGTGAAGAATTGGCTTGCTAGTTTAGTCTGCCCTGTTCCCATGATGCACTGGGCCAGGGACAGACTGAGTTGCATATAGCCAGGTTCTGAGCTGGGATGGTGCAGTGAGCTAAATAACAGTGATGGATCAAGCCCTGATCTTTGGACTGGGTAAGAGTGGTCTGCTTAATTCAGACACTCTGTTCATCACCACCCCCTTTTCTGAATCGTTTTTGGCCACTATAGGTGTGGCAGGGTATACTCAGACATGAGTCCCTTGCTCACTGCACCATCAGGATTCAAGCAAGCCGGGCCGACGACGGCTGAAATGCCAGAAATCGGTCCCCGGTAGCTTGTCTCCTTTCTGGTGAAGAATTGGCTTGGTAGTTTAGTCTGCCCTATTCCCATGATGCACTGGGCCAGGGACAGACTGATTTGCATATAGCCAGGTTCTGAGCTGGGATGGTGCAGTGAGCTAAATAACGGTGATGGATCAAGCCCTGATCTTTGGACTGGGTAAGAGTGGTCTGCTTGATTCAGACACTCTGTTCATCACCACCCCCTTTTCTGAATCGTTTTTGGCCACTATAGGTGTGGCAGGGTATACTCAGACATGAGTCCCTTGCTCACTGCACCATCAGGATTCAAGCAAGCCGGGCCGACGAAGGCTGAAATGCCAGAAACCGGTCCCCGGTAGCTTGTCTCCTTTCTGGTGAAGAATTGGCTTGGTAGTTTAGTCTGCCCTGTTCCCATGATGCACTGGGCCAAGGACAGACTGATTTGCATATAGCCAGGTTCTGAGCTGGGATGGTATAGTGAGCTAAATAACGGTGATGGATCAAGCCCTGATCTTTGGACTGGGTAAGAGTGGTCTGCTTAATTCAGACACTCTGTTCATCACCACCCCCTTTTCTGAATCGTTTTTGGCCACTATAGGTGTGGCAGGGTATACTCAGACATGAGTCCCTTGCTCACTGCACCATCAGGATTCAAGCAAGCCGGGCCGACGACGGCTGAAATGCCAGAAACCGGTCCCCGGTAGCTTGTCTCCTTTCTGGTGAAGAATTGGCTTGGTAGTTTAGTCTGCCCTATTCCCATGATGCACTGGGCCAGGGACAGACTGATTTGCATATAGCCAGGTTCTGAGCTGGGATGGTGCAGTGAGCTAAATAACGGTGATGGATCAAGCCCTGATCTTTGGACTGGGTAAGAGTGGTCTGCTTAATTCAGACACTCTGTTCATCACCACCCCCTTTTCTGAATCGTTTTTGGCCACTATAGGTGTGGCAGGGTATACTCAGACATGAGTCCCTTGCTCACTGCACCATCAGGATTCAAGCAAGCCAGGCCGACGAAGGCTGAAATGCCAGAAACCGGTCCCCGGTAGCTTGTCTCCTTTCTGGTGAAGAATTGGCTTGGTAGTTTAGTCTGCCCTGTTCCCATGATGCACTGGGCCAGGGACAGACTGATTTGCATATAGCCAGGTTCTGAGCTGGGATGATGTAGTGAGCTAAATAACGGTGATGGATCAAGCCCTGATCTTTGGACTGGGTAAGAGTGGTCTGCTTAATTCAGACACTCTGTTCATCACCACCCCCTTTTCAGAATCGTTTTTGGCCACTATAGGTGTGGCAGGGTATACTCAGACATGAGTCCCTTGCTCACTGCACCATTAGGATTCACGCAAGCCGGGCCGACGACTGCTGAAATGCCAGAAACCGGTCCCCGGTAGCTTGTCTCCTTTCTGGTGAAGAATTGGCTTGGTAGTTTAGTCTGCCCTGTTCCCATGATGCACTGGGCCAGGGACAGACTGATTTGCATATAGCCAGGTTCTGAGCTGGGATGGTGCAGTGAGCTAAATAACGGTGATGAATCAAGCCCTGATCTTTGGACTGGGTAAGAGTGGTCTGCTTAATTCAGACACTCTGTTCATCACCACCCCCTTTTCTGAATCGTTTTTGGCCACTACATGTGTGGCAGGGTATACTCAGACATGAGTCCCTTGCTCACTGCACCATCAGGATTCAAGCAAGCCGGGCCGACGACGGCTGAAATGGCAGAAACCGGTCCCCGGTAGCTTGTCTCCTTTCTGGTGAAGAATTGGCTTGGTAGTTTAGTCTGCCCTGTTCCGATGACGCACTGGGCCAGGGACAGACTGATTTGCATATAGCCAGGTTCTGAGCTGGGATGGTGCAGTGAGCTAAATAACGGTGATGGATCAAGCCCTGATCTTTGGACTGGGTAAGAGTGGTCTGCTTAATTCAGACACTCTGTTCATCACCACCCCCTTTTCTGAATCGTTTTTGGCTACTATAGGTGTGGCAGGGTATACTCAGACATGAGTCCCTTGCTCACTGCACCATCAGGATTCAAGCAAGCTGGGCCGACGACGGCTGAAATGCCAGAAACCGGTCCCCGGTAGCTTGTCTCCTTTCTGGTGAAGAATTGGCTTGGTAGTTTAGTCTGCCATGTTCCCATGATGCACTGGGCCAGGGACAGGCTGATTTGCATATAGCCAGGTTCTGAGCTGGGATGGTGCAGTGAGCTAAATAACGGTGATGGATCAAGCCCTGATCTTTGGACTGGGTAAGAGTGGTCTGCTTAATTCAGACACTCTGTTCATCACCACCCCCTTTTCAGAATCGTTTTTGGCCACTATAGGTGTGGCAGGGTATACTCAGACATGAGTCCCTTGCTCACTGCACCATTAGGATTCACGCAAGCCGGGCCGACGACGGCTGAAATGCCAGAAACCGGTCCCCGGTAGCTTGTCTCCTTTCTGGTGAAGAATTGGCTTGGTAGTTTAGTCTGCCCTGTTCCCATGATGCACTGGGCCAGGGACAGACTGATTTGCATATAGCCAGGTTCTGAGCTGGGATGGTGCAGTGAGCTAAATAACGGTGATGAATCAAGCCCTGATCTTTGGACTGGGTAAGAGTGGTCTGCTTAATTCAGACACTCTGTTCATCACCACCCCCTTTTCTGAATCGTTTTTGGCCACTACATGTGTGGCAGGGTATACTCAGACATGAGTCCCTTGCTCACTGCACCATCAGGATTCAAGCAAGCCGGGCCGACGACGGCTGAAATGGCAGAAACCGGTCCCCGGTAGCTTGTCTCCTTTCTGGTGAAGAATTGGCTTGGTAGTTTAGTCTGCCCTGTTCCCATGACGCACTGGGCCAGGGAAAGACTGATTTGCATATAGCCAGGTTCTGAGCTGGGATGGTGCAGTGAGCTAAATAACGGTGATGGATCAAGCCCTGATCTTTGGACTGGGTAAGAGTGGTCTGCTTAATTCAGACACTCTGTTCATCACCACCCCCTTTTCTGAATCGTTTTTGGCCACTATATGTGTGGCAGGGTATACTCAGACATGAGTCCCTTGCTCACTGCACCATCAGGATTCAAGCAAGCCGGGCCGACGACGGCTGAAATGCCAGAAACCAGTCCCCGGTAGCTTGTCTCCTTTCTGGTGAAGAATTGGCTTGGTAGTTTAGTCTGCCCTGTTCCCATGATGCACTGGGCCAGGGACAGACTGATTTGCATATAGCCAGGTTCTGAGCTGGGATGGTGCAGTGAGCTAAATAACGGTGATGGATCAAGCCCTGATCTTTGGACTGGGTAAGAGTGGTCTGCTTAATTCAGACACTCTGTTCATCACCACCCCCTTTTCTGAATCGTTTTTGGCTTCTATAGGTGTGTCAGGGTATACTCAGACATGAGTCCCTTGCTCACTGCACCCTCAGGATTCAAGCAAGCCGGGCCGACGACGGCTGAAATGCCAGAAACCGGTCTCCGGTAGCTTGTCTCCTTTCTGGTGAAGAATTGGCTTGGTAGTTTAGTCTGCCCTGTTCCCATGATGCACGGGGCCAGGGACAGACTGATTTGCAAATAGCCAGGTTCTGAGCTGGGATGGTGCAGTGAGCTAAATAACGGTGATGGATCAAGCCCTGATCTTTGGACTGGGTAAGAGTGGTCTGCTTAATTCAGACACTCTGTTCATCACCACCCCCTTTTCTGAATCAATTAATAAATTGGGCAGTGGGCGGGACTTTCTTCATGTAGTGAACTACCACAGATGTTCCCTAGAGCAGCCCTTGCACGCTGACTCTAGGCTTGAATGGTCTCGACCATTAAACAGAGAATGCTTCCAAAAGTGGGGCTCCAATACCATCTTTACTACCACTCAATGTGTGTCTAGCAACATTGTGACACTGTTATCATTGGTGCTACTAAAACATCAGGTTGCTGCAAAATAACTTCTACAATTTTGAGGGTTGTGGCCTTCAGCCCAAGATGTCGGCCAGGTAGGAGTGAGGGTGCTCCTCTCTGATCCTGCATCCTTATTCCTGCAACTATCAGTGGTAAGTATTTGAACAAGCAAAAGAGGGTCACTCGCTTCCCTGGATGGCGATGCCTCATATCATAGGAGTGGTTAGAGGAGCTGGCAGCAGATGATGGGCAAACCTGTCCTTGCCTAGCCATGCTGGGTGCACCAGGCATGGTTCACAAGAGTTGTGTCCCTCATTGGAACATTGGAAGATGCCCATACAGGAGAGTTGAGATAGGAGCACAGACATGAGCCATCACGCTCTGAAGAATCTTTTTTGTTAACTCTTTTTTGAAAACATAGCTCCTCATGCAATACATGCAGGAGAGAAACACAACTCCCAACAGAATAATGGTTTCATTTAGAGGTCCTACAATTTTAGTAGGTGGGTCAAGGTTTAGATCTCAAACAGCGCGTGTACAGCCTGATGCTTGACATAGGACCATCAGTACTCTCAATACAACAGGAATACAACATTCCACCCTGCTTCCCCCAGTTCTGCCTCGGGTCAGTGCCCCTAAATTCTACCCAGACCCCCTAAACTTTCTCCCATTTTGGGTACAACCACGCTTCTGACAAATCACCACTTCTTCCCTTTGACACCCTTCAAGGTCCGATTCTAATTCTGCAATAATAGGGGAGGAGGGGAGTACTTGCACCCCAGTTTCTTGTTATGTTGCGCTAGTACACTCTGGGCACCATCGTCATCCAAATTGTATGATATCTGGGCCAGTTGTCCTCTCCCTGCACCATTTATACGAACCATTTTGCATCCAAGGGCACCCTCAGAGAGACAAGCCTTGACATCGCCTCTGTTACCATGCCACAGAACACTTGTATCACCAGACACGCCCAGAATATGTGAAAGAATGTGCCCGCTTGGTTACAGCCTCTGAGGCACTGTGAGCTCCGAGGAATCTTGCAGCATTCGCTGATGGGGAAACTGCATGATGAACAGTGAAGAAGACAATATGTGGCAAGATAGCCTCTTAAAATGGTCTCGGGAAAACACAAACTGCAGTCTACTGAGGGCTCCGGGAATCGCTTGACAGAATCTGCCTCATCCAGAAGACCAACAGCTAGTGCATGGCTGCCCAAATGTAGGGAACATTTCATGGACTTGGCCCTGAGTAGAAGTGTGCAATACTAATGAGCACAGCAGCTAGCAACAGTTCAGGTAAAAGGAAGGTGGAGAGGTGTACTCTGTACAAAAACGACCCCCAACCCAAATATCATTTATTAATCTGGGCAAGCAGGAGATTAGTGGGTTTTAAAGTATTACTAATATTCCCAATCATTACAGCACACAAGAAGTGCGTAGAGAGGGCAGTCGATGGGAAAGGGAGATGTAAAAAAGCCGTAACAAGGCAGGCTATTTGGTGTTGACACATCTTTAAATTGAGTCTCAGGCTTCTCCCTACCTAAGGAGAAATGCCCAGAGGACAGGCATAAAAGAAGTGTATTCACTGTCAATGCCCTTTTTTGTTTGACAGAACCTGAAACCTCGATCCAGGTGGCTGTGCAAATCCTGGCCAAATTTGATTAGGTGTCAGACTTCAAAATGAACAGGGACGTAATCTAGAATTCTGAAAATCTCTGTGCTCTTAGAACGAGTGCCCAGTCTGAGGGCATTGTCACCATTACACTAGCCATAAAGAACCAGTAAATCGGACTTACCAACTCGGTGGAGGGCTGATGTGCCGCTAACTGGCCCACTTTAAAATACCAAATGCTGGTGGATCAAGCAAGATGACTGACACTTTTTATCTCTTGGATGGGTCGTATCAAGTAATCAAGATAAGTGGGTATTCACAGATGATTCACATATTCCAGTCTCTCCCAACACCTATTCCTAAAAGTGTGAACACATGATCCATGTCTATCTCAGATACCTAATGTGGGTCTAGGTATCTTGGTCAAGTGGCAATATGCAGGAGTCTCACTATATTTTGCTCTCATCCTACCTTTATGATCTGTAACCTTAAGTTTACCTCACAATCACAGGAGACACATTTTTAACATGGCGTGAGGGAGAATGCTGCCTGCTGTAGGATATGTTTGAGAGAGTATGGATAAAGTCTCATGGAGATATTCAAAGGCTTTTTAATTTAAAGGAGGATAGATGCAGAATCTGCAACTCAGAGACAGGGTTATGCACCCAATAAGCAAGCACGGGCAAACAGGACACTCACCTCATTGGAGCAATTCTTGAAATCAGTGTAGGGCTTCAGAGGTTTGATGTCATCGCTGTACGCTATTTTGGGTGAGGAGCGTTAATAAAGAACTTGGCCTTATCAGGAACAAGCATTTACAATGCAATGGTTTTGCCTTTGTTAAAGTTAGAGCTATTGGCATTGCTCTTGACATTATTTTTATTTATGGTTTTTTAACATAAATAAATGGCATTGTCATTTACAATGCCACTAGCTTTATCTCTCGCAAATGACACACACAAACACACACAGAGCCCCCCCACACACACACCCACACAGAGCCCCTCACACACACAGCCACACAGAGCCCCCCACACACACAGCCACACAAAGCCCCCCACACACACAGCCAAACAAAGCTTCCTTCACACACAGCCACACAAAGCTTCCCACACACACAGCCACACAGAGCCCTCCACACACACCCATACAGCACAAGCAGGCAACAGGGGCACACGGAGGCACAAGCAGGCAACAGGGGCACACGGAGGCACAAGCAGGCAACAGGGGCACACGGAGGCACAAGCAGGCAACAGGGGCACACGGAGGCACAAGCAGGCAACGGGGGCACACGGAGGCACAAGCAGGCAACAGGGGCACACGGAGGCACAAGCAGGCAACAGGGGCACACGGAGGCACAAGCAGGCAACAGGGGCACACGGAAGGCACAAGCAGGCAACAGGGGCACACGGAGGCACAAGCAGGCAACAGGGGCACGAAAACGGAGGCATAAGCAGGCAACAGGGGCACACGGAGGCACAAGCAGGCAACAGGGGCACACGGAGGCACAAGCAGGCAACAGGGGCACACGGAGGCACAAGCAGGCAACAGGGGCACACGGAGGCACAAGCAGGCAACAGGGGCACTCGGAGGTACAAGCAGGCAACAGGGGCACACGGAGGCACACGCAGGCAACAGGGGCGCACGGAGGCACAAGCAGGCAACAGGGGCACACAGAGGCACAAGCAGGCAAAAGGGGCACAAAAACTGAGGCACAAGCAGGCGACAGGGGCACATGGAGGCACAAGCAGGCAACAGGGGCACACGGAGGCACAAGCAGGCAACGGGGGCACACGGAGGCACAAGCAGGCAACATGGTCATGAAAACAAGCACAAGCAGGCAAAAGGGTCACAAGCATGAATTGTAATTTAGACGGGGCTGAAGTGGAGAACGGTGCGGCTGGTGCAGTGGTACCAGGCCGAAAGGTGAGAGGGGCTGTCTGCACCCCAGTTTGGACAGTTTCCACTACCTAACAGGGATTGGCGGGAGGGGCGTACATCTTGCTTGCTTTAGGGCTGTTACTTCGGGGACACAGTGCACGCTGCTGCCTGCTGCCGCCGGGACACGACAACAGGCAGGGAGAGGACAGGCTAGGAGAGGGCAGGGAGGGGACAGGCTGGGAGAGGGCAGGCTGGGAGAGGGCAGGGAGGGGACAGACTGGGAGAGGGAAGGCTGGGAGAGGGCAGGTTGGGAGAGGGCAAGTTGGGAGAGGGCAGGTTGGGAGAGGGCAGGCTGGAAGTGGACAGGCTGGAAGTGGAAAGGCTGGGAGAGGACAGGCTGGGAAAGGGCAGGCTGGAAGTGGACAGGCTGGGAGAGGACAGGCTGGGAAAGAGCAGGGAGGGGACAGGCTGCTTATATTGATTTTCTGCCACTTCGGTGACCTGCAGATCCACCCGAAGTGTGGCCCCTTGCAGAATTGCGTTAGTTAGAGCCACAAGGCTGAAGAGAGAAAAAAAAGGAGGGGGTTGGTTGCGGGGCTTAAGCTGTGTGCTGCTGGGCGCCGAACCCCCTGCCTGACGTGCTGGGTGGGGGATATGCAGGGAGGGAGAGAGATCGATAGATACATTTATCTGCTTAAACTGCCTTTTTATATATGTTTTACTATAATAATGCCAACATTTTCACAATCTCTTTCTCACTCGATCTTGTTCATCTGCGTGCTTCATGGTTGCCATGCCTCACAAGTGTACCCCATAGTTAGTCTATTATGTATTATTAAATGATTACTGGGACACTGCTCGGACGCCCGGATGAGTTATCAAGGGAAGTAGCATAGACAGTGAGGTCAACAGAGCATTGGCAGGTTTAATAAAACAGACCTTTTTGCCGAATGCTGCATACTGTTTAAACTTGTCATGTAAAACAAGGATGGTTCATTAATAATGTTGTTTTCCTTATCAGTTATGAAAAGGGCCTCTTTGATGCGCAGACAGCATTAGCAAAGACAAAATAGACTCTCAAAGAAGAGTGCTTTGAAAAGAAGCCTAAAGATACCGTAAGTGGTTAAAAGACCTGCCGCATAAAATATTGAACAGTAGGTACTTGTGACAGAGGGCCAGTAATTCAATTGGATCTTTAAAAAAAAGCATGTGCTTGCAAATATTTATTTGTGAACAACAAAAACTAAATCCAGCAGCAGGTTACCATGACTACGAAGTAAAATAAATGAGCATACGAGGATGATTAGTACTAGCTCTTTATGATAGTCTAAGGAATCCAAACACTACGTAAAAAACAAAAAGTAAATCAGAAAGTATATTAGCAAATTAAATGTTGCAGTGTCACCTAATATCACATCAAAGGGACTGCTTGAAACCCCATTACCCAGACCTAAACAGGATAATGTAAACATCCAAAGCAAGGGCAAACTGTGAAAAACATGAAAGCCAATGGTTTAAAAGGGCTCACTCAGAGCGCATCCTCTCCCTGCAAATCGATTGCGCTTTTTTGAAGAACTGATGATTGCAGCCAAAGGTAAAAAGAACAACGGACACACGGAGAGCGGGAGGGGGGGTGTGGGGCGGGAACGGACACACGGGTAGCGGGAGGGGGGGTACGGGGGCGGGAACGGACACACGGGTAGCGGGAGGGAGCCTCCCCTAGCCCCAAATAAAACAAAGCGACTCACCTGCACTTCCTCTGAAGCTTGGCAGAAGCACACCATCGGACAGACACTGGGGCGCCATGACAGCGGGAGGGGACTCACCGGTCTCTCCAGTGTTCCGCTGGTTCTCCTCCGGTTGGCGTCGGGCGAGGCTCCTCCTCTCCGGGGTCTCGCCGAAGACGGGGCGGCGGCTGCAGGCTCCTTCTCACGGCCCCGAGCAGGAAGGCGGGTGCCGTCAATGGCGGACCAGATTCGGGGGCGTTCCCTTGAATTGGCTTTCGGCTGACGTAGCGTGACGTAGCCAAAAGCCAAAAATTCTCAGGAACGCCCCCGAATCTGGTCCGGCATTGACGAACAGGCTCGTCTTCCAATGGCTAGCCTCCATTTATGGAGCTAGCCAATGGAAGATGGGGGCCGTTCCTGTCTCCCCTACTATAATCATTAGGTTTTCGCCTGCGCGAAAAAGATGCGCAGAGCGCATCTTTCGCCAGGCAAAACCTAAAAAGCATTTACAATGCAATTGTTTTGCCTTTAACAAAGTTAGAGCTATTGGCATTGTCAATGACAAATCTTTTATTTATGTGTTGGTTTTAAAAACAGATAAATTAATGGCATCGTCATTTACAATGCCAATAGCGTAATCTCACGCCAATGGACGATGGTTACAAAAAATTTTGAAAAGTGCTCTATAGAATCAGGAGGAGTCGGGGAGGGATAACGAATAGAGATAGAGCCAAGAAGGAAAAACAAATTAGGGTGAGAGAGAGTGGTGCATTGGAGAGAGTTAACAGTGTGGTGAAGGGAGAGTGAGTGACGAGAAGAGAGTATGAGCAGAAGAAAGAGAGGCAGTGAGAGAAGGAGAGTGTGGTGAAAGGGAAGAGTGAGTGACGGGATGAGAGTATGAGCAGAAGAGAGAGAGGCAGTGAGAGAAGGAGGGTGTGGTGAAAGGGAAGAGTGAGTGACGGGATGAGAGTATGAGCAGAAGAGAGAGAGTCAGTGAGAGAAGAAGAGTGTGGTGAAAGGGAAGAGTGAGTGACGGGATGAGAGTATGAGCAGAAGAGAGAGAGACAGTGAGAGAAGGAGAGTGTGGTGAAAGGGAAGAGTGAGTGACGGGATGAGAGTATGAGCAGAAGAGAGAGAGGCAGTGAGAGAAGGAGAGTGTGGTGAAAGGGAAGAGTGAGTGACGGGATGAGAGTATGAGCAGAAGAGAGAGAGGCAGTGAGAGAAGGAGAGTGTGGTGAAAGGGAAGAGTGAGTGACGGGATGAGAGTATGAGCAGAAGAGAGAGAGTCAGTGAGAGAAGGAGAGTGTGGTGAAAGGGAAGAGTGAGTGACGGGATGAGAGTATGAGCAGAAGAGAGAGAGGCAGTGAGAGAAGGAGAGTGTGGTGAAAGGGAAGAGTGAGTGACGGGATGAGAGTATGAGCAGAAGAGAGAGAGTCAGTGAGAGAAGGAGAGTGTGGTGAAAGGGAAGAGTGAGTGACGGGCTGCCTAAGATCACACGCGGTCCCTCGCCTCATGATTGGTTTCCCTGTGGCTCACATTACCCAGAGCAGGGCTGCTCCCCAGTGTGAGGGATCGCGGATTGCAGTGGTGCTGAGGGGGGGCGTCTGTGGGGCCCCTCCCCGCCTGCTGCCCCCCCTCCCTGAAGTGCATGCATCTCAGCTGGAGCCGCAGCTTGTCAAACTTCACTCCCCCTCCCTCCTGCACCCCCGCCCCAGGCCCGCTCAGCTGGCTCTCGACCCCTTCCCGCCCCTGAGGTGCTACTTGTACACACTCAAGGGAGCCAGAAAACCCTCCTCTCAGTTCTCCATTTATTTGTATTTTTTCAGTTTTATATAGCGCGAACTCCGCGGTATTAGAGCGCTCTGTGCATGTGCCTACACAAGGCCAGTGTTTGTTTTAAAGGTAACGGGGAAATTAAATGATGTGCCCAGAATCACGGGCTGTACAGCCGGCGCCGAGGCTCAAGCCTGGCTGGCTCCACAGTTCTCAATAGCTCTATCGTAATGCCTCATCTTCTCCAGTTTTCTTCCCGATATTGATGATAATTCTGGCTTTCAGGATGAGTGCAGATGTGCTACCGTGTGCTTTGTCTGGGACCCGCCCCGCGGCCACCGATCTAAAAACAGAAAGTGCAACACCGGGTCAAGGTACTGCCTTAAAAAACATCTTTAATACTAGTATAAGCATCAGAACATTTAGAGAGCATGATTTGTAACTCGAGAAGAATGTGTTGCTCACCAAACCGCTTAGCACGCTGGGACTTGTAGTTTAGTATGACAAAAGTAGACCAATGACGTGAAGGTGGAGAAAAAAATAAATCGAGGACAGGGCTGAATTAGCTGTTGGTGACTGAACCGGCCTAACTTCAGAGCTTTGCCTAAAATTATATTTGGACACGGACAGTGGGAGGGGGAGGCGGGAACGGACAGCGGTAGGGGGGTAACGTCAACGGGAGTGGGGTAACGGACAGCGGGAGGGGGGTAACGGACAGCGGGAGGGGGGGCAATGGACAGCGGAGGGGGGGCAACGGACAGCGGAGGGGGGGGAAAGGACAGCGGAGGGGGGGCAACGGACAGCGGGAGGGGGCAACGGAAAGCGGGAGGCGGGGCAACGGACAGCTGGAGGGGGGCAACAGACAGCGGGAGGGGGCAACAGACAGCAGAGGGGGGGCAACAGACATCAGGACGGGGGCAACAGACAGCGGGAGGGGGGCAACAGACAGCAGGAGGGGGGCAACAGACAGCGGGAGGGGGGGCGGGAACCTAACGCTCTGCGCTGAAAACCACATTTCGTGCAAACAGAGGCTGCCTTCCATTTCCCTCTCCCCTGCATCTGCCCTGCTTCCCCCGGGGCTCGCTGCGTAACAAACTTGAAATCCTCTGCTATTCAATGAAAGGCATGCTTGTCAGCTAAAGGGAGTTAAAATCCTCCAGCGAATGGAAAGAATAGAAGGTAATGTAACGATTTCAGTTACATCCAACAGTGCTCGCCTCGGAAGCAAAAAAGCACAACACCACGAAGGCATCCCTTCAAGACACGAAATCCAATGCCAGCAGAATATCGTTTTATGTAAAGAGTGTGTGCGAGGACTTGGCACGGGGAGTTGTTGCGGGAGCTGGTTATTAAAGAGCAGGACTGAAGATGTTCTAATGTAAATGAGGTGGGACAGACGGCCGGAGACACGGACAGCGGGAGGGGGAGGGGTTGCGGGAAGGAACGGGAACACGGACATTATGGAGCTGGGGGGCCAGGGTCGAGTCTCGGCGTCGACAACATCTTGTGATTCTATGCATATCACTTCATCTCCCCGTTCCTACCAATAAATGAATGTGTCCTTGTGTGACGTAACTGGTGCGCATGTAAAGCACTCACTGTCTCTGCACTCACTGTCTCTGCACTCACTGACTCTGCACTCACTGTCTCTGCACTCACTCTGCACTCACTGTCACTATGCACTCACTCTGCACTCACTGTCACTCTGCACTCACTGTCACTCTGCACTCACTGTCACTCTGCACTGACTCTGCACTCTGCACTCACTCTGCACTCACTGTCACTCTGCACTCACTGTCACTCTGCACTCACTGTCACTCTGCACTCAGTCTGCACTCACTGTCACTGTGCACTCACTGTCACTGTGCACTCAGTCTGCACTCACTGTCACTGCACTCAGTCTGCACTCACTGTCACTGCACTCAGTCTGCACTCACTGTCACTCTGCACTGACTCTGCACTCTGCACTCACTCTGCACTCACTGTCACTCTGCACTCACTGTCACTCTGCACTCACTGTCACTCTGCACTCAGTCTGCACTCACTGTCACTGTGCACTCACTGTCACTGTGCACTCAGTCTGCACTCACTGTCCCTCTGCACTCACTCTGCACTCACTGTCTCTGCACTCACTCTGCACTCAGTCTGCACTCACTGTCACTCTGCACTCACTCTGCACTCACTGTCACTGCACTCACTTCACACTCACTGTCACTCTGTAATCACTCTGCACTCACTGTCACTCTGCACTCAGTCTGCACTCACTGTCACTCTGCACTCACTGCACTCACTGTCACTATGCACTCACTCTGCACTCACTGTCACTCTGCACTCACTCTGCACTCACTGTCACTCTGCACTCACTGTCACTCTGCACTCACTCTGCACTCACTGTCACTCTGCACTCACTGTCACTCTGCACTCACTCTGCACTCACTGTCACTCTGCACTCACTGTCACTCTGCATTCAGTCTGCACTCACTGTCACTCTGCACTCAGTCTGCACTCACTGTCACTGCACTCAGTCTGGACTCACTGTCACTCTGCACTTACTCTGCACTCAGTCTGCACTCACTGTCACTCTGCACTCACTCAACAGTTTTATCATTTTGCTGATCCAAAGAACGATTTTTCATTGAATGGGGCGTGCCAAATAAATTAGATATGATCAAAGTGTATCAAAAACCTTACTCAAGTTAAGTTCAAATTGAGTTTAAAAGTTAATTGACAGAAGTGTTTCATTAGGTCAAAGTGATCAAAGTCCAGGAATACAACACAGTTTAAAATTCATACAGCTGATCTATTTTATATGGCGCTCCCCATTCAACAAAAACTTTTTTAGGATCAATAATATTACAAAACTGGTGATATTTTTGCATATCTTTTATTTGGTGACCGTTTGCAGAAAGTTAGTTAGCTGCAAGGCTCACAGAGTAGTACTCGTTGTAAGGATTCATGACGGCCACATCTGACAGCTCCGAACCCAATTCTGAATGGAATGCATGTTTTTCACCGTGTCTGCCAGTAGGTCAGGAAGGTTTTTAGACTGCAAGCAAATCCAATCAGTGGCCTCTGCAGAGCACAACGAGTGTGACAATTGGAATTCTACTAGAAGGTGTGTGAAAGTGCTTCCCAGCTGTCAGAATATTAACAGTGCTAAGATAAAGAAAATGCAGGGCTTATAGGGGAGTGGGTGGTTGTGTGTATGGTGATAAAGCAGACGTGATACATGTATGTGCAGGAGAAGGTGAAAAGACACAGCTGAAGAGGAAAGAGGACGCGAGAAATGTAGCTGGAAAATGTCATAGTGATTTGGAGAGAAAACAGGGCAAACGTGTCCATCACCATGAGGGTTGTATAGGAAAGACTAAAGGGGAGAACTGAGTGACCAGAGGCCTCAGTAATATTTAAGTCTGTTTTCAGAACTGAAACATCCAACTCAAATCACTCATGACAAAATCAGTGCTAGTTGTATAGGTGATACAGCTAACATGAACTGGCAAAACCGATAGCTTTGTCTACCTTGTTTTCGCTATTCAGTTAAGCTTCTGTCACTGGCAGGGACTCAGGTAGTGGCGCCCAGTGAAGGAAAGAACCCAAATCTGCTTGTTATTCCCCATTATTATTGAGGAAACTCATAATTAGTATAATTTATTTCATGCAATAAATAAACACCCTCAGGGGATTATTATTTATCAAGAACGATACATATTGAACCAAACTCTGGGCCATTGGAGAGAGTCCTTTGAGACCACCATGTTGCTTACTGCCCTGACTACGCATTCTGTTCCGCCCACTTTATTACTCAATTAACCATACCCTTTTTAGCACTATTCTAATTGTGGAATGCAATGATTTGGGTACACATTCAGACTCACACTTTGTTGTACCCCATGAACTACCCATTCTGTGTCGACCCCCCCACAGCATTAGACTTGCAGCGTCTACCTACTCCTGCACCTCGTTAACTAGCCATTATGTACTCTGCAACCTTGTTACCTAGCCATGCAAACTAGACAGAGAGTTTGTCTCTCTATCTCCTTCTCCTTTGTACCCCATTAAGCAGCCATTCTCTATCCTCCTCCCTCGGTATTCTAGGAGTAGGTTATCCTTGTCTTTTGGAATCCCATTACTCAGCCATTCTGGATTGCCACTCCTCATTAAATAGCCACGCTACATCCACAGCACACCACTAACCGGCCATTCTGTATCTCTCAACGCTCCATTAAATGACCAGCCTGTGTCTACCACATCAACCGGTCATTCGGAATGCACTGTACACCATTACAATCCCCTTACCTCCTCCTCCTCTGTGCACCCCATTCTGCAATGCCTTACCCAGCATCTAGTTCACCTGCCCTTACACCTCACCCTGCAGCCCTTCGGTTGTCCATCTGTAATGCACCCTTTCCAGCACCTCATGAGGTGCAGGCCTTTCTGCCCGTAACCTGGAAGCCTGCCCCTTTGCGTGAGTCTTCTTAGCCGGAAACATGTCCCTCTGATTGCTTCAGTACCTTTAGTGGGAATTCTGTCCTGCCAATCTCTTGAGGTCCATCAGTTGGATGCCAGCCTCCCTGATTGCCACTAAAATATCGAGCCTCAGCTCGAGGTCTTCTTGGACCCTCAAGCCCACCGAGAGCCGAGCTTTTGTGTGGCTTCTGCCTGCCATCCTGCTCTAACGTTGTACACCAGGAAATGAAATCAAAGCATTAACCGTTGATTTAATGCGGGAAACATAAAAAGATGCCCATCTGGGGGCTGAACTGCACAACATGCAACAAGAAAAGCAGTGATAAATCTCAGCTGCTGTGTTTGCAAATTGTGTGACCCTAGACAAATATTTACGTCACAGAGCTTCTTTTTTCTTTGTCATCGCGTGTGAGAGCGCCTTCAGATACATGGGATCAGGATGTGTGCTGCTACAAAAACATGTTTTTAATGTAACAGACTGCAAGGTTGCTCAATTTATAATAAGAATCTTGGCCTCTTTAAAGTTATAAGTGACAACTGACTTGTTATGTTGTTATGTTAACCTCTTCAGTGCTCATGACAAGGTCAACTCGTCATGGGTTTTACCTGGGCTGTGCTTATGACGAGTTGACCTTGTCACAAACAATGGGAAAATGAAAATAGCAGCACCCAGAGGTGAAAACCCTTAGCACCCAAGGTGTTAAATGAAGTTTGTATAGCGCACTGTCACCATGGGTTTCCTGGCGCTTAATAACTTGCCTCTTAGTTTACTAATGCCATTGTAACATGGGCGGTGGAGGGATGGACAAGAATGTTTCCAAGTTTGTGTTTAAAAACTGTCACTTTTAATAAATCCTTCGAATTGCAGTGATATCATCTGATGTACTAAAAAGAAACTCTTCTACGTGCAAAATAAATCTTTAAATTTTGAAGAGCCTTTAACTTATTTTACATTATATTTGTTGCATGATTTACATTCAAACGTTTCCAGGGCTCAGCTCATGTGTGGATATTGACTTTCCTGTACACTGGCCCCTCGGCAGAAACCATCCCCTTTTCGCCGATCCTGAAAAGCATCATACTTTCACCCGTGTCTTCCGATGCTGTACACCGCTTCACAGTTAAAGGGGCAGCTCAGCCTCAGGGACACAGCAAACGTTGCGCAGCCGTTCAAAGCACGGCCTGTGCAGGAAGGCGTGTGCCTTCAATGCCGGACCAGATTCGGGGGCGTTCCCGAGACTGACGTCGCCAAAAGCCAAAAATTCTCGGGAACGCCCCCGAATCTGGTCTGGGATTGACGGACAAAGCCGTCTCCCAATGGCTAGCCTCCATTTATGGAGCTGGCCAATGGGAGACTGGGGACGGACCATGCCCCCTACACTATAGACAATAGGTTTTCGCCTAGCGAAATGATGCTTTCGCATCGTTTACGCCAGGCAAAACCTAAAAATGGGGACAGGAAGTAAAGACGGACATCTCCGGAAATGACTGGAAGTACCTTTGGAGGGACATACCTAAATTCACCAAAAAAACACTCACACAAGCAAGCATCATATAAACAAGTACCACTGTAATCTAACTAAAGGTTTGCTTAAAGAGATGTCGAGTAAAGCAGAAGAAAAGTGCTGGAGATGCGGTTCATAGTGGAAATACCCACTCTATATCTGGCGGCATTCCATTGGCATACTTACATTCTGGAAAGAAATTCTCAGCCATGTTGCAAAGAACTAATACACCATGATTGACTTGATGTATAATTAAACTTCGGGAGATTATGGCCCTCAAGCACGATCTGCAGAAGCAAAGCAAGCAATTTGAGACATAGAGACGCCTCTTCCTATGTTTTCAAAAACTGATCCAATGTAGGGACTGTCTGATTAGACAGAGAGCACTCCAAGTATTTGCTCTTCAAGAAATGAGCATAGAGACAAAGGAGCGAAAGAGAGGGTAGAAATGTTACCTCACACAGCACCTCAAGGCAGAATATAAGCATTGTATCCTCGAGTGAGAGTAATTTTTTAATATCATTTTACCGTTAGTTTACATTACTCGGTGTTCCTGGCTACAGGGTTGCATCCTTTTCTTATGGTCCGGGTTGATGCACAGTAGAGGAAACCCCGGGCCCCTCAAGTTCATGGATCATCTATTCATGACTTCCACTGATAAAACAGCATCCTTTTGTACTGTATAATCAAACTTGGATAAAATGTTGAACACAAAAGCGTCGTGTTCTTCTTCAGTGGATGATGATAGTAATACACCTTCATGTGCCCAGGGCTTTAAGTGGACCGGGTCCTGCCAGTGCTAGGCACCGACAGTTCTAAAAAAGCAGGCGCTAAGACGGGTCCCTATCAGGCTCTTGGTTTTTGCCCGCACCCTCAGGGTGAAAAAAAATCTTAACTCTGCAGCAATGCTACCCTTTACTGCATTTGATGCAACTTCAAAGAACTCGTTGTAGTTCTTTCACAGTCTCATCATTTCAAAACTAAAGCATTTTCAATATTCTATACAACAAAGGCATAGTTGTTGCTTATTTATCTTATGCAACTGACAACCATTGAGAAAGCCGATAGTCTTGGCTAGTGGTTTGTTTAATGTTACTTGTTTTTCTTTTTTGTTTTTTTTTAAATAGTTTTTTATTAGCAACACAGGAAACAAAAGTATACAAGCAAAGCAAAGCAAGCAACATGAGGGGAGAGACAATATAAAAAAAGGGGTAGTCTAAACATATACAGAATTGACATTAAATAATTTGACAAGTTCTGATTGAATCCAAGCAAAGTAAAGACATGTATCGTTGCTGGTATACAACATAAATCAACAGTTATCTAAATAATAAGTAATGTTCACCTAAAGTAGGAAAGACCCCCAGATCTTAGCAAATTTAGCTAGAGACTTAGTACCCCTGAGCCTAGCCAGCGCCAGTTCCATACTATGAATGTCGTTAAGCAGTGACCACCATTCCATTATGTGTGGGGAGTTAGGAGAGATCCAGGCACACGCGATTATAAGTTTGGCGCACGATACCATAATATTGATTAGGGATCTTTGTGGAGTGCTCCTGTTTAGTATCTAACAGAACTAGCTCTGAATCTAAAGAAAATGAGCCCCCTAACTTTAATGTCATTATGTTCTCGAGAGATGTCCAAAATTCTGATATCTTGGGACAGGTATACAACATGTGCACCAGATCTGCTGCAGCTAGCGCGCACTTAGGGCATTTAGTTCGTTCACTGTATATACTGTTCGAAGCCAATTTAGATATTCTTTCTAGAGTGTGGTAGAGCATGCAAGTTGTTTTAAATTGCAGCAATCTTAAGCTTGACGAAGAAACCACATTGTTAATATTACGTAAAGATGAATTAATCACAGCCGGAGTAATATTAATCCCTAGCATCCTACTCCACTTCTCTGCTAGAGTACTACAATCCATGTTTCTGTAAGTATTGAGACACTTATAGCAGCCACTAATTAGTGACTTATTTTTCTGCGAGTAGAGGCTATCCCATATGCTAGAGTCAGAAATATTCTGTAGTTTTATTTTACCAATAAAAAAATCATATATCTGCATATACTTAAACCTCATAGAGTCAGGGATATTATGGAGTGTTCTAAGTGTTTCAAAGCTCAAGAGCCCTTGTGCGCCATACAGATACCCGAGACTTTTTATTCCATTCGCCAACCATATATTAGTTAATCCATCACTAAATATTCCCGGTAAGCCAGGATTTCCCCATAAAATCAATTTAGGGTGAAAAAAGGTCACCTTGCAGAAGGCCTGAATATTACGGCAAATTTTGACTAAGTCTCTAGCTGTCTTAAAACGCACCCTTTTGTAGTAATTGGGATCATTGATCCTCCACAAAAACATTTTCGCATCCAAATTAAACATAATTGTAAGAAAAGAAGGTCGATTGTCTGCGCCCTCAGAGTTAATTAAATGTCGTAAGCGTCCTACAAATGTTGCCCAAAAGTACAGCTTAAAGTCTGGGAAGTTCAGCCCTCCAGCGTCAGAAGCCCCTTTCAAAAGAGTCATAGATCTACGAACTTTGCGATACCCCCAAAAAAAGCTGCTGAAGACCCCATCCAATTTAAAAAAAAAAGAATTACATAATGCCAAAGGGATAGAACGGAAAAGATAAAGAAATTTGGGTAAAATTATCATACAGATCAAATTAATTCTACCGATAATATTCAAGGGAAGTTTGTGCCATTTTTTTAACAGAATTATTGTGTTTTTGACTAAATCATCGTAATTTAATTTAATTAAGTCCTTAATATTTGCAGATAGCTTAACCCCTAAATATGTTGCCGTCTGACACAATCCAGTAGTTAGGCCACCTGGTATATAATTAGCAATTATTTGCGTTTTATTTAAATTCAATTTATATCCAGAGACGTCCCCGAATCTACTGGCTTCTACTGTAATGCCCTGCATCGCCTTTACAATATCAATTGAATAAATGGCGATGTCATCAGCATAAGCTGTGAGCTAATGTTACCTGTATTAAAATTCTCAACGCAATGACAGAAGCAGCACAACACCAGTTGGGTAGCACAAAGCTAAATGTGAGATGTTGGCCTGGTATATGATGCTCACTAGTTCTAGTGATCACCTTGTACCATGCCAAGCAACCCTTATGATGATTGGTTGTAAGTCAACTTTATAGACCATCTATCCTAGTGGTAGCGTGAACAAAGCAGTCTTAGGCTAAACTCTGAAAGGCATGTGAAGCAAGCTGTTTTACCATATACAACCCCCTTGAATACCAAATGAGAGGACACCGCACAGATATATATTGAAAATATATATATATTTATTGACTACAAATATCCCCTATACTCTTTATGAGCACAGAAGCACAAGCGTTAAAACAAAACACAGTTAAAATACACAAAAGTTGCACAATATGGATGAGGGCGGGTGGCCACTCAAACCATATATTAAGAAAGTGGTATAAGAGATACCAATCGAAAAGAAAGTAGGCCTAGGGCCTTGGGATCGCTGGAGCTGATCGGGACTAGCAGTGACTAAGGCCCGCGGGACTCGGGTGCAGTGTTTAAAGTGCACGCATTCACCAATGCATTGGCTATGGTGCGTAAAAGTTACAAAGTTAGTGTTTTAGGAACCTTCCGAGTGACCTATAAGGATGAAACTTTAGACACAGACACTAGAGGTGTGTACCAGTGTGGGAACACCAGCGTTGCTGAGTTACCTCACCCACAGGAAGCGGGTGCACAGGTGCGAAGTAGTGTCGGGTTTCGTCATGCAGGTCAATGGTGCTTGGAGCTGAAGATGCTGCAGGCTGCTCGATGTGAAGAGTTCCGATGGATCCAAGGGTGGATCTGAAGTGGTGAAGACCTGAAAGCAGAGGGGACAATGTTCAAAGTCACTAGCCAGTGACTACCGTGGAACCAGATTGGAACCAGGCGATGTCGGGTGCAAACAGTCGATGAGGTGTAGCTTCTCTCAGCACCACGTGGACATGAAGAGGTCGAGGATGTCCAGGAGTCGATCACGAGCTGTCCCACGAAAACTCTAGCTAATGGCGGTGTCGGCAACGTGATCGGAGCAAACAGGCCTTGGCTAATGCAAGCCACGCAGGAAGTGAAAAAGGCTTATCACTCGGACCAGCAAGGTCAGAGCGGGTGCTCCTTTTTACAGGAGCGAAGGCAAGTCTGGAGCAACCAGACCCGCAGTGTAGATTGTAGGTTTTGTCGCCAAGATGGCCGCTGGCCACAAGGCAAGTGGCCGGGAAAGTTTGGGGGTAACCATAGTCAGATATCCACCTTCCTACACTAAACACAGATGTTTAGCTTATGTGTTTTAAGCCATGCTCTTAATTACATCGGTTACGCTTCTTTGAGAGACACTCCAGTTTTTTCATTCCACTTTAAGCCCTGAGTGTGCCTGATGCATTCTGAAATAACCTTAGGTTGCAGTGCAATGGCTGCTACTAGCAACATCAGGCTGCTACATAATAAGATGTACTATCATGTCTATGAAGCTGCTCTCATGATTATTCAAAAGTAAAGACAGCTGATGACTGATATGGAGAGCTTTCAGTGGGAGAAAGATAAAAAGCAATAGCTAGAGAGGTTAGCTATGTTGCTTACAACTTTAATGCACAATGTTCCTACTGCATATACCAAAGGACATTTTGAAATTGTCAAACACAGCATTGCACTCAAAGGAGAAAGCAGAAGTGACCAAATGAACCCCTGCAGGTCTATCTATGTCATCTTTGGATGTCCCTCCCCTCCGGCGAAGACTATATCTGACTGCCATGTTGGATATACATTGTGTCTATGTATTCCCCAATCGACGAATCCTTGCTCCATCTGTTTTGGAGCACGTAGGTTGAGGTTGAGGAATCTGCTACCAGTTGAGTGCAAAAAGTGAATTTCACCTATCTTAGTAACTCTGAAAGCTGTGACAGCAAAAATGCATTTCAAGAGCTCCCAATATATACATCCATTCGTTGCTCTTTGGGGCACCAGTGCTTGCCCAGAGGAAACACCCAGAAAAAGCCAATAAAGCTACGCTTTCCTAATCAAGTTGTGATGGTGTTGTCTGGGGCCAAGCAGTGCCGTTTGCTCTACATAGATGAATTCACTCTATTATAGAATTGTCTCTAGGTCAGGCAAGTACCACCTTTGGGATGGGGAGGGCGAGAGCAGAGAGGGGTTGCTAGGGGACGCCATCTGGGATTAGTTGTTCATATTTTGTAAGAGCTCCTATCCACGTTCAAATCCACGTGTTACAGAACCAGTAATGGGATCACAGAGGTTCAAGGTATCCAGCGGAAAAAGCAAAAAAAAACAGGCCTCGAGGAGGAAAGAACCAAACCACACACAAATAATATATGAGCTATCATTGTTTCATTCAGCCCAATGTTTGAGTAAAGAGATTGGTAAACTTGTTTTAATGCCGAAACATTCAATTCATTCCCCAGTCTGCTTTTTCATAGGGTTCCTTGTTTTAGTATGCTCCAGTTAAATAATGCACATATATTCCACGACTTGACAGAATAATCAAGTGCAGGGAAGAGAACATTTGTTTCCATCCATTTCACTGTCTTGCCATTTCCTCGTGGGCTCCATGATCTATAATTTTATCTTAGACCATCTCGTAGTTTATCGTTTCATTATAACTCATAAGTTTAAAAACATGTATTATATTGATAGTATTTTTTGATTGGGTTGATGATAAGAGATAAGTGGGTAAAGGGTTAAAATCAAGGGATTAAAGATGTGAGTTAATTTGTTAATGGCATCGTATTGGGGTAAGAGGTTGAAAGTAAGGGGAAAGGTACGGGGCATTGAGGGTAAGGTGTGAAGGTTAATGGTAAGCAGTTATGGTTACGGCAGTATGGTGAATGGTGAGGGGTTGAGGCCTTTGGTATTAGGTGGGTAAGAGTAAACAAGAAGGGTTAAGGGGTTATGGGTAAGAAGTAAATGCAAGGAATTGAGGGTAAGGGGTGAAGCAGAAAGATGAGGAACTAAGGGGAATGGGCGAAAGATAAGGAACTAAATATAATAAGGTATGGGTAAGTTAGGTGAATGAGAAGTTAGGGAAAGGTTTAAGGATAAAGGTAACGTTTAAGTGTACATGGGTAGCGGTTACGGATAAGGATAGGCATAACACGTTTAAGTGGTGAGGATGTAAGAGAAAGAGTTTAAGGGAGCAAGAGGTTATGGGTAAGCAGTTAAGGAGTAAAAGTAGGAATTAAGGGTTTGAGTAGGAATTAAGAGTAATAGGAATTAGGGGTTAAGGTTAAGGGATATGGCCAGGGGATATATTTTAGGATTACAATTTCAAGAGGTTTGGTGTAAGTGGTAAAGGTAGGGGTTACGGATAAGTGGCTATACGCTAAGGGGAAGATGAACGTTCAATTGGCTATGACTAAGGAGATGAAGGTAGATATTTGAGTAAGAGGTAAGAGGAATAACAGGTGTGGATTTAAAGGTAAGGAGATAAGAGTAAGGGTGAAGATGCATGGGTAAAAGGTTAAGGGGTGGGGGTAGGGTAGTGTAGGGTAGGGGATTAATGGTAAGAGTTAAAGAGAAATGGTAATAGATTAAGGTAAGAAGTTAAAGTCAGGGTTAAGGATAGAGCTAACGGGTAACATGTACCTGGTGAAGGGTTATGACTTTTAGACCCTTACCTTTAGCCATTTTTAACCTCATTAAATAAAATAAAATAAAGGAACTGACAATTTTTCTTTAAACGTTCCATGTACAAGGTAAATGTACAACCAATGAGATGGTGATGATGAATCAGCACGTGAGGAAATAGTAGTTATCTGATGTCAATGAAAGAAAAGGAGAAAAACAGGGGCTAATATGATAAAGACGATGGACAAGCTATCTTTGAATGACAGCTATGTCTCATACAGGGGTTATGCCTTTAAAAACCAGGGTTTTGTAAGATTATGGAGGCTACTAGTTGGGGAGACTGATTGTAGCAAGGGGGAATACACTTACTTCCACCTACCCCAAAGAAGGCCTTACACCATGTTTAGTGTTCCCTTCACAGCAACTGGTAATTTCTCACCAAAGTGCTCCCACTGATGTGGTGGGAGAACACTTTGCTAGAAATGCAATGGTGCTTGGCATTGACTTTTTGTTTCAAAACCAAACTCTATAATGAAAGGTTTTGCTTCTGAGAAAAAAAAACCAATTTCCCTGATATGTAGGACGTTTTATCCCTGTTTGTGGAGCCCATTATTTTTCTGCCTGGAAATCATAGGCCTCTCATCATGGTCCCAGGATGGGGGTGTAACAGAAGTTACAATGAAGTCTTCATTAACTCTGAATGCCTGTACCATGCAGCCTTTACCACATATGTAAGTACCATGCAGGAAAGTATTTGTGCTGTTCCACACATGCCTTTATCACACAAGATTTTTCTTTTACCAACATAACTATTATGTCATTTATTAAAGTGTTTAGGTTTGGGTAGTGGTAAAGGAGTCTAAGGTTAATTTTAGGGTTTAGAGTTGGGTGTGCTAAGGGGATATAAGGGTAATTTTAAGGTTTAGAGGTAGGAAGCATTAAAGGGAGGCATGGGTGATTTTAGGGTTTAGTGGCAGGCAATGGTAAAGGGTGATAAGGGTAATTTTAGGGTTTAGAGGTGAGTAGTGGTAAAGGGAGGTAAGGGTAATCTTAGGAGTTAGGGGTGAGCAGAGGTAAAGGAAGGTGTGAGTAATTTGTGGGTTTCGGGTGGGTGAGGGAAAGTAAAGAGAGGTTAGCAGTAAAGAAGAAAACTCGGGCCTGATTTATATGGTGACGGAAAGTATACGTGGTGGCAAGAGCAACAGAGTATTCTTACCATTAACATAAATGCCTGCTCAACAGATTTAAATGTGGGCAGATCGTTGTTGTAAACATGGCGGAGAATACTCTGCCATGGTAAGACCTCTTCCCTAGCCCACAGGAGTAAGGAATGTCAGAGGTTCACCTCTATGTTTGCCCACCTAATTTAGATGGGCATTCATACAGGTCAGTTTTCACTGCCTGTCGCAGCTAGGAAAACACTGGTGGTAAGAGACAATGAAAACTGCTCAATGCTCCCCTCGCAATGGGAGAGGACTCCTACTGTGAGGGGAATATTTGTGTTTTATATTTTAAAAGAATATCCCAGTTCAGGATTTTCTTTTTGAAGATAGAAAAAGATAAGTTAGACTGACAGCTTTGTTTTGTTGATGGAAGCCATGCATCAAACTTTAAAAAGTATTGTGGTTCCTAATAATGCTTTTAAAATGACTGCCAATGTAGCAGTCATTTCTAAATTTGGCAGACAGAGTACCCTCGGCCTGGCAGACTTTAAGTTCTGGTTTCATTTTGACAAAATCACACAATGATAGCATGAACACGGGGTTGGTCGTGGACATCCCGCAATACAGGTTTATGATTGTACAACTTAAGCTTTTGTTGGTTTCAATTACAGTATTCCCCTGACGAAGGTATTTCATACCGAAATGCATTGGGATTGACTGGATATGATGCTGTGACGAACACATGTACATGATGTAATGTGCAGAAAAATCAAGCAAGAAGTGTGTTATTAAAAGACAACGTCTTCAAGAAACAGAACTTTTGATTTTGTGGATACAACTAACTCCTTCATGAACATTTAATTTGAGAAAAAAATTATTTTGTTATTACTTTGCAAATAGCAGATGTGTACAAGGACAATTATGTTTCAGACATTTGCACCCATCAGGGGCATGTGAAAAGTGCGCCATTCTCAAACAGTAGCTGTTTGTTTGTATAGTTTGTCACTGACCAGAGCCAGTCAGTTTGAGTGGCAGCACCTTTTTTTCATACAAAGGTTTAAGAAGGAATCTTGAGAAACTAAGTACAGATAAAAAATAGGTGTGCAGGGTGTCACACTCTATTTTTTTTTTGAGACTTTAAGTTCTATGCCAGTTCGATGGAAAATACTTTGTCCACCAAAATTACATCTGGCCCTAAATTAAATTAAATATAACAGTTATAGTTATTTTAAGTAACTATAACTCACACCCTAACCATACTCTGCTATTATATCACATATTACAACACTCAAGATAACATTAATGGTGGCAACTGAACAGACATCATTATATTATTTAAAAAACACGTACCTCTGTGGTAAAAGCATGTGTGGTAAAGGCACACATATTTTCCTGTTTGGTACTTACCTGCGTGGTAAAGGCTTTGTTGTAAAGGCTGTTTCCCCTTGCCACCACTGCATTGCTCTGACTGACTTGGCTGCTCCCATTATCAATACCTCAGTCTTGGCGGAGTTCGGTTTAAAGCAGTTCTTTCTAATCCAAGAAGCTCCTTAGGACCTTCCATTGGTATAAATATTGTGCTTGATCAGAATCACCATTCGTTTGAATGTTGATCTGTGCATCATCCTCATACGTCATTACATCGAAATCGTATAATCTAACTATGCAGACCAATCGAGCAACATATATATTAAATAACTTGGGGTGTAAGGACAACACTTAAGCAACAATACATTCCAGTATAGCTTGTTGCAATTGCTAAACTTCTGAGTGTGCAAACTCCCATCAGAAGAACGTCTATTAATAACTTTGCAAATCGTAAAGCTATTTTGCAACAAATGAAAATGTGGCTTGTGACTTAAACAATTTCTATGACAACAGATATTAGGCTTTATTTATAAGATTTTGCAGTAGGGCAGCACCGCAGGCCTTCCGGCCCCATTGCTCTAAAGCAAAGGAAAAAGATAGGAATGCACTGTATGCACAATGGTGCACAATGGTGCACCATTGTGGTGCACAATGGGCTGCCATGTGCCAGCACAGGCACCCTTGCATCATTTTGAAAGGGTGCCTAAGTGCAGGGACGACTATTTTTGAGCAGGAAGGGAAACTTTCCTGCACAAAAATAATCACAAGAGGCTTTTTTCTCTCTCTATGTGTGCTGCTGCAGCACACAGAAAAATGGAAACCAAGTAAAAATAAAGGTATTTCTTCTTCTTGTGCCTCGGAGGCATACGTTTTTGGTGTTGCCTCAGAGTTACGATTCCTCGTAAATCTGGGGCAGTGTCAAAAAGCCATGGTGTTACTGGGAACACCCACAGCAAAACCCATTCCATTGCACGCCCCTTTAACACTGAAAACTGTGTTAAAGGGAACGGTATTTACAAGGCCACATTCAAGTCAAGTCGGAAATTTGTATAGCACACTACTCACCCAGAGGGTATCAAGGCGCTTAAGGGAGAGGGGTTCGCTACTGATTGAATAGCCATGTTTTGAGTTGTTTTCTGAAGGAGAAGTGGTTCTGTGTGAGATGGAGGTGGGTGTGGAGGGAGTTCCATGTCTTGGCCGCCAAGTAGGAGAAGGATTTTCCTCCCATGGTGGCTCTTCGGATGCGTGGAATCGCAGCGAGGGCTTGGTTGGACGATCGTAGTTGGCGGGTGGGGGTGTAAAAGGTCAGGCGAGTGTTGAGGTACTTGGGTCCTAGGTCGTGGAGGGCTTTGTGTGCGTGGGTGAGGAGACGGAACGTGATTCTCTTGTTGACGGGGAGCCAGGGCAGGTCTCTCAGGTGACCGGATATGTGGTTATGGTGAGGTATGTCTAGGATGAGTCGAGCGGAGGCGTTCTGAATGCGTTGAAGTCTTTTCTGCAGTTTGGCTGTGGTTCCGGCATAGAGGGTGTTTCTGTAGTCCAGTCGGCTGGTGACGAGTGCTTGGGTGACCGTCTTCCTTGTTTCGGTTGGGATCCAACGGAAGATCTTTCAGAGCATGCGTAGGATGTTAAAACATGATGATGAGACGGCGTTGACTTATCTGGTCATCGAGAGGGAGGAGTCTAGGATGAAGTTGCGAGCATGGTCCGTTGGTTTGGGTGCGATGCCAAATGCCGGGGGCCACCATGAATCCGGGGGCCACCATGAATCGTCCCAGGCAGAAGGGGATGATCCTAGAAGGAGGACTTCCGTCTTGTCAGAGTTCAGTTTTAGGCAGCTGTTCTTCATCCATTCGGCTACGTCTTTCATCCCTTTCATCCCTTCGTGTAGGTTGGTTTTGGAGGTGGTTGGGTCTTTGGTGAGGGAGAGGATCAGCTGGGTGTTGTCTGCATAAGAGATGATGTTGAGGTTGTGTTGGCGTGCGATGGATGTGAGGGGACTTATGTAGACATTGAAGAGGGTGGGGCTGAGTGATGATCCTTGTGGAACGCCGCATAGGACTTCGGTGGCCTCTGATCTGAAAGGGGGGAGGCGTACTCTCTGGGTTCTTCCGGCGAGGAACGAGATGATCCAATCCAATGCTTTGTCTTGTATTCCGACGTTCCTGAGGCGTTGTACAAGTGTGCGGTGGCAGACTGTGTCGAATGCTGCGGAGAGGTCCAGGAGGATGAGGGCCGCTGTTTCCCCGTTGTCGAGCAGTGTTCGGATGTCGTCTGTGGCTGCGATGAGGGCGGTCTCGGTGCTGTGGTTGGCTCGGAAGCCGGACTGTGAGGGGTCAAGGGAACTGTTAGAGTCAAGGAAGGCGGCGAGCTGACTTGTTGACGGTCTTCTCTATGACTTTGGCGGGAAACGGGAGGAGCGAGATGGGGCGATAGTTCTTAAGTTTGGTGGGGTGAGCTGTGGGTTTTTTCAAGAGGGGGCTGAGCTCGGCATGTTTCCAGCTTTCCGGGAAGGTAGCGGTGTTGAAGGAGCAGTTGATGATGTCCCGGATTTGGGGGTGCTATGACGGAGTCGGCCCTGTTGAAGATGTGATGGGGGCATGGGTGGGTTGGCGATCCGGAGTGGATGGAGTTCATCAAGCGGATGATGTCATCGGTGCTGATCGGGGTCCAGGTGCTGAGGGTGGTGGTGGGGGGCTTCGGTTCAGTGGTGAGGGGAGTAGGCTGGTCGCCAAAGCTGTTATGTATGTCTGCGATCTTGCTGTGGAAGAACGAGGCTAGAGAGTCGCAGAGATCTTGAGAGGGAGTGATGTTGTTGTTGCCAGCGCTGGGATTGGTGAGTTCTTTGACAATGCTGAAGAGTTCCTTGCTGTTGTGGGCGTTGTTGTCTAGTCGATCCTTGAATGCTGATTTCTTAGTGGTGTGGATCAGCTGGTGGTGTTTGCGGGTGGCGTTCTTGAGGGTGGTCATGTTGTCAGTGGTTGGGTTTCTTCGCTATGCTTTCTCGAGGGTGCGGCAGTTCTTTTTGGAGTTCTTGAGGTCGTTGTTGAACCAGGAGGCTTTTTTGCTTCCTGGTTTGTTGGGACGGTTTTTCAAGGGTGCTAGTTCGTCGGCGCAGTGGGAGATCCACTGTGCGAGATTGATGGCTGCTTGATTTGGGTCTGTTGATATGGCGGGAGGGTTTTGGTTCAGAGATGTGGTGAGTTGGTCGGTGGTAATTTTGTTCCAGCTTCTGCGGGGGACTTATTGCGGGTGGTGGTGGGTCGTGGTCTTTCTGAAGCTAAAGTGGACGCAGCTGTGGTCAGTCCAGTGGAGTCCCGTGACGTGATTAAAGGAGATGTGCTTGCTGGAGGAAAAGATTGGGTCGAGCGTGTGTCCGGCGTAGTGGGTGGGGGTGTTCACCAATTGTTTGAGTCCGAGATTGGCGAGGTTATCCAGCAGGGTGGTGGTGTTGTTGTCGTTGTTGTTTTCCAGGTGGAAGTTTAGGTCCCCTAGGAGAATGTAGTCATCGGAGGGGAGGGCGTGTGGGCTGACAAAGTCAGCAATGTCTTCGCTGAATTGTGTGCGGGGTCCTGGGGGTCTGTAGATGAGGGTGCCTCTGAGTGTGGTCTTGGGGTCGGTGTGTATCTGGAAGTGGAGGTGTTCGGTGGCTATGGGGGTGTCGTCAGAGTTAGTCGCGATGCGGATGGTGTTCTTGTGGACTATGGCGATGCCTCCTCCTGTTTGGTTGATGCGGTCCCTTCGGATGATCTTGTATCCGTCCGGGATGGCTATGGCGATGTCGGGTGCTGATGAGGCGTTCATCCAGGTTTCCGTGAGAAAGGCGACGTCCGGTGAAGTGGTGTTGAGTAGGTTCCATAGTTCAATGGCGTGTCTGTGGACCGAGCGGATGTTGAGCAGGATGCACTGCAGGTGGTTGCTGTTGGAGCTCTGTTTGGCGTTTGTGGTTGTAGTGTGGGTCCTGATGCAGCAGAACTTGCAAGATTGGCAGGTGAAGAGTCCATGGGTACTTCCTGGGGCGGCTCGGTGACAGTCATGGGGGTGGCCGGTGTTGAGTGCGGTGAGGGTGGCGGCGTTGTACGTTCGGCGGGAGGGAGGGCCTCTGCGGGGGCCAGGGGGTCTGGCGCTGGGTGCGGTCCAGGCGTGGACGGGCGTAGACTGGCTTACCTTTGGCGCGCCTTTTGCGCGAAGGCACGCCCGCTGCGCGTATGCCGCTCTGACATAAGTGGATAGTAGAGGGGCGGAGCGAGGGAGGAGCAGCTGGGAGGCGGGAGCGGGGTGGCGAGTGGGGAGGGGATCTGTTGAAGATTCTGTAGGGAGCGGGGTTGGGGCCGCAGGGGAGCAGCGGCATGGAGCGGGAAGGAGAGACGGGCTGGGTCAACAAAATGGCACCAAACAACAACAAAACAATGCAGGGCGAGATCGGGGGCACAGTCTGGCACAGATACTAGTTAAAGCAGTCTCAATATGATACGATATAACAGTCAGGCACAAATACGATACCACACGCTATCACAGGATGCAGGCGAGATCGGGGGCACAGAATACGATATTACAGGAAGCAGGTGAGGTCGGGGGCACAGATTGGCAGAGATAGATCTCAAAGCAGATGCGAGGACGGCCAGGAGCGGGTGGAGCGACCGGTTCTGACTGGGTCAGGGCGGTCACAGCTCTTCACCGCTAGGGTTCTTCCTCATGATCCAGTGGGAGGGAGGAGCAGCTGGGAGGCGGGAGCGGGGTGGGGAGTGGGGAGGGGATCTGTTGAAGATGCTGTAGGGAGCGGGGGTGGGGCCGCAGGGGAGCAGCGGCAGGGAGCGGGGAGCGGGGAGGAGAGACGGGCTGGGTCAACAAAATGGCACCAAACAACAACAAAACAATGCAGGGCGAGATCGAGGGAACAGTCTGGCACAGATACTGGTTAAAGCAGTCTCAATATGATACGATATCACAGTCAGGCACAAATACGATACCACACGCTATCACAGGATGCAGGTGAGATCGGGGGCACAGAATACGATATTACATGATGCAGGCGAGGTTAAAGCAGTCTCAATATGATACGATACCAAAATCAGGCACAAATACGATACCACACGCTATCACAGGATGAAGGCGAGATCGGGGGCACAGAATACGATATTACAGGAAGCAGGAGAGGTCGGGGGCACAGATTGGCAGAGATAGATCTCAATATTTCTCAATATGGTATTTCTCAATATGGAGCAGACCCCTGCACCACCAGAGCATCGCAAAAAGTGACACTCCGGTGGCTCAGCCTCATTGTAAATGACGCTCATTATTTTTAGCTAAGGAGGAGACTGTAACTGCTTGAAGAGCTGTGACAAGCGCACATAACATCACTTTGCTATAGCTCCTCCCAAGTTGCTGCGTTGCACAATGATTTAACTACCAATGATAGATGTTGAAGGTCATTTGGATATAGGATATCAATGAGACCTCGACTGAACTGTATGGTAGGAGACCAAGCTATGCAATTGAAACACTCTTTAAGCAGACTCATTTAATTCCTACACCAGTGAAATTGCACTATTTTGCACACAAGCAAAACAAATTTCTGCTGAATAAGGGCTCACAACAACCAACGGTTAGCAGAGCTAATGTTTTCCTTACAATGCAACCACTCTGCCTATTGCTGTATTGCGTAAAAGGTAAAAATGGAGTAAGCAGCACACAATATTATCTGATCTCAAAACATCAAATTACTGAAAAACAATTAACTTTAATATGCAACAGATGTGTGCAGTGGGCTTGGGCAGGTGAAAGTACACAAAGATGTGACTGAGGCCCTTTGTAGAATGATGGTGTCCTTCAGTGACCAAGGGTTATATGGGATAAATTACCCCCTGCTGTATATTAAAACATATTGCAAGTCACTTAGTTGTTGTGAGTCCCTTTAGAGCAGGGGTCTTCAAACTGTGGGGCGCAACCCCCAGGGGGGCCGTGGAGCGATGCAAAGGGGGTCACGCATTCCCACTGACACTTCTGCTCAGGCCCAAGGGCTTCAGCCCCCCTCTTCCCCCGTCCTGTGTCTCAGCCCGGGCTGCTGCAGTGTAGCTAGAGCTGCTGGGGCCTCAGCTGGCCAGTGTCTGGAGTCTTATCTCCAGCACACCCATCAGAGTTTTTCACAGGTCTTTAAAGGCTATTTACATATTTACATGCCTTTGTAAACTGGTTACAAAGGTTTAGGGGCCCATTAGGATAGCGGGCGGTGGCACCACCGCGGTGGTGGCGGGGTGGAAAAACAGCTTTTTCCACCCTCGAGCAGCGGTACTCACATCAGCCACATTAGGATAGCAAAACATAGGTAATTTCCCATCTGCCGCGGAGTGCCGCGCACCGCCATCAAAGTGCGCCCGCAACCGCGATGGTGCGAGCCAATCGAGACTCACCGCCGTGCAGAATGGCATCCGCCCGCTACGCAAATTAGGATGGCCCAAACAAGCAGACGCACCGCAGCAGAGACACTGCCCAACCTGAGCAGGCGGAAACTCGACAGCGGAGCAAGATAGCTGAGACCCGGTAATGAACGCCATGGACCCAGCCCTCCATATGCATCCGGTGATGTACCTCCTGCAACAATACCGTCAGATGGGCAGCCGCGGACGCCGCCGCAGGTATGCAACTACACAAATACAACACACAACACACAGGCCGGAACAGGGTACAATCACCACACAGACACCCTGCTGGGGGTCACAACACATCCACAAGGGCACAATGACCCACCTGACAACAAGGCACCCCTCAGCATCCGGGACACACATCGACCGCCAACCAGCAGCAACGTTCCACTCCCGGTCACGTCACCGCCGCGGTCAACACTTGCCCACAATGAAGAAGGCAGGGCCACTCTAAGGAATGGGCAGGGCACAAAGATCACAGGGATCCACCACCCCCAACCACACTTCGACACACCCCATCAAGTCACAGGCCAGGTGCCCATCCTGTTCCCCCCATGTACACCAACAAGCAACAAGCACTGCAGCAAGAAAGCACAATACACACCCTGCACCACACAACACACAACCAGGGAGACAGCCACTGCAGGAGTGGCTGACAAGGAACGCACACCACCAGTGCTTCACACATTAAAGGCTCACAATCCTTGCCTGCACATACACACACAAATAAACACACACCCTGGGTGTAGCCACAAACCCAACACACACAGGGATGCCTCAACATATGCCTGCACAAGAACAACACACAAACACTACAGGAACACATACTGAACCCCAACAGAAACAGACATACCCTGTCAGCCAAACTGGGGAAAGGCAATGGGAGCACAGACACAACAGGAGTTCACAACATCATTACTCAGGAACAAAACACACACGGCATAACACATATCACACAAGAAGTTCATCAGGACAAACCCACACTGCCACATCAAACCAACCACAGATGCACATGAAACACTAATCAACAAATACCACAGGACATCAGGGTATGAACATCAGGCAATGCCAAGGCCACATACACACGGCACTGCATGCACAACAAGCAGTGTGTGCATAACAAGCACAACAGCCACACACAGACATGATTGACACAAACTTATCACACACACCACAAACCAGCACAGCACAAATAAAACAGCCCACCCAGGAAGTGAAGCAATACCACAGCCAACACACACACATCCAACACAACAACTAAGCATGCACCACTCTGGGATACAAGAGCCAAGTCATCTCCACCAGAGCACTGGGCAGAACACACAGCTGAAGTGCACATGACCACCACAGAATGACCAATAGCACAAGGACAGCACACATACATCATTGTGTCAATGTACAGAGGAGAACAACACTCATGGCCCAAGAACTGCACCACAAAGCACAAGCTCACAAATGAAGTGATGGGGAGGCACACACACATGGAAACCAAGGGGAGAGCTGACATCAAAGTGAAATGCCCTGCATGTCAGTAGCAGACATGTAAGGGGTTTACCACACACAAATAGAGGGAGGGAAAACCTACAACGGCCAGGCACAAGTGGCACACATAGGGGATGGCTTAACACCACACATACCATGCCATACAGGAGGAGAAAAGCCACCATGTGCCTGTAATGCATGACAAACACAAACACCATGCCAGTGTGGAGCAGCAGGGCCACACATTCCACACAAACATACCCAAGACACATTGGGGATCAAACAAATACAACACTGACGTGCAACTCACAGACTTTGCACACTTCTAACTTACCAACACAACAAGGAGGAATCACACACAACAGCATGGAAACACCAACACACAGCACAGAGCACAACACACAGCTCACACAAGTGCATACAATCTTATACACAGGTCAAGACAAAACAACCAACAGGCACACAACTCATGGGTGACACGTGTGTGTCTCTCACAATCCAGGGGCACACACAGATCCACTACAAACTTACACCCTTCACACTGCACACCTCTGCTACACCCAAGACCATGCATCTCATGTAGGCCATGGTACCAGGACTAAGGGCCAACACGAGATGACCATACACATGCACGGGCTAGGCACACATAAAGGAATCCACACACATACATCATTACATATCCCAGCCTGCTTCCAAACCTTTGCACAGCATCACACCCTGTGCTGGCAGTGTCCCCCAACCTTCCATGTGAACAGTGTAGCCAACAAGAGCAAATCACCAAGAATAAAACTGCATGGCAGGTAAAATAGCCATCTCGGAATACACTATCATCAGGTTCAGAATGGACAGAAGACCCTGTCACCCCTGTCTAAAAATCTGATGCGTGCAAAGAGCTTTGTTATGTTGAAGTGAGACATAGAGCATTGGGGCACAGCCAATCAAATGCAAACGCCAAAATAACTTTAATCAGCAAGGACACTGACTAAACACACAACAGGAGTAACTGTATTTATTCACATATTGCACATATGTAGCAGTAGAACATTAGTAGACAAAAGAAAGGCACAAAATGATGATGATATGCAAGATACTATGCACAGGGTAAATACAAACAGGAAGGCCAGTGCCATAGCACAGGGGAGAGCCCAACACAGCAGAGCAACAGGCCAGTGTCCATGGCACAGGGGAGAGCCCAACACAGCAGAGCAAAAGGGCCAGTGTCCATAGCACAGGGGGGAGCCCAACACAGCAGAGCAACAGAGCCAGTGTCCATGGCACAGGGGAGACAGCAAGTACATGATAGGCTGCACAGGGGAGAGTACAACTCAGCAGAGCAACAGGGCCAGCAACACACCCAGGTTGTAAACAATGGTCAGGACTAGCACACCTGTATGAGGCATAGGCGTATGAGGGGGATGTCAACTCACTCCTGGCTGTCATGCGGACTTGGAACTGGCTGTGTGTCGGGGACAGCAGTTCCACTTGACTGGGGTGACAGAGCCCCAGGTGATATGGGGCTAACAGTGGCTTGGCAAGCTGGAGGTGGCATAGTGGCACATGGAGGTGGAGTCATGCAGACCTCTGACACAGTATGGGTGGGAGAGGTCGGGCGGGTGCCCTTCCACTTTTTGGGAATATGAAATGGCTTCCCTGTCTTGGGGATGATGGGAAGCAGTGATGACACAACAGGCACACACACGCCAACTGTCCCACATCAGGTGCAGTCACTGGCACTAGCTCTGGTGATGTGCTGGATCCTGAAGAACGCTTGGTCTGGCTACACCTCTGGACCACCTTCCCATCTTTGCCAGGTGTACCCCCTACAGTGCCCTCCTTTGCCTTTTTCCCAGGTGTACCCCCTACAGTGCCCTCCTTTCCCTTTTTGCCAGGGTGGACTCTACAGTGCCCTCCTTTCCCTTTTTGCCAGAGGCGGTCTCTACAGTGCCCTCCTTTGCTTTTTTCCCAGGTGTACCCCCTACAGTGCTCTCCTTTCCCTTTTTGCCACCAGGGGGTGTCTCTACAGTGCCCTCCTCCACCTGCTTCAATGGTCTTTCAATTGGGGTTGATGTGGTGGGTGGATGTGTCCCTGTGCTCTTCCTAGGTGTACCCCTGATATGCCACACCTCCTCAGTGGGCACAGACACTGCATGGGTAGGTCTGTGTGTTTTTTCAGTGACATGAGAGTCTTTTGCTGGTGATGCCTCTGCGGCATCTGAGCCTGATGTCAGCCTCATTGCTATTTTGGCCTTGCTCTTCCCTGACTGGCTCTTGTCTGTGCATTCTGGGGTGGCCCTGCTCTTCAGTGGGGATGGTGTCTGTGGACGGGAGTGCTTGGGTTGTTTCTGTTGTGTGCTCCTTGTGCTGTATCGTTTTGGTAATGCAGGCGAACCGTGGTCACTGTCATCTGATGTGGCCACTGACTGGGGATGGACAAAGGCACCTGAGCTGGAATGGGAGCATGTGCCTGTTGAAGGGCAGACATCACTGTGGATGACAACGCCTGGACTGTACGGTGTAGCCCACCCACGTCAGAGCGTATGCCCACCATGTATGCAACCACCTGGCCTAATTTCTTGTCATGGTCACTGAAGGCATTGAGCAGGGCGGTCTGGTCCACACAAAGCTGGCGCAGGAGCTCTACACACTCTGCATTGAGGGCAGCAGAGGGGACAGGTGCAGGGGCAGCGGTGCCAGGTGTGAATGTGACTCGTCCCCTCTTAGTGACACGGATACAGGCAGCACCAGAGGAAGTGGATGGGAGGCTGGACACTGGTCACTGGGTGGTAGATGATGATGCAGACTCTCCATCCCCTGTGCCTGCCAACATGGATGCATCCCCGCTGGCATCAGATGATGTGCTACTCTGTGTCTCAGCCACAGATTCCTCCTGCATACTTCGGTCCCCCTCAGATCCGCTGGTGGGCTCTGTGTCACTGGCCTCCGCTGCAGCTGTTGTGCTACTCTCGCCTCCACTGGTTTCTGGCTCATGTTCCTCCATGGTCTCTTGCAAATCTGCATGAGAGAGAGATACAGGGTTGTGTAAGTGTCATCTTCTGGTCACACAAATTCAAATCAATGCAGTACAGGAGAGGCCCAAATCTACATGGTAACCACCACACCCTGCAATCACTGTGCAGCAACACACAACATAGACCACAACAGTGCCTGTAACACAGAATATCTGCCATGAGTGAGCCATGTTGATGCCACACAGCACTACGCCATGCCCGTAGATGGAGTGCACCACACCACAACATGCCCTGCCCTCAAGTAGGGACTTGATGTGGGTACAACACTTATTACTACTGACAGACCTTCAGGGAACAGGAGGGGACAACACACACACCTATTATGACATTACAGTCCACAATGCCAAGTAGGCCATAGCAAGCACCATGTGGTAATCTGGGGCACATTGTTTCCAGATGTGTGGGCCTCAACGATGATGGTGCATGCAAACTAGGCATTAATGAAGTCACAATCAGAAAGTGGACACTGCTGTTCACTCCATAATGGGTTCCCACACTATCCCAATGATGAATGACCATGTGGAGCCTAACACATCTGGCAATGAGAAAGTACAGCAGGGAGGATCAGCTCATTAAGGCCAGGGTGGCCCAATGCCTCATACACGCACACATCCCAGCAGCCACTCACATTACACAGCACAGCAACACACGCACATCACATGGGTCCCCGCTGCCACAGGCCCCTATACACATGCATCCTCTAGACAAGAAGCCTTAGAGGAATCCCTGGGAACCACTAGGCGTCATTTAGATCCACTCCTTACAACATACATCCCATGTCCAAATGGGGTTTAATTTTTTCCACGAGATCAGCGGAGCAGGAGGGAGACTACATCGCCCTACCGACACCGCCAAGAGTCTTAAAATTACTGGAGTCATTTCGGGGGGACTTACCTTTTGCTGCAGCCACCGCCAAGAGTCAAAGAGGCTACCAACAGCGCTGTCGCCGCCCCGGGACTGCAATTCCCGGCAGCCTCAGCGGTGTGGCGCGCTCTGACGCCTTGGACAGCAGCGTCAGGAGGCGCATATAGCCCCCACAAGCCCTCGGCAGAGCGGGAGACCAGCAGAGCAGGAGGGAGCCTGCATCACCCTGCCGACACCGCCAAGAGTCTTAAAATAACCAGAGTCAATGCGGGGGGACTTACCTTTTGCTGACGCCACTGCCAAGAGTCAAAGAGGCTACCAACAGCGCCGTTGTCGCCCTGAGACTGCAATTCCTGGCAGCCTCAGTGGCGCAGCGCGCTCTGACGCCGTGGACAGCAGTGCCAGGAGGCGCATATAGCCCCCACAAGCCCTCGGCGGAGCGGGAGACCAGCGGAGCAGGAGGGAGCCTGCATCGCCCTGTCAAGACCGCTAAGAGTCATTGCGGGGGGACTTACCTTTTGCTGCTGCCACGGCCAAGAGTCAAAAAGGCTACCAACAGCGTTGTCGCCGCCCCAGGACTGCAATTCCCGGCTCTGACGGGGTGGACAGCAGCGCCAGGAGGTGCATATAGCCCCCACAAACCCTCCGCTTCGCGGGCCCATCTGTGGCAGTCAGGGGCCAGAAGAGGCCAGGCTGGGCCACCCCCCTTAATCCGCTATAAACTCAGTGAGTAACTGCATAGTACTTGAACTGTCCATACATTTGTGGCACTGCCCAGCAGACTTTTTGAGGAACATGTTAAATGTAGTTACTCAGTACAAAGGGATTAATTTCTTGTTGATTTAATGTATAATAAGTTTATATCTTATTTTTATTGACGGTCATTTCCTATCAGGATATATTTGTGTGCATATAATCTTTCTTTATTGGAACTGTTGTGTTGTATCAATTAGGTGGTGCTAACAACAATATTGACAACACTCCCTAGGTTCTTTCCTCAGATTCAGGTTAGCTTATTGTTTCAAACAATTAAGCACTGGTTACTCAGAATTATTAGCGTCCTGTAATGGTGCGACGGAAAGATGTAGGCGGTTCAGGGATGGTGGGACCATAGACGCTTACCTGACTAGGGCTGAGACAGCCGTCAATAAGGAAAATATTTTGACAATACGCAGGCTTTCTATGGACCCCACATTTGGCAGGTTATCTGGTACTCCAGACCTAACAACCATCCAGATCCAAACTACCCCTCCTCCTGGCCAAGAAACGGTTCGCCAGACAGAGGATGACCTCTCCTGATTTCTGGGACGCCAGAGCGGTTACTTAGCCCAGTAAAGTCTAGACTACGGGTTAGAGCACCGAAACAAAAGTTAGTTTCCAACTGTTTAAAAAAGACCAGTATCATCCCAAAAAAAAACAGGGTAACTAAACAGAGTCATACAGACACAGGCTGTAAGGTGGTGACTACGTCGGAAATATATGATACAGGAACTAAAGATCATAGAAATCCTATTAATAATGCTCTGAGTGATGTAGGAACACTGAATTGTGGTTATGGTGGGGGAGATTTCTGGGGAAAATTAGAGGGCATGATGCTAACTTTGCTGGAACTAAAACTAAGCGGGGTAGAGTCAAGGATTTTGCTTCTGGAGTCTTCAATTGGGAACTGTCTGAAAGCGACAGGCACAGTATTCACACAGTTAAAAAATAATCCCCCTCCCAGCATGAATGATAGGACAGCCGGTAACAGTACCAAGGTGGCTGATCCAGTGCCGAGCAGCTCAAGCCCCATGGCTATAGCTGGTCCCAGCAACTCAAGTGGAACCTGGAGAGGGATTACTCCCCCATTACACCCACCAAGCACCAGGAGGAAAAAACCCATACCTGATTCTCTTCAGAGGTTAGACGAGAGACCTAGTGTGGCACAAAGACCCGTGGTTATTGATCTTCCACCAGAAGCCACTCCATACGTGGTCATATTGGGCCATGCTCCTGCTCTCCCACCAGGAGAGACTGAGAGCTATGAACAACTAAGGAATAAGACTATGTTTTGGCTTAGTCAAAACACTTTTGATGGGGCGAATATTTCTAATAGTATAATAATGGTACGCAGGGTTAGCTGGATAGGTGGATCCAATAACATAGGAAGTGGGGACTGTATTATTGTCAATTTTGATAACTCTCATATCGTTGGTCGCTTATTATCAAGAGGCCAATGCCACTAGCGGATGACGGGCACGGCAATTGAATATTACCTTTAGTTTTTTTTATAGGCCTTTACCTGAGAGGGGCCCGATAAGATCTAACCAGGAGGAAAACTGGCGAATGGGAGATTGGTCTAGGGTGAGATCCCACCGTGTTTGTTCCCCCCTGCTACCACAGAATATTCTCAGCAACCCAAATATGAATGGGCGCGGACTCCCAGTCCATAACAGATATGAAATTCTGTCTGGCTTGGAAGCCTGCGATTGACTTAAGGAAACTGATGACCAGGGAGAAGGGAGGATGAATGACATGGGAGTTGTGGAGGATAGACCACACAGGGGGAGTTCTAACAATATCATTTCCTGGAATATTGCAGGATTCCCTGCCAAGATAGGGAGCTCTAGTTGGATTGCTTATATTAAGCAATTTTTGATAATCTGTTTGCAAGAAGGATATAAGGCATACTTTGTCCCAATAATTGCCTCCAGCAGGGGAAGACCAAAGGGGGGACTGGTCATTTATATTTCTCTAGGCTTGTCTTGTAAAATCTGCACAGTCCCTTCTTCTAATCCAGGTATTCTTGCTTTAACTTTAAAAGAAGAAAATTGTATGGCTGGTTTGGTAAATTTTTCATAACTCACTGTCATCATGTTTGGATCATAGTTATATGTTTGCTCTGAATGCTTTTAATAATACGTCTATAAGTCACAGTTTGCACAACCTTATGGTCATGGGTGATTTTAACATACATCCTTGTGGTGATCCCCTACTCATATGCATTTCTGAATTGAGTTGCCCTCCAACTCACGGATTTCATTTTGAGCATTCGGCTGAGGGGGAGTTGCTTAATGATATGGTGAATGATTTGGATATGATACCCACCATGGCTTTGATGGACTCCTATACTAGGTTTGGGGTACCCACTTTTATGGGCCATGGGAAGGGACATTCCTTGATTTTGTATTGATTTCACCCCCTATGCAGACATTTGTAGATTCTTTTTTAATTGAGGAGAGTGAATTCAGTGACCATAATCCTCTCTCACTGTGTCTAACAGGATCCTGGACTGTAAAAATAGGGTCAAACCTCAAACAGGGAGCATTGAGCATAACCGATGAAAAGCGCAGACTTCTATGGACTCAAGTCACCCCTGAGCTATTTTATAATGATACTAGCGGCCCGTCCCGACGTTGTCCGGGAAAAAAAAGGCTAGGCAGCAATGGTTTTAGTAACATTGTACATTCGTCCTACATGATGAGAGACACATTTTGAAGCAGTGTCCCCAAAGGTCGGTTTTTCCGAATAGAGCATATTGAATCCCTTTCAAGGGAAACTGTTAGAGGCAGTTCAAAGGTAGAATGTGCTGTTTTCGCAGCTGTTAGCAAAGTGGCAGCTATTCCAGATGAAGCAACAGCTAGAGCCACATTCCCAGAAGATCGACCTTTGGCAAGTATGAGGTTGATTAGGTAAGTCTTTCCTGTGCCACCGGGGGCGTCTATGAAAAATAGTTTGCCTTGCTTCTTTTCAACAATATCAACTATGGTGTTGTAGGCGAGTTGTTGATCTGGAACTAAGTTAGGCAAGTGTTGAGCAAGGTAGTTATTTAGCTCTGGAATATTGTGTGCGTTAGCGATATTGTGGTATCCAGTTTGGTTAGTTCAGACCGTTGGCGGCAGGCTGAAATCTTGTAAGAACTTCTTGCTTAATAGATACAGTGAGTCTTCAATTTCTATAAGTCCTTGGTTTATGATTTCATTGTTGATAGCAGCCCGTGCCGACGTTGTCCGGGTATGAATTGCTGCCGGCCAGTAGTATATTGTTTTGTAGGATTTCGTTCTGATAGCATTTCTTATCTGTGACAGGCCTGTGAAACGCTTCGATTCACAGTGCACTGCTGATGCACTTAAGAGTGCACGTTCAGTAGTGTGTGAACTCGAGTTTCCCTACTTTATATTTCTTTGCAATATTACATAGCGCAAACTCGACAACATGGCATGAGCACAATTTACATTACAGAAGAACACATTCATTTGTGGTAGGCACGGGGATACAAAGCAATTTGCCTGGAATCACAGGATGTTGAGCTGATGCCGAGATTCGAACGTAGCTCCCCCGCACTAAAGTTCGCAATTCTAGAACTTGTGGCGGGAGGTGTGTCTAAAAGTGTATGTTGGTGCTGGCCATCAATGAGAGAGGCCTGTGCATTTTTCAAATGGGTGGTGAAAAAATATGAGTATGTTGCTGGAGATGTGGGCCGCCGTGCCACCAATGTACTTACCGGGGGACGGTAAACACCCATTATTCCGCAACTTTCTTTCCGCGTACCATCACTCCGCATACTTTCATTACGAAAGTACCATGACTCCGCAATGCCATTATAACGCATGGCATTACATTTTATATGCTTTTACTACGCATACATTTACTACGAAATTCATTGTAAATGCATGAATGGTAAAAGCATGTTTTTTTTAATGTTTGGATAAGGTAAGTATGGGTATAGGGGTATATGTTTTGGGGTACTGAGGTATATGTTTTGGGGTGTTTTAAGGGTTCAGATATAGTTTTGGGTCATGGGGTACAGGGGTAGTTTTAGGGTTTAGAGATAGGTATGGGTTTTGGGGTACAGGGGTACTTTTAGGGTTCAGGGCTAGGTTTGGGTTTTGGGGTATAGGGGTATTTTTAGGGATCATGGGTAGGTTTGGGTTTTGGGGTATAGGGGTATTTTAAGGGTTCAGGGCTAGGTTTGGGTTTTGGGGTACAGGGGGTATTTTTAGGGTTCAGGGCTAGGTTTGGGTTTTGGGGTACAGGGGTATTTTAAGGGTTCAGATATAGTTTTGGATTTTGGGGTATAGGGGTATTTTTAGGGTTCAGGGGTAGGTTTGGGTTTTGGGGTACAGGGGTATTTTAAGGGTTCAGGGCTAGGTTTGGGTTTGGGGTACAGGGGTATTTTTAGGGTTCAGGGCTAGGTTTGGGTTTTGGGGTACAGAGGTATTTTAGGGTTCAGGGGTAGGTTTGGGTTTTGGGGTACAGGATTATTTTTAGGGTTCAGGGCTAGGTTTGGGTTTTGGGGTACAGGGGTATTTTTAGGGTTCAGGGGTAGGTTTGGGTTTTGTGGTACAGGGGTATTTTAAGGGTTCAGGGATAGTTTTGTGTTTTGGGGTACATGGGTATTTTAGGGTTCAGGGGTAGGTTTGGGTTTTGGGGTACAGTGGGTTTTTTAGGGTTCAGGGGTAGGTTTGGGTTTTGGGGTACACGGGTATTTTAAGGGTTCAGGGCTAATTTTGGGTTTTGGGGTACAGGGTAATTTTTAGGGTTCAGGGCTAGGTTTGGGTTTTGGGGTACAGAGGTATTTTAGGGTTCAGGGGTAGGTTCGGGTTTTGGGGTACAGGGGTATTTTTAGGGTTCAGGGCTAGGTTTGGGTTTTGGGGTACCGGGGTATTTTTAGGGTTCAGGGGTAGGTTTGGGTTTTGGGGTACAGGGGTATCTTAAGGGTTCAGGGCTAGGTTTGTGTTTTGGGGTACAGGGGTATTTTAGGGTTCAGGGGTAGGTTTGGGTTTTGGGGTACAGTGGTATTTTTAGGGTTCGGGCTAGGTTTGGGTTTTGGGGTACAGGGGTATTTTTAGGGTTCAGGGGTAGGTTTGGGTTTTGAGGTACAGGGGTATTTATAGGGTTTAGGGATAGGTTTGGGTTTTGGGGTACAGGGTATATTTATAGGGTTAAGATGGGTTAGTGTTTAAGGGCGTTGGGGTATTTTAAGGAGTAAGAGTGGGTTATGATCATGGGGTGCAGGGGTATTTAAAGGGAGCAGGGTGGGATTAGCACACAATATGAGACATGGCATGAAGGGTGGAACGTACCACACCCCCCCAGTGTTTGTCACGCCCTCAGCACACGCCCCCCCAGCACACGCCCACAGCACAACGCAGACACACCCACAAGGGACTACTTTGCTGGCACTGTTCTTTTACCTTTTAAATGTATATGGTGGGAGTCTGTATAGCCTATGTCCTTCTGCTGCAACTGCCCTTTCCAACGCTGTATTGGGTGTTGTGTTTGGTGCTGGGGTTCCTGAGATTACCCGCCTCAAAGGTTTGGGCTCTCTCTTTATATTATTAGTATGGATTAAAACACTGTGTGCAGATGAAAACGATACCTGCACACAGGGGGGGGGCACCAGCACACGAAGGTGTTAGTAGCTTTCCAGACGATCTCTGATAGGGTTACTGAGCTGTTGTCTGTGCCAACCAAGAAACAGAATATGGTGGGCCCTAAGTGGTTTGATCATCACTGCTCAAAAGCAGCTAGTAAATTAAGGGCAGCCATAGCTTCTAAACCTAGAGTGCAGGCTAATGTAAAAATATGTCGGAGGGATTACAAGACACCGTTAACCAAACGTAAGGAGACCTTAAGGTACGAGGCATGGAATGATTTATTGGCCCCTGAAACGCTCAAGAATAGTTCTAAGTTTTGGGGTACAATGAAAAAACCATTTCTTGTCCAGGAGACAGGAGATGGTCTTGAATGTCACATATCTAAGGAGGATTGGGAAGCTCACTTTGAGCACCTGTATGCCTGCCCCTGGAAGAAATTGATAGTTTGACATCTGATTTTAGCGGTAACAAAATCACAATTGGAAGGGGCGAAATCCTTGAAGGGATTTTAGGACTAACAGCCGGGAAAGCACCTGGTCCAGATGGGATTCCCCCTGACCTATTTAAGTCTGAGCCTTCTTTTTGGGCTCCAATTCTGGAATCCGTTTTTAATGCTGCAGTACAAAGTGGATGCCCTCAGTCTTGGGGGGTTTCCAGAATTGTACCTGTTTTTAAAAAGGGGGACAAACATAGTGTGCATTGTTATAGACCCATTTCACTCATAGACTTTATGGTGAAAGTAATAGGAAGGGTACTGCTGCAGAGACTTACTACTTGGGTTGAGGACAATAATATCATGTCCATCTACCAGTATGGCTTCGGCAGAGGTCTTTCCAGATAACTAAATGTCTGAATCTTTTTTTAATATTAAGTAAATACTCAGTGGCATATAGGTGGGCCATCCACCTCGCCTTCATGGACTTGTGTTCAGCTTTTGACTGTGTGAACAGGCGGAAGCTGTGGCAGTTCATGAGGGCAAAGGGGGTTGATGGTGGTATTGTAGACTTCCTAGAAGACTTACATAGTAATACCAGAGCGAAAGTTAGATTTTCCCATGATCTGAGTGTGACGAAGAATTTTAATATCAGAAGAGGAGTCCAACAAGGATGTATCCTGGCTCCTTTTTTGTTTAATTTTTATATTAATGACCTAGATAGCACTCTTCAGGAGGTGGTGCTGACTAGCCCAGAGTTGGAGGTCGGGGCATTCCGGTCCTATTATATGCGGACGATGCAGTCCTCATATCTAGGACCGAAAGAGGCCTTCAAGCCCTTTTAACTGCTTTTAAGTCCTTCATGACAGATAGCGACTTAACGATTAACAATTCTAAATCGTTTATCATGCAGGTAGGTCAGCAACCCAGAAGGAATTTTCTATTAAAGTGGGAGACGCAACAACTCCCATATCCAACACGTTCTCTTACCTTGGGGTCCTTTTTGACAATAAGTTAAAATAGGGCCCGCAAGTTCTTACAAAGAAAGGGAAGTTGGTAGGGTGAATGCATCGATATTTAACTTTGCATCCAAACTGGGGAAAAAGCCTACTTGTGCTATGCTGCAACTATATAATGCCAAATCAGTGGCTACAGCAGTATATGGCAGTGAAATTTGGGGGTATATTGCGGGAGGGCAACTCCAGATTGTAGAGAATTCGTTTTTGAAACATCTTCTGTGTGTCCCTTCGGGCACGCCTAGCTTAACTGTCCACGAAGAACTAGAGACACTGTATGTCAGTGATATTTTCTCCCTACGTCCACTGACCTGCTGGTTAAAACTATGGCTAAATCCCAACATCCCTCTTACATATTTAATTGTAAAAGACTGTCTGTCTCGGGATAATGCACTCGCTATACCATGGCTGAAGTATCTGAAGACAGGTTTCTTTAGATTAGGGCATGGTGAGCTTTTTGAAACTCCTGATTGCATTACCAAGAAATGAATGAAATGAAATGAATGAAATGAAATGAAATGAAATGAAATGAAAAAGAATTTCTAAAGCGCATGGCTGCCCTTGAGCGTCCCAGCGCTACGTGTACACACAGACAGACCTCCTCTGAACCGCATCCCGAGATGTTAGTCATTCTGGGGGAAAAGGAACGTTTTCAAAGATTTTCGGAATCTGGTCAAGTTAGGTTCTTTCCTCATTGATGTTGGGAGGGAGTTCCATAGCTGGCCCGCATTTATTGAGAAGCGGCGTCCTCCGGCCCTTGCTCTTTTTGCTCTCGGGATAGCTACCAGGTTTTCCTCGCCAGAGCGGAGCGTTCGTGATGATTTGTAAGGGCGGATCAGATCTCTGAGGATCGGAGGGCCTGTGCCTTGGAGGACTCTGAACACTGTACAGAGCGCTTTGAATTTCACTCTCGCTCTTATGGGCAGCCAATGGAGTGCTTTCAAGGCCGGTTTCGCTGACGTTCTTCTGGGTGTATTCGTCAGCAGTCTTGCGGCTGCATTCTGTGCCCTCTGGAGCACGTTCAGGGTGTATTCCGGTGCAGCCAGGAAAAGGGCGTTGTTATAATCCAGTCTTGACAAAATAAGGCCCTGTACCAGCAATTTCCTGGAGTCTAGTGGGAGTAAGGGCATAACTTTCCGTATTGAGCGGAGCAGCCCATAGCAACACCCTGCGGTTTTTTTCGCCTGAGTGTGCATCGACAGCTCCGGTTCAAGCCAGACGCCAAGACTTTTTATGGATCCCTTCGGGGTCGGAGGATCTCCTAAGCAGGCCGGCCACATACATTTGGGGAGGGAGGTGCAGAGATTTCCCAGCAACATCACCTCGGTTTTGGAGGCATTAAGCTTGAGTCTTGAGTCGGCCATCCATGCCATGATGTTGGTAAGGCAGGCGGCAAACTTCTCACCATGGTTTTCTGCGAGCGAGAGCGAAACAATCAATTGGGTGTCATCCGCGTACGTTGCGAGTTTCACTCCAAAGGGTGCGACCTCCCCCTCCAGTGGGGCCATGTAGATGTTAAAAAGCGTAGGGCTCAGTGAAGAGCCCTGCGGGACACCACACTGAAGGGGGGTGGGCACTGATCTATTGTTGCCCTCGCACACTTGATATGTTCGATCACTCAAGAATGACATTAGCCAGGTGAGCGCCAGGCCTCTTACTCCCAGCTCCTCCACCCGGTGGATCAAGATCTTGTGATCCACCGTGTCAAATGCCGCGCTCAGATCCAGGAGGACCAGGGCTGCTGATCCTCCTGAGTCTAAGATGCACCTGCCCTCTTCTACCATGGTGATCAGCGCTGAGTCAGTGCCCTGACCGGGCCGAAAGCCAGTCTGGGTGTGCCGTAACAACTCGTTGGATTCCAAAAAGGATGAGAGTTGCCGGTTAACCCATTTCTCAGCGATCTTTCCCATCCCTGGCAGTAAGGAGATTGGCCGAAAGTTGGACAAATCGGCGGGGTCAAGGCCCGCTTTTTTTAGCAGGGCTTTTACTATAGCCTGCTTCCAACTGGGGGGGACCTTGGCGGCGGCAAAGGAAGCGTTGAGTAGATCTACTGCCGGACCCGCTATGACATCCGTAAACTGCTTTAGGATGTACATAGGCATGGGATCCGTCGGAGAGCCACTTTTTTGCGCGGCCAGCTCTTTACAGAAAGCTTCCCTAGTGATCGGGGCAAACTTGTCTAGCACAACTCTATCAGTGGCCAGACAGCTCTCCCCTAAGGGCGGGCTCTGACGGGGCAAGGGGAGGCCGGCTATGATGTTTTGAATTTTCTGGTCAAAGTACTGGGCCAGAAGGTTACAGCGGTCCGTATTCCCCTCTGAGGGTTCTGGAGATACTGGAACTTTGAGCAGCTCTTTGAGAATTTTATAGGTTTCCCTTGAAGAACTGGCTGATGATTTTATCCTATTTTCAAGGTAGGCCGCTTTGGTGGCATTGCGTGCCACTTTATACGTTCTCATGGCTGCCCTGTACTCTTCTTTGGAGTTTCCTGCCCAGTTTTTCCGCCAGTCACGTTCTTTCTTTTTACAAATTTTTCTCAGAAGACCCAGCTCTGGGGTGAACCATAAGGATTTGGGGCCCCCCGTCTTCCTGTTGGCTATTTTCAGGGGAAGTACCGCATCTAAGGCTGTGCTGAGCCATTCGCAGAAAGCCTCATCTGCCTCTATAGGATCCCCATTAAGCACCGGGATGGTATGTGTCAGCTTGCGTGTAAGATCGCTGACCGGGAGTTTCGACCAAACCCTTACTGGTACTTGTGCTGTGGCTGCCGGGGGAGGTGGGGGAGCTGTAACAAAACCCATTTGAAAGGGGATCAGGAAGTGATCAGTCCAAGGGAGAGGCAGGGACGGTGACATGGAGAGAAGGGGAAGATTAGAAAACACTGTATCCAATAAGTGGCCCTTGACGTGGGTGGGCTCCTGATTATGGAGGGTGATGTTCCCCAACCCAAGTTCGGATCTTAGGTCGTTTGCAACTTTATCCTCCGCTGAGTCGAAATGTAGGTTTAAATCTCCAAGCAGGAGAAAATTGGGTGCCGACGCTATTAGCATTGGGGCCTCTTCAAGCAGAGAGTTCACGAACTGCTTGATATTACCCGGAGGCCGGTAAATCAGCAGCCCCGACAGTGAGTCGTTGGGGGACAGTTGAATCTTAAATCTACAACTTTCCGCATCCTTGATAGACCCTTCAGCGGCCCTACATGTCAACGTGTCTCTATATATAATGGCCAGCCCGCCCCCTCTGCCTCGCGGTCTGTGCAGGCAGAAGATACAAAATCCGGGGGGAAGAGCGTTCGCCATGTCGAAGTCCGAACTGTCAGATGTCCATGTTTCCGACAAAAATAGCACATCAAGCTTATGATCCAAGATCAGATGGTGGATGTGTAAGGAGTGCCTAGGTAAAGATCTACAGTTCAGGAGGGCTAGTCGAAGTGGTTCCCTGGGGGGGGGAGCGTTGTGTGCCTCTTTACTTTCCGTAGTACATAGATCGCAGACTTTGAAAAGCACATCCATCCTCAATCTCCTCGGACAAAGGCAGGAGGCTTTGGGGCAGAGAGACAAAAGTTGTTCATGCGAGTATGTGAGAGGCCCTTGCTTTGCTTTGGGCAGCATGTCTGGCCCTAGGTCCGTACGGGCCCGGACGGGCCCAGACGGGCTTGCCTCTGGCGCGCCTCCGGCGCGCCATCGGCGCGCCCGCTGCGCCCGCCCGCTGCGCGGACGAGTGAGTGCGGCCATTTATGAAGCACGAGGGCCTGTGTTTGCCCTCCCACTAGAGCGCAAAATGCCCTCTTCCCAATCCAAGATGGCGGGACCTTCCGGTTTAGAATTTGGTTACCAGAGGTCATTCAGAGCCCAGAAACGGCTCGAAAATGCCCCCAACAGCTAATATGAGCAGGCGCTGTGACAAGGAGTGAATTTAAAAGTAAAACAAATTTTTTCTAACCAACTTCGAAAATAACTTTTTTAAAAGCAATTTCGGCTCAGTAATGCCGTGTAGTGCCCGGCTAAGCTCCCTGTGAGTGTCAGGGGAGCCGCCTATGTGTACAGGCTGCGCACGAGGTTTCTGCCTCAATTTATAGCACGAGGGCCTGTGTTTGCCCTCCCACTAGAGCGCAAAATGCCCTCTTCCCAATCCAAGATGGCGGGACCTTCCGGTTTAGAATTTGGTTACCAGAGGTCATTCAGAGCCCAGAAACGGCTCGAAAATGCCCCCAACAGCTAATATGAGCAGGCGCTGTGACAAGGAGTGAATTTAAAAGTAAAACAAATTTTTTCTAACCAACTTCGAAAATAACTTTTTTAAAAGCAATTTCGGCTCAGTAATGCCGTGTAGTGCCCGGCTAAGCTCCCTGTGAGTGTCAGGGGAGCCGCCTATGTGTACAGGCTGCGCACGAGGTTTCTGCCTCAATTTATAGCACGAGGGCCTGTGTTTGCCCTCCCACTAGAGCGCAAAATGCCCTCTTCCCAATCCAAGATGGCGGGACCTTCCGGTTTAGAATTTGGTTACCAGAGGTCATTCAGAGCCCAGAAACGGCTCGAAAATGCCCCCAACAGCTAATATGAGCAGGCGCTGTGACAAGGAGTGAATTTAAAAGTAAAACAAATTTTTTCTAACCAACTTCGAAAATAACTTTTTTAAAAGCAATTTCGGCTCAGTAATGCCGTGTAGTGCCCGGCTAAGCTCCCTGTGAGTGTCAGGGGAGCCGCCTATGTGTACAGAGGGACCTGGAGGCAATAAAATTGGTCTTCCTCATGGAAAGAAAAATTTCAAGGGAAGCCATAGAGATTCAGAAACCGAGTGTCAGAAAATATGTTATGTTAAAAACATCCTTACACATTGAGCCTTATTTAATGGGCACTCTGACCTCATATGAAAATTTTTTATTAACCAGATTTCGGCTGAATTAATTTTATTATTTGCTTGTTAGGCCACAAAAAGCCCTTTTTAGTAAAGAAGCAGCTCCCTGCGGCTGCGACGGAAAGTCTCCGCAGGATATGCTGCATTTTATGTTTTTATGTAAATTTTATGAATATCCCCTTAAACGCAATCTGGTGTCACTTTTAAGGAAACTCAATTTTCGTCAGATCAGCCAGCTATGATGTATTTACAACTATTACACAGTGACAGTATTCTCCATGTACTTGAATTTCTAAAATCCATTGTAAAGTACAGAAAATGCCTGGATTTGTAATGAATTTCTGATAAAAAAAATTATGAGCTTGTATTTATTGTATTCAGGTAAAATATGTATTCCCTCTTGTTGATGCTAATCTTGTATTCTTGTATTTTTGTATCCTGATATGATTTCTTTTTTAAACAATGAATTTTGTATTGCTGTATTGCACTTTATGGTTTGCAAACAAAACCAAAATTAAGTTTTATTGATTGAGTGGTTTTCCACAATATAATCACAAAGTAGAATGAACCTGACAATATTTTATTCAGATGCACCATCTCATTTAAAAAAGAGAAGAAACATTCTTCTATAGTTCGGGATTAAATTCCGAAATAGTGAAAACAAAGCATATATTACATAAAATGATTCCACAATTTTTTAATTCCACTATATATGACAGCCCTAAAAGCGGTGATCACAATTTTGTACAGAAACACAATAGAGCAAAATAATGAATAAAAACAAATAAAATAGTATCACCCCAGTGGAAGAACAAAATTATTTGTTCAATTCAAACTTTAAAAACTGCTCCAATAGGCAAAATATCATAAGGAAGGACCTATTGTACAGAAATTCTCTGTATCTTATATGGTCCCTTGGCTTTCTTGGATTCCTTTGAACAAACAGGCGTCGACGCGTCTTGGTGGTTGGGACCCATAGATATGGGGCCACCTTCTGCAGGACAATAATGTATCTGGGGTCACTTCTTTCACTTGACTATTATGGTATCTCGGATAGTTCCATTATCATTCCAAGGTTATTTCGCTGAAGACTCTGATGTCGTCTACGCGTTGATGCTTAAATATAGGATACCTTATATCGTTCCCAGCTTGATATTATGTCACTTCTTCAGTTTATTTCTGATGGTGAAGAAGTGCTGCACTTTCTATACCGGGTCTTGGGGAATGCGCTTTACCATTTCTTTTTTAAAGGCGTATTGTGTTCCCTTATTGAAAAAGGCAGAGGCCAGGAAATCTTCATGTGCACCTCGCAAGGAATATATCATTTAACCTTTAAATTCTCCTCGAGGGAAATGGGCATGGCCTTAAGATGTTGGTCCGCTTGTGTCCCCTCGTATCAGTCTGCCAGCAAAAGGCAACCTCCCCAGATACTCACCACCCCTGCCTAGCTGGCGATGCTCCTTCAGACGTGCATCCAGGTCTGGATGAGTCACTGCCAGGATGCGGCCCATCAATGGAGTCATGCTGCGCCGTGCCAAACGCCCTGTGCGTGGTACCATCCTCCAGGTCATCTCTGCCACTTGCTTTGCCAGCCGGCTGATGTCGTCCCACCTCTTGTGACAGTGGGTGCGTCATCTGTTTGATACCACCAGGGCTCGCACCTTTGCTGCAATGGCCCTCCACACGGCCTTACGCTGGTGTACCTTGAGCTGCAGGTATGAGAGAAAAGAAGGGTAAATGACCAGTTACACAGTGCCAGGTACCAACATCTATCAGTACAGTAGCAAGACACAGACTCAGGACCAATTGTAACCTTCCTCCCTCCAAAACTGGGGCACCCCTCATAAGGGCACTCTGCATGGCCCAAACAGATGTGATTGCATGCACACATTGGGGCGTTGAGGGTCCATGACAATCTCACAAATGCAGGATGCATCAACACAATATGCATCAACGGAAGTGTGTAAGTGTGCAATTATACAGGACACAGATGGACCATATCTACTATTCACTGTGAAGGAACTGGAGCAAGGAGCATATAAATCTGGTGATGATTTCTCGTTTGGGTGGGCTGGCACTGGACCTACTCTCTGGCTAACACTGAGTCAGACAACAGGGGCACACTGAAATATTCACACAATCAGTTACTGTCCTGGCACCTACATGGCTAACATCCGGTGGCTGACAATGTAACACACCCCACTCACACATACAAGTACCGCATGGAAAAGAGTGACTTTGGGACAAACACACTCCCTCGCCCTGAAGACAGCTTGTCTGTCAGTGTTTGACACAACCCCACACCCCCAGGCATATACTGCAGCAGCACAACTACACGTCTAACACCCCCCCTGCCCTACAGCTACCTTCATGGTGGCTTACCACTACATTGGTACCACCAAACAGCCTTGGGTACTCTGCCAGCACCTCGTCCACAAGGACCTCCAGCTCCTCACTTGTGAATGGACTGGCATGAATCTTGTCTGTCCTTGCCATCCCTGTGGACATGGAACACCTGTGGTGGAAGCGAGTGGTGAGTGGTCCCAGGTAGCAGGCTCTTGAGGCAGCAGCAGGAGAGGGTCCCAGGCAGCAGGCTTTTGAGGCAGCAGCAGGAGAAGGTCCCAGGCAGCAGGCTCTTGAGGCAGCAGCAGGAGAGGGTCCCAGGCAGCAGGCACTGTGAGCAGTGGAAATGTGAGGCTCAATCCCACAGATTTATAGCCCTCTGGGCTCGTTTGTAAGCTGAAAGGCTGCAACAATTGGTTGTCCAGGTCTGCCTCTTTCAAAAGCATCCAACGGTGCACACCTTCCACGATTTTCAAATCTGCATCATGCCACCGCGATCATTGCTGCCATTGGCTGTAGGCAATGCTCCATGGTGGTGATGCACCGCGGGGGCCCGGGGTGCGCTACTGCGATGGTGCATCTTTCAAAAGCATCCAATGACCGCCTCCACGGTGGCGGTGCACACCTTCCGCGATTTTCAAATCTGCATCATGCCACCGTGATCATCGCTGCCATTGACTGTAGGCAATGCTCCATGGTGGTGATGCACCACCGGGGCCAGGCGGTAGCTACCGCCATTTGGGTGGAGGATCATGCCCAAAGCCATCTGCACATGTCTCCATGCCAATGGCTACTGCATTTGTGAAAGGGGTGGTGCTGGTGTCACACCGCCGGGGCCAGGCGGTAGCTACCGCCATTTGGGTGGCGGATCATGCCCACAGCCATCTACACATGTCTCCATGCCAATGGCTACCGCCCTTGTGAAGGGGGTGGTGCTGGTGTCACACGGCCAGAGTCAGTCGGTAGCTACTGCCATTTTAGTAACATTTACTGGCTATGTCCATCGTGTACACTGCATCAGTACACAGCAGCAACATGGTGAAGGGCACATCATTGTACACACAATGCCATTCTTCCATATATCCACAGGTGGACGCACGTTCTGTGTGACGCACTTTGGTCTGTGATTCATGCCATGTCACTTATGCATTTGATGGTTGATGATGCTTGACACTCTTAAGATGGTGTCAATGATGTTGAAGAAATCAATGTGTTGTGGGTCAGTGCTGAGATTGTCAAGGCTTGTCTCACTGTATGGTATTGTACCAGACTGGTGCTTTCACATCAGCTCATGCACACAACAGAAATGTTTCCCTTTACTGTGATCATTGTGTTGTGGATGTGTGCAGAGTTTACATGATGCATTGAGGTGTGACAGGTACAGCAGATGGGTATGATACAGTCATGGTCATTTTAGACACATTGGCGGATGGTACAGCACCAGGCGTGCACATGTGAAATGTGTGGTTGAGTATGTGTGCATTCACATTGACCTATGTGTTGTTTGCAGCACTTGTGTATTGTTAGTGGAGAGGTGTGCCCTCTGTGTGTCTCAACTGGCCACCCATGTAACCTGGTGTGCCATGCATCTCTCAGGGCAGTCTATGTTTTGCCATGATATCATTGATGGTGAGTGCTGTGGCCATCTCATGATGGTCTTCACTGACATTTGCACATTTACATCTCAACTAGAAGGAGGCCAAATCTCCTACGTCACCTGACTGTGCTGGAGGACATGGAGAATATTGCAATCATTCAGAAACTCGCTTCAATAGACCAACACTGAAGACCCTGTGTGATCTTTTGGAGCCCCACCTGCAGCCTTGCCGCCACTATCCAACAGCATTCCCAACCGCATACAAGGTGATGGTAGCCCTCCACTTTTTTGCAACTGGTTCCTTCCAGGAGACCGTGGCCAGCGCTGGAGGGATGTCGCAGACCATGTTCAGCCAGGTGCTGAGGGATGTTCTTGCAGCCATGATGCGATATAAGAATCACTACATTAATTTCCCTAGGGGAGCAGAATTGGCCGTTGTGAAGGGTGACTTCTATCCCCTTGGGCGCATCCCCCATGTTGTTGGTGCCATCGATTGCACCCATGTAGGTCTGGTGCCACCACAGGCAACTGAGAACATTTTTAGAAATCGTAAACATTATAATTCTATCAATGTGCAGGTGGTGTGCCTTGCGGACATGACCATTTCCCATGTCTGTGCAAGATTTCCTGGCTCTGCACATGATTCGTACATCATGAGGAACAGCATGGTGCCACGGATGATGGAAAATCTGCATCCCGAGCGTGCTTGGATTGTGGGTGAGTATGCCTACTGATATGGCGTGCTGTGTTTTGCCTGCTGCACTCTGACTGTGCAACATTGCAATGGGTGTTTGTCATTCACAGGTCACTCCGCATATCCCAGACGGCCATGGCTGTTGAGCCCGCTAAGGAATCCCAGGACCCCGTGTGACGTCTGGTACAATGAGGCCCATGGTAGGACCCAATGTGTAATCGAGCGGACTTTAGGCATGCTGAAGTCAAGATTCCGCTGCCTTGACAGGACAGGAGGTGCACTGGCATACTCGCCTGGGAAGATCTGCAAGATCGTTGTGGCATGATGTATGCTGTACAACATGGCCATCCACAAGGGGATCCCCCTGCTCATGGACGATGGTGAGGAACCAAGGCCACTGCCTGCTCAAGGACCTGAGTCCAGTTATGAGGATAGTGGAGAGGAGGAAGGACATGACCTTTGCCAACAGCTCATCGACCGCTACTTCACTTGAAGGTGGGTGATGAGGTACAACTTGTACATTATCTGGTGTGGTTGCTGTTGTTGTGAAGGGCTATGCATGGATGTAACAGACAGGCACATGTCTGTACACTACACAATTGTGAAGTCACCACTAGTATTATTCATTGCAACACTGTGTAATTTCAAAGTGCAGTGGAACATCATTTACTCATACATGTCAGGTGTCAATGCATTGCATGCAATTGTTGCTGTGTGTAGGGATGCAGGTCACACACACACACATCAAGAAGAGTGAAGATGGCTACCTACCTGTTAGGTGAGGGTGAACAGTGCAATGGCTGACACATGCTCCTGGGTGGAAGGGAGTGCTCCATGCGGCTGGGGTGTGGGCCAGGAGGCATGGTGGGAGTAGTGATACAGGCCTCCTACCCCCAAACAGGCCTCCCAAGCAAGTTGGACAAACATCACAAGTAAGATGGCTACCTACCTGTTAGGTGAGAGTGGAAAGTGCAATGGCTGGCACATGCTCCTGGGTGGAAGGGAGTGCTCCATGCTGCTGGAGTGTGGGACAGGGGGCATGCTGGGAGTAGTGATACTGGCCTCCCACCCCCAAACAGGCCTCCCAAGCAAGTTGGACAAACATCACAGGCAAGATGGCTACCTACCTGTTAGGTGAGGGTGGACAGTGCAATGGCTGACACATGTTCCTGGGTGGGTGAGGCCTTCATGCTGCTGGAGTGTGGGACAGGGGGCATTCTGCGAGTAGTAATACAGGCCTCAGACCCTAAAACAGGCCACCCAAGCAAGTTGGACAAACATCACAAGCAAGATGGCTACCTACCTGTTAGGTGAGGGTGGACAGTGCAATGGCTGACACATGCTCCTGGGTGGGTGAGGCCTCCATGCTGCTGGAGTGTGGGCCAGGGGGCATGCTGGGAGTAGTGATACCGACCTCCCACCCCCAACCAGTCCTCCAATACAAGATTGCTACCTACCTGTTAGGTGAGAGAGAACAGTGCAATAGCTGACTCATGCTCCTGGGTGGGAGGGAGTGCTCCATGCGGCTGGGGTGTGGGCCAGGGGGCAAGCTGGGAGTGGTGATACAGGCCTCCCATCCCCAAACAGGCCTCCCAAGCAAGTTGGACAAACACCACAAGCAAGATGGCTACCTACCTGTTAGGTGAGGGTGGACAGTGCAATGGCTGACACATGCTCCTGGGTGGGTGAGACCTCCATGCTGCTGGAGTGTGGGCCAGGGGGCATGCTGGGAGTAGTGATACAGGCCTCCCACCCCCACACTGTCCTCCAATACAAGATGGCTACCTACCCGTTAGGTGAGGGAGAACATTGCAATGGCTGACACATGCTCCTGGGTGGTTGAGGCCTCCATGCTGCTGGAGTGTGAATTAGGGACATGCTGGGAGTGGTAATGCAGGCCTCCCTCCCCCAAACAGGCCTCACAGTGAAGATGGCTGGCTACCTGTTAGGTGAGGGTGAACAGTGCAATGGTGTTTGGGTTGTGAAAGGAAGTACTTATCAGTGTGATGTTGGCATTTGTTTGGACTTACCAGCCTCCGTTCCCCTGGGTACTCCTGTGAGACTCTCAAGATGCAGTATGGCAAGCACCTTCTCCTCCCATGGAGTGAATGTTTTCGGTGGGATGGGAGGGCCACTGCCAGTCATGTTTGCCAGCTTCCAGTTCTTGCTCCTCTTCTCCTTGACAGCCCTCTTGAGACCATGCCACCGCTTCATGATCTCCTTCTTGGATTTTGGGGTGGTCCCTACTGCATTGACCCTTTGTACTATCCTTTCCCACATTTGTGTCCTTGTGGCTAATAGGGCCTGTTGGACCAGGCTACCAAACAGTTGTGGCTCTTCTCTGACAATCTCATTGACCATGACCGTCAACTCACCCTCTGTGAATTTGGGCATCTTCTGTGAGGTCATGGTGTGTTGTTGTTGAAGTGTATCGCCTTCTCTTCTGGAGTGTTGCAAAGGATTGTGGTCAGTGAAGGGGCTGGTTTTATACTCAGCTATGTTGGTGTGTCCAAGTGGAATTTGGCTGTCAGGTGTGTTGTGGGAGTTGTCCCGTGCTTTTATTTTTGGTTTTGCATTTATTTATTACATTTGTATGTTTTTATGTATTTGGGCGACATGGCTACTTTGATTTGTGCAATGTTTGGCATCACTGAGGTGTTTTTGCATCGTCCGCCATTTTTTTCATGTACCTTCCGCTGCGGTGACTATGCTGCAGCTTTTCCGCTATCTCTCCCATTCACTCCAGTGTGCGACCGCGGTGGTCGGAAACAGCGGTTCCGACTGAGGGACCCTCGGGAATAGCCTAATTCCCCTTGCGGTGTCTCCGCTTTTGTGGCGGATGATCCTAATTTGGCCACCGGTTTATCCGCGGTCCTGGCGGGCGGTTGTTTCCCGCCGTGGGGGTCGGGGTGATTTTCTGCCCGCTATCCTAATGGGGGCCCTAGTGTTTTTTCCTGATTCCAGTACCCCCTGGGTCCTACTCTGCCTATTCCATACATTTGTATTTCACATTTACTGCTGTAATGTGAGAATGCGGATGATCCTAATTTGGTCATCGGTTTATCCGCGGTCCTGGCGGGCGGTTGTTTCCAGCCATGGGGGTCGGGGTGATTTTCTGCCCGATATCCTAATGGGGGCCCTAGTGTTTTTTCCTGATTCCAGTACCCCCTGGGTCCTACTCTGCCAATTCCTTACATTTGTATTTCACATTTACTGCTGTAGTGTGAGAATGCATTTCATGAAAAGGGATTATATAATTTAGGGTTGCAAAAGTAAAATGCCTGTGTGTGTTGTTTAAAGAGCCTGCAGAGACCTCCTCTTGACACTAAATAGATTTATAAATAAAAAAGTATGTATTCATTCATTATGTGACTTTTCTGTCTTTGTTCTCTTTAATTATCAGTCATGGACCATTCAGGCTGCCATAGAACACAATTAAAAGTGTTTTCTGTTTATATTTGCTTTTCGAAGTATGCACATATAAGTGCTTGAAATGCAGCTTTAGGTGTCTGCTTATTTTTGTTCCAACTGGGCCACCAAAATTATCTGCTGGCAACCCTAACCATAGGACTGGAAGTTTGTTGCAGCATCAGCACATTATTTATTTCCTCCACCTTCGATCCCTGATTAAAGCCATAATAGCAATAGTTTAACTTAGATCCTAAAGCCTATGCCACCGTCAATAACATGCTGAGTTACTTCAGGTGTCTGGGAAGGCACCCTGCATTCAGACAACTCACTCCTCATTCTCGCCCTTCACTTTCACTCTCACCCTGCACCCAAAGAGATCACAATGCACTCACACTTATCACCATGCACTCACACCATTCACCTGCTCACCCTGCACTCACAATGATTACTCGGCACTCACAATGCACTTGCGCTGTTCCTCCTATACCTCACCCTGCAGTCACACAAGCACACTACTCATTCTGCACTCAAGTGACACTTCACTCACCTGTCCCCCTCGCTGCTGAATATATAACTCACTCAAACAAGCCCAACATTATTCATACATTCATTCGTCCTATTCTGAACTTGCACCCACACCCAAATTTGTACAGCCACCTTACTCACCTTGCAGTCACTCCTCTCACCCTTCTCTCACGCTGTTACATCGCTCACCGTGCTCTCACATGGGCACTCTTGTCACCCACACAGTACAGAGGGTTAATGTGTCTGCTACAAAGAATATGTACCATGCAGATCACAGAAATGAGTGCGAGTAAACTATGAGTAGCGCTATAAGAAAATTGAATGTTTGTCAGAAAGGTGCTGTAGAGAGATGAGGTGCATTGTTGGTGAGTGGTAGTGAGGGAATTCATGGAGAAGGAGGAAACGGGGGTGGGGCACCAAAAAATATACTTTTGCACCATGTGTAACCAGTGTTAGGGCAAGCCCTGGCTGGGAGTGTGCCTCCCCCCAGAAGTTCTGGCCTAGTGGCTTCCCTGCTTCTGCCGATTATTATTATTTACATTTGTAGTGCGCTACTGTTACCAAAAGATGTCCTGGGGCTAATAACCATTTGCTGCCTCAAGGCAAATGAAAAACACACAGAAGGAGAAGGAGAACGAGCCAAATGGGGTAACCTAGAGCAAGGTTTTTATATCTTCCTAAAGGACAATAGATTCTTGGTGGAGTAAAGCAAAGAAGGGTGCAAGTCCCATAACTGCGCGGCCTGCACCAAAACAGCGAAACAGACAACTAATGCCTTCTTGAATTAGGGAACAATAGGCAGATTGGCACAGGCTGTGAGGAGCATACAGGTCCGACCCATATGTTTGGTGATGAGATGATGAGAGAGGACAGCAAGGGAGAGAGAGAATTTGATTGAAGAGGTCAGGGATGAGGAGAAATGTAAATCGCAGAAGTGTGTACACACAAGAAGTGAGTGTGAGCCAAAGGTGAGGGCTTCTGTTAGAACAAAGGGGAGATGTGAAAGATGAATCGGGGGATAGAGAGGTGTAAGATACAAATAGACAAAAAGTTGAATGGAGAAATGAGGTGAATGAGAAGTACTGAAGGGCACAGGAAGTGGCGGGGTCAGAGAGGCCATGAGATAAATGCGAGAGACTGTTAGAGATAAGGGCAGTGAAAAGAAAGAATGGCAAGAGGTGATTAAAGGTGAAGTGAGAGGTTGAATGGGGAGAGTTCACAAGTTGTAAAAAGGGGTGAAAGAAAATGGCCTACAAATTGAGAGAGGGGTCTGGGGTTGGGAGAGGAGAGAGGGATGGAAGGGGGAGAGAGGAAAGCGGCATGGATAAATTGCTTAACTCTGCACAAGACGCCAGGGTTTTAAGGGACCCCTGCTGCTCTCGGCCAGGGCCAGGTGAGCTTCTAATGTGGCAGCACGTATTCCTGCAGAGTGGAAGTCCCTTCACCAAAGTTGACTAGAAATCTTTCTGACGTTAATTGTTGTATTTTGTATATAAACAAGTACTGATGGGGTGAAATCTTTCCTCAGTGTTACTGTGTGTAATACATTAATTTCAAAATAATAAAGCAATTCTAACCCAAAATACGCGGCATCACATAACATAATTTAAATTTTCTTCCCACACAATTTAGTCAAGCCTGTCGCTTAATTTGGTCCTCAACTGCCTCATAATTCCAGCAACCTTGCCTACTGGTTTATACATTTTTGTCAGGAGGGGGTCCTTACACCTCAACATGTTGACAAGGGGGTCTCAGCATTCAAACGTTTGAAGACCTCTGCTTTAGGGGAATGAGGCCTTAGGCAGAGTTCATTTATTAGGGGTCATGAAAATCCAAAGTGACTTTCAATATCATTATATTATATGCCAGGGGCTACTTTATTCTTAATTTTTTTAGTTTCAGAATTTTTTTTATTAAAGCAATTTAAGACAAAAACAGGCATGGTATATCAATAAGGATATTACATAAGATCATAACAGAAAAGGAGAAAAAGGGCAATAATGACAATAATAGTAAAGACACCAATAGTAATTATAAGTATTAGGAATATAAACATGACCTATAGATAAAAAAACATGTATCAATACGAGTTTATAGGAGATAAAAAGAATAACAATTTGAAACATACAATATAGATAAAAAAAAAGAAGTATCTGGGACAAGCAAAAGGAATTATGGAGGTTTAGGAACTTCTTGTTGCAAAGGGGAAAGAGGCAGAGAATGCCTAGCACTGTCATGGAAAAAGGACGTAACTGGACCCCACAAATCTCTTCTCTTCGCAGCCAGAGCCAATGGATAAGCAAATGTCGTGTCTAATCTATGGTTATAGCAAACAGCATACCACCAAGCCTGATATGATATTTTAGTGAAGTCCTTCCAGTTTTTGGTGATTTGTTGGAAAGCTACCGCCAATAGTAAATCAATTATCTTTATACTAAAAGTGCAGTGGTTCCATATAGGAGAAGCGCTCCCCAGAAAAATATGAGAAACGGAAAAGGGATGGGTAGAGGAGAAAATCTTATTAATTTGGGACCATACCCTCACCCAAAAATTATGCACTAGGGTGCAAACAAAAAGCATGTGGAATAAGTCTGCATTGGGTGAAGAGCAGGACCAACATGCGTCTGTGGTATCTGGGTACTGTTTGCTAAGAATGAGTGGTGGAAGTAGTAGCCGATTATAAATAAAAAAAAGTGTTTGAGTTGTATTAGCAGCTCTGGATGATTTGCGAAGCTTCAACCAAACTTTGTCCCATAAATCAAGGGGCCAGGAAGTATGTAGATCTTCTTCCCACGCTTCTTCCGTCTTAGTTTTAGTGCGCAATGAGCTTGGTGTGAGAAGAAAAGCATAAATTGTTGTAGCTTTGGACTCTTTAAGAAGCAAAGAATGCAATAAAGACGTGGTGGAGGGTTCTGGATGCGCGTGAATGGGAGAATTAAAGTGTATGTCATGAGCAGCTTGAAGGGTATCAGTCAGTAAAGAGTATTTAGTGCGAAAGGAAAGAGGAAGGTGGAATGAAGAGACAACTGATGAAAATGGAAGAAGTTGATTTTGATGATAAAGCTGGTAGACCCAAATAAGACCCCGAGATCTCCATGATTTCCAAAAAATGGGTTTATTATTTATTAAAATAGAAACATTGTGCTATATAGGTTGTTCAAAAAAGGAAGAGATAGGCAAACTTGGGAGAATCTTGGAAGTGTATTTAAGAATGGGGGTAGATAAAGATTGTGGTCTACGAGAAAACATGAGATATTCTTTAAGGGAGAAAGGGGAAACAAAAGAGTGCTCCAAATCCAACCAAAGAGGAGAAGAGAGATCAGAATCCAAAATCCATCGTGAGACTTGATGTAACAGGAAGGACTTATGATAAAGGGAAAAATTGGGAAAATTCACCCCGCCCTCCAACTTAGGACGCATCAATTTGAGCAAGGCCATACAAGATTTTTTTATGCCCCCATAAAAAGGTAGAAAGGACATAATTAATTTTATTACAGTATTTTAAGGGAATAGAAAATGGGACATTGGAGATAGTAAAGAGAACTATAGAGGAGAGCATCATCTTGATAGTATCCAGTCTACCCCACCAGGACAAATACAAAGGATGCCATTTAGAAGTAAGGGAAGTCAATTTTTGTGTGCAATCCTCCAAACATCGGGATACAGTATTCGCAAGAGAAGGTGAAAAATGAAGGCCTAGATATTTAAGAGAAGTAGTATTTCACGAAAAGCCCGAATCAGAAAAATCATTTTTATAAGTGAATTTCGTGAGGGGTAATATCTCGCATTTATCTTTATTCAGTTTGTATCCAGATACTTGTGCAAAGGAATCAACCTCTGTTAAGAATGCAGGGAGGGAAGAGGTGGGCTGGGACAAAAACAATAAGACATCATCAGCATAGGCAGCCATCTTAAAATGAGATTGCTGATAGGTAAAACCGTGAATGTTATCATTTTGGCGAATCTTCAATAAAAAAGGTTCTAGGGCAAGATTAAACAAAAAAGGAGAGAGAGGGCAGCCCTGTCTAACCCCTCTATTGAGGGAGAAATAAGGAGACAAAACTCCATTGGCTGAAATAGCCGCCTTAGGATGAGAATAAAGAAGTGAAATCAGGGTAGATATTTTTAGACCGAACCCGAACCACTTCAAAGTTTAAAAGAGATACAACCATTCAACCCTATCAAAAGCTTTTTCAGCATCCAGAGCTATGGCTGCAAGAGGTAGAGAGGAATGTGAAGATTTAGAGAGGATGTCGAAGAATAATCTAGTATTATCTGCAAGATACCTACCTTTAACAAAGATGGACTGTTCTTTTCCTAGAAGATCAGGCAAATGTGATTCTAAACGTAAAGCAAGCGCTTTCGAAACATTTTTATAATTGATATTTACCAACGATATAGGACGATAATTTTTACAATACTGCACGTCTTTACCTGGTTTAGGGAGAATACAAATAAGAGCATCAGAAAAAGTACCAGAGGCGGAACCTGAGGCAAGAAAAGTAGAAAGAAGAGTATGTAATTTGGGAATAAGCAATTTGGAGAAGTGAGAGAAGAATTCAACTGTAAAGCCATCTGGGCCCGGGGCCTTGCCATGTTTAAGAGTATTCAATGCTCTAAAAAGTTCTGTTTGTGTTAATTCAGTTGCCAGTATAGATAAATCTGTAGGAGGATCAAAAGGAGATCGAATTTTGGAAAGAAAATGGGAAATAGAAGCCTCAGATGCAGTTGATTCTGAAGAATAAAGCGATTCATAAAAGTGAAGAAACCCCTGTAAAATGTCGTCATCTTTGTGCTTAAGTAGGCCATCATGACCATGGACGGATTCTATATTGACTCTATTTGGTTTTGCTTTTAAGTAATTAGCCATAATTTTCCAGCCCTATTTTGACCACCATAAAATTTAGCGCTGGATTTTAATAAAAAAATTAAAAGCATTGTTCGTGGAGTCTGTATTAAATTGAAGTTTGGTGGCAATTAAGCATGGGCGGAAAATCCGTTTCGCTCGCGGATTTTGCGGATTTTCGGTAAATTCGCAATCCGCGAGATTCGCGAATCTCCCGCAAAATTCGCAAATCCGCGAGCAGCGGATTTTATGGCTTGCTCGCACTGTTCGCGTGAGTTCGCGGCTTCCCAGTACAACTTCGCGCCCCGCGAATAAGCGCAAAATTGCAGAAATACGATCTTAGCAAAACTGAAACTACTTACCAGGTTCAAAAGTTCAGGCTCATCATTAGTAGCCATTTCCTGTAGTGCTTCCTGAGGGGCCCCTCCAGAGTTCAGTTGCCAGTTGCAACTATTATGTGACCCTGCTCTGAAAATCAGAATAGTTACACATATGCCACAAAGGTCCTGAATTACAGCTAAGGGAGACAAGCAGGAGCCAGGCTGGAAGTTCAAATCCATTAATCAGCCCCTAATTCATTATTGTCAGTTGGGGCAGGGCAGGTGTTGTAACTAATTTTGCAACAATGAAAGCACTTAGCAAGTGCAAAAGATCACTAATCAGGAAGCACTAAGGAAGCAGGTGCCAGCTAAAAAAATATTCTGTGACACATTAATCAGCCCCAAATTAATTCAGGTCACTTGAGGCAGGGAAGGTGTGCTTGCTTTGCCACAATAATGTACACTGAATGGACAACCAGAGGGTGCTGTGATGAAACAGAGGGTGGCATGGGTGGGCCAGAGGGTGGCATGAGTAGTCAGAGAGTGGCAGTGGTGACAGAGAGTGGCAGTGATGAAGAAGAGTGTCCCAAACAGGCTGGACACGTAGAAACAACAAGTTCGCGAAACTTGCGACCCGACAGGTAAGTTCGCGTTTGCGAAATTGTACAAAACCCTCGCGAACTGGCAGAAACCCGCGCGAACACACACAAAAAAAAAATCCGCAAATTCGCGAGAATTCGCGGATTTTGCGAATTGCGAGTTCGCAAATCCGCAAAATTCACGAACGCGAGATTCGCAAAATTCGCCCATGCTTAGTGGCAATGAGGTCGCCCAAACAGTCTTTTGATTTTGAAGTTTAATAAGCGTGTTCTAATCGTTTAATTTTAGAAAAGAGATCCTTTGTAATCTGCTTCGCCTGTTTCTGCTTACGAGACACATAACTGATAATAAAGTCTCTGGCTGATGCTTTAAAAGCATCCCATACAACAGGAAATTGAATATCGTCACATTGATTCAACAAAAAAAACTCATGAAAAAAGGAAGTAAAAGAGGATACAAAAGCAGAGTCCAGAAGGAGAGAGTTGTTAAAACACCACTTTCTAGTAGAGTTGGGTTTACAGAGTACATCCAAAGATATAGGGACTGGGGCATGGTCCGAAATTAAAATAGAACCTATATCGGAAGAAATTAGGGATTGAGATAGGTGGTGTGAGATGAAGAAATAGTCCAAACGTGATTGAGTGTGATGAGGTGGAGAATAAAAGGAAAATTTTCGTAGAGTGGGGTTACATAATCTCCATGCATCAATGAATTTGGATTGATGAATAAATTGAGTGAAGGATTTATGAGATTTGTGTGGAGTGTAAGCACTAGAGGACTGCCTGTCTAAAAATGGATCAAAAACCTCGTTACAATCGCCGGCCAAAATTAAGTTATCAACGTAATGTTGTGTGACATGAGGAGCCAGGGAAGTCCAAAAGGAAGCATCACCGGACACTGGGGCATAAACATTCAAAATAGATACAGGAACCTTGTCCAAAGTGAAATTGTCCAGAACCCATCTACCCAGGTGATCCGTGCAACTTGTTACAAGTTTGACAGGAAGAGATTTACGGAATAAAATCAAGACACCATTTCGCTTACCGTCACCCAGGAAAAAATAAACCTCCCACACCCAACCTCTCTTCAATTTAATAGACTTGTGAGCTGAAAGGTGGGATTCTTGTATACATGCGATATCTGCATTAAGTTTAGCAAGATGGGACAAGACCCTCTGCCTCTTAATCAGTGAATGTAAACCTCTAACTTTCCATGAGATAATTGTCAAAGGCATATAAGAAAATCAAAAACAATTGTCATAAGAAACCAGCTAGGTAATACATAAGAAAAAGAATGAATAGTAATGCATTGAACAAATAAAAGAAGATACATCAAAAATCTAACAAGATACGCCACTAAAGAACAATGGACAAAACGCGATAAATGCCTAATATTGAGCGATAAGAAAAAACAAATATGAAGCAAAGGAAGCGAAAAGGAGAGAAAAGAAAATAGAATAAGAAGAAAGAGGACGATAGAAAAGAAAAAGACTAGGGGTAGAAAAGGGCATGTGAAAAATTCGCAAAATAACATCAAAAGGTGCATAAATAACCAGCTGAGTGAAGTGAAAGCTAATTTAGAATGAGAGAACGAAAGCGCTAGTAAAAATAAGAATGAGAAACAGTGAAACGGAATAGCAGATGAGAAGCACAGCACATCTGGATAAGAATGCGGGTCAGGAAATAGGAATGAATTAAGAGGAAATGAGAGAAAAAAGAAAATAGCAAAAAAACAATAGAATGGATAAAGGAACAAGAAACTTACATAACATCCAGAACATACAAAAGGTGGGAAGGGTGGAGGCCACGTAGACAATGGCATGACCAGAGCTCAAAGGGTAGGACGAAGGGAAAGGACGAACCCAACGGACCTCAAGGACATAACGGAGGAACTAGACGGCAAGAGATAAATCTGTGTGAGAAAAAAGAATGCATTATCAATCAAATTACTAAGTATTACAACATATTATATATGCAATGTAACAAGAACAACTACCAAAAACAATGACTACATAGCAATTGAACTAAACCTCTACAATGTAAGCAGATTATTTAGACCCTGATGTAGAAGCAGTTTCCATTTTGTCAGCAGAATGAGAGTAAAGAAAACTCTTTAGCTTCAACGGGTCATCAAACGTGGTTGTCTTATTATTGAGAGTTACTTTAAAAAGGCAAGGATGGAAAAGCCCATGTTGTGCTCCCAAGGAACGTAGCTGTGGTCGAAGAGACAAGAACTCCTTGCGTCGATCCGCTGTTGATTTGGCATAGTCCTGTGAAAAGTACAAAGGGTTCCCTGACCAAGTAATACGTTTCATCGCTCGAGCTGCGGAGAGGACTGTGAGTAGATCAGTATATTCAAGGAAATACATGATGACACCCCATGGCTTCTTCAAAGTCGAGGCAGAAGACGTACCCCGTAGTGAACCCAAATGATGCGCCCTTTGTCTGTTGAGAGTGGTACCCTCTGGTAAATGGAGGAGTTTTGGCAAAAAGGATTTGAAGTAGGAAATAGGGTCAGATCGCTCCAAACCTTCCACCAGACCATAAAGGCGCAGGTTATTTCTCCGACTTCTGTTGTCTAAGTTTTCGATTTGCTTATGTAGGATAGATACTTGTGAACAGAGCGGATCAACTTTGGAGATTGAGGATTCCATTGAAGCAACATTTTGTTCCAGCCCAGTGATCCGTTCATCAACAGTGAGCCATTTATCTGAGAGCAGTTGGAGGGTGGATTTAGTTTCTTCGATGAAGGGACGTAGGGCCCTTATTTCGTCCAGAATCAGATTTATCGTGGGTGAAGAAGATTTTGAAGAAGGGGAGGGAGGATCCTTCTTTAGTCTTTTACTGGTGTCTTTCTTAGTAGCAGACTTCGATAAAGTAGAGGATGTTGATGAACCTTTTGAAGATCGGGTAACAGGTAAGTCATCCATCATTAAGCACTGAAAGCGAGGACTTGTGTGAAATGTAAATTTTTAAGTAGATAAAGCAGGTTTACGTAAGTCTTTGGAGAGTCTCCCCATACAGAAAGTAGATAGTTCAAAAAATATGGGAGAAGAAGGAGCAAGTCAGCGCAATCCCAATGAAACAATCATGAAAGGAACATAGGAAATTATGACAGCTAAACTATTAAAAAGCCAAGTAGCATAGGACCTATAGGCATAAGAAAACAGTACAATAAAGAAAAAGATATAGATATAAAAAGGCAGCAAGGTGAGGAACGAAGCCAAGAGTAACTAGGCAAAATGAGAAGGCGAGTGCAATCAGTGAAAGCAGTAACATAGCCTAACATACAATTATATGTATAACAAGTATTGCGAAATGAGGGGAAAATATTATCATGAAACACATAAGTGAACAGTAAAATATAGACTAATGCTGTTAGAACAAAAGGAGAGCTAAAAATCCTGTAAATACACAGAATTGCTACCATTATGGGTGCCAAAGGAGCTAATGTAAGCAAACAGCCAAATAAAGGAGTTCAAGAAAGGAACAATGCTTCAATTAGGCAACAACACAAGGTAAATAAGCCATAGAGGTCCTTAAAATAGTTCAGAGAGAAAGTGCAGGTTGGTAGGAGTTGTGGTTCTGCACATGAGCGAATAAAGTATCTCTGAAGCAATGTAGAGAATAATGCTGTAGAGCGGACAAAATGGCGGCAGTCCGTGTGAGGAGCATAAATCAACATTAGAATGCAAGGCTGAGCATTATTCTATAGAGCTCACTTGTGGGAGGCCATAAAGACGAGGAAAATGCAGCATTCAGGAGCGTTGTATAATGCAGGTGAAATTGCTACGTGAAGAAACAAAAGACCGCTAGGAACAGCGCTCCGGCGGCGGAATTAACAAGATGGCGGCCATTAAGTCGGCGGCGCCGCGTAGCAATCACTCACAGTTTTTCGTAACGCAAATAGGCTAGCACAGCGCTCAAACCGGACTGAAAAGCAGCAGGAGTCCCTCCGACGGCATATCCTCGTACCTCAGGTGCCGTTCGCCACAGTTAAGGTCACGTTGGGCCGCCCTCTGTCTTCACCTCACGGAGGGCTACGGGAGTGCGGCAATCTCCAACGGGTATAAGCCACGCCCCTACTTTATTCTTATAATAATATATGATCACACTTTAACCCATTCACAAGCCATTTAAATCTTTGGTGTGGTGGCCTTTCTTATGAAGAGATAGGGGGTTTGGCAACATGAACAATACAATTCGCATCTCTAGACCAACGTTAAACACTCTAAAAGTAGTTAGATATTAGTTGCAAAAAATGTGCTAGAATTAGTTTAATACAAGAAAAACGTATTTAAAAAATGTTGTTGCTCATAATGTGTCAACATATGCTGAGACATTTTACATTTCTTCTTGTAATTATCAAAAGCCTGGAAAAAATAAACATGTTACCATAAATACCTCCTTTCTGCTTGTCACTGTTCATCTAGAAAAACAGAGCAGAAGAATGAGAAGCCAGGTTTAATTTTTATTTTTTATTTTTCAAAGAGCAGATTTAATTATGCTCCTTGTCTGGCCCTTTCCTTTGTTGCTGGCTTAGGCAACGGCATTATGTCATCAGAACTCAACAGTAGTAAGTTATTACAATTGAGGGACTAACACATTGTTGCAGCTGACAAGGAATGCAATGCCACAATTCCCCTGCTAGAAGGAAATTAGAGACGTGATTTTATACAGGGATTGCATGCTCCCATCTTCTGTATTACGATAACAGCACAGTGTGATAACCTAAGAAGCTAATTGCCTGAATTGTAAACACGCATAGCGCATGTTGCAAGTGGCCACATACTCTGGGTCCAGGGAGATCTAGATACATAATGACAGCAACAGGAGTAGACGTAAACCAGGGGAGGCATAGGGCAAGCAGGGGCACTGGGTACCAAGCAGGAAAACAGGACAACCGTGAAACACAGGCCTAAGGATACAGGGATAAATGGAGAAACAGAACTGGGGAGGAAGCGCCACAGGGAGACACCGATACAGCATAGACTGAGGAGATATGGGCATTGCGACAAGAATAAAGGGAGAAAAGGGAAAAGGGACCCGGGAGCAAAGACACGAGTTGTTGACAGGGGTATAGGAGTACACTGATGCAAAGAGGCACAGATATGGCTGAACAAAGGAATGGGAAGGAAGGTTCATTATGAAAAAGACACAGAGAGGCAAAAAGAAAACCTAACAGGGGACCCATGAACACAAGTGGCACCGGTGCAAGAAGACACAGGAGGTATCAGGGAGACACGGAAAAGAGAAGTAACTAACGAGACAGGGAAATAAGGGAGACAGAGACTCCGGGATATGGATGAGGCTCTTAAAAGACAGGGATATGCACAGATAGGAGCATGAAGAGAGGCAGTCACAGGAAGACAACCACAGGAATACAGGGCCAGAGTGAGCCAATGTAAGATAACACCCGAGAGAGACATTAATAATACATCACTGTAAATTCTTTTCTGCTAGAAACATCTCCTATACGCAAAAAATGTCCTTTAAAAAGCACACTAGGAAGCCAAAGAAGCGGCAGAAGGCATGCGCTGTCACGGGTGAGAGTTGAAAACCTCCAGTAAACAATCTCATTTCTGCATCAGATACTGAGCCCTTGGCTGAACTGACAGAAGCAATACTGGAAAAACTGGAAATATTTAAAATATCCTTGACAGCGGAACCCTGAAAAAGGAAGGTGAAGCGTTGTGCTCTTCTCAAAATGAATCAGAGAACTAAGGTACTGTGCTATGTGCCACTGAACAATTCAGGTAAAATCCCTGGGTCCAAATAGTTCCAGCATACAAACTTTCAGTATTACATCCCTACGTGCATGGATAGCCGTAAGCAGCAGTCTGCTCTAGCCCTCTAGCAGTGTTGGTGGTAGAGGAGCTTTCGCTTCTGCTGCTTGAGGCAGCTGTAACGTATCTTAATGAAGCTTGCTAAACACAGGTTCCCTATTTAAAATTCTAAGCAACTGACACTACCAATTGTAAGCAGTTTCCAAAGGTGAAGTTCAAGTACAAATGCACAGGACAAGTACAGCACAGGCAGAGGCTTACATGTCCCTCCCCCCCACTCGTTTTGGGACATAAACGTTTAAAGTCCCCTTGGAAAACCAGTATTTTTGAAACACATAAAGTGCAAAAATACTGGTGTTTCAAGGGGACTTTAAAAGTTTATGTTCCAAAACAGTTTGGTAGAACGGCCATCGAGGTAGTGCCATGAAAAAGAGTGTAGACCGTTGCAAAAATCATCCCCCAGGTATTGCAGTCAGCCAGAGGGGGAACCAGGCCATTTGGTAAACACATAGTCAAAATTATGTGCTTGTCTTGTGGTCCTGTAAGGGGAAACACTGCTTTGAGTGGATCTATTTTTGGGCTATCTAAAAGGGTATTTCTTCACGATTTGTGGGTCACTTGCCCATAGCTGAATGAACAATTACAGGACTGATGACATGACCCGTAGGTACCTGCGGTTGTCCCTGCATGGCACCCCTAGCTGGTCCAGCCAGCAAGGCACGTGCAATAAATTGGGTCTTGCATCGATATAAGGGAACTAGAACATTGTATAAAGCTTGAGTCTGCACTAAATTGATATTACCTAAATCCGGATACGGGTTATAGCCCGCTAGTGCTGGCCAGGTGGCCCTTTCAATCCTTTAGGGGCCCAGTCGGACAGTGCCAAGCATATTGGGAAGAGCGCCATTAAACCAAGTCTGGTGCTCTCAGACCGTAAGTGGAATCCCAGTAAGTGCATGTGGTCGATATGCATCAGGAGCTGGTGCAAGTGTATATTCATAAAAAGTATTATCATTAGTGTTGACAGCCGGGAAAGTGACCCAAGAATAAAAGACTTCAAAGCAGAACACTGCGCCAGCTTCTATTACAAAAATCACAGCAGCACCTGCATTAGAAACTCCATGTTGCATTGCATGCTGAGTTACTGCTGAGCGACAAGTAACAGTAATAGCTACGGGTTTAGCCATAGCTAATTGAAAAAGGATTCAAACTGTAGCACAATAAGGAAGTATAAACCTTTTAATTTTCAAGATTAAAAAACCAACAGTGCTGCTTAATAACTGTGGAAGAGAAATCTCTATCACCACAGATGTCTCCGGGAAAAGGTGCAACTGTTTTGTGGACAAGGACAAGCATTACTCAGGATTCCCTCAAGTAAGTACCAGACCAAACTTTGGTGGCACTATGTTGCAGGGATTCTGCTCTGGAACAGAACTATGCTTGGGACTATATAACATCAGTTTGTAGGGACTGAGTCACCATACCACCTCAGTATCCAAGAGCCCAAGTCTAACTAGCTATAGTGCCTCACTTGCCCTCCTAACCAGAGAAGCAAGTAAAGTGGCACAGTGCAGTGAATTCTGACGTATATGACCGGCCCTGTGCACGTGGTAGCTCTTTAATGATCTTGTGGATGTCTTTTTTAACGAGGTTTTTTGGTTGTGGCCTGGATTTGTTTTTTTCCCCAGAGGCATTGATGATTTCCTCAAAGTCATATAGCTATTCCTTCCATTTTGGTCCAATGTTGTTTCCTGCCAAAAGTTGATCTGCGGGTCGGAGGAATGGAGGCTGATCCTTAGCCTGGTCTCATCTCTGAGTAAATAGCTTCTTTCGTTGTTTGGCATTGGTGTGTTGATTACATGTTGTTTCTTTCTTGGGATGTTTTATTCATATTTGACTTGTGTTTGTCTTTATTCCTGATTCTTTTCATTTTGTTGTAGGGTTTTGGCTGTTCCGATAGTGTGCCTGACTTCAAATTGTGTTCCCATTGGCTTAATAAGTATTCCAGGGATGCCTGACTTCAAAAAGGCCCCTCTAATGGACTCCAATGGTGTTTTTTTCTGTTAACTGACTTCAAAATGGCCAACTCTTTGCATTCAATGTATTTTCAATGTATTTTCATGTGGGTGACTGACTTCAAAATGGCTGCCACTGCATCAACACATGTGAGGTAAGTTTGATTTTTATTTTCCTTAGATTTGGTCTTATAGCTTGAAAGTTCCTATTTTAATTGCTGGGATGTGCTAGGACCTGATTATACGAGCAAGAGCACTTCTTTGCTATGAAATGGTCAATGATTGGTCAATGCTGGAGCTTGAAGAGTGCAAGGTTACTTATCAACTGGGCGATGTGGAAATGCGCTGATGGTTCTGTAGCTGATGCGGGTGAGCTCTTATTGTTAATGATGGTCACTTGCAATCTTGCCTACTATAACAAATTGGATTATTGGTAGACTGCAGTGTCAGCCCTTGTCAAGCAGCAACCATAATCCTTGTCAGGGTGAGGCACAAACCAACCCTAAATTAACCTGTGCTTAACCATCTGGTAGCTTGTCACAGAACAGTAAGGCTTAACTTCGAGGCAAGCAGTAATAAAGTGAAAAACACCACACAAAAACGATCTAGTTATTTTTATTTCTTAAAACAAGGCCAAAACAACAAAAATCCAATTAGTAGAACCCGAGATATGGAATTTTCAAGGTTTGAGTAACAATAGCACCAAAAAGCAAAAAGTGCTAAATGTGGACATCTGGTCGTGAAGGACTAGGACCAATGCGCAAGACTAGTCCGACCATGGTAGAGCATGACTCAGCTACAGGGACCCAGTTAGGTTCTGTTAGACTTGGCGTTCTCAGCGGTCTTACCTCAGGAATTTTTGCTTTTTGGGCTCCTGTTTTTTACCCTATTTCTGTTGGTTTTATGACTCTGGGCAATTTACCACTGCTATTCTGTGCTAATGTGCATATGCTCTCTGTGTTTAATTTTTTTATTATGGATTGGTGTTTCCATAATTGGTTTAAGTTATTTACTTCTAAGTCCCTAGTACAGTGCACTGTGTGTGACCAGGGCCTGTAAATCAAATGCATCCTTTCAAAGGGTTCTCAGACCTGCCACTGCAGTGTCTGTGCGCAATTGTGACTGCCATGTCGACTTGGTAAGTGCATCCACTTGCCAGGTCCTAACCTTCCCTTTTCTTACATGTAGGACACACCTAAGGTAGGCCCAAGGTACTGCTGTGGGCAGGGTACAGTGTATGTGAAAGGTAGGAAATGTACTGGTGTGTGTGACATGTTATGTAAAAAACTGTGTATTTTGTTAACACACTATTGAAAGGCTATCAGTCCCATAGGATAAAATGGGAAATACTTTGTAACATCTTACAAGTATAACTTCCCATTGGGACAAGATATAAAGATGGAGTTTAGTATGCCTGAACTCAGAATATAAAAATGCATCTTTTTTAAAGATAATTTTTATATTGTGTGTTTGAAAATATCACTTTTAGAAAGTGGGTAGTGTCTTGCTTAGCCATCCCGTAGGCCTCTGCTGGTTTGTGGATTGACTGTCTGGCTTTGGAGTGACAGGGGCTGGGGATGTGCATTCTTTCCGACAACCACGGGAGTTGATGTGTGTCCTGCCTTTCCGGAATGAGTCAGGGCTGGTTTGAATAGACCTGAGCTGCATTCTGAGTAATGGGAGGAGTTTTCACTAGCACCTTAATAGGCCTGGTCTGCATTTAGAGTAGGGGAGGAGATATACCTTGCACCTGAATATGACCTGTCTGCCTTGGACAATGCTGTTTTCACCTTATGCCAGGAAGCAGGACTGGAGAGGCCAGAACAGGTTTGGGCTGAACACAGACACTCTCTGTCCAAAAGGACAACGATAAACTGAGTATAACTATTAGGGCCCAGATCTTTAGATTACTGCTGAACTAAGGAACCTGCCCTGAAGAAGAGCTGGAAAAGCTGTCAGGAGGAACTGCCACTTTGCTGTGTGCGCTGCTGTGTTGGCCTACTGCTTGCTGCTTCTGTCTTGGGCAGGGAAAGGACTGGATTTTACTTTCATCATCCTGCTGTTAGAGTTTTCTCCACGGACTTGAAGTAGAGCATGCCTCCTGTTGGAAGTCTCAGGGAGATAAAAGACTTCAGAGAACTCTTTTGTGACAAAGAAGACTGCCAAGAAGAAGAGCTGGATAAGCTGTGAGGAGGAGCACCACTTTGCTGTTTGCTTTGCTGTGGTGGCCTGCAGTGTCTGCTTCAGTCTTGGGCAGTGAAAGAACTGGACTGAACTTTCTTCAACTTATTTGTGTGTTTCTCCAAGGGCTTCAAGTAGTGCTCGCCCCTTGTTCAAAAAGTTTCAGCAACAGCAAATAAAAAAAAAAGTTAATCTGCTTACAGCACTGGAAACTGTGTGTTTTGTGCTGCAAAAGAAGAAAAAGCAACCCGATGCCGTTAACAACGCTGCTACCAACTCTGTGTCCTGAAGCCACAGCAGAGGGCACGGCTGCACTTCATATTGCAACCCTGGTCTGACCGTCGACAACACTTAATGATGCCACCGAGCTCCTGTTTGCACTGCAACATGTGGGCACCGCACTTCGCAGGTCTTACTTCACGCTGCTGCCCTGGTATCCCCGATGACGATGCTCGACACCAACCATGACGCCACTGCTTGCACCGTGGTTCGAGGGCACCGCTCGTATGTTACACGATGCACCGTCCTCATCCTACACCGCAGCGTGGCCTACCGATGCCAGCACCATCAACTCCAATTCATCAGCCGCCAACAGTGGTTCAAGACCTCTATGATTTTTTGAACTGAATTAATCAGTGAAGAGTCATTAATTAAGCAAATTTTTGAGCATGTACATTAATCTGCTCTATACATTTATGTAAATATTCAATACAATCATTAGGGGATAAAACAAACAACAGTTTCAACACAGAGCAATATTTTTAATCCATTGTCTCTTGGTCTAAATAAATACCAATATTTATAACTGCAAAACATTACAGATGATGGTGGTTGCCCCAAGCGGAGCGTGCAAGATAGCAAAGGAGTGCAAAAAGAATGTGTAAAGTGACTAGAAAGGGAAAGTAATTTCAAGAGGTAGTGACATAAAATATTCAAATTGATTCGCGACACAGAGACGGATCCACATTCATCCGACCTATGGAAACCTGACCACTGAATATTTTAAATGAAAACTTATTTTCTCTGTTTCAAAGATAAATATATCATAGATTTTGCTCATCAATATAACGAGCATCAGGGTCCAGGTTTGTTTATATATACAGCGGCGACTTTTCGACTCGTCTTAGGGCCATACGGTCATTCATGCCTGGGCCATGCGAGTCTTCATCAGGACAAATAGAAGGGGTGGGGCAACCAAGGCATTAAAGATGACCCTATAAAAAAGGGAAAGGATAGATATTCATTTAAACTGTTGCCAGACCTAAGTATCTCTGAGAGTATGCCCATTTTTAAATTTGCTTACCCTTAGCGGTGTAAAGTGGTGATAATTCCCACGAAAAAAACACACAGGTAGTTCTCAGTCCTATAAAAATGAACAATGGGATTTTGTCAGGAACCGATTCAGGGTTCTACTTGTAATCGATAGTACCCGTAAAGGGACTAATCATATATACCTTGTAATTTCCAGTAGGGATATGGGCATCAGTGTCCATTTCTAATTCAATGTGTTTCTGAAAAAATAGCAACGGGAAATTGTATCAATTAGAGTCAACAGGTCCCCATAAACAACACACAGTGGGTTAGATGTGATTAGTGGACCTCGGGGCTGGTTACCTGTTAATGAGTCCAACCGTGTCCTCCTCTTCAAGTATTAAAGGAGCCAAGTGGAGAATATGAATGTACTCCAAAATTTTTCAAAGATATTTAAGTCACTAAAAAGAGGGGGGAAACAGAACTGATTATGAAAAGCGCTAGGGTTATAACGGGGACGTAGTGGAGCTAAGATTGTCCTTCTAAACGCTTACTGTGTGCTTCTGCTTGCAACAATTCATACACCGTAGTGGTGGCATGAAGCACGCTTCACGGAGGCAGTACTTAAGTAAACCAGTCGTGGAGTTAGCGATATCGAAAACGGACCAAGTCTAACCCAGTGGGTCTGTGTCGATCGTACATCGAAAAACTTTAAACTATTAGGACACTGAATGAAATTACAGTTATTATTAACCCGTTATTTATTGCAACACAGAAGGGGAAAGAGATGAGGAGAAGGCTTATTAAATTGAGGACGCCGATCTTCGTAATGCAGTGTCGGCCATCTTGGTTTGGGTACAAAGTATGGCCCAACTAGAGATAGATATTCGTGTATACTTAAACATAATTTTCACAGTAAAAATATTAAAAATGATTATCCACGGCAAAGGGCATATTTAAAAAAGGGGGGGGTTACATATTTTTCCAAGGTTGCTATGTTACATAATTAATAGCGGCCATCTTGGATCGGTCACACCTTGTATGTCTATATTCACAGATACATCTGGGCATCGAAAGAGTTGGTCATGGTGCAACTATAATTATAATGCGCAACAATAATGATTATGTACAGCTTAGGCTATCGTATCATGGAACATCAATAGGACATTACTCATAATCCAACTGTTTTCGTAAAGTTGTGATTGTTATCAGCCATCAAATATCAGATCGCAATCATTAGAACACTTCAGAAAACAACATTTTTTAGCTAGCATCCCACTGAGACAATCTCAAGGCATTTGATTTTTGTCTTACCAGAATTACTGGCATCCCATTGTGCGGTAAGAGAATTAATCATTAACCCAAAAAGTGGGTAATCAAAATTACAACCCACCTCTTAATTGAAAACGTATATACATATATACATTCTCCATAATTATTGTCAGATTATTGGTAGACAGCAGCGGCGCCTACTGGTTGTCCATTCCACATTCTAATTGGAGCACATTAACAGGAACATTTCAAACAGTGCACTCAACTTATACAGGCCGAAATTCATAAAAGTGACACCTGTTTGTTGATTTCCTCCAGTTCATTAAGGCCCCTATTGACCGTATCAAGAAGGTGTATCCATTTACATTCTCTTCTACTAAGGATACTGTTGAGGTTTCCACCTCTTGGATTAAGTCTCACTTTTTCAATAACCCACCACTTAATGCTGTTAGGTTCGTGTTCCAAAGTGGTGAAATGTTCCACTAGCGGGGCTCCTACTGTTTTACAACGTATGCGGCTAGTGTGCTGAAGAATACGGCATTTGACTCTTTGGATAGTCTGCCCCACATACATAAAACCACAGGAGCACAAGATGGCATAGATCACCCCTGTGGTATTACAGTTGCTATGTTCTTTCAATGTGTAGATCTGGTTATTGTAAGTGAATGTAGTGCATTCCATGGTGAGGGAGCACGCTTTACATGAGCCACATTTCTTATGGCCTGACACTGGGGGGAGGCCCCATAGCATTGTTTGTGTAACGTCAGTCGGTGTCAGTAAGAGAGATTTTATCAGATGGTCTCGGATATTTTTCCCTTTCCGGAACGCATGTAGTGGGGGCGGAAGTCCCCCTACTGCTTCTTTTACCAAATGCCAATGGCGATTTATCACTTTTTTGATGGCATTGCTTTTCGTGTTAAAGGTGGTTACACACACTAATCTCTCCTCCTGTGGACCTTTGTCATGTACAGTTAATAAATGTTCCCGATGATTGTGCCATGCACGTTACCGTGCCTTTTTTAGAAGGCGCATTGGGTATCCTCGTTCACTCAGCCTTGCAATCAAGAGGGAGGATTCATCGAAGAAATCCTCTTTCTTAGTACAGTTCCTCCGCAACCTCAGAAATTGACCAAGGGTAAATTATCTCTGAGGTTGCGGGGTTGATGACTCGAGTATCTAAGAAGAGTATTTCATTCACTGCTTTTTCTGTATAAACTAGTGAACAAACTGCCTGACTCAACCTTTATTTGAATGTCCAAAAAGTTAATTGTAGCGTTGTCTGATTCCACGGTGAATTGGATGTCTTCACTACATAAATTTAACCACTCGTGAAATCTTATCAGAGTCTCTTTACTACCTTCCCAGATCAATAGGACATCATCGATGTACCTGGCCCACATCGAGATATGATCATAGTACGGATTGTTGTTACTCAAAACATATTTATTTTCAGACTCGCTCATAAAAATTATAGCCAGGTTTGAAGCAAAGCTTGCGCCCATTGCTACCCCCTTGGTTTGCACATAGAATTTCTCCTGGAACATAAAAAAGTTTTGTGCCATGGCTATGCTCAAAAGATTAATAATAAACTCGGTTGGCAGCCTGTGTGGAGTCTCTCTACGATTAAGAACAATTTTTATGCAGTCCAAGGCTGCCTGCTGGGGAATGTTCGTGTAAAGGGCAATAATGTCCATTGTAGCTAGTAAACACTTGTGTTGATCATGCGAACGACCATCTACCAACTGTATCGTGGCAGTAGTGTATAAATATAATAGGTCTTCCCGGGGGGTCCTCAAGCCGTTTATGCGGCTTGAGGACCCCCCGGGAAGACCTATTTTATCGGGGTGTGGTTCCCTGCTTGAACCACTTTGTAAATATATTGATGTGTTCTTGAAACCGATAGCGATTACAACCCCTACCTATCTGCGTGACAATACTGCCACGATGGCTTCGGATTGGAAGGGTGGGAGGCGGACGCTCTGGCTTCTACCGGACAGGAAGGATGTGGTCCAGTCAAGAGCTTTCTCTTGGATTCCACCTTCTAGGAGGCGTGTCTTTAGAGTGCAATGGCAGACCGTGTTGAAGGCGGCTGACAGGTCGAGGCGAATGAAGGCTGATGTTTCGCTGTTGTCTAGTTGGTGCCTGATGTCATCTGAGGGCTGTTTCGGTGCTGTGGTTTCATCTGAATCCGAACTGGGACGGGTCCAAGATGTTGTTGTCTTCCAGGTGGTGGGCCAGTTGCATGTTGACGATTTTCTCGTTGACCTTTGCCGGGAATGGGAGCAGGGAGAACGGCCGGAAGTTCTTGAGCTCCTTGGGGTCCGCCTTGGGCTTCTTGAGTAGGGCGTTGATTTCGGCGTGCTTCCAGCTTTCCGGGAATGTCACGTTTTCGAAGGAGATGTTGATGACCTTCCGTAGTTGGGGTGCGATGGCTGCGTCTGCTTTGTTGAATACGTGGTGTGGGCACGGGTGAGACGGAGATCCTGAGTGGATGGAGTTCATGACCTTGCGTGTCTCGTCGTCATTGATGTTGGACCAGGAGGTCAGGTGGTTGGCGCTGGTGGTGTTCACAGGGGAGGTGGAGTCTGGCGTAATCGGGGCGGTCGTGGTGTTAAAGCTGTCATCGATGTCAGCGATCTTGCAGTGGAAGAAGATGGCTAGTGTGTCGCACAGTTTTTGTGAGGGCGGGATGTAGTTGGCATTGGCGCTGGGGTTGGAGAGTTCCTTTACAATGCTGAAGAGCTCCTGTCATGTGCGTTGTTATCCAAGCGGTCTTTGAAGGAGGATCTCTTGGCTAATCTGATGAGGTGGTGGTGTCTGCGGGTGGCGTCCTTGTGGGCTGCGTGGTTGTCCGGTGTGCATTTGTGGAGCCATGTCTTCTCCCGTTTCCGGCATGCACGTTTAGAGGTCTGGAGCTTGTCGGTGAACCAGGTGGCTCTCTTGTTGGCGTGGCTGTTGGAGGGTTTCTTGAGCGGGGCGAGGGTGTTGGAACAGTCGTCGATCCACTGTCTGAGGTTTCGGGCTGCGGCGTCTGGGTTGGTGGGGTAGGTGGGTGGGTTCTTGGTGAGGGAGGTGATCAGCTGGTCTTCGGTGACTTTGCTCCAGCAGCGGCGAGGCAGCTGTTGGGTGCGGTGGTGCGTCGTTGGTTTCTTGAAGGTGAAATGGATGCAGCGGTGGTCGGCCAGTGGAGTTTGGTGGTGTGGTCGAAGGTGACGTGGGAGCCTGTGGAGAAGACGGGATCCAGCGTGTAGCCGGTGGCGTGGGTGGGTGTGGTGACGAGTTGTCTGAGGCTGAGGTTGGCAGGTTGTCGATCAGGGTGGTGGAGTTGGCGTTGTTGTTGTTCTCGAGGTGGAAGTTCAGGTCCCCGAGGAGGATGTAGTCCGTGGAGGCGAGTGCGTGGGTGCTGGCGAGGTCGGCGATGGAGTCGCTGAACTAAGCCGGGGGTCTAGGGGGTCTGTAGATGAGTGTTCCTCTGAGGGTGGTGTTGGGGTCGGTGTGGATCCGGAAGTGCAGGTGTTCGGCGGTGTTGAGGGTGTCGTCTGCGTGGGTGGCGACCTTGAGGGTGGACTTGTGGACGATGGCTATTCCTCCTCCGATTCCGTTGGCACGATCCCTGCGGGTGATCTTGTAGCCATCTGGGATGGCTATGGCGATGTTGGGCGCTGAGAAATCGTTCCACCAGGTCTCGGTCAGGAAGGCCACTTCTGGGGCGGAGGTGTCGAGCAGATCCCAGAGCTCGATGGCGTGTTTGCGTGTGGAGCGGGTGTTGAGGAGTATGCAGCGGAGATGGTTGGGTCCAGTCCTTGGAGGTTTGGTGATTCTGTCGCAGGTGAAGCTGCAGATGTGGCAAGAGGAGGGTCCGTGGGTCAATTTCGGGGCGGCCTGGAAGCAGGTGTGGTTTTAATTGGCATTGAGTGCGTGGGGGGTGCTGGCGTCGTAGTGGATTCTGGTGTCGTGGCGTTTGCAGGGTACAGGGGTTCTGGCGCTGGGTGCGGTGGAGGCGCAGACGGGCTTGCCTTAGGAACGCCTTTGGTGCGCCAGCGGCGCACCCGCTTCTTGGCCTGCATATGAGGTGGCTTGGGAGGGAGGAGCAGCTGGGAGGCGGGAGCGGGGAGGCGAATGGATGTGCAGGGGAGGTGGGGCCACAGGGAAGCAGTGGCTGGAAAGGGCCGGATATGGAGCGGCGGGGGGCAGGGGGAACTGGCGCACAGGGCATAGGGGAGGGAAAAAGCCAGGAAACAAGGAGGCAGCACGGAGGCAGGAACCAGGCAGTCAGGTGACGAGCAGCAGCGTGGGGGCGACCTGCCTGCGAGCAGGGTCAAAGGTCACAAAAAAGCACAGAAAGGTCACAAAAAATGGGGGGGAAACTAGAGGCATAGAGGCACAAAGGCCACAAGAAAGGGCAGAAAGGTCACAAAAGACAGGGGAAATGAGTGGCGCAGGAGGCAGAAAGGTCCCAAGAAAGAGCAGAAAGGTCACAAAAAAAGGGGGAAAAGAGTGGCACAGAGACAGAAAGCTCACAAGAAAGGGCAGAAAGGTCACAAAAAATGGAGAAACGAGTGGCACAGGAGGCAGAAAGGTCCCAAGAAAGGGCAGAAAGGTCACAGAAAATGGGGGAAACGAGTGGCACAGAGGCAGAAAGCTCACAAGAAAGGGCAGAAAGGTCACACAAAAAACAGGGGGGAACGAGTGGCACAGAGGCAGAAAGGTTCCAAGAAAGGGCAGAAAGGTCACAGAAATGTAAGGGCAGCTAAACAACAGAAGGCAAAACGGGCAGAGAGACACGGCGGCCGCGAGGGGAGCAGAAGGAAAAACCGTGCAGAGAGACACTGGGGCAGCGAGGGAGAGAACGGGCACAGACGCTGCTGTGCGGGGGGGGAGCGACCTACCGGGAAGGGTCAAGGGTCACTCTCCTCACCGCGCAGTGGCCGGCCTATATGGGGAAGTGGGAGGGAGGAGCAGGTGGGAGGCAGGAGGTGGGGTAGCAAATGGGCAATCGGGGGGTGGGGCCGCAGGGGACGCAGTGGCGAGGGGCGACAAAGGTAACAGAAGGCAAAGGGTCACAAGAATACAGGGAGAAACGAGTGGCACAGAGGCAGAAAGGCCCCAAGAAAGGGCAGGAAATGTCACAAAAAACGGGGGGAAACGAGTGGCACAAAGGTCCAAAGAAAGGGCATAAAAGGTCACCAAAAAACGGGGGGAAACGAGTGGCACAGAGGCAGAAAGGTCCCAAGAAAAGCCAGAAAAGGTCACAAAAAACGGGGGGAAACGAGTGGCACAGAGGCAGAAAGGTCACAAGAAAGGGCAGAAAGGTTACAAAAAACAGGGAGAAATGAGTGGCACCGAGGCAGAAAGGTCCCAAGAAAGGGCAGAAAAGGTCACAAAAACGGGGGGTAGTGAGTGGCACAGAGGCACAAAGGTCCCAAGAAAGGGCATAAGAGGTCACAAAAAATGGGGGAAACGAGTGGCACAGAGGCACAAAGGTCACAGGAAAGGCCAGAAAGGTCCGAAAGTGCGGGGGGAAACGAATGGCACAGAGGCACAAAGGTCCCAAGAAAGGGCAAAAAAAGGTCACAAAAAGCGGGGGGAAACGAGTGGCACAGAGGTAGAAAGGTCCCAAGAAAGGGCAGAAAAGGTCACAAAAAACAGGGGGAAACGAGTCGCACAGAGGCACAAAGGCCCGAAGAAAGGGAAGGGCAGAAAAGGTTACAAAAAGCAAGGGGGAAACGAGTGGCACAGAGGCACAAAGGTCACAAGAAAGGGCAGAAAGGTTTAAAAAAAAACGGGGGGAAACGAGTGGCACAGAGGCAGAAAGGTCCCAAGAAAGGACAGAAAAGGTCACAAAAAACGGGGGGAAACGAGTGGCACAGAGGCACAAAGGTCCCAAGAAATGGCAGAAAAGGTCACAAAAAATGGGGGGAAACGAGTGGCACAGAGGCACAAATGTCACTGGAAAGGGCAGAAAGGTCACAAAAAACAGGGGGAAATGAATGGCACAGAGGCAGAAAGGTCCCAAGAAAGGGCAGAAAAGGTCACAAAAACGGGGGGTAGTGAGTGGCACAGAGGCACAAAGGTCCCAAGAAAGGGCATAAGAGGTCACAAAAAATGGGGGGAAACGAGTGGCACAGAGGCACAAAGGTCACAGGAAAGGCCAGAAAGGTCCGAAAGAGCGGGGGGAAACGAATGGCACAGAGGCACAAAGGTCCCAAGAAAGGGCAAAAAAAGGTCACAAAAAGCGGGGGGAAACGAGTGGCACAGAGGCAGAAAGGTCCCAAGAAAGGACAGAAAAGGTCACAAAAAACGGGGGGAAACGAGTGGCACAGAGGCACAAAGGTCCCAAGAAATGGCAGAAAAGGTCACAAAAAATGGGGGGAAACGAGTGGCACAGAGGTACAAATGTCACTGGAAAGGGCAGAAAGGTCACAAAAAACAGGGGGAAATGAATGGCACAGAGGCAGAAAGGTCCCAAGAAAGGGCAGAAAAGGTCACAAAAACGGGGGGTAGTGAGTGGCACAGAGGCACAAAGGTCCCAAGAAAGGGCATAAGAGGTCACAAAAAATGGGGGGAAACGAGTGGCACAGAGGCACAAAGGTCACAGGTAAGGCCAGAAAGGTCCGAAAGAGCGGGGGAAACGAATGGCACAGAGGCACAAAGGTCCCAAGAAAGGGCAAAAAAAGGTCACAAAAAGCGGGGGGAAACGAGTGGCACAGAGGTAGAAAGGTCCCAAGAAAGGGCAGAAAAGGTCACAAAAAACAGGGGGAAACGAGTCGCACAGAGGCACAAAGGCCCGAAGAAAGGGAAGGGCAGAAAAGGTTACAAAAAACAGGGGGGAAACGAGTGGCACAGAGGCACAAAGGTCACAAGAAAGGGCAGAAAGGTTTAAAAAAAACGGGGGGAAACGAGTGTCACAGAGGCAGAAAGGTCCCAAGAAAGGACAGAAAAGGTCACAAAAAACGGGGGGAAACGAGTGGCACAGAGGCACAAAGGTCCCAAGAAATGGCAGAAAAGGTCACAAAAAATGGGGGGAAACGAGTGGCACAGAGGCACAAATGTCACTGGAAAGGGCAGAAAGGTCACAAAAAACAGGGGAAACTAGTGGCACAGAGGCAGAAAGGTCCCAAGAAAGGGCAGAAAAGGTCACAAAAAACAAGGGGAAACAAGTGGCACAGAGGCACAAAGGCCCGAAGAAAGGGCAGAAAAGGTTACAAAAAACAGGGGGGAAACGAGTGGCACAGAGGCACAAAGGTCACAAGAAAGGGCAGAAAGGTTACAAAAAATGGGGGGAAACGAGTGGCACAGAGGCAGAAAGGTTCCAAGAAAGGGCAGAAAAGGTCACAAAAAAAGGGGGGAAACGAGTGGCACAGAGGTAGAAAGGTCCCAAGAAAGGGCAGAAAAGGTCACAAAAAACGGCGGTAAACGAGTGGCACAGAGGCACAAAGGTCCCAAGAAAGGGCAGAAAAGGTCACAAAAAATGGGGGGAAACGAGTGGCACAGAGGCACAAAGGTCACTGGAAAGGGAAGAAAGGTCAGAAAAAACAGGGGTAGACTAGTGGCACAGAGGCAGAAAGCTCACAAGAAAGGGCAGAAAGGTCACACAAAAACAGGGGAAAACGAGTGGCACAGAGGCAGAAAGGTCCCAGGAAAGGGCAGAAAGGTCACAGAAATGTAGGGGCAGCTAAACAACTGAAGGCAAAATGGGCAGAGACACGGGGGCTGCGAGGGGAGAAAAAGGCAAAACAAGCAGAGAGACACGGGGGCCGCGGGGAGAGAACAGGCACAGGTACAGAAGTGTACTGAATAGTTGGTGTCTGAGGTCCAATATTCACACCCAGTTGTGCCTTTGAAGTGGGGAGAAGCTTATAGCTGCAGGCCTCTGAAGTGCACAGGTGCAGTAAACAACTATGATGACCAGGCTCATGGCCTCACAGTATCAACGGTGCTGAAGCCACACATGACGGGGCAGAGCACTCAGCTAAGCGTGGGTCCTACTTCCACTTTCAGTATAGAAAGATAACTTGAGCGCATAGACAAACAGTGTAATAACTACACATGAAAGACACAGCCTGCCTTCCAGCCCTTGGCTCCAGACTAAATACTAGGGTTATGCAGCTCTTTTGTGTGGAGGCAGGCCACAGCCCATTCAAGTGTAAGTGGGGCTGGACCCAGATTCTCCCTCCCATCCTCCCAGCGATGGCTCACCCTGGCACACCTAAACTCTCCATTGTATGTGGCTGTCTAGAAAGAATACACAAACCCCATCTGTCAGCTGCACCCAGTCAATCATGTGACCCAAGGACAGGCTGCAAGCACCAAATGACTATGGCAGGAAAATACCAGCTTTCTAAATGTGGCATTTTCAAAACTGAAATCCCAAAATCTGACTTCAGCATAAGTTAGGATTTTTCATTTCAATTCCAAAGACACTAAACATGAACTGGTTATCTGCTCCCATTTGGAAATTACAGCTCATTAAATGTAATAAGGTAACTCCAATGGCATCCTATGGGAGAGGTACATCTTGCAGTAGGGAAAAATAAATGTAAGAGTTTTCCACTATCAGGACATGTAACATTTAAAAGTACATGTCTATTTTATTTTATTACACTGCTTCCCTGCCCTCTGAGCCGTCCAGTGCCTACCCTAGTGGTGATTTAAATGTATTAAAAAGGAAGGTTTGGCCTGGCAAAAGATTTATTTTGCCAGGCCGAAATGGCAGTTTAATAACTTTACAGTACACACAGGCTGCAATGTCAAACATGAGATGATGATGATGACAGCAATTTATACTACGCAAAGCTGCCCCAAGGAGTGTCCCGGCACAAAGCAGTGAGGTTGGAATATGAAAGAGGCTTAAGCCTGCACAAACAGCCAAGTTTTAAGTTTCATGTTAAACATTGCTAAGTCACTCATAGTCCACCGCTCCAGATGAACCTAATTCCACGCTGTCAAACCCAGGTAGGCTAGAGTCCTTCCTCCTGCTCATGCCCGCTGAATCCTGGGGAGCTCTGCCAGAAATGTATTGCCAGATCTCAGCTGTATTTTTTGGGTTATGAAACCCAAATCTGGTTCTGAGGTAGAAGGGCCCGATTGATATAGGGCTTCATGTACTAATACGAAAGCCTTAAATGTGACTCGTTCCCTGATTAGCAGCCAATGAAGTGCACCCAAATGTCGCAAAACACATGGTCTCATAGGAACATTTAACAGGAGACTGGCCACTGCATTCTGGATCACTTAGAGTTTGTCCATCAGCTACTCTGGTAAGCCAAAATGTAATGCATTACCATAATCGAGTCTAGATGTTATCAGCACCTGAATGACCATTTTCTTTGCCTGAAAAGATAAGAGAGGCAGACATTTCTTTAGGGACCTCATAATCCCAAAACATGTGCATACCAACATTTTTACTTGAGGCATGAAGGACAGCCTGTTATCAAATGCAATACCGAGATTTTTCACAGAGTCTTTCTAGGGTTTTGGAGGAGAGGCATCATCTGGCCAAAAGGTTTGCCAAAAATCTGGTGGGATCTTCCCAAAGAAGAGAATTTCAGTTTTTCTTCATTGCATTTGAGTTGAGCCATTGTCGAAAGGCAGCAGTCAGGCAAGTTTTAAACTGTGTACCCTTCAACTCATCTCCCTTGTCCAAAGAGAAAAGCAATTGCGTATCTTTCACATAGGAGATCACTTTAGCTACCAGATCTTCGGCTAATGGAGCCAAAGGGGTAAGATTTAGATTATAAAGGGTAGGGCTTAGGGCAGAGACGTGAGGGGCTCCCTTGAGTACATCAAATGGATTGGCGGAGAATGGAGGAATCCATACTTGTTGGCTACACTTAGTTAAAAATGATGTTAGCGAGTCCAAAGCCTGCCCTGTTATTCCAATGGCCGAAAGACAGTCCAGCAACATCGAGTGGGGACCATATTGAAGGCTGCCGAAAGGTCAAGCATGATCAATACAGCCACGACCTCGGCATCCAGGGTTCTTCTAATATATTCTGAGGCCTCCACCAGAGCTGTTTCTGTACTATAATGGGCTCTAAAGCCTGACTGGCTAGGGTGAAGCACGTTGTTTGCTTCCTAAAAGCTAAACAACTGTTTATTCACCTTTTTCTCTAATATTTTAGATAGGGGAGGCAATAGCATTTAAAATCAAATTAGCCACAGGGTTGATAATGTCTGCCCCTAATGCCAGTAACTTAGGGAGACATAGATCTGCAGGAAGCCAGATTTAGTGGCCTTCAAGCCCACATAGAACAATCCACAGAAATGGGCTCTAAGGTACTGAACTTTACCTTAGAAGGGGAATACATATTGGCTTGCTGTTTTTATCAAGAAGTCTTCGACCTGAAGACAAACTGGCTTGAATACTTAAAATCCTTGTATTAAAAAAACTGGCAAGCTTTTCATACCATTCAGCCAAGACTGAATGGGAATTAACACACACTGATGGGGTCATAAAACTCTTAACAATCAAGAAAATCTCTCTTGACTTAGTCCCTGCCTTTTCAATCTGTGCCTCATAGTAGGCTTGTTTAGCTTTGGTTATTAAGGCTTGATATTCCTTTAATGCTAGTTTATAGGCCTCTTTATCCATTAGATTATATTCCTTTCTCCATTTCCGTTCTAGCACCTTACAGCATTTTTTTCTATTTTAAGGGTATCTTAAAGCCATAGGCTGGAATGCTTCCTTTTCTTTACTCTGCTCAGAAGAACTGATTCTAGCTCCGCTGTAGCATTTCTAATCCAATTATCACATCTTGTGACATTTTCCTCAACCGGACCTGACAATGCCAAGATATGCTGTTCTAGAACATGAGACATGTTTAAAGTGCTACTTAGGCGGGTGGCACAGACAGTGATGCAGGCCCCCTAGTAGCACTTAATTTACAGGCCCTAGACAAGGTAGTGCCACTTCACTAGGGGCGTACAAGTAAATCAAATGTGCCAATTGGGGATAAGCCAATCTATCATGTTTTAAGGAGAGTTCCCAAGCACTTTAGCACTGGTCAACAGTGGTAAAGTGTGCAGAGTCCGAAGGCCAGCAAAAACGAAGTCAGCAAAACAGGAGATCTGAAGGAAAAAAGTTAAGGGGAAACCACTCCAAGGATTTCAGGTCTAACACCTACCATGTATTTCTGCGTATAACGCTCTAGTGGTGATTCCTCTGTGCCTTTGTGTAGCATGGCTCCAGGACATTTTGCATCACCTTCGTCGCGAGTGTAGTGTTCAATTGGCAAAACCACTCGTTGGCTTACAATGATAATACCTTTAATTTAAAACCTGACAGGCTGACAAGGCCTTCTAGTCATGAGGAGCTCGCCTCATTCTGTCTTTGTTCATGCTTTCTTCTCATCCTTAAGGAAACTCTCCCCTTTAGCATTCTCTTCCTGCCTAGCTTGTTCCTGTCAGTGACCCACTAGACTGCTAACCTTTTCAGTCTTTGGTCACTAATGGACAACATTACAGTTTGGAATGCATTTATTATAATATTTTTAAGTAACTGTAAACAATAAATACAATGTCACTACTACGTCCCACAAACAGCCAAAATATGGGTACAAATATTGACCTGTCAGACCACCCTTCTGGCACTGTCCGATTGCCCCGAAGGCAAGTCTGACCCAGCTATTTATTTATAAAGTGCCAGAATCGACCCCGAGGGGGTATCTCTGCGCTGTAGACGGGCCAGATAAGGAAAGCTAGTGTATGCAACTTGCAATGCACCCTTCCCTGTTCCGTTAAAAAGGCGGTTTGAGAATGCCTGTGAGTCGGAGGCACTTTGTCTGTGGACTGATGATGTTGACACAGGTCAGGACAAGATAGGCCTTTTATTCCGCCAGGCATTTCTCTGAAGCCTTGTTACAGCACGGATGGGATTTGCGCTGTGCAGATCGGTGGAGCAAACTCAAATAAGAGCTGTACTCCATTGAGAGGAAACCAATCTGCAATGGACATTTCATGATAACTTGGTGTCGTCCCTCTTCCCAGCCATCACTCAATGGAAGTTTTCTGCTACATGACCTTTAAGAGATAGCTCGTACCAGGATAATACAACCTGATCACCATGTTCTCTCTCAGCACAGGTGCAGCAGTTCCTTACTCAACTCCCCATAAAACACACAGAGATAAATCTTCACACAGAAACTTGTAAACAATAGAATACTTTTTATTAAAAATTGGCAGTGACTTCTTGGCTCCTGAAATAAGTGAGAAAAAGTGCACAGCAGCTGAAAGAGCACGTCATGTTAATATGAATCATTTAAACTGAAGCCTACATTAACTATGATCAACTTTAAGGTGTAAATCACATTTTATATACTTGTGCGTGAAATGCTGAGAAATGTAAATGTTATGCAAAGCATGCAATAGTGACAGAGAATCATCAGGGTGGAGCCTTTGGAGGCCAGTTTTGAAAGCCAAGGGACCATTCTGGTACTTCCATCACTTTCGGAAGCTCACGGGGTTAATTGCAGCGGGCATGAGGAGACTTCAAGAGAGACAGAATGGGGGGGAAGCGGAGGAAGGTAGAAGGAACGGGGTCAGAGAGGGAGAAAACACAGTGGGGAAAGAGAGCGACTCAGAGAAGACGCATGGCTGGGGTGGGGTAGGGCTGGGTTGAGCATTGTTGCCTGGGATGCTTTTGGTTCTGCAGTTGTCCTGGCACAGATCCCCCTTTTGACATCCCTTATTCCTTCAGCTCTGCCCCGTGTCTGGTGTCCATTACAATGAATCCGCCCTGCATAGGGGCAAGGGTCACCGACAACGTATGCCAGCAGATGGCTGCTGTACGAGAAGGAGGTCTCGAGTCCAGCAACTCAAGATAGAAAGCACAAGGTAACATCAGTGAACCCATTGCAAACCCCATTACGCCACACGGATTTCAGCCCGCCATTAAAATTTAAGGCGAAAGTGCAATAGTATAGTACAGACAATGGGGAGTGAATCATGAATACCATGCCAACAAGCACGCAACATTTACTCTTTCATTTTGCATTATAGTAGATGACATTATTTAGGCTAACAGGTGGAATGAATTAAGACCACAAAATATAAAAAAGTATTGCCTTGCGCTTGTATTACTCCTGTGTTCAGTGATCTTAGTTTTTACAGGACGTATTGTCATCCCCATATATTTGAGCTTCCCAGGGACAGTGACAAGTGACGAGATATACGCAATTGCGTGCATTACAATTGGTGTGTTCCTTTTGTGTCCACTTAAAGGTGTCAGTTAATGCAACTGTCTTGGTTGCGCTGGTGAGGGGACAGACTATACATTGTCCACAGGGATAGTGGCCAGCTACTGTCGGCAGGTTCCACAGAAGGTTTTGTGGCGGTGACTACTTTTTGGGCCTAGTACTGATTTGCATATCTTTTAGATTGACAGTTCTCTTAAAAGCAAACCTCGGGGGACTTAGCGCAAGGTCACCAATCTGGAGAATCCTCCCGTGTTTCCGTATGGCCCGTCTGATCATGTTTGATTCAGGTGTAAATGTGGTGATGCAAGTCATGTGCTAAGCTTCAGCCTTTGGTTGTATTTCGAGGAGTGTTTTCTATTTGCGTTGCAGGCTCTTCTCTGGGCAGTTTTAATGTTTCTTACCCGGTATTCCCGTCTGGCTAAATGGTTAGTTTGCTCAGATGATTGTGCTTTGAAATCCCCCAGGTTACTGCAATTGTGTCTGATATGCAATAATTGCCCATAAGCTGGGTTTTCTCATAGGGCTTTTGGGTGAAAGCTACTGAATAGAAGGGAACTGTGACTATCTGTAGGTTTCTTAAAAGTCTTAGTCTTCAATCTGTTCACTTTTTGGCTAATCCTAAGGTCTAGGAAAGGTAGTTCATGGTCAGACGTGTTGGCCATGAACTGTAGGAAAGGATTAAGGCGACAAAGGCGGGAATGATTGTGCTCTCTTTGACCTCTTCTTTCTGGTTGTACACTTGTTAATCTTTTGATTGACATTGATCCCTCTTGGTAGTGGGGGATGGTGGTCTATGTAGCACTCCGTCTTTAATAACTAAAGATTGTGTTTCCAGCATTATTGTTCATCATACTATTATCTGTGTATGTGCGTTTTTTTCAAATTTTTGATACACCACTACCGATCTCTCTATGCGGGAATGAAATCTTGACTGCCTTTCCAAAATACCAGGACATCGTCGATGTAGCGACGCCACAAGGTGATGTTATCCCTGTAAGGGCTAGTTTCAGTGATAACATGTTTGGATTCGAAGTCTGACATGTAAAGACATGCCATACTTGGGCGAATGTACTGCCCATTGATGTCCCTTGGGTCTGATGACAGAGGCGGTCCTTAAACTGAAAAAAGTTTTCTGTTTTCTGTTAGGGCTATGTTGGCACATTCCATAATGAAACTCATGGGTGTTGAGGCGAATGTATGACATTACAACACATGCTTTCACAACGCATGCCATTGCAACATATTTTTTACAACGCAAATACCATTATAACGAATGTTTCTACAACGCATACCATTACTACGTGAAGTAACTTAAAAGCATTAAAAGTACCATTACAACGAAAAACAATACAACGCATACCATTACAACGGATATAATTTTTTTTTTAAATTGTAAAATAACTCCTGGGATGGGATGCAGGGAAAATAGGGGTTTTGGGTGGGGAAGTGTATTAAAAAGTGGAAAGCAACTGAAGACATATGTTTAATGAAATGCGTTTTTTTACAAAAATAATACTCATGTATTTAAATTAATACTAGAGTATTAATAGAGTTACAAAAAACTGTAAAATAACTCCTGGGACGGGATGCAGGGAAAATAGGGGTTTTGGGTAGGGAAGTGTATTAAAATGTTGAAAGCAACTAAAGACATATGTTTAATGAAAGGCGCTTTTAAACCAAATTAATACTCGGGTATTAAAATTAATACTTGAGTATCAATAGAGTTTAAACAATTGTAAAACACCTCCTGTGACGGGATGCAGGGAAAAAAGGGCTTTTGGGTGGGAAAGTTTATCAAAATGTGAAAAGCAACTGAAGACATATTTTTTATGAAACGCGCAATCCCACAACATTAATACTCGGGAATTAAAATAAATACTCGAGTATTAAGTGAGTAACAAACAGTATTAACAGTATTAAAAATAACAAACGCAACCATTAAAATAAGAGAAAATAATATATAAAAGGAAATAATTCTCATTCACATTTCTCAAGCGGAAAATAGTTATTAAAACATAAAAAGAGCCGCCATTTTAAAATCAAAGGAAAAAACAAGTCCTACAACAGTTTTCATGACCTAAACACCAAACCACTGAAAACAAAATGGAGGAGTAAACACTATGGAATCGATAAAACACTTGGGAGGTCATTAGGATGGTGGGCGGACTTTGCCCGCCTGCCATCCTCACGAGGATTGGTGAATAAGTTACTATTCTAACTCCAGGGGGGTGTAGTTCTAGGGTAAGTGCTGGATAGTGCAGGTGTATAAGTTACTATTCTAACTCCAGGAGGGTGTTGAGGTAGGGTAAATGCTGGATAGTGCATGTGTATAAGTAAATATTCTAACCCCAAAGGTGTGTAGATCTAGGGTAAGTGCAGGATAGTGCAGGTGTATAACTTACTATTCTAACTCCAGGAGGGTGTTGAGGTAGGGTGAGTGCTGGATAGTGCAGGTGTATAAGTTACTATTTGAACTCCAAATTGGTGTAGAAGTAAGGTAAGTGCAGGATAGTGCAGGTGTACAACTTACTATTCCAACTCCAGGAGGGTGTTGAGGTAGGGTAAATGCTGGATAGTGCATGTGTATAAGTAAATATTCTAACTCCAAAGGTGTGTAGATCTAGGGTAAGTGCAGGATAGTGCAGGTGTATAACTTACTATTCTAACTCCAGGAGGGTGTTGAGGTAGGGTGAGTGCTGGATAGTGCAGGTGTATAAGTTACTATTTGAACTCCAAATTGGTGTAGATCTAGGGTAAATGCTGGATAGTGCAAGTGTATAACTTACTATTCTAACTCCAGGAGGGTGTTGAGGTAGGGTAAGTGCTGGATAGTGCAGGTGTATAAGTTACTATTCTAACTCCAAGGGAGTGTAGAACTAGGGTAAGTACAGGATAGTGCAGGTGTTTAAGTTAATATTGTAACTCCAGGGGGTGTAGATCTAGGGTAAGTGCTGGATATTGCAGATGTATCACTTACTATTCTAACTCCAGGAGGGTGTTGAGGAAGGGTGAGTTCCGGATACTGCAGGTATATAAGTTAGTATTCTAACTCCAGTGTTGTGTGGAAGTAAGGAAAATGCTGGATAGTGCAGGTGCATAACTTACTATTCTAACTCCAGGGGGGTGTTGAGGTTGGGTAAGTACTGGATAGTGCAGGTGTATAAGTTACTATTCTAACTCCAAGGGAGTGTAGGTCTAGGGTAAGTTTGGATAGCACAGGTGTATAAGTTACTATTCTAACTCCAATGGTGTGTAGAACTAGGGTAAGTGCTGGATAGTGGAGGTGTATAAGTTACTATTCTAACTCCAGGGGGTGTAGATCTAGGGTAAGTGCTGGATAGTTGAGGTGTATAAGTTACTATTCTAACTCCAGGGGGGTGTAGAAGTAAGGTAAGTACAGGATAGTGCAGGTGTATAACTTACTATTCAAACTCCAGGAGGGTGTTGAGGTAGGGTAAGTGCAGGATAGTGCAGGTGTATAAGTTACTATTCTAACTGCAAAGGGGTTAGATCTAGGGTAAGTGCTGGCTAGTGCAAGTGTATAACTTACGATTCTAACTCCAGGAGGGTGTTGAGGTAGTGTAAGTGCTGGATAGTACAGGTGTATAAGTTACTATTCTAACTCCAAGGGAGTGTAGAACTAGGGTAAGTAATGGATAGTGCAGGTGTATAAGTTACTATTCTAACTCCAGGGGGGGGTGTAGATCTAGGGTAAGGACTGGATAGTGCAGATGTATCACTTACTATTCTAACTCCAGGAGGGTGTTGAGGAAGGGTAAGTGCTGCATAGTGCAGATGTATAAGGAACTATTCTAACCCCAGTATTGTGTGGAAGTAAGGAAAATGCTGGAGAGTGCAGGTGCATAACTTACTATTCTAACTCCAGGGTGATGTTGAGGTAGGGTAAATGCTGGATAGTGCATCTGTATAAGTTACTATTCTAACTCCAAGGGGGTGTAGATCTAGTGTAAGTGCTGGATAGTGCAGGTGTATAACTAACTATTCTAACTCCATGGGGGGCGTTGAAGTAGGGTAAGTACTGAATAGTGCAGGTGTTTAACTTACTATTCTACCTCCAGGAGGGTGTTGAAGTAGTGTAATTGCTGGATAGTGCAATAGTTTAAAGTAATAATTTTTTTAAAAACCTTTTTTTTCATTTCAGAAAATGTCATCTGAAAAAACAGCCAAATATATAAGATCAAACAAAGGAAACCAACTGTTAAAACATGCGGGGTACATATATTGCAAGGAGAGAATTACTGAACCAAGATAACATTGGAGGTGCGTGCAATATTACTCTAGCCATTGCAAAGGCAGAGCGGTTACACTAGGTGACACAGTTGTGAAAGCAACTGAACATAATCACTCTGCCTCTGCAATGGACATAGAGGTAAGAGAAACAATTAACGAAATGAAGGATATTGCAAGCACCTCCACTGACTCTTCTGGTTCAATTTTAAGGGAGGTTGCACAGCATGTCCCTACTCATGTAGCTAGCAGTATGCCAATCATAAGTAATCTGCGAAGAATTATTCAAAGAAAAAACAGGCAAGTACCCCACAAAGAACTAATCCTCAAACCTATTCTGACATTCAAATTCCTCCTGAACTCACTCTTTCTATCTCAAACGAACCTTTCAACCTGCATGATAACCAAAACCCTCATAAACTAATAATTATCTTCAGCACACCCCGAAATCTTGTCGAATTAGAGAGTAGTGAAATTTGGATGATGGATGGGACATTTAAAAGCACGCCCCATCCATTCACAAAAATTTACAATATTTATGCTAAAATTAACAACACAGTTGTCCCCTTAGTGTACAGTTTGCTACCTGACAAACAATCCACAACGTACACTGAACTTCTGACAGTGATTAAATCAAAAACATCTAACAAAAGTCCTAGGAAAAGAACAATAGATTTTGAATTTGCAATAATAAATGTTATTACAAAAACGTACACGGATAACCAAATTCAGGGATGTTTTTTCCATTTTTCTCAGGCATTTTGGTGTAAATGACAAAAAACATCCCTGGTTGTGGATTATGCATCAGATAGCAAACTGCATTTCGAATTAAAAAAACTAACTGTACTTTGCTTTGTTCCTCCTGATAGTGTAGACGAGTACTACACTGCAATTACAGAATCCGATTATTACACAACAAACGAGGAAAAATTGGCACCCTTACTACATTATTTTGAGGACTCATGGATTGGGCATCTAAGCAGGTTGGGTCGCAGGAGGAAGCCACGTTTCCATGTGGAGTGGTGGAACTGCTACACAAACTGATTAGAAGGAGAAGCAAAGACAAACAATGCCATAGAGGGATGGCACAACTCCTTCAATCACACAATTGGAAAACCTCACCCTAACTTTTATCATTTTTTGGAAACTTTGAGGAAGGAGCAAAGTTTCCAAGAAATGAGAATGTCACAAGCATTAACAGGTAGTCTAAACCCACGCATTTCTAAAAGATCAAAAGAAATGTCTGAGAGACTATTGCGTACCTTACAACAATTTTCGTTGTGTGTGGCTTTAGACTTCCTAGATAATGTTGCTCACATACTACAATATTAACTCTACCTTCACACTTCACTTACTTTCCTGTTTTGTCCTAAATTAGGTAAACAATCCAAATAAATTGAAATTTTTTCAAAACATTTTTAACAAATTTAAAAGTGGGGTCACCTTACCTTAGTTGTCTTCTTTTTTCTTTTCTTTTCTTTGTAAATCCAATCCAAAGGCATGAGTTTTTTAATCCAATCCCAATCCCACTCCAGTGCAAAAAAAACAATAATGAATGCTTCAATGAAAATAAACATTCACCTTTCGAAAACGAAAAAATCCATTCACCAAAAAATTTCGTCAAAAGAAAAAAAGTCCTTCTTGAAAAGATCGATTCAGAGTATTCCCCCCCAAAAAACAATCTTCATCCTATTCCAAACGATTTCAAAATCTGAATGCCAATAAAAAATCTTCAATAAATCCAAACGATTTCGATTTCCAAATCCAAAAAATAACTTTGATCCATCTTCTTTCTTCTTTTTTCTTTTGCAATCTTGAAAATCCACAAACGAAAGAATCTCCCAAAAAATTCACATCTCAAAGGATTCCATGAAAAATATGTTAAAATTCAAAAATCTTGTCTCCATAACAAATCCAATACTTCAAAATCGATCTACTTCTTGTTTCGGACTTTGCAAAACATTTTCTTTTAATCAAAATATACATTCATTTAAACTTTTTACTGTACTATAAGCATTATTTATATTTACAAAGTACATTTTTACTATTTAAACTATTAACAGGTGACCAGACAACGGCATACTCTAACTACACGATCGGCGACATGCTAAAAAAGTGATAATTACATTAACATTTAAATACAGTATTCCTCCCTACACTCTCCATGCAATATATCTATCTTTAAACTTCTAAATGTTTGTAAATAAAGTTATTAAAGTTTCCTGCCTGAGAGCAGCTCTCCTTGCTTCTGCTCTGTCCATCGACGCTCTTCAAAATGGCCGCGCTGAAGCACATCAACGCGTCTACCTCATCCGGAGCTGTGAAGAGAAAAAAAGGACTACTTTTTTGCAATTTACTGTAATATTCAATATATGTATTAAAACATTTTTTTTATATTTAATACAAACATATTTAATTTATAAAAAAAATATGATAATTATGAAATAAATTTTGCTTTATTTATAAAATATTTTTTAAAATAAAATATTACTAAAACAGCCTTGCATTCTGTTTTTATTATTACTAAATATTTAAAATACATTTCTTATTTTAATGTTGTGTTGTTAATATTAAATAAATATTGTACTTACCTCTACAATACTCTTATTTGCCTCTGATCTGTCCTGCATCAGTCTTCTTATGATCTTGTAAATGATACACGCGTTGAACATATAGCCTGCTATAGAAAGAAATAAAAGACAATACTTTCCATTGAAATCATGCAAATGTGTAAGAAAATATTAACTTTTATTTTTTTAAATATTTTTCCCTTATCAATTTTTTTTAAATATTTTTAAAAAATAAAAATACAAATACATTTTCTTTCTCTTGTTTTTAAAAATATAATTTTTTTTAAGTACTATTTTTAAAAATAAATTGTAAAATATTTCTTCTTTTTATTATTAATAAACATACTTTTATTGTATCAATATAATTTGTATCATTTTTTTCAAATAAATAATAATAACATATTTTTTGTGAATTAATTTACCTTCCAAGAAGTACTAGTTACTTGAATATAATTTGTAACCCCTTCGGTGCTCATGACGAGCTCAGCTCGTCATGAGGCACAGTTCTCCTGTGCTCATGACGAGCTGAGCTCGTCATGACCGCACCCATTTTCATTATGGCCCAGCACAGGAGAGGAATAACACCAGCATCAATGTGGCTAAAACCAAAAACTCCATAGTATTTGTTTACATTTTAAAATAATTAGTTGCAGGAGTATTCATTTTAATAAATTACAATAACATACCTTTTGTGACATTATTTAACTACTAAGAAGTACTAGTTAGTAACAGGAGTATTAATGTAAATTCCAAATACTATCTTTTTTTTTAAATACTTAGTAACAGAAGTATTTATTTTAAAACCAAATACTAATAATTTTTTTCTTTTAATTTAAATTAGTTAGTAACAGGAGTATTAATTTTTAATCTAAATTCAATTTTATTTGTAATATATAATAATTAGCAGCAGGAGTATTCATTTTAAATCCAAATACTATCTAATTGTTTTTCAAAAAATAGTTAGTAACAGGAGTATTCATTTTAAATCCAAATATTATCTAATTTTTAATAATAACTTTAAAATGGTTATCTATACTATACATACTATGTCATTTTAAAATGTACTTTAAAAATAGTAACAGGAGTATTAATTTAAAAACATTTTTTTATTTTTTAAAATATATTATAACTATTTACAAAATTAAAAAAATAAGTAAATACTTACGTTGTAAAAGCATGCGTTGTAATAGCATCTGCGTTGTAATGGCATGCGTTGTAAAAGCATGCGTTGTAAAGGTACTTGCATTGTAATTGATTCGTTGTAAAGGTAGTGCGTTGTAAAAGTTGTGTTGTAATGGACGTTCCCCATTGAGGGTGTCAGTTGGTTGACCTAAAGGTCTCTTCTCCAACCTCAAGTGTTGTTAGTTGAGGGATGTTGGTGTAGAGGGTCTCGACATCTAAGGTGACTGTGACGTCCAGCTGAGTGCCTTCCGAGTTATGGGCTTCAATCAGGTTCAGGACATACATTGTGTCTAGGAGGAAAATCGGGGTTTCCTTGACCAGTGGTCTAAAGAAACGGCCACAGAACTTTGAGAGTAGTTCTAAGACTGACCCTATGCCTTTTACTATGGGCCTTCCTGGTGGTGGTCATGTTCCCTTGTGTATCTTTGGAAGGGTATAAGAGTAGGGCAATCGTGGGTTGTCATTAATGGGGAATTCAGCCTCATAATCTATCCCTGGTTTAATGCAGCTGTCACCATAGATTTTATTTTTGTGATCAGACGTGTGGTAGGATCTTTCACAAGGGGGGTGTAGTACCTTCTGTCTTCTAGTTTGCAGAGGCATTCCGTTCTGTAGTCGGTTGTAGACATGATGACAATTGCTCCCCCTTTATCAGCCTCTTTGATGGTAATAGAGGTGTCACTTGCCAGGTTGTGGATGGCCTTGTTTTCCTGCCTTGAAGTGTTATGGAATGTTCAGTTTGTGCGGTTATCTGCAAATTCTTTTAGGACAGCCTCCTCAAAGGTGAGAATCCCTAGTGGTACCATGCTTGCGTTTGGAGTGAATGTTGAGGGCTTTCATAGGCCTGAGTCCATTGGTGGTGGCTCAGGTTGGTTGGTGAAGAAGGCTTTTAGGCGTACTTTCCTGAAAAAATTGTGTAATTCACAATTGGTTCTGAAGTGATCAATTCTGGATGTGGGGACAAAACTCAAACTTCTGTGCAGGACTTTCTTTTCTACGTCACTGAGCTGTCTCATGGAAAGGTTGACAACTAACTTCTCGTCCCTGTATGGCACCTGAGCTCCATGTGCTATTGTTGGGGTTGGTCCTGCCACTGAACCTGCTTCCGTTGATTGTAACCTCCTCTTCTTTTGCCATTCCCTCTGCCCCAGCCTCTGCCTAAAAAGGTGGTTGGTGGAAGGGGGAAACAGTGGCTGCGGGCCTTGTTAGAAACCCGGGTATTGCCAAAGTGGAGGTCCCTGCTAAGGGGGCATTCTGTATCCGAACATCGAGTTTGTTGGTCCTCTTTGGTGTTGCTGTTGTCCACCCCAACTATCTGTGCTCAAGTTGCCGCTGTTTAGGAGTTCCTTTTTCGTGAGGAATGACTCCCATCAGATTAGTTGTCCTCCTGTGTTTGGCAGTAACCCTCTTTGAGGTAAGGGTTGATTTTTTCCTTACTGAACTTGGAGATACCTTTTTGGAGTTTTGTGACCTTCTGTTTCATCAGGTAATCTTTGTTCTCCGCCATCTCACTGTTGATTTCTGCCAGTTTTGTTTTAAATGCTGTGGTGGTGATACTGGCTGTCAGAGCTCCTTCCGCCACATTGATTTTGATAATCAGGTCGTCCACTAGGAGCTTGTCCAAGCAACTAGGGACCATTCCTCCTTAAATTGTTTATCTTCTACAAAAGATTCTTGGTATGTTGGCAACAATCAGACCGTTAGGAGTTATATTCGCTCGGAAGTATTCGGTCATTATTGTACCATGCATAATGATCTTCATAAGCTGACTCTTTATTGTAGTGATGGTATTCCAGTCACTACCTTGACTGCTGGATGATGCCACCCCATCTGGGTCTAAAAGTAAGGGTGTTCTAAGGATTTCCGAAACTAAATCATCACTTAATGAGAGACCTTGGTTGTTCTCCATGGTGAAACAAGGTTATGAGTAGGCGTTCCAGAGCACGTAAAGTTGCTCTCGTGGTTTTGGTGGAATTTCCATCCAAACAGTCATTAAGGGTAGGTCCTACGGCTAAGCCGCCGTGCAATTAGGTCTCTTAAACAAGAGGAGCAAGGAGCTTTTTTAACCCCTTCCATGCTCATGACAAGCTCAGCTCGTCATGCAGTACACTGCTTGTGTGCTCATGACGAGCTTAGTTCGTCATGAACAATGGGATTCAAGAAAGTGCAGCATCCGGGATGAATTGCTGTAGCATTGAAGGTGTTAACCAGGTCCTGCACACACACTCCTAAGACGTATATTTGAAAAATAAACTAGTGTGCAGTTCCTAAGTTTGGGAGAGTGTTCAGGTCTGTTAATGAAGCCGTTGGGTGTGTGGGCTTCAGGAACCAGCATTGCAGTAGTGCTAGAGTTGCGATTAATTTCTCTAAATCAAACAAGGTCCTGATGAATTGCCACTAGACCCGTTAGGGGCTTCCTTAAGCAAGAAACATGTCAACCTCATGCACCACACAGACCCTGTAGGACCATTGTACCCAGACAAGGCTTCCTGATTTTAGTTATCACCCTAGGAATAAAGTTAACGGAAAAAGGGCAGCCCTAGACCTGATTTAAACAACACTGCACACTCACTGCACTACCCAGCCCACACACCCCCACACACCCAACAGCTTCATCAACAAAAGATCTCTGCTAAAAAGCCCTTCCACATGTGCCCATCGGCCCAACGAGGAGCAGGCCCAATGATGAAGCATAACATCCTTCAGGGTGTAGAAGTGTGGCTCAACGGTTAGAGGCGGCAGACCCGGAGGAAGAGGTCGGCCCGGGACCAGGGTTCAATTCCCGACGTGGCCGGGTGCAGTACCAATGTCAGTGGGCCCGATAAATCTCGCCTCGGTGCCACTCTAAAAATGGGGTCCCACGCTGCAGCTCTAGGGAATAGCTTGCTTAATCTCCACTCCGGCCCCATCACTGCCGGGGATGCCTGGCTGCACCTTGGGGATGCCCAGTAAAGGGACCATCTCACAGGGAAAGCCAGGTCGGGTTCCCCAGTGGTACAGCACTGGGACGCCCCAGGGTAACCACGCCCTCTATAAATCCAACATTCATTCATTCATTCATTCAGGGTGTGTGAGGGTACTTCTTAACAGACCTGAACACTCCCCTACACTTATGAACTGCACACTAGTTTATTTTTCAAATGTTTTTTAAATTAAGCAGTTAAAAAAAAGCAGCCTGTTTTCCTTAAAGGAATACGGGATGCACTTAAAAAAAGAAATATGAAACTTTTCAGTTTTAGATTTGAGTGATGTAGATTGGATTGGGGGTTCATTGGAAGAGTGTGGGGTAGATTGATGTGGGGTAGGGTAGATTGGGGTAGATGAAACGGAGTGGCATATATTGGGGAGGGGTAGAGTAGAGTGGGGTGTATTGGGGTAGAGTGGAGTGGGGCAGTTTAAAGGTGGAGTGGGATAGGTTGGGGTAGACTGGAGTGGGGTAGATTGGAGTGGAGTGGGGTAGACTGGGGTAGATTGGAGTGAAGAGGATTGGGGTGGAGTGGAGTTCGGTTGGGTTGATTGGAGTGGAGTGGAGAGGCGTGGTGGGGCATAAAGTAGAGTGGCATGTTGTAGAGTGGATTAGCATAGTGTGGAGTACACATGGGTGTCGATTCCGATTCGGGAAACGATTCCGTACGACGATTCGTATTCGTAGCCGTTTCCCTACGAATCGTAGTAATAGGTCTGAATCACTTAGTATGAACCGTTGGCTTGAAATACGTACGAATCGTTGCGAACCATACGAAAGTCAAGGGTGAGTCCGTATGACATAGACCCGCACAGTAAACCGTACGAATCGTAAACATGCCATACGACCCGCCAAGTACGATACGGACAGGGGAATGGGGACACGATTCGTAAGGATACGTCGGGTATGAGCAATTCATACGGAGATCTACACCATCGCATACGCACCGTACCCCTAATTTCAAGGGGAGTACACGGGGGTGTATGCACCGTACACGTATGACCTTGGGGGGTACGGACCACACCCCTATGCACAGTACACCTACATTCATGGGGGTATGCATGGGGACATACGCACCGTACCCCTTTAATTCAGGGGTGTACGCACCATACCCCAATGCACCGTACCCCTGCAATGATGGGGTGTACGCACCGTACACGGGGGGTCCGTCCCGTACACATTTCGAGCCAAAATCTGGTTTTGTGGACGTTTTAAACTTCCATAGCAAAAGCCTCATAAGGAGTGCTGTCGACACAAATCGTACTTGCTGGGTCGGAAAAAGCTGCTTCGAACCATACGGACGTCGCGTACTGTTTGTTCCAAATACGATTCGTACGGATCATTGAGTTGTATGGGTTTTGGTACGAATCGTACGGAGAACTGCATTGGGTACACATCGTATTACATTGTACGTACGGGTACGGTTCTCCGTTCGATTCGTATGGGAAAAAGGCTCTGTACTACGATTCGGACGGGATTTTACCGAATCGGAATCGGCCCCATGGTGTAGTGGCGCACTGCTATTACAGACAACACATTTTCATTTGAAATGAACATTCTATTTGCACAAAAATACAGTTTTACTGTGCAAAAGGGATAATGTGTGGAAATGTCATCACCTAGTGTATCGATGGGTTTTGATGGTATTCAAGTATTTGTTTCCACAGAATTACAAAAAAAAGAAAATTAATTTGTACTTTCATCATTCTGATATATTCTGAAATATGGGCACGGTTCATTTTTGTTGTGTGCTAGAAGAAAGACTTTCGTTTCCCAGCAAGATTGTCACATAAATTCTCTTACTTTGAAGTCAGAAAAAGAAAACAAAACACCAAACACTAAGCTACCTTGGAAGACAGAGCCTGGCATTTGACCTCAACCTTTGAAAACACAGCAAACGTGAGAAGATAAGAACAAGATTTAAAGGCCTGTTTACAGAAAACAAGCTCTGGAAAGGATGCATCATACAGAAAGCATGCATATGTGAGTTACAAACCACAAGCCAATACTTAGTAATGAGCGGATGCATTCCCAGGAAAGCTTTCAGAATGCCAACAAGAAGTTGTTAGAGAACCAGACAGCTGCATGTCTGGTAGGCTTTGACCTGGAAAGTGTGGATTTTCTACCAGGAGAGAAGAAGTTGTATGCTGAGAAATTCATATGCAAAGTATGTGACCAAGTGTTTTAAAAGCCATGGTCAACAAGGTCTGTAACTCTTTGGCATCTCTAATATATGGAAATATCTATCTGCCAAACATTCAAATAAGTATAAATGAGAACTTGTAAACCACACACTGAAAATGTGAAGAAGCCAATACCACCATGCCAGCCAGACCAATGCTGAAACATTGCTCAACAGTAATTTTCACCATTAATAGGGTGCCAGAAATAATAGTGATCAAGAATACTGAACTATTTTTAAACTAAAAAGCACACAAAAATATTAATCTACCAAAGGAACACTGATATCACTAGCACAACTTCCAAAATTAATTATTTCCTACAGTACTATTTATCAATAAAATAGTTCCCATCTACACTTTACCATGACTCATGAAATTGTGTTTTTCTTAACATTGGTCAAAGAAGCATACAAGATATCACAGTCAGTGCCAACCATGCAATGTTTTTCAGTCTAGGCCTTCTTTTGGTCCCTATCTTGAATGTAGAGATCAACAGACTATCATGTTTCCACTGCTTTAAAATAAAAAAAATAATCTTTTTCATTGTAAGAATCAACATTAAAAAAAAGACAAATCATCGCACAGGGCCTCCAATGTAATCACATATTTCATAGTTCCCATCGTATTCAAAATATTACAGAGCCTCATTATCAACTGACAATAGGGGAGTGTCACTGAAAGGGGTACATAGCAAACCTCTACTCACATTCCAAGGGCCTCAGATTTTCATCCATTTACGCTGGCATACCCTGCCTCTCTGCTTGCATACACCAGTCCACGAATCTTAGCTTGACTACTCCCTTCCATGTTCTGGCTATATTGCGTTTCGCCACCATACAGCCCAAAGAGACCCACAACCTCTCAGTTCTTGACAAATCCTTAGCTTCCTAGATATTAAGAAGACAAAGCCGGGGGGAGACGTTGATGGGATTATGGCAAATCTGGGACAAAGCAGATACAACCTTTCCCCAGTCCTTCTGGAGGATCGGGCATTCCCACCATTGGTGTAGGTAAGTACCGATGTGACCGCATCCTCGGGGTAGGCTGCGGAGTCTAGAACCCCCATCCTAACAAGCACTGAGCTAGTATAGTAGGCTCTGTGGAGTAGCTTAAGTTGCATGAGTTTGAAACAAGAGCGGATCGCCACCTCACGAAGAGAAGCAAGTGCCTCCTGACAGTCTTCGTCGTCTATGTTCCCTACATCGTCTACCCATTTTGCACTGGTTCTATCCTGGGTATCAGGTGTCTTATTAAGTATTTTGTGGTAAGTCAATGAAATGGCTTTTTCTTGGAGGTAGTCATCTAATAGCCTGTCTTCTAAGGGCGAGGAGACCAGTAGGTCTGTTCCTTTAGGTATTGCTTTATGTAACGTGCTACGGGCCTGGTGGTAGTGAAAAGTTCCCCCCCTTGTAATTGGTAGTCTCTCTGCAGGTCGCGGAACGGGATCACTTTATCCTCCCTCCACATGTCACCAACTCTTGAAAGGCCAATCAGGTCCCACTTATTGAACCCTGGCTGCTTTGACAGCATACCCAATTAACAAGATTCGAGCAGAGGAGTGACTTGTGTAATTTTATCTTTCCAACCAAGGGCAGCTGTTGCCGTATGCCATAGAGAAATCGTGGTAGAGGGAGGCAAGATGGCGGCGGCGTGTTAGTCTGCTGAGAAATGGGTCCCCGACCGATGCTGGCAGTGATGACCATGTGGGGTAGAAATGAGCCGAATTAAGTGGATATTGAAACCCGTAAACGTTATAGTTTAAACACCCATGCTCAAGTTTGCCACAATATTTCTGCTACTATTTTGCGAGTTCCATCTCGCCTCCCGGAATAACTAAAAGTGAGGCAGCTGATAATTTACATGGAAGCAGCGGTGGCGTTGGAATCCATAGAGTTGCTAAATGAGAAGAGGGCTGTGTTGCAATCTCAGCTCTCTCGTTATCTCATTAATTGGTGTTGCTGTGCTAAGGATCCTACGGTCTCCCAAATCTGCGTTCGTGAGCACGACACCAACGGACACTCACCTGTTTGCTAGGCTGGTTCCCGAAATCGCTGCGTTATGGCCCAGAAAAACTCTGCGGCTGTGGCAGCCGCAGCAGCGAAAAAGAGAGCAGCAAAACAGGCTCTCAGAGACAAGGAGCTGATACTCAAACGAGGCGCCCTTGCTGGTATCAATGATGGAGACGCGGGAGGCTTAGCCGCGGAACACTCGTTAAAACTTGCAAAACATTCAGGAGTGTCACCCGGACCTTCGGTTGTGGAGCTGCTTCGGAGGGCCTCGAGTGATTTATCTGCAAAAATAACGCTGAAGCTCCCTTTTGCCCGTAAGGAGGATGTACAGCTGGGTGCTCAGTCGGGCTTGGCACAGGATGCGGCAGCCGGAGGTGATATCCTGGAGCACAGCGGTCGGCTTGAATTTGGTGTTGCATCTGACCCTGCTCTTACTGTGGTTCCACCAGCAGGGATCTCTCCGGGCGAAGTGGTGACTGTTGCAGACGCTACGGATCATCCCGCGATGAACTCTGAGTCAGAAGGTATGACCCCACAATCGATTTCCACTAATAATAACTCAGAAACTCTGCTAGTAGAGGATATATTAACTAACTTGACGTCTACACCCTCTGAACGAGACTTAGCATCGGTAATAATGGATAGTACAGCAGCAGTATGTGATTTTGGGGATGCATCTGTTGTACCATCTGTAATTGATGCCCGGGGTCCCAAGTCGTTATTCAAATGACGCCGTTGGTATGTGAAGGAGTGGTGACTATGTCTACCAGCCAGACAGTGACTGATAATACAGAGTTATCTGTAGGAAATACTGGTGGGATACTATCAGGTACAACAAATACAATAATTCCTGTTGGGGCTGCACCTGCTATTTTGATCTTGACTCCGACTAATATCATAGACATGCCTGAGGCGAACCTCGAAGGGAATGAATCAGAGACATTTAAAGATACAAGCCTCCCTGGGGCATCGGCTGTAGAGACATTTGCAGAGACAGTAGAAACTGATAGGGATCCCACTGACTTTTATTCTTTTTCTGAGGATGCTGAGGATGCTGGCTGGTCAAATGAAATTGAGGTAGACATTGATGGCAACATTAAGTCCAATGCTACTACGGACAGTGACCAGGTCTTTAAAACTAACGACCCTAAGGCTAGCCGTAGAACTATTCTTAAAAAAAAGGAGTTATCAGGGAACACCAGAGCTAACCTGGGATTATTCACCTTCAGTTCAGGCTCTAAGCCAAAACCAAAATCAGAGTCATCTTCATCGCACCACACGGCCCGTATCATTAGATCATCCTGAAAACCATCCTGAAAACTCAGGGGCTACTCTAACTACAGTCATGGACACAGTGCTCCAGGCCATTGCCAGGGACAGACTGATTTGCATATAGCCAGGTTCTGAGCTGGGATGGGGTAGTGAGATAAATAACGGTGATGGATCAAGCCCTGATCTTTGGACTGGGTAAGAGTGGTCTGTTTAACTCAGACACTCTGTTCATCACCACCCCCTTTTTGTAAATCGTTTTTGGCCACTATAGGTGTGGCAGGGTATACTCAGACATGAGTCCCTTTCTCACTGCTCCATCAGGATTCAAGCAAGCCGGGCCGAAGAAGGTTGAAATGCCAGAAACCGGTCCCCGGTAGCTTGTCTCCTTTCTGGTGAAGAATTGGCTTGGTAGTTTAGTCTGCCCTGTTCCCATGATGCACTGGGCCAGGGACAGACTGATTTGCATATAGCCAGGTTCTGAGCTGGGATGGGGCAGTGAGATAAATAACGGTGATGGATCAAGCCCTGATCTTTGGACTGGGTAAGAGTGGTCTGTTTAACTCAGACACTCTGTTCATCACCACCCCCTTTTTGTAAATCGAGGATGCTGGCTGGTCAAATGAAATTGAGGTAGACATTGATGGCAACATTAAGTCCAATGCTACTACGGACAGTGACCAGGTCTTTAAAACTAACGACCCTAAGGCTAGCCGTAGAACTATTCTTAAAAAAAAGGAGTTATCATGGAACACCAGAGCTAACCTGGGATTATTCACCTTCAGTTCAGGCTCTAAGCCAAAACCAAAATCAGAGTCATCTTCATCGCACCACACGGCCCGTATCATTAGATCATCCTGAAAACCATCCTGAAAACTCAGGGGCTACTCTAACTACAGTCATGGACACAGTGCTCCAGGCCATTGCCTCCCATCGGGAGGAGACCTCAAAAGATGGTCGTAAGGCACAGGTAGCCATTCATAAAGTTCAGGGGGTTGTACGCAAACTAACCAAAATAGTGAGCACCTTTAATGATCGAATGACAGAAATGGAAACTCGCATTATGTCTAACGAGACAGAAGTCACGACAACTCGAGAACGTGTTGAATCCCACGATGCTGAGTTAGAGGATATCAGGTGGAAACTAGAAGACTGCGAAAATCGGCTACGCCGAAATAATCTGCATGTTCTAGGCATTCCGGAGAAAATCGAAGGTGCAGACATCCGGGCCTTTATCATACAGCTTTTCCGTGATACATTGCCAGAACATTCCACCTGGAACTGGGACCTTGAGGTACAACGTGTTCATAGAGTACCACTGACTCTGAAACCAACATCTAAGCAGGGTGACTATCCTCAAGCAGTTTTAGTTTATTTTGGGAATTTTCTTTTAAGACAGGCTATCTCAGATAAAGCAAGGCCTGAAGCACGGCGTAATAGAGACTCTATTTCATACTTTGTGCTGCCAGACTTCTGCCACGTAACAGTGGAGAGAAGATGGCGTTTACGCCAATTGATCAAACCCTTTTTGGATAAGAAGGCACTGGCTTATCTTAACAACCCTGCCAAATTAAAAATCATAATTGGGGGGCAAATAAGATTCTGTACATAAGAAATTAAAGCAAAAGAATTCCTCGACAGCCTGAATTAACTTGATATGGATTTAAGGGTTTATGCAAAGAAAAGATGAAAGTATTTTTCCCTTTTTTTATTATTGTTATTATACTTTTGTTTTCTTCTTTTTTTTTTCTTTCTATTTTCTATGCTTAATGTATAGCTTATAACCACGACACAAATTTATATGGGCTATTGTGATGAAAGAATAAGAGTACCATGACTCTTATTAAGATAGGAAGATTATTGCCCAAGCAATCTGGAAAGAGTGGTGGTTTATGATGTTGTATATTTTTTTCTGCACTATGTAAAAAAAAATCCTTTCACCTACTGCTTACCTATTGCTCTTTTTCTTTCTCCTCCTTCTTTGGCTTATTTTGTTCTTATCATTGTTCTTTTGATTCTCCTTTTTCTCCCTTCTCCGCACTGAAACGTTTTTGTTATTTTTTCTCACCCTATTGTTTATGAGGTCAGAACTGCACGGTACAGTTCGTGAAACATCTCACCATCGCTATAGACTAATTACCTTTTTTGGGGGGGTGTGTTGGGGGGCAAGTTGGGAGGGGGGGTGGGTGTGTTTAATAAAATTAATAAGAGCAAGCTCAAATACCTAAAAGATGTATTGAATGTTACAATTCATAATATACAATTAATGACCAAAGACTCAGAACAATGGATATATTTACTTACACAAATAGTGATCTATATAAGCATGGCTGGTATACTAATTGAATTGATACGATGGGGAAGTTAAAGCTTTGTTGTTGGAATATAGCTGGCCTCAATGACAGGGGTAAAAGGGCTCAATTTTATCAGGCAATTCATCAAGATTCATACGATTTTGTGTGTCTACAAGAGACCCACATTGCAGTGGGGGATAAAGAGCTACTAAGGATACCTGGGTATAACATCCTGGCTATGACAACTCAAACCTCTAAAACATGAGGTGTTGCCATTTTGGCAAAGACATTTCTAGGACAACCAGCACGGAAGTTAGTAGACCCCCATGGTAGATGGGTCATAGTACACCTTGATCTAGGCTTCACCATTTGCCCAGTTTACGGGTCAAATCTAGATGATCCCCAGATATTCCAAGATCTAGAGCTAGAATTAGCATCCTGGTTTGGTCAACTGATTCTCTGTGGGGATTTCAATGTAGTACTAGGTGCTACATCGAATACTCAAATACAGCAGACTTATAATGGGCGTAAACCCAAGGTATATAGTGCTATAAGACAACTTATGACCAGCTATAATCTAACTGATGTCTGGGGTCCGAAAATATAAATGATCCTGGTTACACTTATTTTTCCTTTCCCCATAACAAATATGTCAGGATAGACTACGTATTGGTATCTAATGAAAACATAGCAGATTCTAGGATAGATAAATTGCCTAAAACTATATCAGACCACAATGCCCTAACCTTTACTATTGATGTTGCCAGCTATAGGAAACCACCTTCTCAATGGACATTTGACCGTAAGCTCCTTGTCAATAGGGATTATATAACATATATTACAATCTGGGCTCGGGAATTTTTCAATTACAATCAATATAGTGCCCCTAGATTCGTGGTCTGGGACTGCTTCAAGGCGGCTCTCCGAGGTGAGACTCTCGCGTTTGTGGTCAAGCAAAAAAAGAATTAGAACAACCTAAATCAACAACTTAACTTAGAACTAGCAGATCTAGAGACTCTGCACGCTATCCAGATACAGCTTGGAGAAGAAAGTCAGAACACCCTGCAGAAAATACTAGTTCTTAAGACAGAGATTAATGCTGGCCTTACACAAAAAGCGGCCGAGACCTTACAGGCAAACCAAAGAAATATCTACGAGAATGGAGAAAAAATTGGTAAACAGGTTGCCCTACGAACACGCCAGAAACAATCCCATAGAGCTATCCAAACATTTGAGTTTGAGGGGCAGGAATATACATCCCCTGTTGATATCGCAGGCACTTTCCAACGCTACTACCAAAAACTTTATCAAAATGAAGATCAACCGCATGTAACAGATACTAAAAGTTTCTTACATCACTGGCTGTTACACACGGAAACTAGATCAATTGACAGCCTAGTCAGGGAAGATCTAGATAAAGAAATTACGAAAATAGACCTTGAATTAGCATTATTAGAACTTGCTAATGGTAAGGCAGCAGGTCCTGACAAGATCCCTTTTGGACATCTATAAAATTCTTGGGAAGCAGATTATCCCCTATTTATTGGATTTGTTCCTTGGAGTACAATATAGTGGCACACCACCTGAATCCTGGAAAAACACAAATATTGTTATGTTTCCTAAAAAAGGGAAGCCTGCCAAGCTACCATCTTCATAACGTCCCATTTCACTAATAAACTCTGATTCGAAACTTTATGCCTAGATACTCGCTAACCGGCTGAGCAGGGTTGTTGAGCGTCTGGTCTCCCCGTGGCAGCATGGCTTTATTCCCGGTAAGGCACAACAGATCATATCCGGAGAGCTATTTCCCTTTTTGACATCATGGGAGCCACGGGGGTCGGATGTCAATGATCCTGCTTGATGCCGAGAAGGCCTTTGATCGTGTTTCTTGGCAGTTCCTGTGGGAAGTATTGGAATTAAACAACTTCGGAAAGGCCTATATTAAAGCTATCAAGGCTCTCTATGTAGAACCCAGAGCCAAACTTTCCATAGGTGGTATCGAATCAGAGTTTATTAACATCCAAAGGGGCACGAGGCAGGGGTGTCCGTGCTCCCCAATTCTATTTGCCCTTTATATCAACCCGTTAATATTAAAACTACTCATATCTCCAGTAATAGAACCTATAATTACAAGAATATCTAGCACTAACATTTTAGCCTATGCCGATGACGTGGCGGTATTAACTTCTAACCCACCGAGGCCATCCAAGAAATAGAGCAAATTACCCAGACTTTTGGCTCCTATTCAGGATATTCCCTAAATAGGGATAAAACCATGATGCTGTGCACTGAAAATACTGTTTTTGAGAGTTCTTATAGAACTGGCCAGGCCACGTATCTAGGTGTGGTCATATCTCCAATAATTAAAGAAATTACTCAGATTAATTATGACCCCCTGATCAAGAAAATAAAAATAGATCTCACCAGAGTTAACAATCTCCGGTTGTCAATAATAGGTAAGGGGAATTACCTTAAAATTAATATTTTCCCCAAAATTCTATATCTATTTCGAGCAATTCCCCTGATGGTTGAGGATAATATCATCAAGGCCCTCTATGCCAGTATGTCAAAGTTTATTTGGAAGTTTGGGAAAATCAGGAGGGCGTTACCACTCCTATCACTACCTCAACATAGGGGAGGGTTAGCCATCCCAAATTTGACATTATATCCTTGGGCAACTCTTATTCAGCAAATGGCTCCCCTATTTAACACTAAACCTATAGCGACTACTATAACAGACCATCACATACCTTCAATCTATGAACTAATATTGGGGGACACCGCTAGAGGGTTGGTACTAAGACAGGTAGAACCATCATATTTTAAAAAGATCAAATTTAAGGTTATTGTTGATGCGTGGAAGGTGTGGAAACAGATATCAAAAAATCTAGCCATACCAAAGTATACTAAATATACCCCTTTTGGCATAGCTCGATCTTACCACTGTATCTCAATGACAATACTTCCCGAAGATGGGAACAATCAGGTATTATTACTTTGGGTAATTTTATTGGACAGGGACCTACACCTACATTTGAGAGCTTACAACAACATTTTCAGATACCCCTAACCGATTTTTAAAAATGTATTCAAATTCATTCGTGTATTTGGCTTAACATACCACAGATTGAACTAGACAATATTCCCTTCTTTGAAATTATAGATAGGCGAACCACTAGGATAGGGACCATCTATGAAATATTGATGAAAAATCATAGCGACGATATGGAGCGAGTTGAGACAGGCTGGGCTACTAAACTAGTTAACCCAAATATAGACATTGACACTTCATTGATCCTGTCATCTAAATTATTTATAGCCTCCAATTTAAAAGCCCAGCACTACAGAACTGTTTATGATCTTTATTTTACACCTTCCAAATCATTCTCATGGGGTCTCCGGACAAACGACAACTGCCCAAGATGTGGTCAATCTCCTGCGAATCTTACCCATATGTTTGCCGAATGCCTTAAGCTAGATCTAATTAAAAAGATGATCTCAGAATACTGGACTGAAATTTTCGGGCATTAACTAAGAACTTCAATGACGATATATGTTTTGGGTCATGATGAATCCATGGGTTATAGTAGGGAAGAACTGTCGTCAGTATTTCTGGGTATGGCAGTGCTCCGAATTAAACTGGCTGCCCGTTGGAAAGACTCAGAAGCACCTACTTTTCAAATGTGGCTATGCCGGTTCTTAGGAATTTATAAGAATGAGATAGCCATCTATAAAACCAGAGGAAGGAAATCAAGAACACTCGGGGCTCAGATTTGGGCTCCTATCACTAAATGGTATGAGAACAAAATGAACTCTTAGAACTTTCAGTGACTTGAATTATATATTATTTATTTCCTTTGTGTATACAAATATGTGAATTGATTTTTTCTTCCTTTGTAAATATTTATTTGTTTCTCATTCTTTGTTGTTGTATTCACATAGTTCGCGATTATTACTCTTCTATTTTTTTTTAATCTGTGATGCATATTTAAATGATTCAGTTTCCTTGATGGTTGTTTACTGATACATGTATTTTGTTCTTGCTCAAATAAAGACAAAAAAAAAAGAGAAATCGTGGTAGAAGTTGGGGTGTGCTTCTGCGCATATTATGCCCCACCCTAGAGTGCCCTTAAATAATTACCAGGAGGCACATTATGCCTATCCATCCTATAGGCAGGATCTGTAACCGGTCTATGCATCCAGCGATTAGGAACCACTAACTGTGAGGCCCAGTAGTAGGATCTAATAGCGGGCAGGGCATTACCACCGTCATACCAGCTTTTTGTGAGCTTAGCGAGGGCAATTCAGGGTGTACCGGTTTTCCAAAGCAAGGCATGCACCTCAGAATCAATTGACTGAAAGTAAAGTCAAGGAACCAAATGTGGCGCGGTCTATAGGGCATAAAGAAAGCCGGGAAGCACCATTCTCTTATAGAGAGTGACTCTGCTTAATAGTGTAAGGGGTAGTGTTTTCCAGTGTTGCACGTCAGCTCGAAAGCGACGCAGGGGAGGTACGAGATTTCGATCATGGAAAATGGTAGAATTGATTGTGATGTATATTCCTAGGTATAGGAAACTGTGACTATTTTGGCCTCGCAACTTGCTGGTAGAGTCGGGCGTTTCCCACTCAGAACGTAGGCAAATGATTTATCCCAATTGATAGTGTAGCAGGAATACTTTTGAAAGAGGGCAAAAATATGCTGTACCCTGTGAATGGAAAACCGGGGTCAAGTAGAGTAAGATGTCATCGGCATAAAGGGAAATTTTACCCATCCAATACAGTGACTATTTGAGGCCCATAATAAGGGGTTCCCCCTAATCCAGAGAGCCTGAGGCTCAAGAGCCAAAGCAAAAAGCAGAGGCAAAAGGGAGCAGCCCGGTCTCGTACCAGTCCTAATGCAAAGGTTTCTGACCTACCTTGGTTCACCGTAATTCGTGCTAGGGGCCAAGAATAAAGAAGACGCACCCAGGATAAAAACGATCCTCAAACCTGTATCCTTCAAGTGAAGCAAATAAGAAGGGCCACTCAATCAAGTCAAAAGCGATTTTGGCATCCAGAGACATAATCACTGAGTCCTCTTGTATGGTGGAGACCCTACCTAGGACTCTGTAAAGGGGTCGGAGATTCAGGGCGGTGTTCCTAGTGGGCATAAAACCGCATTAGTCTGGATGTATCAGTTTATGAGGATAATGTGAGAAGTTGGCCTGGCATATGATGTCGACTATTCTAGTGGGCACCTTGCACCAGTCTAAACAACCCTTATTGATGGTAGGTTTAAAGTCGACCTTATAGAAAGCTATCCTAGTGGTAGCTGTGGAGAGCAGCCTTCAGGCTAAGACTTAGAGGCGAGTTAAGCAAGTTGTTTTACCAGTTATAATCTCTTGAATGATCAAATGAAAGTACACCATATCAAATATATATATGTATTTATTCTCAACACAACCCTTCTGGACTCTTTATGAGATCAGAGGTAAAATTACAACACAAGGTACTCAATTAGCATACGATAAGTTTCAGAGTATAAATTATGCCCTAGGGGACTCACAAACCATATACTAAAATAGTGGTATAAGAACCACGTGAAGGATAGGAGTCAGGCCTAGGGCCTGTAGAACCGCTGGGGCAACCAGGAACCACCCAAGGTAGGGACACAGGAGACCCACGGGGGACGAGTGTAGTGTCTAAACACAGCCTCGAATCACCATTGACTTTCTACGGAGAACGAACATGTTACAATTCTAAAGATTAAGGACACTTAGAGGTGAACTACGATGAAACCCTTTTAGACTAGGACACTTCGAGAGTCAAGACCCAGGGGAGCATCGGAGTACTCGTGTTACCTCACCCAGGGAAGCCGGGTGCATAGTTGTCTTTTGGTGTCGGGTTTTGTCGTTGGTTCCAATGGTGAGCTGCGAAGAACTGTTGCAGGCGACCAGAGGAAAAGTGTCCGGGTGAATCCAAGGGTGGATTGGAGATGTGAAGAACCTGAAAGCAGAGGGGACAGAGTCTGAGTCACTAGCCAGTGACCAGGATGGTGACAGGAAGATGCCAGTCGATGTCGGGTGCTGTCAAGTGAGGTAGGAGAAGCTTGACTCTTCAGCCACGAGGACCAGTAGGCGTCGATGACAACCAGTAGCTGGTTTTGAGCTGTCCCACAAAGGATGTTGAGTGCTGTAGCGTCAGAATCCGGATTGGACCCAACAAGCCTTGGCAACAGCAACCCACACAAGATGGCAACATTGGCTTTGGTGCAGACCAGCAAGGTCTGAGGGACTAACCCTGTGGAGGGGAGTCAGAACACGTCTAGAGCAACCAGAAAAACTCAAGAAACAAAGGATTGTCCTTCGTGGGGGCCCACTAGCCAACGGACTAGGAACCGCGAAGGAGCCGTGAGCTGCAGTGAAAAATGGGCACTCACGGGTCACTCGTGGAGTGCTGGCCTCTGTACTTCGGGGCAAAAGGAGCTTGAGCAGGGGCTTCAAATACCCCAATGCACAACTTCGGGAAACTTCGGAAAGTAGGTGCAGTTGCAAAAATGCAGGATGTCCAGGAGTTCCGGTCCCATGTCTCTCGTGTCAGCAACAGGTGTCAGCTTGGCTGGGAACTTGTGCAGACCCTCCAGGATTTCGCGATTTCGCGGTTTGCCGCAAAATCGGCACTTTTATAAAAATGCTGCGATTTTTACAAAAGTGCCTGCGAAATCGGCACTTTTGTAGAAATCGCGCAGCATTTTTACAAAAGCCGCTATATCCTGGGGGGTCTGATTGAATAGGATCTGTCAACACTTCTCTCCTTCTCTCACTGCCGCCCCCCACCTTCCCCCTCTTAAAACATCAGAGGGCCACAAACAGAGTAAAAACACTATACGTCCTGCTGTTTGATTCCCTTCAAGAAGAAAAGAAACCCGTTATCAGCAGAAACCGAGATAAGGGAGAGTTAATATCAAACATGCATCCCAGTGAGCCCCCACTAAAAGGCAAAGAGCTGGGGGCGTGGCGCCCGACCCTTATCACTGCTCTTGTGCTTAGCAGTCAAACCGAGCGCTTCCTGGCACCCCCCAGAGAGCCCCTACCAGAGGATATGTTGCCTCTGTAGAGGGGTGCCGGGGGGCATTTCCAGTGTGTGTTAAGCAGGCTTGACCGCTTAGGCATGCAGTGGCTTCCACGGTCACGGAGTATGACGTTCAAACACACCTTTCTTATTGGGTCACCTACAACACACAACGTTTGTGACAAGCCATGCAGGAGTCGCAGCAGGCCCGGTTCTAGCCAAACAGGAGCCTTGGCCCTCAGCAGTGTGGCCTGGAAGGCAGGCGTGCAATGCGCAGGTCGTGTGTGTCAGCCCGGGCCGAGGCAGCTTTCCTGGGCGCACACACACAGACAGTTTTATAGATTATCGCAGCCCCCCACCGGAGTACTTCACAGGTCTTTAAAGACCATTAGCATTTAACGAGGCTTGGTTTACTTTTTTCACTCCTTCATCTCGGCATGGCGAAAGGTGACAAATCCTTTCTTTGACCCTGGTAACCTTTGGTAACCTTTGCCTACTGTCCTGCTGCGTTGATATTTCTTTTTCTATGCAGCTCAGGCAAAAAGAAGTTTGTTTATTCTTAGTCAATTCAATTTCAAAATGCTTTATTCGGTATGTATGAATACACCCATATAGCAACAAGCAAAATAAAATTATACTACATCATACATTTATATCAGTTTTGGTTTACCAAATGCCATCCTTACTCAAGTACAATATACATTTAGCAGCACATGTCCGACAGTCTTAAGGTGCTTATTAGTACATTTGTCTAGTAGTACATGTGCAAATTAACAGTATAAAGTGCAAAATTGGCTATGCCATCCTTACTGAAGTACAATATACATTTAGCAGCACATGTCCGACAGTCTTAAAGTGCTCATTAGTGCATTCGTCTAGTAGTACATGTGCAAATTAGCAGTATAAAGTGCAAAATTGGCTATACCATCCTTACTGAATTACAATATACATTTAGCAGCACATGTCCGACAGTCTTAAAGTGCTTATTAGTGCATTCGTCTAGTAGTACATGTGTAAATTAGCAGTATAAAGTGCTATAAGTCGTAGAGGTACTCAGTTTCTGACACATGTGCAAAATTAGCTATGTTAAAACAGTTAATCAAGTGCAAAACTAGCAATGATAAAGTGCATATGGGTCGCAGTCATGAATGGAATTCATACAATAATTGATTTCCGTACAGAAATACATTTTAAAATATAAGTGGCTACATGAAAACATACGTCTGGGGTCTCTAAACTAAACATCAGTTGCATCGCTGTTTTTGTACTACGCATGTTATATTTTAAAAAGATGGGTTTCAGATAAAATTTTCTAAAAGAAGTATAAAAGTTACAAAATAGCATAAAATGACAGCCACTCTGTTTAGATTTACCATCACATGGGCACAAACAAGTCCCGGGTTTCTTAATTGTAGGGAATGCCACTAAATGGTGCACAATTTCCAACCGTAAACGGGTTAGTACAAAACGGTGGGAACTGGTGCTAACAACGGTAAGGTAGGTTTGAAAGCCTTCATTAATATTATATTCTAAATAAAAATTAAACGTACTTTGTTTTACATATCTGTTAATTCTGGTACTATCTGTATATTTCAGGAATGTGACTTTAAGCTCCTGCTTTGACAACCCTGTCCCCATTGTTGAATCTTTAAAAATGTCACGGCCATACAGTGTCTTATACCAGAGTTGTATGTGACATAACCAGGGAATGTTTGAGCAGCGGTCGAGCTGCAGACAATCTTTAATCACATCCTGGGTAAATGTTGTCTCTTGTTTTGCCCAGATTGAGCGCCATAGGGACAGGAGGCATAAGGCAATTAAGTCATTAACATGGTTTAAGCCGAGTTCCCTATGCACTATCTCGGTTGAGGCCGCAGCCGGAGCACAAAGTAATCGTTTCATGAAGGCATTCTCCTCACGCTGAATTAAGTTAGCACTCTGGGCATGATATCCCCATATCCCGGCCCCGTAAAGGGCTGATGTTATGCATCTTGAGTTATATATTGACAACATCTCGTGGATTCTGTGACCCCCTAATTTTGCTGCAAATCTAAAAACACAACTTGTGTTCCTAGCCAGTTTGAAGTGGACGCTGTCTTGTTCGTTGGCCCATCTCCCATCTCCTGAAAAAGTGATGCCAGGTAACAAAAACTCCTTACGGATTCCAATTTCTCCCCTTCTAAAAAAAAGGACCTATATTTTCTTGGCTTCTTGCCACATATCATTGTGAATGTCTTTCCTTTATTAATTTTCAACTTTCTACTCTCAGTGAAAGTGTAAAACTTATTAATCAATTGTTGCAGTCCATTTTGGGTCCTGGAGAGAATAACCGCGTCATCCGCGTATAAAAGAATTGGAATTGGGTTACCATTGATAATAGGTGCATCTGCATTGATTCGTCTTAAAATTTGGTCTACCTGATTTATAAAAAGGGAAAATAGGAGTGGGGCAAGCACACATCCTTGTCGGATACCTCTATTAATTTTAAAAAAGGGGGTGCACTCTCCATCTGATCCAAATCTGACTTTACTGGACAGGTTTTCATACAGCCTGGCCAGAAGATGGATGATTTCAATTGGGGCACCCATTTCCAGCAGAACCCGCCAGAGCAGTGTGTGCTCCACCAGATTGAATGCTGAACTCAAGTCAGCAAAGCACAAGAATAGGTTACCCTCTTTAGCTTTAGTGGACTTGCTGACTATGAGATTCAGGTTCACACACTGCTCCATTGTTCCCATCCCCTTACGGAACCCGCACTGCACTGGGGATAAGATGTTATTTTCCTCAACCCAGGCTTCCAATCTCACTAGTAGAACTCGACTGAGGATTTTAACTGACGAGTCCAGGAGTGAGATAGGACGATAATTTTGTGCTTCTGACCTGGAACCTTTTTTATAAAGCGGCACAATAATTGACTGTCCCCATGTTACTGGAAGCCTATCTTCTATGGCCGCGTTAAAATAACGTGTCAATATTGGGGTCCCTAAAATCATTTCATGTTTAAAAAATCCATGGGCACCCCATCAGGCCCAGGGGCTTTACCACCTTTACTATTTCTAATTGCCTCCGTAACCTCAATTAGGGTCACAGATAGCTGCATTTTTTGCCATTTAGATCATGGTACTGTATCTACAATTAAAATTGACCCATCTGGATTAAAATCAGAATTAAAAATCCCAGTAAAATGGGCGATCCATGCGCGGCAACTGACATAAGAAGTCATTTCAGGAATGTTATCATTCTTTAGAAAGGGGCTATTTACAGTTTCCCAGAATAATTTGTGATTTTTTGTTTCTGCAGCCATATCCAAATTCATCCACGCTTCATTTTGCAGCTCTTTTTTTCTGGTTACTAAGGCAGTCTTATAATTAAGGCGCTCCTCTCTAATTTTATCTGCGTCTCTGGGCTTGACATCAAGTGCTTTTTTAAGCTTTTTTAGTGACTGGACACAGTGCTTATCAAACCACACAGCTTTGGCTCTCCTCGGCTTTCTGTTTCTTGCTATAAGAGAATTTTCAATTGTTTTAGTTATTTGTAAAAAGTTGGAAAGTAAGATGGACGGGATAACATTAGGTGCTAAGCAATAGCCTACCTCACTACTGCATTTGATAATTATCTCCTCCATAAATTGTGTTGGGTCAATTTTGATCCACTTGATCCTCATTCCATTTGGTCTTTCAGCCGTGATCCCTTGGATAGGTCTTCCATACACATTCGTTTTTGACCCCCAGCCCATTAATTCCAGCGAAATGCTGTTATGATCGCTCACTGGCTGTTCTATTACCCAGACATTAGAATAGACAGATCCATTAGATACCAGGATCTGGTCGATGTTAGAATGGGCATCTCTCCCTCTAAATGTTGGGCATTCCTCATTATTTTTATTCTTTGTACATTCTAGTAACTCCAGATCTAATTTGGCTACTAGATTGTTCAGCGCACTTCCATGATTAGTGTGTGGAAAGTGGTTAAAAACTGTGCTACCTCCACCAAAGTATTCCTCACGATGACCACAAATCCCCTTCTGAGCGTGACTGCATGCTTTAATGTTAAAATCTCCTACCCAGAGTATTACTGGGCGGTTACTTGATAACACAAGTATTTATTCTATTGCCTGCTCTACATCCAAGGCAATCATGCCCCGGTTGGGTCCAACAATATTGTTATAGAAGTTAACTATAACTAGATCCCTACCTTTACTATGCACCAGACGTAAAACTGATGCATACTGACCCACCTCCATATAACCACCAGGGCTAAACTCTGTTAGGGTGGTGGATACCAGGGTCAATAAGCCACCTTTTGCTCTGCCTGCCAATGATGCTATTGCATTCACACTATAAGTAGTGTATCCTTCAACTTGGATTTGTGCTCTATGCCACGTCTCTTGTAGACATATTATGTCGTAACCTTGCATAATAAAATTATCCCAGAAGGGAGTAGTTACTTTAGCAGCAATTCCCGCTATATTCCAGGTAATAACCTTTAAAAAGTCAACAGGGTTACCTTGTAATGCATCAAAATGATCAATCACTTGTGATATCTCTAGACTCACATTCAAATTTATGTCTGTAATAGTGGTTACATTGGGCGTGATTATATCATCATTTTTACACTGATCACTATTTGTCATTTTTAACACAGTGTCACCTTCTACCGCAATTTTACCCCGTAACCCCTGTTCGATTGTGGCTATTCCACCAGGTACAGTAGTTTCAGAATGCAAAAATGTAGATGATTCTTTCAGTCAGTCATTCTCCTCTAGTGAGCTAAACACCTGGAATCTGTTGGAGGTCGGGATTGTGATATTATCGCATAGATTATACAATGGTGCAGGTTCATAGGCTACATTAAAATGATTAGGATGCACAACCCTAGGGCGATTGAAAGTCTGCATTGTGACTTGTCTTCCTAACTGTTTCCTGTAGAAATAGTCTAGGGGGAGCAGGGTAGTATTATATTCGTGGTTAGAGGGTATAGGTGCATTTAAAATGGAGTCTCTGGCCCATTCGGGAACCCTGAAGTTTATAACAATACAGTCCCCATTTATCTCCTTTTTGCTCGGTCCCACCCATCCTACCCAGCCGATATCAGTTTGTACAAAATCGTGAAGAGTGGTTACCTTTGCCGGTGTCTTGGCAAAGCCAAGGGGGGTGGCCCAGCCCGGTCTCTTTCGGCCTCTGAGGGCCTTAGAGGGCCCGCCCTTTGCCCGGGCTTCGTCCCGTGAGGCGGGGCTTACAGCAGCTTTATGCGCCGCCTGGCGCCGTCCGATGACACGTGTGCAGTAGGGCTTGCTGGGTGTTGTGGTCCCCTACCCGCGCTCCGCTCGGCAGTGGGGCCGGTAAGTTGTTTACACCGGCAAGACAGCGGGAGGCAGGTGGGGGGGTCCGTCTCAGGGTAGAGATGTGGCAACAGGCTCCCTCGCAGCAACAGCAGGCAACAACGTTTCCCCACTCGGCAGGGGCTTACAGCAGCTTTATGCGCCGCCTGGCACCGTCCGATGACACGTGTGCAGCAGGGTTGCTGGGTGTTGTGGTCCCCTAACCCGCGCTCCGCTCGGCGGTCGGGCCGGTAAGTTGTTTACACCGGCGAGACAGCAGGAGGCAGGTGGGGGGGTCCGGTCTCACGGTAGAGATGTGGCAAGAGGCTCCCTCGCAGCAACAGCAGGCAACAACGTTTCCCCACTAGGCAGGGGCTTACAGCAGCTTTATGCGCCGCCTGGTGCCGTCCGATGACACGTGTGCAGCAGGGCTTGCTGGGTGTTGTGGTCCCCTACCCGCGCTCCGCTCGGCGGTCGGGCCGGTAAGTTGTTTACACCGGCGAGACAGCGGGAGGCAGGTGGGGGGGTCCGGTCTCAGGGTAGAGATGTGGCAACAGGCTCCCTTGCAGCAACAGCAGGCAACAACGTTTCCCCACTCGGCAGGGGCTTACAGCAGCTTTATGCGCCGCCTGGCGCCGTCCGATGACACGTGTGCAGCAGGGCTTGCTGGGTGTTGTGGTCCCCTACCCGCGCTCCGCTGGGCGGTCGGGCCGGTAAGTTGTTTACACCGGCGAGACAGCGGAAGGCAGGTGGGGGGGGGTCCGGTCTCAGGGTAGAGATGTGGCAACAGGCTCCCTCGCAGCAACAGCAGGCAACAACGTTTCTTAGTCACCTTTCCTAACCCTTGCAGTGGCTTATCACATCAGGCTGCGACACAAAGTTTGACTAATAGAGTACTAAGAGAATGTGTTACTACATTTTTTGCTTTTTAAAATCTGCACAGGCCCTGCAGGACACATACTTCGTGTGAGCTTCATTTAAACTGTTTTTATCTTTATCATGGCCGATGCAGGACAGCAATAAGACAATACAAAATGCCCAGATAATGCTGGTGATTAATGATCCTTCTGGAGAGCAATCATTTGTTTGTTAGTAGTTTTTAAATGCAGATGATCTGTATTTTATCTGGATAGCTCAGTGGGTTACTGCCTTTGTCACAGAGATCCTTGTGTTACTTGGAGTTTAGAAGTTACAATCGTATCATAGGACAGTGACCTATGAACTGTCATCTAAGAGCTGCCTACAAACATGAATGGTATTTAGAACTTCGCTTTTTTTGTTTTGTGATATAGTTAGAACTCCCCCAGTCTTTCATTATTCTAATGTTGTTTGGACAGATATACATTTTCATTAGTAAAGCTGACCCCCATGGAATAGTCTTTAAATCCTAAGGTTGTGTTTCCCTATGCCAAACCCTTTTAAAATATACTGCCCACCAGTATGGATGACATGTGATTCATACACCTTGAAATCCTCATTGGCTTATGTGACATTCCCTTTAGGCTGATTTACATACTTGTATGATTCATTGTCTCTGTATAATGTGTGTGTGATGTAAAGTACTGACGCACACTACACTGATATGAGTAGCGCTATACAAAAAATGAAATGCATATGAGAGAGGGGCTACGTAAAGATGAGGGGCACTGTTGGACTGGGAAGGGTACAGGATGCTGTTCTCCTCGAGGTAGCAGGTCAGTTGTTTGTTGACGGTCTTCTCGATGACCTTCACCGGGAACGGGAGCAGGTAGATGTGCTGGAAGTTCTTGAGGTCCTTGGGGTCCGCCTTGGGTTTCTTGAGTAAGGTGTTGATCTCGGCGTGCTTCCAGCTCCCCGGGAAGGTTGCTGTCTCGAAGGAGATGTTGATGACTTTCCGGAGATGGAGTGTGATGGTTGTGCTGGCTTTCTTGAAGATGTGGTGTGGGCATGGGTCTGACGGAGATCCGGAGTGGATGGTGTTCATGATCGTGATGGTGTCGTTTTCGTTGATGTTGGTCCAGGAGAGTATGCGGTTGGTGCTGGTGGTGGTTGTGGGGACAGAGGTCTCTGTGTTTGTTGGGTCGTGGCGTTGAAGCTGTTGTGGATGTCTGCTATCTTGCGGGCAGTCTTGCTTTTCGAGGGAAACAAAGTGTACATTGTAAATAAACCAAATATACATAGCTTCATGTTGTTAAAAAACAAAAAAAAACTTAGATATCTGTGTTTGTTGCAGAAAAAAATGGCCAATAAAATGCCGCAAAATTGCTGCTAAATTTCTATATTTGTGCAGCTAAATTTCCATTTTTGTGCCGCTAAATTTGCTAATCCATGCCGCTATATCCTGGGGGGTCTGTGTGTCTGTATGTCTGGAAGTCTGTGTCCTGTGTCACAGATTCTTTGGGATCCAGCGGGAGCCTCGAAAATGCAGACAGGCAAAGATGCTTCTTTGGTGCCTGTTTGAACAGGGGGGTCACTTTTTGACCCCAAGGGAGATTCTTCAGTCTTTCAGTCGAAATGAAATGTCGAAGGTCCAGGATTTCTTCTTCAGAGTTTCGACCAGGGTAATCTAAAGTCCTAGGGACTGGGCTCTTATACTTATACTAAGGTTAAGGGATGGACTAACTCTATGGCCCCACCTATGGGAGGACCTGGGGAGGGGGTGGTTCCCCTTTGTCCAGTTTCAGGCCAGAGCTGGGGCTGACTCCCCCAGCAACCGGTTTGAACTGGGAAATTCATGGAGCACCTTGTTTGTCCCAGGCAGTGTCTGAAAAGCATTAACTAAATGCAACTCACTCTGCCCCAATACACTAAAGCCTGTCTGGGGAGTTGCTAGCACCTCCCTGGACAGGAAACCCATTGTTCAGGCCTCTCTTGCCGGAGTTTCGTCCAGCAGCAGGAGGTCAGACTCGTCTCTGTGGCAGCAGCATCCATTTTGTGATGCAGGGGCTCTGTTTAACTTTAACCGGGTATACCAGTATGTACATGTCTTGTCCCTCTAGAAAGGTGGAGTTCTACCCCAGCCACCAGAACTGGCGGGGGGGGGGGAGGATTGCAAAACGTTTGACACCAAATACAACATGTTTTTATAAAGCCAAACCAAAGTTTGCATTAACCGTGAGGATTATAATGCACTTAAGAGTATATGGTATGGCTATGTAATAGAACAGCTACAAGGAGATATTTCCAAAAACTGCAGAGGGGCTCAGCTTATGCTAGGGCACCCTCTCACACAAAACCAAGCACTCTTCCTTCAGGATTGCCAAGGCCTGCCATAGGAGTGACTTATAGGTTAATATGTGTCTATATGTAAAGATAAATATAGGTATGTGGGGCCCGATTCACAGAACTAACTTAAGACAAAATCCTAAACTTACTACCATTTGGTTATTCACAGAAGGCACTTACTCATTTCGGTATTCACAGAAGTTAGGAGTCCTAACTGTAAGACTCCGAAATGCCTTCTGTGAATACGGAAAGTCTTAAAATTAGGATTTTTCTCAGTTTAGTAGTAGTAAAATTTGGATTCCTAACTTTAGGACTCCTAAATGCCTTCTGTGAATACCAAAACTCTTAAAATTAGGATGTGTTGTGAATAAAAGATGGATAGCCAGGTAGTTTCTTGAAGCTCCTTTATTCAAGTAAGATAAACAGGAGGAAACCCCACCAGGAGCAGGATGGTAGCTGCTCAGCCCTCTCTCTTCAACTGTCATTCCCCACACACACCAGGCACACTAACATTCTACTCACTTTGTCATCCAGCATTTAACATTCCACGCAGACATCACATTCATACTGGCTGAGCAGCTAACAAGGAGATAACCCAAGGTACAACAGGATGTTTCTCAATTTAGTAGTAGTAAAGTTAAGACTCCTAACTTTAGGACTCCTAAATGCCTTCTGTGAATACCGAAAGTCTTAAAATTAGGATTTTTCTCAGTTTAGTAGTAGTAAAGTTAGGACTCCTAACTTTAGGAGGCCTAAATGCATCCTGTGAATACCGAAAGTCTTAAAATTAGGATTTTTCTCAATTTAGTAGTAGTAAAGTTAGGACTCCTAACTTTAGGACTCCTAAACTGTGAAAAATCCTAATTTTAAGACTTTCGGTATTCATAGAAGGCATTTAGGAGTCCTAAAGTTAGGAGTCCTAACTTTACAACTACTAAACTGAGAAAAATCCAAACTTTAAGACTTTCGGTATTCACAGAAGGCATTTAGGAGTCCTAAAGTTAGGACTTCTAACTTCTGTGAATACTGAAATGAGTAAGTGCCTTCTGTGAATACCAAAATGAGTAAGTGCCTTCTGTGAATACCAAACTGGTAGTAAGTTTAGGATTTTGTCTTAAGTTAGTTCTGTGAATCGGGCCCACTATATATCTAAGTAAGTGGTGCTTCCACCACCTTACCCAGGCTGCAATTGCAGACCTATGGTGCCATTTTGGAAGGCTAACCAGGGGTGGAATAATACATGCTTCAGCCCCTGGTAGGCCTCTGGGGTATCTATACCCTGGATACCTATGGTACCATATACAGGGACTCATAAGGGTGACCCAGTAACCAATCTGGTATGTACCTAAAGTACATGGTATCATTTTAGAGAGAGAACAGCTAGGCTGTGGTCCTAATTAGCAGGGCCACTGCCAGTTTAAAGTAGAAAAGCCAGTGAAACACAGCAAAAAGTGGGGGTAACCATAGGAAGCAGACCCTACTCTCCTAAAGATAAGGCGAGAGATGCAGAGCCAGCATTTTAGCTAGTATTTTAACTTCTGGGTCCAGACGCTCAGGGGGTGTACCCTTTTTGTGTATGACTACAATATTCAGTTTACACTTCTTTTGTGTCACAAATCAGTGTTGTCTTATTCATAAATCAAACTGAGTGTAGGATTGGAAACATGGTGTCCTGCTGATGTGGAGTGAGTGGTCTGGCGACCTGTCCTCAAACACAGAAAAAGCTGTATGCTAAAATGTGTTAGCATGGAGTCTTAAGTGTACTACCATGCTGAGCAGCACCATCACCTAATTGCCTCCACTCTACCCAACCCAAGGCTGGTACTTCAACACGTCACACTGACTGTATGGATCATGCAGAACCTTTAAGTGGGGAAGGTGAACTGAACCCAACATGCCACTTACAAAACCAGCACATCTTTCCTATCTGTCAAGTGACACGTTATGTATCTAGATTAATTTATTAATTGGTTTCATTTTTATGAGACCAAATGGGATGTAGGCAGTAGCGGTCGGTGGTGGGAGTAGCTGCCTGGCAGTGACGTGGGGAGGGGGAGGGGCTGGTTGGGGAGTAGTAATCTATGGATTACGGAGGTTTACAGGTAAGTAAACATATAAATAAATAAAACGAAATTCGTTTTATTCAGTTGAATAGGGGGTAGAAATAGGGGGCTAGAAATCCATAGATTAGTACCCCCACCCTGCACCTCCCCCTCCCCACGCCACCGCCCGGCAGCTACTCCCACCACCGACCGCTACTGCCTACATCCCATTTGGTCTCATAAAAATGAAACCAATTAATAAATTAATCTAGATACATAACATGTCACTTGACAGGTAGGAAAGCTGTGCTGGTTTTGTAAGTGGCATGTTGGGTTCAGTTCACCTTCCCCACTTAAAGGTTCTGCATGATCCATACAGTCAGTGTGACGTGTTGAAGTACCAGCCTTGGGTTGGGTAGAGTGGAGGCAATCAGGTGTTTGCGAGTAGCCCAGTGGCAGTGGGCTGGCTCGCTGACGCTGTGAGAGCATTTGCACATATTCCCTGCACTGTACTGCACTGTGCCCCGCTGTTTGCGAGCGGTCGGCGCTTTTACGAAACGCTAGTTTTTTAACCCGTATTTTAATGTAAACCTTTTGTTATGCAGGCAACTAATCCTTACTCTTACTTTTAGAGGTGAGCTGCTGGCTGGGGGCTGTTTGTAACCGCGGTTCCTAGCCCTGACACTCCACCCTCGTTCCGCCCCTATTTAGGAGTGCGTCTTGTTCCTTGCTCCGTGTTTGCGAGTAGGTTAGTGGCAGTGGGCTGGCTCGCTGACGCTGTGAGAGCATTTGCACATATTCCCTGCACTGTACTGCACTGTGCCCCGCTGATTGCGAGCGGTCGGCGCTTTTACGAAACGCTAGTTTTTTAACCCGTATTTTAATGTAAACCTTTTGTTATGCAGGCAACTAATCCTTTCTCTTACTTTTAGAGGTGAGCTGCTGGCTGGGGGCTGTTTGTAACCGCGGGTTCCCAGCGGTAGCGGGCGCCATCTTTGATTGGGCTTGTTTCACTGGAGTGTAGCCCTGACACTCCACCCTCGTTCCGCCCCTATTTAGGAGCGCGTCTTGTTCCTTGCTCCGTGTTTGCGAGTAGCCCAGTGGCAGTGGGCTGGCTCGCTGACGCTGTGAGAGCATTTGCACATATTCCCTGCACTGTACTGCACTGTGCCCCGCTGATTGCGAGCGGTCGGCGCTTTTACGAAATGCTAGTTTTTGAACCCGTATTTTAATGTAAACCTTTTGTTATGCAGGCAACTAATCCTTACTCTTACTTTTAGAGGTGAGCTGCTGGCTGGGGGCTGTTTGTAACCGCGGGTTCCCAGCGGTAGCGGGCGTCATCTTTGATTGGGCTTGTTTCACTGGAGTGTAGCCCTGACACTCCACCCTCGTTCCGCCCCTATTTAGGAGTGCGTCTTGTTCCTTGCTCCGTGTTTGCGAGTAGCCCAGTGGCAGTGGGCTGGCTCGCTGACGCTGTGAGAGCATTTGCACATATTCCCTGCACTGTACTGCACTGTGCTGTAGCAGGGTTTCCGTTCTCTCACAGAACTGTGCATAGAGATCTAGAACCTCAGTGAGTTAGGATGATCCAAAACTCATCTCAGTATCAGAAATCCCCTTACCTAGCTAGCTACAGTGTCTCATGGCTCATTATGGAATGATCCATGTCTTAGACAAACCAGAACATGAACTTTAGAATACCTCAGGAATCGTGGAACACATGAACACTCTTTCGTTATATAATCATTTCAAACCAAAACTGAGAGTCAAAGAACACAAGTGCAAGTTTGAAATATTTATTATTCAATGCAAAGTTCTCAAACGCAGTATCTTGTATAATACCAAAATGCAGATTATAAAAATCAGAGTCAGCAGCATAGTCACTAATCCATAGTAAGCAAATGGTGATAGCATGTTATAATGCAAAATCTATAGAAATCTATATCACCTATATTTCGCGCACCCTATTTATCATATTATTTTATATATATGAAGGTCTCATTCGGGCTTTAGCAGGGCGGCCCCATACCTCTAAATGTCAGTAGGAGTAGATCACATCAACAGCTACCAGCTCTCTTCATGCGCAGCACCAAGTGTGTGTTTCATTCCGTGTAACTCTATCTTAAACCCGCGTAGAGCCCAAAATGTTGGCATCAACATTATTTGTGTTATGTCTAATGTGGTGCGAGGATCAGGCCTTCCAGCAACCTTGTGTTAGGTTAATCTTAGACTGTTCAGCTCTCAGTGTGCAGACAGTTGTACCAAGTGTACCAGGCAAAGCTGATAGCATAGAAATAACATATTATTCCAAATAAACCACCTCACCGCTTCTAGGGTGAAAGCGACAACAACAAGTAGGTGTCGTGTGCAAAACTGAAGCCAAAGGAAAAACGGCTGTTTAAACATGTAATACACTCATGCTAACTTAACGCAATATATGTAACGAAGTATCCATATGACACCCCCCCATTGATCCGAGCACCGTCAAACATAAGGGAAAAGGCAATCATAAACAAGATACACAAAATGAAAGCAAAGTTCAATAATTTTGAGCTAAAATAAGCTAAAAAAATATGTATGAATGAATATGTATGAATGCCTACAGTGGCCTCAAATCTAAAATTAAAAATAAAACTTTCGAACCAAAAAAGTCATCCGCTAGGTCTCAAAATTATAAAATGTAGGACCAGGGCTCATTAATTCAAATGTCTGTATGAGAAAAGAACAAGGCACTTATCCGATATCCAAAGTCATGTGCCATATTGACGTTATCTTCAGCGACATCACGTGATTGAACTCTCCATCATTTGAGTACAGTTCACTCCTCCAATCCAGCAAGGGGAAAGTCATATTCCATAACAAAGCAATCCTCCCAGGTCTCTCACGATTGGACAGTATATGCAAAGTAAGTTGCAACAGCCTCCAGCAAGAAATCACTGCCATTCTCCGAAAATAGTTCAGCAATCCAATTCAGCAATGGGAAAGAACATACGTGCTCTTCCAGCATCGGATCCTCCTGTAACGTCAGAGGACAACTCGGTGGGTTCACCAGAACGCTGTGTGTCAGAAAGGCATTTGCCGCTGCAGAGATCTCCCATTGGCCCAATATTCCATTCATCGCTGCCAAGGCCATAACTCTCTCGCCAGAACAAATCAGCTCGTGAGCCACCACGGGACGCATTAGCTGATCAAAATCGACGTCAGGAGCAGTCCTTAAGCATAGGCACAAATCAATGGCCCAATCGAACTCGCAGCTCAGGCAGTGAAACACAGGTTGGACACATGTGAAGTCGGTGAACCGAAATGACAATCTATAGGCCGTGCTTAATGCTGCAAGCGGCAAAGTTCCATAGTAATTGAGCATCCGATTACGGCACAGTGTCAGGAGGCGTTGAACGGCTTCTTGCGCAGGATGGGCATCCATGTTTTATGAAGAAAAACACCAACAAAATGACAGCGGCTACAGCCAGCAACACAGGTAGTCCACCAAACAAACACGAAAAAATAGAGTGGAAAAACGTGGGAATGATACCAAAAACCTTTTCAAACGTAGTCACGAGGCCACTGCTTACCAATTTAAAAAAATGTGCAAGCCCAGTCGTCGAAGAAGCATTAAAAATCTGGTGCACCAGCTCACAGAAATGAAATGGCAAATCAGTATTTAAAAGCGCCTGCACCTCTGTGCGGGTGTTAGCTATGTGAAGGACATAAGTTTCCCGGGCCGAACTCAGGGTCACTTGTTTTTGAGACAAAAGGGCCCTTATTCTGCTTAAACCATTGAACTTCGCTTCCAAGGTTGGAATCCGTGGCCAGATGGAGACATCTGAAGACCCATGCGTGGGTGGGTATAGAACATTCTTGCAACACACCACACGCTCTGATACAGTTACCACATAAGCCACACCAATTAATAACCCACAACATAACTCGTTGTTTAAAAGCAAATAACTACCATTAGCCAATAATGTAAATGTGGGAACCACTGCTGGAACTGGCGTGCCTTTTAAAACACATGCTAAATTTGGGCGGTCCTGATTACAAGAACCGTGTAACTGAATGTGTCTGCATATTAATGAATGGTCAGGTGACTGTGTGCATTCCTCACCATTAAGATTTACTTATTTTCCATCCTTTAGACATCTGTATGTGTATGGTAATGACCATGCCTCATGTAGGAATGCATTGCCTAGTTGTTCATATCGTCCTATAGCAATATACCACATACAGTTAGTAAATTTATATAAGGGAAATGGTAATGTAATTAATCCATGAATAAGCCACGTGGCAGTAGTGGTTTCAGCAACAGAGAAAGGTAAGGATTCTAGCTTCTCAATATGTAACATAGAAAATGAAGCATCACGCATTGAAAGCATGCGCTGTTTTTCAGTCAGATTAAAAGGGGCGAAAAGGGATGAAATGTTCAATGAGGTCCAGGGAACTCGACCAGCCTTAAGTGTCTGTAGGGTCCAGGCAAACTGCATTACAGAGCGTAATTGATTCTGACCATGGTATAACGTGGACACTTCATCATGTACAATATCAACAACAGAAGAAACAATATTATCCAATGTGTAAATCCTGGAAGAAAGCATGTTAATACTGTTATCGACCACTGCAAGCACTTTTTCCAAATTTGCTTGATCAATAGCTCTCAGGCGTTTAGCTGCCTCAACTTGTGAAAATTTCCAAATTTCATTGTATACAGCATAAAGAAAGCATTTAGATCTACCCCTAGCCGGGCCTTTTATAAAATCATTCAGTTCTATATTCTCATTCAAACGTGACAGATGCAGTTTTACTGCAGCCAAAGTGGAATGTTGTAACCAGTTCTGACACAATTTGCCTACTGAATAAGTAGTAACCGTGTGATCTGTTTCAAAACGGGGATCCGGCCTGATGTGTTTAAAACCTTCAGACAAACCCAAAAAACGACGTTGGCAAGAATCAGAGCTTCTTTGCCACAAAAGCCACCCCTCTGGATCAAAACTGGAAATATTAAAGGAGGAATTGTGCAATAGGTCTCGCATCTCACTTATGGACAATGTAGTGAAATTATTCCAACCTGAATATTCTTCCAAATCAGGGATGGTTGGTGCATTTAATTTTTTAGACGTAGCCAATCCAAAACATGTTGTCTGGGAAATAGTAGAATTTAAAAACAACATGTGATTCGGGATGAGACATGCACGATGCAAAGCCTCAGCGCCTTGTACCTGCCAATCTTTGGTACCCCAAACCGATTTAAGGTCAATAGCTTCCCTCCACAACTCATAGCCATCTACAGCTAACCTGTCAAGAAAGGACTTTGAATACAGCAATTTTGTATCGGTAAGTCTGACTTTGGACATGAATTTCTGTTTCACTTTAAAATAAAACCACTCAGGATTTGATTGATTAAAATCTGTAAAATATAAGTATTTTCCCAGAAATGTACTCGAGCTCCCTTGCAAAGGCGCAGGACAATGTTCCCACTGTGTGTAGTTCACCGGAACCCTCCCGGAACTCGTTTTGTGTAAGAAATGATTCCCATAATGTTGATAGCAAAACAAATCACCATAATTAACAGAATCCAAGTACAAATCCTCAGCATCAAAGGCCGCATAATATTTCAAATCAGAGAACAATGCTTCTACGGCCTGAATATCCCAATCATCAGAACGAATAGTTTGCTTAATCACATCTCCCATGTTTACTCTAAGCACATTAGGAACATTAATAACTTCTGTGGGGCCATGTATCTGAAACCTAACCGCATCCCACACAATCCCATCAAGGACAGGCCAAGCAGTAATCTCTACTGTATTTAAGTCTCTTTTTAGTCTGTGTGCTGAATGTGAGGAGGAAAGAGGGGCCAATGTTCCATTAAGGTACCGAATTCCTGTTCTTTCTTTCACATAATGGCCATCGATCAGGCGAAAAAAATAAAACACAAAACCAATTGACATAAAAAGATAAAATGAAAATAGTATCAGCCAAATGTATGTCCAAGGTGGAATCAGAAAATGTTTTTTAAACAACGTGGCATATTTTGCAATAGTCGATGGTTTCTTTGAAAGTTCCGAATCAGAGTCAAAAGAGAATCTGGACTGGTTAGCCAAACGAGCTTGTAAATCGGACATAGACAAATCAGCAGGATCTGCATAGGTCAGCTCATCAATGTTAGTAACAGGAATAGTATTTAATAAAGGACTGGATATAGCAGGCATCTCGAGGGACACCTCCTGATCTGCACCAGATGTAATAGCCAGCACAGAGTGCCTCACCATGGAAGGACAGGATACAGCCGGTGTCATGCTATGAAGAATCGGCCACCCTGTGTGTCTTGACATTGTCAATAGAAATAAATCTGTTTTCTTTACGACCTGGAAGTGGTGGTAAAATGACTGTTCTTGTGCCCTTCACTCCAAGAACTCGAACCGGTGCTCGATATGAGGGACCAAACTCTTTCTTGTTATCGATCTTCTCTCGAACCAGTTCTCCAACTTGGGGTAGCCAGCCAACTACCGGGATCTGCAACGCATCATCCGACGTGGAGGGCAAGTGTTCCTTTGCAAGACTGTCTCTGGTCTTTTGTAGATCCTGTAAAACATTGCAATGTTCATCTACGTCAAAGGCCGCGGCCTGGGCCTGGCAGTCTGCACCATCGAGGTCAGGGACGTACATCTTGATACCAAAGAGCATTTCGTATGGGGTCCGCCCACCCAGAGACCTTCTAGGGAGATTATTAAGCGCACGCTGCACGCCATAGAGGTGGGCCAGCCAGTTTCTACCAGTGCCTATAACTCGGGCTGTCAAAGATTGCTTTAAGTCGCGGTTCATTCTTTCTACTACAGAATTGCCCTCAGGCCTGTAGGGACTTGAAAACTTCACCTGTACTCCCAATGAAACCATAGCATCCTTATACGCCTTAGAGGCGAAAGCCGGACCCTGGTCCGAATGGAAAGCACCACAAGCAAAGATTCCCACAAAGACACGCAAATCCTTAATGACAGTTCGTGAATCAGCGCTTCGATGCGGCCATACCCACACAAAGCGTGTGCATGAGTCAACTGCTACTAAGATGTATTTATACGCAGTATCAGAAGAAAAAGGACCGCAGTGATCCAAATAAACGCAACCAAGCGGTTTATTAGAGATGTACAACTGTGTCTGAGGCGGACGCGCAGCAGTAGAAGGCTTGATCTGCTGACAAATGTCACACATAAGGACATAATCGCGCGTCTGTTTGTACAGTCCCCGCCACCAGAACCTCTGTTGTAGCTGACTTACAGTGGCTGAGACGCCCGCATGCGCAGACGCCACACCTTCATGAGCCGCTGTAATCAGAGAAGCTCTGCGATCCGAGTTGGGAACTAGACGCTCTCCAACTTCAGGAATTTTCACATAAGGAACCTTATCGGGACTTAAGTGGTATGTGTACTTCGAAGGGAACCCCGCAGGATATTTACCTCCCTTCTCCGTGGCAGCAACAGCCGCCAAGATGTCATCATCTATTTTGCTTTTGGACCTCGTGACTGCTGCAACCAAGTATTTCGATACCGCAGACTTCGCTGCCTCATCAGCAAGCGAATTACCAACAGCGTGGACCCCCACGTGCTGGTGTCCGAGAGTATAAATCACAAACACGAGCGGCAGTTTCTCTTTAAGTTCCGCCACTCGGACCCAGATCATTTTATGTTTTATTGTGCTACCTTTGGAATCACGAAAATCATTCTGAATCCAAAAGAACAAGTTCTCATTATAAGACTGGACACAGTAGTAAGAATCACTTACGATTAAAGTCGTCACACAAGGATCAGCGTACTCCAATGCGAGCATAAGAGCACGAAGCTCTGCTAATTGTGCGGTGCAGTCCCCTAGTGTTTGCGTGTGCACAACACTGGACTTGAACTCATCGTTCACCATGGCACCGACTACAATGGCGCAAGCGGAAACGTAGGCATGTTTAGAGCCATGCGCAACCTGCGCCGAACCATCAGTGTAAATGATACAATGGAAATCCTCCAACGGCCGCATCGCTAAAGGAGCAGGATGAACAAATTCATACTGTAAATACTCCTGCGACCGTAAAGCGGCGTCAAAAATAAACGTGACATCCTGGGATGTCAAGGATGTAGCCCACTGAATCCACCGAGGGTGCAAAGCTTTAGAATTCGGTACACTGGCTTTCGTGACCGCCTCCAAGGCAGGACACGGGGTAACAACCAACATGCGCTTTCCCTGCGACAGGGCACGTTCCTTAAGAATTGCCATCTGCACAGCCGTTAAAACTTTCTCCACAGTGGAAAAACGCAGTTCAGCCAAAGTGTACAAGTGTGACTTGTAAGCAATAGGTACAGTATCCCCTTCATTAAAAGTCAGGTACGTGAAACCCACCGTCCCAGGGATAATTCTTATCACCAGGTTGGTCTGGTTATCACGAGTCTGTAAGTAGTCAGAAGCGAGCAAATCAGCCTGCAAAGACTGCAGAATGGCTGAATGCTCAGGCAGCCAGCATGATTTGGAAAAAGATGGTTGTACCAAGGCATATAGAGGCTTGATACGCTGGGCATATTCCGGAATGTATGTCCTTCCGAAATTTTAAAAACCCAGTAAAGACTGTAATTTTTTCAGCGTTGTCGGAGAGCGCAACTGCGCGCATTTCTCCAGGAAGTGAGGAGCCAACCCCTTTCCTTCGTGGTTAAGTTCATAACCCAGAAACAACACTGTGTACTCCGCAATGTGTGATTTTGCAAAGTTAAACTTGTAACCCATGTCTGCAAAGTTACAAATTATGCTGTTTACTCGACACAGATGCACCCAAAGTTCGTCGTCTGTGAGATAAATGTCATCCACATACGAACAAGCAACTGGATCGAAGCTCTCCAAAAGAGAGACTATGCGGGCGGAAAACACTCCAGGACTATTCTTATATCCCATTGGGAGTCGTTTAAACATTTTTTGCACGCCGCCGCACGTAAAACTGGTCCATTGGGAACTTAGACCATCTAATCTATGTGCATAAAAACCATTGGAAATGTCAAGCGTGGTTTTGAACCGTTTACGCTCAAGACTATTCACTAGGGCAGAGCCGTGAGTATTCTGTACCGCACAGTTACGGCAATGCGAGTTCAAATGCCGGTAATCCAAAACCAGACGATATGAGCCGTCCGGCTTGTTAACAGTAAAAAGGGGATTATTCATTGGTGACACACACGTTTCAATTACACCTTGATATTCCAATTGTTCAAGGATAGCCGCGACCGAAGCTTTAGCTTCACGCCGTATGGGATACTGGGGTTGTGGCTGCGGCTGTGACCGTAAAGGAATCTCATGGCTAGGGGACAATTTATCCCAGCCACACTGATTTCGGTACACAGCCGGCGCAAGCGCCAGAGCCCACTCTTCTGCAAAATGCAGCGCTTCCACTCTCGATACAGTGTGCGCGAAACTGGGGAGGATCACCTCCTCCCCTCGCGGAGCTGCGAGAACAAAAGGTGGGGGCCAGTCAGCCTCCGAAAGCAAAATGTCATACGTATCCGAATGATTTTCCCAAAATACCCCTTTTACAGTTCGCTGCATGTCACCTTCAATTAACAGGACAATTTCAAAAAGTCTTTCAGGGGGAGCAACATGTGTATCAGCCGTTTCAATCACAATAAAAGTTTCAGTCGCTGTCACCTTCAACAGTGGACGGAGGGCCTCTCTCACTATGGTAATCTCCGCTGCGCTGTCCAGCAAGGTCAGAGCCCACGTCAGATTCCGAAGCCGCGTTCTCACTATCTGGGGCATATCGATGCGCCGTTAAGGCTGCGACTTTCTTCTTGGCAAACTGCGGTCTCTTTGGCGTAGAGTCGTCCCGCTGATCCCCTTCACTTCGCGTGCGGGGCTGGCCATGTCCTTGCTGGCCACCCCTGCCCCTGCCGCCCCCTCCACCACCGGTTGACGGAGCCGATGAGTCCTGAAAGGAACGAGGAGAGCGTTGGTCAGAAGCCTGAAATCTCTCAGGCGATTTAATCGTCGCGCGATCGCGCAAATCATAAACTCGATCTGACTGCGCAGGCTGCGAAGGCGTAGGACTAGAAACCTGTGTCTGCTGTTGTTGTTGCTTACCCTGATTCTGCTTTTTAGGCCAATTTTGTTTTTTGGACTTGGGCTGTCCACCCGATTCCGAAGACTGTCCCTGGGGCTGCTTCTTCTCTTTTTCAGAAAAAGCCTTTACACCCTTAGAATTGCGGCCAACCGTTTTATAAGCCGCCACAATAATTCTTGCCAGCTGACGGGGTTTCTCGGCATCGGGAATTAACGCCAGAGCATTGGCCACCTGAAAGTTCACTGCATCTCCCTTGACATTTGCAAGGACAAGACCGCAAACTGTCTCAAACGAGCCGCTCAGGCGCATACCTAATTCAACCGCCGACTCCGGTCCGCGATCATCCTGAACACGTTTTAGGACCGCAGAAAGGTTCGACACTGACGGGGTGCCAAAGCACCTCGAGTAAACCGCCGCAAAAGTCTTACCCCATGTTTCACAGTCAGCAAGTTCCGGGGCCAAATCTTTCGGTAAACTAAGCGTAAGAATCCGGTGTTTTTCACCCGGAGTCGTATTAGGAAACACAGCTTCCAGCTGGTCGAATTTCTCGGCAAGCCAGTAAGGAAAATCATCCTTATTATCTGGCTTTCTGCCCATAACGGAATTCACCATGACAGGACTGATTTTCAAACCAGCCTGTTCTGCCCGAAGCTGCGCACCTGCGGGGGCTGCGCCATGAATATTACGACCAATGTAATGAACAAGCGCTCTAATCACTCCAACCGCGACATCATGAAGACGCCGCAGGTCACCCACATTACAAGTGGCGCGATTAGGATGAGGAGTAAATCCACCCAAAGCGGGCCAATTTGTGCCCGGAATGGACAAAGGACCTAACCTCGGAGCCGTTAAAGAATGGGGTAGGGCGCCACCAAACCAAACTCCGTGCTGCCAAGCATCGATAGGTACTTCCAGTGCCCTGTACGGAGCATAAGCCGCCGGTACAGCCGAGGCAGTGTATGAATGGAAGACACCCGAATTAGCGTCCACTGCCGGAAATGTCACCCAGGAATAAAACAATTCGTACGGGTACGCATGTTCCGCACTCACCACCAGAACCACAGCCAAGCCTTCCGCAGGGACAGTATATGCCCGTAAGTGGTCGCGAACCGCGACGCGGCTATGCTGCGGTATGTCCACGGCCATGGTAGCACAGGAAGAGAAAAAAGACAAAGAACACTTTGTAGCACAACTGGGTAGTAATTCAAAGAAACCGTTTTTAGAAGAATTCAAGCTTGAAAAGACCTATTAAAAAATAGGTAGGTTTTTCCGACACCACCGTTTACCGGAAACGGGAATGAAGGTGTCAAGGTTTGAATGATATACTACTCGAGTGTCATGATTTAAGGCCAACAACGTACGGGCGCCATGTAGCAGGGTTTCCGTTCTCTCACAGAACTGTGCATAGAGATCTAGAACCTCAGTGAGTTAGGATGATCCAAAACTCATCTCAGTATCAGAAATCCCCTTACCTAGCTAGCTACAGTGTCTCATGGCTCATTATGGAATGATCCATGTCTTAGACAAACCAGAACATGAACTTTAGAATACCTCAGGAATCGTGGAACACATGAACACTCTTTCGTTATATAATCATTTCAAACCAAAACTGAGAGTCAAAGAACACAAGTGCAAGTTTGAAATATTTATTATTCAATGCAAAGTTCTCAAACGCAGTATCTTGTATAATACCAAAATGCAGATTATAAAAATCAGAGTCAGCAGCATAGTCACTAATCCATAGTAAGCAAATGGTGATAGCATGTTATAATGCAAAATCTATAGAAATCTATATCACCTATATTTCGCGCACCCTATTTATCATATTATTTTATATATATGAAGGTCTCATTCGGGCTTTAGCAGGGCGGCCCCATACCTCTAAATGTCAGTAGGAGTAGATCACATCAACAGCTACCAGCTCTCTTCATGCGCAGCACCAAGTGTGTGTTTCATTCCGTGTAACTCTATCTTAAACCCGCGTAGAGCCCAAAATGTTGGCATCAACATTATTTGTGTTATGTCTAATGTGGTGCGAGGATCAGGCCTTCCAGCAACCTTGTGTTAGGTTAATCTTAGACTGTTCAGCTCTCAGTGTGCAGACAGTTGTACCAAGTGTACCAGGCAAAGCTGATAGCATAGAAATAACATATTATTCCAAATAAACCACCTCACCGCTTCTAGGGTGAAAGCGACAACAACAAGTAGGTGTCGTGTGCAAAACTGAAGCCAAAGGAAAAACGGCTGTTTAAACATGTAATACACTCATGCTAACTTAACGCAATATATGTAACGAAGTATCCATATGACAGTGCCCCGCTGATTGCGAGCGGTCGGCGCTTTTACGAAACGCTAGTTTTTTAACCCGTATTTTAATGTAAACCTTTTGTTATGCAGGCAACTAATCCTTACTCTTACTTTTAGAGGTGAGCTGCTGGCTGGGGGCTGTTTGTAACCGCGGGTTCCCAGCGGTAGCGGGCGCCATCTTTGATTGGGCTTGTTTCACTGGAGTGTAGCCCTGACACTCCACCCTCGTTCCGCCACTATTTAGGAGCGCGTCTTGTTCCTTGCTCCGTGTTTGCGAGTAGGCCAGTGGCAGTGGGCTGGCTCGCTGACGCTGTGAGACCATTTGCACATATTCCCTGCACTGTACTGCACTGTGCCCCGCTGATTGCGAGCGGTCGGCGCTTTTAGGAAACGCTAGTTTTTTAACCCGTATTTTAATGTAAACCTTTTGTTATGCAGGCAACTAATCCTTACTCTTACTTTTAGAGGTGAGCTGCTGGCTGGGGGTTGTTTGTAACCGCGGGTTCCCAGCGGTAGCGGGCGCCATCTTTGATTGGGCTTGTTTCACTGGAGTGTAGCCCTGACACTCCACCCTCGTTCCGCCCCTATTTAAACGGCCTCCATGTGTCAGCGCAGCAGACGAGCGCAGCGGGCGCGACGTAGGCGCGCCGGAGTTGCGCCTGAGTTAAGCCCGTCTGCGCCCGTCCGTGGCAGGCCGGGGCACGGGGCATGCCACTCTGCCTCTCCCCTTACCTATACTCGCTCTTCCCTTATATCTGTTCACGACCCTGCCCTTCCCCCTCCCCAATCCTCTTCCAGGCTGGCACTACTCGGCCTGTTTACGGCCAGAACATCCTTTCCCGAGATCTCCCCTGTACTGCCTCATACCAGTTCCCCTGCCTTGGGTCCTAAGGCCTGTACCCCGTCACTAGCACGCTCCCCTAACCTTCCTTTGTCCATGATGTATCTCAACACCCGGTCTCTGGTCCGCCATCAGTCAGAAATATTTTACCTTTTGGGGTCGGAACAGCCTGACGTCTTGTTTCTGACCGAGACCTGGCTCACAGACGACTCATCCCCTGATATCCTGGCAGCCATTCCTCCAGGTTACTATATACTGCAAGTTAACCGCCCCTCTGGTAAAGTCGGCGGAGGGGTTGCAGCCATTATTAGACACCCCATCAGGTTCTCCCCAGTGCCCTCCCTCAGTATTCCTTCGACCGACTGTCTCGTACTTAGACTGGAGCAGCCTGGGTCCTCGCTTATCTGCGTGCTGATGTACCGCCCCCCTCAAAACATGCCTAATTTTTCTACTCAGTTTGGCGACCTTATCTCCCAGCTCACCATTAATAATTCCAACGTGTTGGTTCTGGGCGATTTCAATTACTGGCCGTCAGATATCCATGAAACCTCTGATTCACGTGCCTTTTCAGATCTTATGTTGGGCCTCAACTGTACCCAACATATACACGCACCATCGCATGTCAAAGGCCACATTTTAGATCAAGTTTGGACCACTTCCCTTGACATTTCTGTTCCTCTTATTCTCCCCTGTCTCTGGTCAGATCATTCCCTCATTACTTTTACTTTAGCTATGTCTCCTCCTATTACCGTTGCCCGTCAATCCAATTTCTTGGCACGTAATTGGAACAAAGCTGATCTTAATAAATTCACTGCCCTTCTGAGTTCATCGTCCCCACTCACCATTGGATCTACCACCTCCACTGATCTTCAGTCCGAAACCCTCACACACTGGCTTACTTCTGCTGCCGATTCTGTGGCACCCTTAAAACCTGTCAAGACGAGGCGCAGTCATGATGCCCAAAGGTGGTTCACCGCTGAGCTCAGTGCACAAAAACTTGGACTCTGCCAGGCAGAAAGGCGCTGGCGCCGGGGGTACTCCCCTGAATCGAAAGAGATTTTCTCTTCTCGGTTGAGGGAGTATAAGGAAGCAATCACTTTGGCCAAATCACGTTACTTTTCCAATAAAATCCTGAACTCGTCTAATAAGTCCAAAGATATTTTTTCTATTGTGGAAGAATTATCTAACCCGGCAAGAGTCACTCTAGCCCCCCTCCCTTCCCAGTCTCTGTGCGACTCCCTGAATCAATTTTTTGTGGACAAAATCATTAAGATCAAAACCAGCATCTCCACTCTAGCCCCACCTGTTCTCACATCTTTCAGTGTCCCCGGTTATTCCCACACTCATATTCTTACCCATATTCCCCTTATTTCAAAGGATAATTTTTTATCACTTCTTCACAAAGTTTCCTCCGGTTCTCCCAGCGAATGTTGCCCCCCTCGGCCCTTCGGGAAGCTTTTACTTCCTGTCCAGAACCTCCCCTTGCTCTTTTGAACAACTCTTTGACTATTGGGGAGGTCCCTGGATCCTTCAAACAGGCCGAGGTGGTTGCCATTTTGAAAAAACCATCGGCAGACCCTTCCATCATGAGCAACTACCGCCCAATTTCCCTTCTTCCTTTTCTCAGTAAAGTTTTAGAGTCGCACGTTACTCATACTCTTAGCTCTTTTGTGGAAGACTCAAGTGTATTGGACCCCCAGCAGGCCGGGTTCAGACCTGCGCACTCCACAGAAGCATTCATTCTTTCTGTGATGGAGGAACTGCGCAGGGGGGCTGATGCTAACATCTGCCAGGCTTTGGTCCTCCTGGATCTGTCGGCCGCCTTTGACACGGTCGACCATGACATTTTGGTCGACCGTGTCGGGGAGGCTGGCATCCAGGGCACCGCCCTGGACTGGGTCCGCTCTTTTTTGACCCAACGCCATCAAGCAGTCAGGCTGTCCCAGTTTTCCGCTACTCAGGTCAAACTGACCAGCTGTGTCCCACAGGGTTCTTCCTTATCCCCTCTTCTTTTTAATTTGTATCTTTCCCCACTCATCCGTGCCCTTCGTCAGTTTAATGTCACCGCGTTCAATTACGCGGATGACATACAATTAGTTTTTACCATTGACTCCTCTGCTGAATCCATTTCCACTTTCCAAAACACCCTTTGCTTCATTAGCAATTGGATGAGCTCAAATCACCTGAAGCTCAACCCCGACAAGACTGAGTTGGTTCTTGTCGGGGGCCCCTCCAATCCTTGGGATTCTTCCTTTTGGCCTGCTAGCCTTGGCAGCCCTCCTTGCCCTGCCAATTGTGCCAAAAGCCTGGGAGTCGTCATTAGTAGTGACCTTTCTATGACGCCCCAGATAAGCGCGGTAGTCTCCTCAAGCCATTTCCAACTCAGGAAAATACGGAAAATCTCCCGCCTACTTACATCCGAGGCCCTTATCTTGGCCCTGCTTGCGCTAGTCATGTCTAGGCTTGACTATGCCAATGCACTATATGTACAAACAAAACAGGTGATGGACAGAATGTGGATCAATGTCACACATTCACCCCAGTCCAAGGATCTGGGCCCAAATCCATCGTTTTTTTGCACTCCACACCACCCTGGGTTAGACAATGGCGATATGCAAATCAGCTCTGACCCTGTGCCCCATGGGAACAGTCCAGTCCGAACTACAAAAGCCATGTCCTTCCCAGAACGGAATCAAGCATCCGAGGACCGGACCGGTTTCGAGGTAACACCTCTCATCAGCCCGGCTAGCTTGACTCCAGTGGTGTGGAGTGCCTGGGACCCACGTCTGAGCATCCCCAGCGCACTTAGGGCGGAATTTGCAAACAAAACAGGTGATGGACAGAATGTGGATCAATGTCACACATTCACCCCAGTCCAAGGATCTGGGCCCAAATCCATCGTTTTTTTGCACTCCACACCACCCTGGGTTAGACAATGGCGATATGCAAATCAGCTCAGACCCTGTGCCCCATGGGAACAGTCCAGTCCGAACTACAAAAGCCATGTCCTTCCCAGAACGGAATCAAGCATCCGAGGACCGGACCGGTTTCGAGGTAACACCTCTCATCAGCCCGGTGGAGTGCAAAAAAACGATGGATTTGGGCCCAGATCTTTTGACTGGGGGAATGTGTGACATTGATCCACATTCGGTCCATCACTTGTTGTTTTTGCAATTGCCGCCCTAAGTGCGCTGGGGATGCCCAGACGTGGGTCCCAGGCACTCCACACCACTTGGAGTCAAGCTAGCCGGGCTGATGAGAGGTGTTACCTCGAAACCGGTCCGGTCCTCGGATGCTTGATTCCGTTCTGGGAAGGACATGGCTTTTGTAGTTCGGACTGGACTGTTCCCATGGGGAAACAGGTTCAGAGCTGATTTGCATATCGCCATTGTCTAACCCAGGGTGGTGTGGAGTGCAAAAAAACGATGGATTTGGGCCCAGATCTTTTGACTGGGGGAATGTGTGACATTGATCCACATTCGGTCCATCACTTGTTGTTTTTGCAATTGCCGCCCTAAGTGCGCTGGGGATGCCCAGACGTGGGTCCCAGGCACTCCACACCACTTGGAGTCAAGCTAGCCGGGCTGATGAGAGGTGTTACCTCGAAACCGGTCCGGTCCTCGGATGCTTGATTCCGTTCTGGGAAGGACATGGCTTTTGTAGTTCGGACTGGACTGTTCCCATGGGGAAACAGGTTCAGAGCTGATTTGCATATCGCCATTGTCTAACCCAGGGTGGTGTGGAGTGCAAAAAAACGATGGATTTGGGCCCAGATCTTTTGACTGGGGGAATGTGTGACATTGATCCACATTCGGTCCATCACTTGTTGTTTTTGCAAATGCACTATATGTAGGCATTCCTGCTTACCAACTCAGGAGGCTTCAGTTGATCCAGAACCAGGCTGCCCGCCTGATTCATTTTCAACCTAGAGATCAACATGTCCGCCCTCTCTTAAAAAGTCTCCACTGGCTTCCGGTAGCTGCCCGCTGCAAATTTAAGCTTGGCTGCATCATCTCCAAATCCCTCGCTGGTCATGGTCCCCTCTTCATTTCTTCCCTCCTCCACCCGTATGTTCCTTCTCGAACTCTTCGGTCATCCCAATCAGCCTTGTTATCAGTCCCTAGATACAAGAGGAAGAAACACGGCGGCCTCAAGTTCTCTTTTTTGGCCCCCACCTTCTGGAACTCCCTCCCCCTCCCTCTTAGGTTGTCCTCTCCTTATCCCAAGTTCAGATCCTCCCTCAAAACTTTTCTTTTCACTGAATCCTATAAATAACTGTTTCTTCTGTTTCCTCATCTGCTCTCTCCATTACAGCGCCAAGAAACCTAACGGTGTTAGTTGCGCTCTAGAAATTTATTTAACATAACATAACATCGGTGCTGGATGTAGCGTTTGTTTACCACTGCATTTGTGACACCATATTTACACAAAAAGACAGGCTATGTAAACATTGGCAAGAAGGAAGGGGAGCAGACTCATGGGAAAAACATGAATGCTAGAGGTAAAAAATAAAACAATACTCACTGAAGTAATGTGGAACATCCGTCATTACAAAGGTAAAATAAATACAACGGTGCTCGTTTCAACCATTCAAATTAAATTGATAGATAAAGCCCAAAAGCAGAAGTAGCATTTTTCCGATGCTTTGTCTCCTGTTTTTTGGGGATCAAATTGAGACATGGTGCATAGCAACACTGTTACTTCATGCTTTTTTCTCAACTGTACCTGGCAGTTACCACCAGCTTTTTTCTAGTGGTAATGGAACACGCTCTTTGTATGCTGCGTTGCCTTTTTCTCGTGTAACTGATGTGGAGGGAATTCCATCACACAAGCGGTTTTACCAGTAAACTCGTAATGCATTTAGGTACTGTACGCAGGACACTTTGAGTGAAAATATCGACGTAGAAAGAACAATTTAATTATATGCAATTTATACTTCGAACTTGCCAGGAAACACCGATTGATTTTGCTGTTATCAATTTTCAGTTTTAAATTGAACTAAGAGACGTTTTAATCACAGATAAAGTAATTCAGAGTGTTTAAACATTTTACGCATCAACCAAATTAAAATAATGTGTCTTGGTTTGTGTGGACATTTTTAATGTATTTCTTTCCATCTCACTGTTGAATAGAGAGAAAACATTTCATTTGTATTTCTCTTGCTCCTGACATGAAGTAATTCCAGACCCTTTGAGTACTGTAGACTTCTCTTTATATACTGGCCTACATTTTCAGTTAGAGAAAGCAACCCTCAATTCAGATTTCAAGGATAAAAGAATTTAAAAAAAATTGTCAAACGCTGCCTGACATTTAACAACAGATGCTACAATATATAAACACACTTCATACTCCTCTTTCATGCTCCTTCTCCATGTTAACTGCTTCAAGGTGCAGCACTTTCCACACCCCTGGATCCAGCTCCACCAATCTCACATCTATAGGGACGACTGGTTGGTAGAGGTGAACTTCTGGTAGAACATAGATACAACCCTGAAGATGGTACGTAAGACATGATAATGATCTGTTTCTTGATCAACTAAAGACATGTTAGGCTAACACTTTGTCCGAAGATGCATCAGACTGTGAGGTGGAGCACCTTTTATAGTCAAATTAGAGCAGAGTTCTCTTCAGTACTCATTGTGCATCCAGTAGTTAAGGCTTCAATCTAGATCAGGCTAGTAGCAAAATAGGCTTAAAAAAAGATATGTGGCCTGGTAAATTTTTTGTAAAAATTGAATATATGTACAGCCATTGCGTATATGCATATAGCAGTTCACAACAACAACATCTGAACGACGTAATCAAATCATCACTTCAGGGGGAAAATGTAAGATTGATTGATTATAAAATATGTAATATGCATTTGTATACCACACAGCTCATCCAAGAGGGTAGGTATTGTTGTAGAGCATTGTAGGACCCTAGTGTAATTTTCCCGATTCATGCCCATATACAGGTATAAATAACCTTTTCTGGATAAGCCTATTAGACTTTTCTGGCTAGGTTACCATGATCCATTACCTATGGATTTTTGTGCTGCACATTTAGACTTAGCCTATGAAGTCTAAATACGGCATGGCTACTTCCACAAGTTCCGAAAATCCACAACGATTTCTTGGAAAAATCCGCCTTCAGCAGTAAGGGACTTCCCCTTGCTTGAATATTGATTTGTCCAAGAACTCATGGAGTTTTCAAAGAACTGAGTCTTTGGTAATGTTATTATGTCCAACCTTATGTCAAACTCAGCACCTTCAAGGTATAAATATGCCCACACTTGCCCAGGCAAACACACAGTGGTTTGGAGCAGTTCGACTATCTACCTACACGACACAGCTCGCTGCAGCAAGTGCCGAAGGAAGCCAACCCTCCAGCAGACACACTGGGAGAGACGCTGTCTTTTCTCTTGCCGACAAATCCAGCTCTAGTGTTTCCAAGCTACCCTTGCGGGTTGTTGGGAAATCGAGTCCTGAGAGAGAGACTCTAGATCTCCTACATTCTGAACTAGGGTACGGAGCTGATTAGACCCTTTGAGAATTCTTGGATTAGATTCTTGGCAAAGAATACTGAAACTAAGCTACACTTCACTTACTTCTTCCCTCGTACTAGACCTAGGTTAGGTACACCAGGGTAGGCGTATTTTAGAAGCACCAGTTGAGTGCTTTTTAGTCTTTGTTATTTATGTATGATATATTATATGGCTTAGAAACCATACCATGCTTTTACAGTATTATTTTATAATACTCTTCGAACTTTGCAACTAGTATTACGATTGTAGCAGTTCATTTCTTCTGCATGAGAAAGAAGACTGTTCAACAAATACTTTTATTGAAAACGCCCGTCTCTCTATTTCTCTGCACCTCTGGTGAAACGAAGCATGCAAGATTGACTGAGTGAAATAACTATCTATTGTTTCTGCGACTCTAGAGATACATTTCTTATTCTTGGGAAGCAAAGTTGTCATGGTTATGTGGTTGTCAGGAACTAATTACTTCTTGTTCATTCGAGAAAGTTTCTAGTGACCTCTGAGCTAGCTGGCACTCACATTTAAGTCTAATATATTCGATAGAGACCTAATCGACCTCAGACCTACGTCTAATCTATAGTATATATTATTCCAATGCGCAGAGCCTATTGGGAATATAGAAACTACACTACATGGCACCCAAGGAGGGCAAGGCACTAATTTAACGCTAGATACTAGAGTAACTCAGTCGTGCTTTTCACACAGCCCCCTTTTTCCCGGTAAAATACTCCAATAGACGTCTGGAGTGTGCAAAAGGATAAAATATCTGCCAAAACTAAGTAGGACGAAAAAATCCTATGTATTCGTTTTTTGGTTAGTTCAACGTTGAAGGATACAATGTTCCAAAAATATTGTGCACCTTATCTTTGTTTCCTTGAAACTTGCTCTGCAAACTTTCGGTCAACAAAATGTCAGAGAGTTATGAGGAAAGAGCTTCTGCAACAGCAGCAATTGAACTAAACCTAAACACTACAGGCTTCAATGAGAACGACCCAGATGCTATACACATCCCAGAAATGTAAGAAAAAACTATAACTTACAAACTTATAAATAACTGAGTATCATCGAGAGGTGGTAAAGTAATCTTTGTTATAGAGGCCCATGAATATCGGCAGACAGAGTTATTCTATTCATGGATGCTGTTTCCTGCTGCAAATCCAGTAACACACGAGTTCCACTACTACAAAGTAGAGGAACCTCCAGCGGAAAACATTCCTTTCGAGGACATTGAAATTCCATTAACTTACCAAGAGCATCAGCTCTGGTTTAAAGGCGCCCTACAACATCAAAATCACACTACCAGGCTTGGTCCACTAGGTAGACCAGGAGCAACATGGCCGGTACTAGCCAGCTATACATCACATCCTGACAGATCCAGAACTGTTAGCTCAGCTGAAACAGTTAATTAAAATACATAGACAGTTGGTTCAATATGTCGTGCGGACTTTAACGGTCCAACCTGCTATAAGGATTCCACAGCACATCCCTCACCAAGGGAACACAAACAAAATTACACCACAGACTATACAATCAGTCATTGGTAAATTGCCCACAAAAAGGGAACAAATTCCGTTCTGGTTAGCTCAAACAATTACTCAAATAGAGGCAGTATTTCCTGATAGTACACCTCATGAAAAACACAGAATTCTGACAATCTGTTTACCAATGGGGATCGCACCACATGTGGAGGACTGTGACACTTGGGGTACAGTCTTTGCTTCAAACTACACAAAAACACATTGTGTTCCATCTATAGCGGTAATACCTGGCGTCCTAAGACAGATTCAAAATTAATACGGACCAGAACCTGCCTTAAATCTTGGTATGAAGTTACTAAAAGATTTCAAACAGGTCTCAGCTATACTATTAGCTAACATCAAAGGTGAAGGAGCATCCATGGCAATCCGCCAGAAACTAAAAGAAACAGATATAACAGAGCAACCATATGAACTTGCAAGAATTATTGAAAAATCATATGAAGAACTAGGTAGAGATAGTTTGGGTAGGAAACCAGTAAGACCCCAACTAACTGAAAATCCTGAAAAAGGTTTTATTAAAAATAATCTAACTACTCCTAAAAAGAAGCGTTCTTAGTCCAGAGGTAGGTCTCCTCAACAGGAGCCCTCTGAAAAGAGGTATAACCTCAGAAATAGGGATAATTTGAGAAAACCTGATAGATATCAAGATACTGATACACGTTCCTCTCGTACCTTTCAGACTTCAGCAAAGACGATCAGCACGTTCCAAAAAATAAGAAAACTCAATTCACCAAAAAGAAGGTAGCAAGTGTAAAATCAGATATGCCGAGGATCTTGAGGACACAACTCAAGAACGGGGAGTGGGCCCAGACAATGCTAGACAGCGCAGCAGAAGTCACCATAACTCTCAATATCCTGAAGGATCATCTAGAGACTGTGGACTTGAATTAATGCATTCAAGTTGAAACTGCCGACACCAGGGTTAGTGTACCACATAAGTTATATGAAGTAACACTCCGGATGGAGGGGGACATAACTAGGAAAATAAAGACACTCTTTTGGGAGAAGCCATCTAAGGGTTATGACAGTCTTCTAGCTGAACAAGACTGGCCACCATAATTTGTCAGGGAGTGCCCACATGACGAAGAGATAATTATGCCAGCCTTCTCAAATCACATTCCAATTCATAAAAAATATACCTATGCCCGAAAATGGGAAGTAGCCCAGTCTCCAGTATTATATAAAAATCACGTAGGATGGGATGAGGATTCTCCTCACCATAAAATCAACTTAAAAACACACCCAACAATGCAAAGGCAATATCCTGTTAAAAAGGAAGCTAGCAAACAGGTCAGGGAGATTTTAAATCAACTTGAATACTAAGGGGTGATTGAAACATGCATCTCATCCATGAACAATCCTTTGTTTCCTGTCTCCAAACCAGACAATACATATTGTCTAGTTTGGGATTACAGACATTTAAACTCTTGTTGCAAAACTTTTGCAGTACAAATGCACACAGTGCCGCATTGATGAAGAACATTGTGCGGAAAAAATATAAAACCACATCAGATATTTCAAATGGTTTCTTCTGACAAAACATTGCACCAGAAAGCAGGCATTTGACCGCTTTCTCAATTAAGGGGATACAGCGACAATGTTGCCGTCTCCCCCATGGAGTCAAGAATAGTCAAGGGTTATTTTCAGCCAGAGTAACAGAGTTACTACAAACGTATGATGATGAGGCATTATCTTATGTCGATGACATCTATCTTACAGACGATGATTTGGACGTCCACTTGAAGAGAGTGAGCACCATAATACTTGGGTTTGCTTCTGAAGGGTATAAATTAAATTTTAAGAAATCACAAATTGCCCACCACAACGTCCTATTCTTAGGGTACAAGCTTTCAAGTGAAGGTAAATGCCTGGCAGCAAACTTTCTAGAGAAATGTGCGCTGCTCCAACCTCCAAAAATGCTGAAAAACTTACAGTCAATTCTAGGTTTTCTAAATTTTGGAAGAACCTACGTTCTAATTTACTCAGAAAGGTTTAAACCTCTCTACGAACTAATCAAACCTGATTTCAAACCAACTAATTGGACTCAAAAACACACAGACATTTTGCGTTCAGTACAAACAGACATGTTAGCAAAAACACAGTTACAGACACGCAACAACGTCCCCAGCCATGTGATTCGAATCATCCGAGGGAGATGCAGATTCACAAACCTAACCTTTAATGGAGGTGAAAAGGTACCAAAAGCTTACAAATCACACTTGTACACACAAGCTGAAATGAAATTCACTTCAACAGAAAAAATTCTGACAGCGGTTAAAACTGCAGTAGCAAAAGAGAGAGCTCTCGCACAGGGTAAACGCATAATGATCGTTACACCTGTACCTGCTTTAGAGGCAGTGACACAAGTGAGCATTCCAAATGCCAAGGCTTTGCATCCGAGATGGATTCAATGGATTAATTCTCTTGCTGCAACAGACTTTGAATACGTTTTTGACCCCTACTTGAAAACACAAGAATTTCTACAATATGAACACGCATATCCTCTGCCAACCGAGATTCTGCCTCTAGAACATTACGGATGTATAATTTATACAGACGGATCAGCACAGCCCAGAATTGGGGGTAAACAAGCTAATAGTGCTGTGTGCGAGATTGTTAAAGGTCGCTGGCGTGAAGGTAAATTTTTACCTATGGTCACTAAAACTCAATCACTCGGGGACTGTACAGCTCAGTGAGCTGAACTACAGGCTTTAAAGATGACGCTTGAAAATACTGATCGAGAATTCCCCACACTCATAGTGTGCGATTCGTATTACTGCGTCCAGTCTTACAATGAATATTTGCAGAACTGGGTTCAAAACGGTTTCAAAGACGCAAAAGGTGGCACAATTAAGCATAAAATGCTTTGGGAACAAGTAGTTCTATTACAAAAAGAACTACAAAAGACTCACGTGATCCATACACTGAGTCATCAACGTGATGGCGTTCACTTTACAGGGAATTCATTGGATAATGAAGCCGCGAAGGCAGCTGTGCAAACGTCTTCGGTAGCTGCAATCACTCGTTCAAAAACAGAAATAGATGGTGAAACAATGCTAGCTGTCATTGCCACTAGCAAAGGCAGCGGAGCAACGATACCTCTAAACTATCCTCTCGAATATACATACATAATTGATGCAAACTGCGTTCCTTTTGCTCGAATCCCTGGAGTGGGGGACAGAGTAATTCCAAACAGGAAATTCAGAGGTGCTTTGATACAAGAAGCACATATGGGAGAGGGTCTGACACATCAAGGGATCTCAAAATCTCTAATACAACTGAAAGAGATGTACTGGTGGCCAGGGATGATTGCCCATATTGACAAATTCGGAATTAACTGTGATACCTGTTACAAAGATCATAACTTTAAAAGCCACCAGATACCTGACTACAGTGTAGTCAGCCCTGTTCAGACACCACTGTTGAACAGCATTAGTCTTTCTACACGCACTCATCGCAATGGATGAAAGCGGTCCCACAACTATTAGGAGAGATTCATTTGGATGTGGCCTCAGCGCTCGGCTGACGCCCGAACTATTATAAAAGCTTTGCGAATCTTTATCAGGGCATACGCCATCAGCACGCTACATTCTGACCAGGATCCTGCGTTTAGCTCTCGAGCTTACAAGGAGGCCATGGCCGGCTTGGGTGTTGCATTGCGGTACACAAGTCCATTCCATCCTGAGGGAAATGCGCTAGTGGAAAGAAAAAACGTGACATAAAGCAATCTATAACTGCTAGGGTATTAGGCTCGGGTGACGGGTGGGTCAAACATCTAATAGGTGTCCAACGTATTCTTAATAATCTGCCAATAAATTCTCTGGGTGGAATCACTCCATATGAAATACTACCGAAATGGACCGAACGCTGCTGGCAACTGGGGTGGATTACCCATACATGGGTGACAGGGGGCTGCCCGTTCTGCCCGTTCTGCTATATGTGGACTACGCAGTTCTCCTAGCACGGACACCTAAAAGTCTACAAGTCTTGCTAAATACATTTTGGGGGTTTATGGCAGAAAAAGACTTGGCCATAAACAATGCAAAATCTTTTATAAACCAGGTAGGGTCTAGACCTAAGAGTCATTATCCATTAATGGTAAATGGAACGAGAGTCCGAACAACCTCCACCTTTTCGTACTTGGGCGTTCTCCTAGATGAGAGACAAAATTGGGCCCCTCTGATTAAGAAGAAGCGGGGGGAGGTGACCAGGAGTAATGCAGCAATTCTTAATTTTGCAAGTAAGATAGGTAACCGGCCAGTGGCAGCAATGTTAAAAATGTATCAAGCTAGGAGCGTAGCCATAGCCACATACGGGAGTGAGCTTTGGGGGTACGCCAGAGTTGAAGGTATACAGGTGGCTGAAAATACTTTCTTAAAACATCTGCTGGGGGTCCCAAAAGGGACATCAAATTTCTCCATTCATGGAGAAACAGGTGTTCAATATATCAGTGACACTATTGGATTGCGCCCCCTGCTCTTCTGGCTAAAAAGCTGGCTGAACAAAGATCTCGGTCTCACACACAAAATCTACCGGGATTTGCTGAAACTGGACCATATGTCCACAATACCTTGGGCCAAATACTTAAAGAGCTCTTTCAAAGATCCGGATATTTTCTTAACCCCAGATAGCATAACTAAGGAAGATGTGGCCTTTGTAAAGGGAACCTATCTAGTGTGTCAGCAGATTAAGCGGGAGGAGCGGGAACTCCAAACATCTGGAGTGCGTAGACACCTAATGCTTAAAACCTCTCCAGGAATGGAGCAGTACCTTGCATGGCCTCTCTCAATGCACGAAAGATTCCTGCTAGTAAGGTTTAGATTGGACTATTTCCACCTCTTACTGGCAGTACCCAAAGGGAGCCATAAAGGACAGGTGTTAGCACCCTGTGGCTGCGACAACCTGTCTCCACAGGATCTGCTACACTTTGTCCTTTTCTGTGATTTTTATGTGGCCCCCCGCAGACTGTTTTTAAAACCTCTTCTAAAAAAACTAAATTTTACACAGGCACGCCCAGCGTTGCTTTACCTGCAACTGTTAAATCCCGATTGCATACCGTTGAATTTAGGGTTCTTAAAATGTTCAATAAGATACAGAAAAAATCTGGACTGAAATTGACTTGGATAATAATGTACTACTATGAATGGTTTTAAAGTGGTTTTTATACTCTTATTTACCCATGAATTTACGGAACCTGACTTGTTATGCCTACTTTTTAAAGTGTATGTTTAACTGTGTAAATGTAACTTTTATGGTTTTCATTTGGAAGCCGAATAAAGTTGAATTGAATTGAATTGAATTGAATCACTCCATATGAAATACTATTTAGCACTAGAATGCTCATCCAGGATCTTGATCGTCATACTTCAGTGGTGGAACAAAAACCTTTTGATATCAAAGACCGTTTGGCTGTTTTGCAGGACTTAAATGAAACAAGAAGAAGTCTGAGTAACACAATACAGAAGCCAACGAACACTGAAGAAAGACCACCTGTCCCAGCAAGACCTGTCTGGATTCCAAAGATTGGGGATCTAGTCAGGGAAAAGATCGCAGTGAAGAAGGAATTTGTGCCTTCTTACAGAAAACCAGTACCTGTTTTAGCAATCCACGGAACAAGATCAGTGTTACTACCGCCCCTTGCTGGAAAAAGGGAGAACAGAGTTGTGTCCATTGACTTGGTCAAACCACATCATGTGGCCGATAATAAGTAGCAGGCCTGGTGGACTCCCAAGATGTAGCAAACAACCAAATCATGCTACTATCCAAGAGGTTCAAACTGAAAGACTTATCACCTTTGATAAACCTGCCGTGAGAAAAGAAGGACTATGCAACAAAGCCATGGAACTTGTACCTCTTGAGACCCAAATAACAGTTTGTCAAGAAACGCATGTCTACAATGATATAGCCTCTGACTATACTAATATGACAAAGGAAGAAACAGCTCCAGTGATTCCAAACAATCCTGATGCAATTCCAACTATTAACAAAACTGCCTCTGGCTATTTCATCAACTTTGATACATTTTCTGAGGATACCAGTGAACCTGAAACAACGCCAGCTAATAAAACTTTCAGAGAAAAAATAACAGAACTCTTTCATCTACTTGAAATACATATCTGGTTTCACCTTGGGTTGAATTTTGGATTGTGTTAGGTGCACTTTTTCTCCTACTTTGGCTCATTCTTGTTTTAAGTTTGGGAAAGATGATAGACGGAAAATACAGTACAATGGACACAGCAAGTAAGAATATCAACTTGCTCCTGAAACCTCACAAATCATCTCATCGTGAGCGAAGAGACCTGTCATCAGTGACCATCACAGCCTTTCCTATACCTGGTGGTATAGCATGGGACACAACTGATTATGACATTTATGGCCCGGTGGGATTGTTGAAGATTCTACACCAATTTAAGGTTTCTCTGAGTGACTGTGTTACATCAAGCACATTTTCTGATGATTGGGACTTTGAGACTATTAATAACATGATGACAGATTTAGAAATGTCAGCTAAATTAAAAAAACATGAATACTTAGAAGGTTCATCAGATTATGAACAAATGTATTGTTTTAATCATTATGGTCACCATTATTTGCACAAATCTGCAAACCCTAGAAATGTTTTTACTTATAATCAATGGGAACATTGTCCAATGTTGCCAAAGGGCAGCTCAAAAACATTTTATGAAAAGTTTCCGTACTTCTCAGGTTTTAATGTCACAAATCCGGAAACATTTTATTTCAAAATTGTGAATAAGACGGGAATGAAAAACAGGTTGACCAATACTAAACAGATTTATTCTGCGGACTTTTATGCTCAACTGTCTGCATTAGGCTTAAACTTTTGGAAAGACAACATTGAGACAAAAACTGTTTGGGGCACAAGAGACTGGCAGGTGCAAGGTTTAGAAGCATTATTCAGAGCCTGCATTATCCCAGAGCAAATAATGTTTTTAAATGACACTGTTCAACAAACATCTTGTCTTGGCTTAGCTAAAATAAAAGAATTAAATAAACCGTCAATACCTAAGCCCACACCTGACAGTAATGGCACTGCAGATGAGGAGGTATTTTACAACAGAACAGAACTAATCCTGATTGGAAAAAATGGTTAATCTGGCCCAAAGACACAAATAACTTTCAAGATAGATTCCTGAACAAAACACAAGGGTTCACAGTTAATATGCCAGATCCAAGATATTCCCAGAGACAACACCCAGGGATAATAACAATTTACAGTGTATGAAAACTATTGCTTAGAGTGGCTACAGAAATCCACACTTCCAGAAATTAAACAACACTAAACTTTACTTAAAGATGGCGTTGATTTGAGAGACTTCTTACTTGGACCTCGCAAACCACGTCATAAACGTTTCATATACGCCGGTATATACGCTGCTTACAATGAAGCATGGAAAGTCACGCAAATGGAAACTGCAGAAAGAATACGAGAAATTGATCGTATTAATTTAGAGAAAGCTCTCTCTGTAGTGGACAATGGGTTAACGACTCTGTCCTCCAGAATTTATTCTTTGGACAGCATTGTATCATCTGCCATTGACATAGTAGAACAGGACTTGCTGATGTTACAACATGGCCAGTCTCAATTACGTTCTATAATGCTGCTAGGCTGGACGTTACAAAATCTCCGTTCAGGCTACGTGCCATGGCGTCTAATCAACAGCGGGTCATTGTTTACTGTATTTAACCACACAGATAAACAAATCTCTTCGGCACAAAGAGGAGCAGACTATACGGTGCTGAGCATAGAAAAACTGGAAAGATTACCATTAACTGTTTCTGAGAAACCCGTCGTGGAATGGATAATACATGGCACCATCACGATAACAGTGACAATTTTCCAGTTTCAGTATTGCTTAAGACACATACCAGCGGGCCTGTATGAAAGGTTGGGTAAAGAGTACATTAAGTCGACCTGGAATTTACCATACACACACAAATGTTGGAGTGGGGAAAAGGAGGTATTCCTTAGTGGAAAAAATTGTAAGAACTCACTAAGCAGTGTACTTTAATGTCAAGGCATTAATTTACACGGAGCCAGCGAGGGTTCTTCAAATAACCTTTCTTGCCATATGCACCGTTCTCCAGCAACAGTTATAGATCCAGTTTTTAGGCAGCTATACAAAGGTAGCTACATAATATTGAGTGATCACATCTGTTGTGGAATGGTGCCAGGAATAACCTATCTAGTTAGTGTGTCAGCCAGGGTCACTTGTTGTATGCAAGTATTGTTTCCAAAAAGAAAGACAGACGGGGAGTTGCCCTATGGCCTTCATCGAACATCTCTTCTATACGAATTTATACTTTAAACAGAATGAAAGCCATTCTTGTGCAAAAAACTGTGCCACTGACCTCGTCCAGAGAAACGTATGATCTGCAAGTCGCAAGGACTTCTGCGGAAATACATGCCCTATTATCAACAAACTGTCCAATACATTTCGCAGAAATGTTAGGTCGTATCTTTAACATATCAGATACTAAGGGTATTGCACATGTAATTAAGACGATTTTTTCAGAACTGTTCGGCAGCCTGCCTCTCATTTTGTGACTCGTAGCAGGGATCTTATTTTTATTCCTACTTCTCCGTTATGGCAAATCTGGCCACCAGCGATACCCAAGTCAGCATGGAAAATGCACTCCAGGCGATGAGGTATCGTGAGAGAATAACACAGATCCTTGGCTTGGCTCGTTTGAGAGATCTGAATACCACATGGTTCCTGTCATTTAGACCAATTTGGCAAGATTGCATCTTACCTGTTCTACGATGCCTGCTTTGTGGAGAGGAATGTGTGTTAGATGTAAGTCTAACACTACCATTGGTTATGCCAACGGATGCTGACGCATTACTGGGTCCAGTAACGGCTCATGTGTTGTGTTGCCCCCAGCGGCTACCAATCCTGATGACGGCATTCATTGAGGTCTCACCGGCACATCCAACTGGAGGTGAGATACGCGGATCAACAGGCACACAGGTACCATCTGCTATGAACATTGCTAACGCGGCAACCGACGCTGACGGCGATGATTCACATATGTGCACAATTGACCTTCTTAATGAAGTAGTCGAACTTTCATCTGCTGTGGTAGACGATTTCTTTGCCAGCCTTGATGACTTAATGTTTTCTCCTGACACCGAGAATATCTTTTAAAGTTAGCATACAGCATTCTTTTGAACTCTGAAATTCGAACTTCACTTTTTTCAAAACAAAAGCTACCAAGTTTGAGACTTTTTTTTTTACGACAGATTTATTTGACTTTTTCCAAAAAACAAAATGAACTTTGGCACAAAAAGCAATCTGCTTAAAGTAGAACTATTCTTAGGGAACAAGAAGCCTTTGAATTCTTCCAAGAGACAATATTTGACCTTGTCCTCAAATGCAAAACAGTATATTATTTCTGCTATGGGATGGTCACGACTTTTTTTCTGTAATTAAGAGCCATTTCATAAATGTACATTTCTTTATCCATTTGGTTAATATTATGTTTTCATGCTATATACTTCGTTTGAAAACACTATTCTCAAATGCACACAGTTCAAATGCTCATTTTTTTGTGTACAATCTTTTTTCAAATGCATTTTGTGTATTTTGGTGGGGATTGTAAACACATGCTTTAGATATGTTTTATGTTTAAGGATTCTTGGACATGTTAAACATAATAAAGTGGAGTGGGTGTTGTAGAGCATTTTAGGACCCTAGTGTAATTTTCCCGATTCATGCCCATATATAGGTATAAATCACCCTATCCTTATATAGTCATAGAAATTATAACCATATTTAGACTTAGCCTATGCAGTTCAAATACGGCATGGCTGCTTCTACTAGTTCCGAAAATCCACAACGATTTCTTGGAAAAACCCGCCTTCAGGAGTCAGGGACTTCCCCTTGCTTGAATATTGATTTGTCCAAGAACTCGTGGAGTTTTCAAAGAACTGAATCTTTGATGACGTTATTATGTCCAACCATACGTCAAACTCGGCACCTTCAAGGTATAAATATGCCCACACTTGCCCAGGCAAACACACGGTGGTTTGGAGCAGTTCGACTATCTACCTACACAACACAGCTCGCCGCATCAAGTACCGAAGGAAGCCGACCCTCCAGCAGATGTACTGAGAGAGACTCTGTCTTTTCTCTTGCCGAGAAATCCAGCTCCGGTGTTTCCAAGATACCCTTGCGGGTTGTTGGGAAATCGAGTCCTGAGAGAGAGATACCAGACCTCCTACATTCTGAACCAAGGTACGGAGCTGATTAGACCCTTAGAAAATTCTTGGATTAGAATCTTGGCAAAGAATACTAAAACTAAGCTAAACCTCACTTACTTCTTCCCTCGTACTAGAGCTAGGTTAGGTACACCGGAGTAGGCGTATTTTAGAAGCACCAGTTGAGTACTTTTTAGTCTTTGTTATTTATGTATGATATTTATATGGCTTAGAAACCATACCATGATTTTACAGTAATATTTTATAATACTCCGTACTGTACGCATTGTACTTTGCAACTAGTATTACGATTGTAGCAGTTCATTTCTTCTGCATGAGAAAGAAGTCTGTTCAGTAAATACTTTTATTGAAAACGCTCGTCTCTCTATTTCTCTGCACCTCTGGTAAAACGAAGCAAGCACAATGGACTGAGTGAAATAACTATCTATTGTTTCCGCGACTCTAGAGATACATTTCTGATTCTTGGGAAACAAAGTTGTCATGTTTATGCGGTTGTCAGAAACGAATCCGTTCTTGTTCATTCGAGAAAGTTTCTAGTGACCTCTGAGCTAGCTGGCACTCACAATTAAGTTTAATATATTCGATAGAGACCTGGTCGACCTCAGTCCTACGTCTAATCCATGGTATATATTATTCCAATGCGCAGAGCCTATTGGGAATATAGGAACTACACTACAGTATCCTGGAGCTAAAGTAGTAGCTATATGGACAAAGCCAGGGTCAGGACTAGGTGAAGAGCCAGGTATTCAACTGTGGCGGTGGCTAAAATGTTAAGGGCAGGTTGTTCCAGCTTTTCGGAGTGAGGTAGGAGAATCCACGACTTCTAGATCTGGCTCTGCATATGAGGATGGGAGCAGGGGGCAGGGGGTTGAAAGTACGAGTTCGGCTGAGCAGATTGGTCTGGTAGGTTTATGAAAGAATATGCAGTGGTTGAGGTACTTGAGGCCAATGCTGTGCAAGGCTTTGAATGTGTGGGGGTGAGAAGTTTAAAGAGTGCTTATTTGTGGAATAGGAGCTAGTAGAGATTTCTTTAGGTGTGGGGGATATGACTGTAGGGTAGGAGGTTGAGGGTGAGCCTGGCTACCGATTTGTGTATGTTCTGGCGTCTACTGCTCAGTTGAGCATTGATTCCACCATAGAGTGTGTTGCTGTACTCCAGCTCGCTTGCAATGAGGGTTTGAGTGATCATTCTGCAAGTCTTGGTGGGGAGCCATTTGCAGATTTTCTTGAGCATCTTGACTGTATGGAAGCAAGAAAGGGTAACTACATTCACTTGGCCAATCAGGGTGTGTTGGTTGTCAATTACTATTCCAAGGTACTTTGCATGGTTTGCTGCGAGGACTGTGGGTCCGAGTTCAATAGGCCAATAGGTCACAGAGCGAGGTTTCTTTGCAAAAGATTAGCTCCTCCGTCTTGTCGGTGTTGAACTTGAGGCAGCTGATTTTCATCCTTCTGGTGACGTTAGTCATGCAGGCAGAGGAATTGGTCCTGTTGTTTTGTGTGTGAGATGGGTGTCTTTAGCAAAGGATGTGATTTTGCTTCTATGGGCATAAATGATGCTGCAAGTGGGGACATGTAGGTGTTGAACAGAGTGGGCTGAGTGATGAACCTTGTGGATCCCCACAGATAAAGTGGACGGTGTCCAAGATGAAAGGGGCCAGGCTGATAGACTGGGTGTGGCCTGTCAAGAAGGAGCTGTAACTTGGATGCCGGCTTCATGCCGTTGCTGGATAAGGATGTGGTAAGAAACAGTGTTGAAGGCTGCAGAAAGATCCAGTAGACTGAAGGCCACAGTGTCACTTGTGTTGACAATCATCCAGATGTGGTCCGTCGCAGCGATGAGGGTGGTCTCTGTACTGTGGTTTGGTCAGAATCCAGATTGCGTGTTATTGAGGAGGTAGTTGTCAGAGAGATGGGTGGCTAGGCATTTTTATTAACCCTGGGCGTAGTTCACGAAGTAGCTCTATGCGTAGCTATGCAAAGTGCACTTTGCACTACGCGAGCTATGCGTAGCTAAGCGAACTGCGTAGTGCACCTGTGCAAAATGCTGTTCGCACTGATTGAACAGTGCCGGATGCCTGTCCGCTCTGTGCAAGCAGTGCAAATTGAATCTTGCAAAGCACGCTCGAGTAGATTTCTACTGGAGCGGCAGCTTTCTCAACGCGGACTGGTAGTTTCTCATCGCGAGCAGTCGGGAGCATACACGACCACTCGCAATGAGAAACCCGACCTCCCCACGTTGAGAATCTCGCTGAGAGTTTTATTTTCCACGCTCGGATTGGCAATTTGATGCTGCTGCTCACAAACGAGGAAAAAGTCTCGCCGGGATGTCATTTTGCTTGCTCGTGGTTGCCAACTTGAGGTTGAGGACCACGAGCAAGCAAAAAATGACCGCTGCACTACGCTACACGTGTTTGCACTGTGCTACCTGCAATTCCCGTAGTGCGAAGTAGCGCAAATTTTGCAAACTATGAAAGCGTAGTGTAGTGCTTTGCCCAGGGTTAATTTTTTTAATCTTTTCCATGACCTTTGCCGAGTAGGGTAGTAGGGAGATAGGCCAGTCATTGGCTAGCTTCTTCAGGTCTTCTGAGGGTTTCTTGAGGAGGGAGAGTAGTGTGACATGTTTCCAGGCATCCAGCTAGGTGGCTGTGATGATTAATTAATTGCGGATCAGCAAGAGGGCATGGTCCGGTCAAATGAGGAAGGTGCTGTGAGGGCAGGGGTCCAAGGATGCTCTGGAGTGAATGGACTACATGGTTGTTGCCGTTACTTGAATGGTGATGGTGGGCCAGGTGGTCAAGGTAGCCCCCTGGGTGTTGGTTGAGATGGGTAAGAGGGCTGCAAGATTGGAAAGACCCAGTGTGGGTTCAAAGTTTTAGTAGATGCTAATGATGTTGTTGCTGAAGAATAGGGACAGCTGGGTGAAGAATTCCTGAGTGGGGGTTACGCTGCTGGAGCTTGCTGCCGGAGAGGTTGTCCTTTACTGTGGAAAAGATTTTCTGCACTCTTGGCAGTCAGTTCAATGTGGTTTGTGAGAACACATCGTTTGGTGGCTTTGATTGGCTGATTGTAGTTGTTAGACCTGGCATCCTTGGAGTGGTTCCCCCTAACGTTTTGCCTTCAACCATCATGCTTTGCTGAGTTGGTTTTTGCTGGCTTTACAACTCTGCACACTTTACCACTGCTAGCCCTTGCTAACGTGCTTATGCTCTCTCCCAAAAGCATGCTAGAATTGACTAATACCCATTTGGCGTATTTAATTCACTTCTATGTCTCTAGTAAAGTGGCACTATGTGTGCCCAGGGCCTGTAAAGTAAATGCTACTAGTGGCCCTACAGCACTGATTGTGCCACCCAATTAAGTAGCAATTTAAACATGTCTCTAGTCTGCCATTGCAGCCTGTGTGTGCAGTTTTTTAATCGCTATTTCGACTTGGCTAAATAAACCTTTTGCCAGGTCTAAACCTTTTTTTTAATACATGTAAGCCGCCCCTAGGGTAGGCCCTGGATAGCCCAGAGGGCAGGGTGAAATTTATTTATGAAGTGGGACATGTACTTTTAAGTTTTACATGTACTAGTATCAAAAAACACTTACATTTGTTTTTCACTATTGTAAGGCCTGCCTTTCCCATGGGATAACATTGGAGTTACCTGTTTACATTTAACAAGTGATCATTTTGAAATAGGAGCAGGAAAACAGTTGATGTCTTGTGTCTTTGGAATTGTCCGTCATCAGTAGCCATGAGCAAGCCCATGTCTGCCCTGTCAACATATGGTTTCAGTCTGTTGGCATGGAGCACCATGTGGGGGCTCCTGGGAGTTCCAAGGTCTAGCAAGTATGTCACCTCTCCCTTCTCTTCCATAGTTGTATGGGGGCCACCCCACTTGGGCCACAGGCTCCAACACCCATACATTCTGCCCTGGCTGGTAAACAGTCAGCACAGCCTTTTAGTCATGCCAGGCCTTTTTCAATTCCTGGCTAGCCTCAAGGTTTTTGGTGGTCTTTTTCATATACTCTGCCATCCTGGAGCGGAGACCAAGTACTAGTCCCCAATATCCTGTTTGGGAGGTTTGAGAGGTAACTCTCATCCCTCTTTCACTAGACACAATGGACCCCTAACTGGATGTCTAAACAGAAGTTCAAAAGGGCTGTAACTATCCCCCATCTGAGGAACCTCCCTGTAGGCAAATAGAAGGCAGAGCAAAAGGATGTCCCATCTGTGCCTAAGCTTCTCTGGGAGACCTTTGATCATGCCCTTTAAGGTTTTGTTGAATCTTTCAACTAAACCATTCCATAGACCCTGGGCTATGCACCCGGGACACCAAATGTGACCCCAGTGCTGACTTCAAAGCAATCTTGGAGTACACCCACCCAGCCCCAAAACACTAAAGCCTGTCTGGGAGGTGGTGACACCTCCCTGTGACAGGAAACCTATTGTCCAGGCCTCCCCTGACGGAGTTTCATCTAGCAACAGGAGGCCAGACTCATGTCTGTGGCATCCATTTTGTGATGCCAGGGTTATTTAAAACTGGTACGGGGTGTACCGGTGTGTACATGTTTCTCCCTCTAGAAGGGTGGAAGCATACCCCCGCCACCAGGACTGATGGGGGGCATGATTCCAAAGTGCTTGACACCAAACACAACATGTTTCCTTGCAGCCATTCAAAAGTTAGCATTTACCGCCAGGTTATAATGCACTTAAGAGTATATGGTCTGGCTGCATCACAGAACAACCCTGAAGAATAGATTCCGAAGCTTGCAGAGGGGCCCTGCTCATGCATGGGCACCCTCTCACACAAAACCCTGCACCCTGCCTTCAGGATTGATAAGGCCTGCTATAAGGGTGACTGATAGGTTTATATAACATAACATGTGTATTTGTAAAGTGCACATTCACCCCAGCAACAGGCATCTTGGCGCTGAAATAACAGATAGTTACCTAACTCAATGGTACTCATTTTATCAACCTCAAATGGATGAAAGGCTGAGTGGACCCGTCGGGATTTGAACCGGTGACCATGAGGTGGAACACAGGCCCATGCAGTGGATGCATATATGTAGTCGTTTCAGGAAGATATAGGGAACCTATATCTAAGTAAGGGGTGCATACACCACCTTACACAGGCTGCAGTAGCAGGCCTGTGGTATCATTTTGGAAAGCTTCCCAGGCGTGGCATAATACATGCTTCAGCCGCTGGTAGGATTCTGGGATACCTATGCCCTTGGTACCTAAGGTACTATATAACAGTGACTCATAAGGGTACCCCAGTAACCACATTGAATCATTTTAGAGAGGAAGCAGCTAGGCTGGGTTCCTGTATAGCATGGCCCCAGCCAGACTAAAGTCGAAAAACAGTGAAACACCAGCAAAAAGTGGGGGTAACTATAAGAAGCAGATCCTACTCCCCTACACCAGTTAATTTAGGACTTACTTGCGCCTCACCCGGACAAAGATTGTGGTTGCTGCTTGAGCAGAGCATCACCCCCTCAGGTGACCCAATTTCTTAAAGTAGTGTCTGAGGGAGGATTTATAGGCGTTCTCATCAGAGTTGTTCTGATTTTGTCTCAGTCTGCATTCAAATTTGCAGTGGCATTTGGTGATCCTGAGCTCTTCCATGTACCAGATTGGTTGTAGTCTGGTTCTTCAGGCTTTGTTGGCTTCGAAAGGATGCAGGGTATCTACAATGGCGGTGATTCAGGTGTTGAAGATAGAGATGAATTCAGGGAAGTTGTTGTTGTATTGAGGCTGGTGGTGTCGGAATCCCGAAGATAAGATGCTACTGAGAGTGTATTCCTGTCCCATTATGAAGATTTGGCGATAGTGTTTCTGCAGTGATCTAGGATGGCTGTGATGAAGTTGATGAGGTTGTGGATGGGTGAGGTGATTGTTGAGAGCTTGTCTGATGTGATGTTGCTGAAGCTGGTGAAGATGGGGTCTGAAGGCATTCAGTAGCTTAACCCTTCCACTTGCTGAATGAGTCTAAAGTTGGACACATCCTTGAGGAGATTGGTTGAGTTGGCATTGTAGATGTCTTCAAAGTGGTAGTTGAGGTATCTGATGATGAAGGGGGAGCCGAGGATCAGGTGGGTGACGAAATCTGCAGTTGTGCTGCCGAAGTTAGTGCGTGGTCTGGGAGGGCGGTGGATGAGGGTGAAGCTCAGGGTGTAATTGGTAGTGATGAGAAGTTTGAAGGTCAAGTGTTCCATGTTGCTGGTGGTGCTTTCTGAGGTGGTAGAGCATTGGATGGCTTCTTTGAAGATTATAGCATTTCCACTTTGGGTGTGTTCATTGTGTTGGCAGTGTGTTCCGGGGTGGAGTTAGGTGGGCTTGCGAAGGATGCATATGCAATGTCAGGTGGCACAGGAGAATGCATCTTCAGTCTTAGTCATATCTGCAGCATCTCTGGCAGATGCAACTGGGGCTCAGGGCGTGGAGTGTCATGGGGAAGTAGCAATGTGGGGAAGTTTGTAGAAGGAAGACCAGGGATCAAGGCACTGGCAGAGTTCAGAAAAGTGCAGATGGTCGTGCATTTGGTGTACCTTCGGCGTGCCAGTAGACCAATTGCTGCACATGCCCACACTGCAGTCTCCATTAAATTAAGACCATTTTGGCAGGAAACCAGTGGATGACATGAAATGAATCCTCTACCTCTACTTCTTCATTTTAGGACAGTTTTGGTGGGAACCCAGTGATGTAACTTCCAGTGCAGATGGATCATGCGAAATCCAGTGCTGTCACTTCCTGTGCAGATGGATCATGGGAAATCCAGTGATGCCACTTCCTATGCAGATGGATAACGGGAAAATCCAATCAAAAGATCCTCAGACACTGTAAATAGTGGTTCAGTGCCCTTATAATCCTGTATTTTCTGGAAAGGTGATTACAATGAAACAAAATGCACCAATCTTTCTGTCAGTAGAAATAAATACATCATAAATAGGTTGCAATCACAACAATAACTGATCAATTCAACATTCAATCTCTAAAATCATCCTCACAAACATCCACCTACTAAATTATACCTATGTCATAGAAAGAGGCTATAGCAACCCTACCGGACTCTCTAAACCATGGGAATTTGTCATGACGACTATTTCTATTAGAAAATTTGTCTTCCAAGTTCAATTTTTTTTTTCATTTATTTGGTCTAATGCATCGATGCAGTGTCTTCTCACCAATATTAAGCAACTATTGACCTGGTGATTAATTAACCAAAACTATATAATGGTGTGCATGACTGGATAAATTTATTTCATGTGCCTTCCTCAGCAAGGCTACTGGATTGGGGTTTCAGGTTGGCTAGGTTATGCACGTAAGCCAGGCAGAACCCACCACTCTAGTCAGAGTAAGGAAGTTACAAACCCAAGATAATGCCTGGTCACCCTCTTGGTAAATTGGCACGAGCAGTCAGGCTTATCCAAGAGCCTAAGTGTAAAGCTTTTGCACAACACACTCACAACAGTGACACAATAAATACACCACAAAAGAGACTCCACGCAATATTATACAGAAGCACGTATCCTCCTGAGGCGGAAGCCGGGAGTTCTCTGTGTAATTTTTAAAAACTTTATGTCACTTTAACTTGTTGATTTTAAAACACTCACTTGATTTCTGGGACCCCAGGACTTCGTCCTTTGAGCACACCGCATAGCAGAGTAAACGCTGGTAGCGGACCCTAGCAACCAAACATTTCCCGCCGCCATCGCTGGCGAGCAGCGAGGCCACGCCCACTCTGAGGCCCCGCCCACCGCCACCCCGCTCTGCAAAAAAGCGCTGATCAATAGCGCTGCAGCCAGAAGCACGTATCCTCCTGAGGCGGAAGCCAGGAGTTCTCTGTGTAATTTTTAAAAACTTGATGTCACTTTAACTTGTTGATTTTAAAGCACTCACTTGATTTCTGGGACCCCAGGACTTCGTCCTTTGAGCACACCGCACAGCCGAGTGAACGCTGGTAGCGGACCCTAGCAACCAAACATTTCCCGCCGCCATCGCTGGCGAGCCGCGAGGCCACGCCCACTCTGAGGCCACGCCCACCGCCACCCCGCTCTGCATAAAAGCGCTGATCGATAGCACCGCAGCCAGAAGCACGTATCCTCCTGAGGCGGAAGCCGGGAGTTCTCTGTGTAATTTTTAAAAACTTGATGTCACTTTAACTTGTTGATTTTAAAGCACTCACTTGATTTCTGGGACCCCAGGACTTCGTCCTTTGAGCACACCGCACAGCCGAGTGAACGCTGGTAGCGGACCCTAGCAACCAAACATTTCCCACCGCCATCGCTGGCGAGCCGCGAGGCCATGCCCGCTCTGAGGCCACGCCCACCGCCACCCCGCCCTGCATAAAAGCGCTGATCAATAGCGCCGCAGCCAGAAGCGCGTATCCTCCTGAGGCGGAAGCCGGGAGTTCTCTGTGTAATTTTTAAAAACTTGATGTCACTTTAACTTGTTGATTTTAAAGCACTCACTTGATTTCTGGGACCGCAGGACTTCGTCCTTTGAGCACACCGCACAGCCGAGTGAACGCTGGTAGCGGACCCTAGCAACCAAACATTTCCCGCCGCCATCGCTGGCGAGCCGCGAGGCCACGCCCACTCTGAGGCCACGCCCACTGCCACTCCGCCCTGCATAAAAGCGCTGATCAATAGCGCCGCAGCCAGAAGCACGTATCCTCCTGAGGCGGAAGCCGGGAGTTCTCTGTGTAATTTTTAAAAACTTGATGTCACTTTAACTTGTTGATTTTAAAGCACTCACTTGATTTCTGGGACCACAGGACTTCGTCCTTTGAGCACACCGCACAGCCGAGTGAACGCTGGTAGAGGACCCTAGCAACCAAACATTTCCCGCCGCCATCGCTGGCGAGCCGCGAGGCCACGCCTACTCTGAGGCCACGCCCACCTCCACCTCGCCCTGCATAAAAGCGCTGATCAATAGCGCCGCAGCCAGAAGCACGTATCCTCCTGAGGCGGAAGCCGGGAGTTCTCCGTGTAATTTTTAAAAACTTGATGTCACTTTAACATGTTGATTTTAAAGCACTCACTTGATTTCTGGGACCCCAGGACTTCGTCTTTTGAGCACACCGCACAGCCGAGTGAACGCTGGTAGCGGACCCTAGCAACCAAACATTCCCCGCCGCCATCGCTGGCGAGCCGCGAGGCCACGCCCACTCTGAGGCCACGCCCACCGCCACCCCCACCCCTTGATAAACATGTGCTTTCACCGTACGTGCAGCGGACGGGCGCAACGGGCGCGCCGTTTGCGCACCGAAGGCACGCCTAAGGCAAGCCCGTCTGCGCCCGTCATCGCCAAGACATCGCCTCTCGCCTGTCCCCCTGGTCAAACTACCCGGGACGATAGAGACTGCCTCCTCGCTCTGAATCCGGGAAGAAACTGCGAAAGGATAACGGGAAATGTTGGACAGACATACCTACACTGTAAGTCGTGCCACTTTTCCACACCCAACCCCGCTCTTCCAAGCGTCTCTCAGCTACGTACAAATCCACCCCTCTCACTATTTTACAACTCAATGTGAGATCTCTATGTAAGCACCATCAAGAGGTTAACACCCTCCTACTTGAAGAAAACCCTGATATTCTTTTTATCTGCGAAACCTGGCTACATGATGACATGACCAGTATCATCAATCTTGCGCTACCAGAGAGCTATCATATGAAGTCGATAAATAGAGACACTAGAGGAGGTGGCATCGCTGTCATCTATAGAAAGCAATTTCTTTGCTCCTTCACTAAAGAACTTATTTCGATCTGTGAAAGCGCTCGCTTTAAGATCACAGCGGGCCCCCATTTCTCTTTATCTGGCCTCTATATCTATCGTCCCCCCGGTCCCTCATCCAAATTTATAGAAGCTCTCCTTGAAGTGGCCAATTCCCTGATGGTCAAATCGGCTAACTTCACTATACTAGGAGACCTGAAACTCCACTTCGACCGGAATCAAGATCCTATTATTAAAAATGTTCTAGCCGACCTGTCAGCACTACAACTTTGCCCCCTGATCCAGGATGCTACCCACTCGGCTGGTCACATTCTTGACCCTGTTTTTACTAACCTCATTGAGATTACAACAGAGATGCCCAAACCCATGGATTGGTCTGACCACCACTTAATCAAATTTACGATACTGATTAAGGAAGTGTTTAATAGAGATGAACCCTCTCGTCATCTCAAAAGAGCATGGCACAAACTTTCAATCAATGACCTGCACGCCACCTTAGGAGAATTCCATCAAGAAGCAGACTCAAACATAGACACCATATATACTGCTTTTTATAACTGGATTAATCAGGGATTAGATACCCTTATACCTCTTAAATGGACTAAAGGACGCAGCTCCCCCTCTAACCCTTGGTATACAAGCACCTTGAAAACCATGCGTAGGGACTGCAAGACAGCCGAAAGAACATGGAGACGAGAATACAACGACCAAGACAAATCTGCTTATCGACTTAAACAAAAGCTTTATCACAAAGCTATTCGTTCCGCTAGGGCCACTTTCTATCCTGAAGAAATTAATTCTAGCACTAACCCCTCCAAAGTTGTGTTTAAACTAGTAGATGAGCTGCAGAAAAATAGACCTCCTTCCTCTAATACCTTGTCAGCACAGCAATGTGAAGATCTTGCTTCTTTTTTTGTGGACAAAGTACAAAACATCTACAAATCTTTTCCACGCCACTCTGCTACAGCTCTCAGCTCCCCTCTACCCATTAATAAATGCACCAGGATGGAGTTTATACCTGAAATCTCTCATGAAGACCTAGCTGCAATTTGCAGGAAGGTCAAGTCTGGTTCTCCAGCAGACCCCATGAGACCGGCCCACTTCTTAGAATCTCTGGATTTCTTTTTACCCTCTCTAGCATCTATACTAAATATGTCCTTCTCCTTCGCCACTGTCCCGATTGCTTGGAAGCAAGCATGGGTCTCTCCCATCATTAAAAAACAGACCCTCGATCCCTCTAAACTGGAGTACTATAGACCCATTTCATTGCTTCCATGGATTTCCAAACTCGCAGAGGCTCACGTTAACACCATCCTGTCCAAGCACATGGATCTAAATAACACCTTAGATCCATCTCAAAACGGGTTTAGGCCAGGCCATAGCACCGAGTCTGCTCTCCTAGCTACGCCAGAACATCTTCGGACGATACTTGATGCCGGCCAAAGTGCTGCGCTGATCCTATTAGATCTCAGCGCTGCCTTTGACACGGTATCTCATAACACTCTACTGTATCGTCTGACCATGGCAGGTATCTCGGACCGTGCGTTGGACTGGCTCCATTCTTTTCTGGAGGACAGGTCTTTCCGGGTGTCAGCCCCTCCATTCCTCTCCCAGTTGCACTCCATCGGACAGGGAGTTCCTCGGGGCTCTGCACTCAGCCCATCCCTTTTTAACCTATATGTAGTCAAGTCAAGTCAAGTCAATAAATTTATATAGCGCGCTACATACCCAGAGGGTCTCAAGGCGCTTGAAGAAGGGTGGGGAATTATTTGTCAAATATCCACGTTTTAAGTTGCTTTCTGAATGCTAGGTGGTTCTGAGTAAGGCGAAGGTGAGTGGGAAGTGAGTTCCAGGTTTTAGCTGCCAGGTAGGAGAAGGATCTACCTCCCATGGTGGTTTTGTTGATGCGAGGTACAGTGGCAAGGGCTTGGTTGGAGGATCGTAGCTGGCGGGAGGGGGTGTAGAAGGACAGTCGTGTGTTGAGGCATTCGGGTCCGATTTCGTAGAGTGCTTTGTGCGCATGGGTTAGGAGCCGGAAAGTAATCCTCTTATTGACGGGGAGCCAGTGGAGGTGTTTCAGGTGACCAGAGATGTGTTCTTTACGCGGGATGTCTAATATGAGCCTGGCTGAAGCGTTCTGGATGCGTTGGAGTTTTTTCTGGAGTTTTGCGGTGGTACCGGCGTAGAGGGTGTTTCCGTAGTCCAGTCGGCTCGTGACCAGAGCGTGGGTGACCGTTTTTCTAGTTTCGGTGGGGATCCAAAAAAATGTTTTTTTGAGCATGCGAAGAATGTTGAAGCAAGATGAAGAAACGGCGTTGACTTGTCTGTTCATCGAGAGTGAGGAATCCAGGATGACGCCCAGGTTCCGTGCGTGGTCCGTCGGGATGGGTGCTTTTCCAAGGGCCTCTGGCCACCAAGAGTCATCCCAGGCGGAGGGGGAGGTGCCTAGGATGAGGACTTCTGTTTTGTCTGAGTTCAGTTTCAGACGGCTGTGCTTCATCCAGTCGGCTACTTCTTTCATTCCTTCATGCAGGTTGGTTTTGGCAGTGTTAGGGTCTCTGGTGAGAGATAGGATCAGTTGAGTGTCATCGGCGTAGGAGATGATGTTGAGGTTGTGTTGGCGTGCGATGACCGCGAGGGGGCTCATGTATACGTTGAAGAGGGTGGGGCTGAGTGAAGATCCATGTGGTACGCCGCAGATGACTTCAGTGGCCTCTGACTTGAATGGTGGAAGGCGGACTCTCTGGGTTCTTCCGGTGAGGTACGAGGTGATCCATTCCAGTGCTTTTCCTTGGATTCTGATGTTTCTGAGGCGTTGTAATAGGGTGCTATGACAGACCGTGTCGAAGGCTGCGGAGAGGTCGAGGAGGATGAGGGCGACTGTGTCTCCATTGTCCAGTAGAGTTCGAATGTCGTCTGTTGCTGCGATGAGGGCAGTTTCAGTGCTGTGCTTGGCTCGGAAGCCGGACTGTGAGGAGTCGAGGGATTTGTTGGTTTCGAGGAATGCGGCGAGCTGGTTGTTGACCGCTTTCTCGATGACTTTGGCCGGGAATGGAAGGAGTGAGATAGGGCGGTAGTTTTTGAGTTCGGTGGGGTCAGCTGTGGGTTTCTTCAGGAGGGCGCTGAGTTCGGCATGTTTCCAGCTTTCCGGGAAGGTTGCGGAGTTGAGGGAGCAGTTGATGACGTCTCGGAGGTGCAGTGCTATAATGGAGTCTGCTTTGTTAAAGATGTGGTGAGGGCATGGGTCTGTGGGGGATCCTGAGTGGATAGAGTTCATCAGACGGATGGTGTCCTCAGTGGAGATTGGCTTCCAGTCATTGAGGATGTTCAAGGGGGGTGGGGGTCCTGCAGGGGGTTGGGTGGGTTGGTCTTCGGGTCGGTTGTCGAAGCTGTTGTGGATGTCTGCAATTTTGTTGTGGAAGAATGAGACTAGGGAGTCGCAGAGGGCTTGAGAGGGGGTGATGTCGTTGGAGTTGGCTGAGGGGTTGGTAAATTCCTTGACGATGTTGAATAATTCCTTGCTGTTGTGGGCGTTGTTATCTAGTCGGTCCTTGAAAGCGGCTTTCTTGGCATTCCGGATCAGTTGGTGGTGTATGCGGTTGGCGTTTTTGAAGGCGTCCTTGGTGCTGGTGGTTGGGTCTTTTTTCCAGGCCTTCTCAAGAGAGCGACAGAGTTTCTTGGATTTCTTAAGATCATCGTTGAACCAGGAGGCCTTCTTGCTGCCTAGTTTGATTTGTCGTTTTTTCAGTGGTGCTAGGATGTCGGCGCTGTTGGATAACCATTGGGTGAGGTTGGTGGCTGCTTGGTCGGGGTTTGAGGAGTGGGCTGGGGAGTTTAGAAGAAGCGATGAGGAGATCTGGTCGATGGTGATTTTGTTCCAGTTTCTTTGCAGAGTGGGTTGGGGGTGGTTGGTGGATGTGGGCTTGTTGTAGGTAAAGTGAACGCAGCTGTGGTCAGTCCAAAGGAGAGCTGTGGTGTGGCTGAAGGAGACATGTTTGCTGGAGGTGAAGATTGGGTCGAGTGTGTGACCTGCGATGTGGGTGGGGGTAGTGACAAGTTGTTTAAGTCCGAGGTTGGCGAGGTTGTCCAAAAGGGTGGTGGTGTTGCGGTCGTTGTTCTTTTCAAGGTGAAAGTTGAGGTCTCCCAAAAGGATGTAATCCTTGGAGGGGAGCGCGTGTGGAGTGATGAAGTCCGTGATGTCTTCGCTAAATTGTGCGCGGGGTCCTGGTGGCCTGTAAAGGAGGGTGCCTCTGAGTGTGGTCTTGGGGTCGATGTGGATCTGGAAGTGAAGGTGTTCAGTGTTGGCGAGATTGACGTCTGAGCTGGTTGAGATGCGGAAGGATTTCTTATGGACGATAGCGATGCCTCATCCTGTGTGGCCGGTACGGTCCTTGCGAATGATCTTATAGCCTTCCGGGATGGCAATGGTGATGTCTGGGGCTGATGTGGCGTTCATCCATGTTTCTGTTAGGAAGGCGACGTCCGGAGAGATGGTGTCTAGTAGATTCCAGAGGTCGATGGCGTGCCTGTGGACTGAGCGGGTGTTGAGCAGGATGCATTGTAGGTGGTTGGGGTCGGATATCTGTTGTGTGTTCGTAGATGAGGAGTTGTTCTTGGTGCCGTCGAACTTGCAGGAGTTGCAGGAGAAGGGTCCATGGGTGTGTCCAGGAGCGGCTTGGACGCAGTTGAGGGAACGGCCGGGGTTAAGGGCTAGGAGGGTGGTGGCATCGTAAGTAATGCGGGAGGGGTGGGCATTACGAGGACCAGGGGGACTGGCGCTGGGCGCGGTCCAGGCGCGGACGGGCGTAGACGGGCTTACCTTTGGCGCACCTTCGGCGCGACAGGGGCGCGATCGCTGCACGTACACGCTGCGCGTGAAGGCATCGGTCATATATGGATGGTGGAGGGGGAGGGGCGAGGGCGGAGCAGCTGGGAGGCGGGAGGCGGGGTGGATATCCGGGGAGGGAAGGCTTCACAACAACAACAACAAGAGACTAAACAAGATGGCAGTCGGCCAAAAACCAATGCACAGATGGGGGCACACAGTATAAATGACACGCACAGACTGTTCAACAAAATCGGGCACAGACAGTCAAATAAATGGAAGGCAAGGCAAAGCAGACAGAGCTCAGCGTTACAGCACGTTATGGAGGCTGGCACTCAGTGATTATGCTAATTGGTGCAAGTGGCAAAAGCGCTACGCTGCGAGACAGACAGTGCAACTATGGAGGAGTTGGAGCGCTATGGGGATGAGTAGTTAACTGTAGAAACCGGGCGCTATGGGAGTAAGTGGCTGAGGTCCGGTGCAGCTTAGCTCTAATCAAGGCAGGGAGTGAAATTAATTAATTAATATCGGCCGTGATGCAAATCTGGAGTTGCGGTCGGGCTCTGTGGGAAAAGATAATTCAAACGAGTGAAGCTCAGGTTAAATAACAATACCGCACTTGGGTCGGGCCGGCAGCTTCAGGTGGAGCGACCGTGTCTGACGAGTCAGACACGGCTTGCGGCTGTAATGCAAAAAACATGAGAGGGGCCCTGAAATCTAAGAGTCACTCAGTGGGGAACAACCCGCCAGGGCGAGATAATTATCAGAAAAACATGAAAAGGGGAGTTCCCAATCATAAAGGAGGAATAATTCCAAAATAAGCAGGAAGAGCCCAGAGGAAAGCTGAATATGAAAATATTTATTTTTATTAGCATAGAAAAATATATTAGTTCTGGAAAATTAATACATAGTTAACTTCTTTTTCATAATTTTATTCCCTTATTTTGGATTTGTTTTTTAAAAAAGGACATACATAGAGATAAATAATAACAGCCTAAGGACACAAAGGGGCATTAAAAAATTGACACAAGTTTCATTCACTCTTCCAGTCAAACCCAAACCTATCCACACGATCACAGTCACACAACACCTAAGAACAGCGCCGACGCGCGTTTCGGAAAAATGCCAGTACAGATTTCCTTCATCAGGGCGCACAAATAAAGATTATATGGATTTGCGAGGTCTTTCAAGATCCAGTAACCCAATCCTTGAAGGGTGTCCTAATAACAATCATGGCTGGAGAAAATCATCTGTGGGCAAAGGAAAACAGAAATGAGAAAATATATACTACAATGAAACAGGGCAAGCAGCGAGTTAAAGCAGAGTCCAATTACACAATCAGCCAAAAAAAAAAAAAAAAAATATATATATATATATAAGCACCTAGCGTGTTTATATAAGTGTAGCCAGAGAATGAGACCTCTCGCTGGTGTCATACGCTGATGACATGCAGCTAGTTATCACTCTCACTGAGGGCCCCTCTATCTCTGCAGCGGGGTTCAGGGATGGTCTGGCTGCCGTAGCCCAATGGATGACAGATAATTGCCTGCAGCTTAACGCAGGCAAGACTGAGGTACTGCTCCTCGGAAAGAATACCAGTTACTGGAACCAACACTGGTGGCCACTGTAGTTAGGCACCATTCCTTCCCCCAAATCCATGATCAAAAACTTGGGTGTTTGGTTGGACTCATCACTCAACTTCCAGACCCACACAAAAAAAGCAGCGGCTACGTGTGTGGGCCTGATGAGGAGCCTTAATCCCATTCTCGGCTTCTTTGATTCCAAGGTTCGCCAAACGATCATTCAAGCCACAATTCTGTCCCGCCTAGACTATGCTAACGTCTTACTCCTGGGCGCTAACAAAGCAGAGATTGCGCGTCTGCAACGCATGCAGAACACTGCGGCAAGAACCTTGGTCGGACTTCCCTGCAGGTGCTCGGCAAAAGCCACAATACAAAAGCTGCATTGGCTTCCGATTGAGTCCCGTATCCAGTTTAAAGCTCTCGTTATGATCTTTAAAATTCTTAAAACTGGACGCCCAAAACTTCTCCGGCCACTTCTTATACCTTATGTACCACAGCGCAATTTGCGCTCACTTGGCCAACATCTACTAACAGTTCCTCTCACAAAGTTAGCTCGCACAGGAGGACGCTCCTTCAGAGTACTAGGAGCTAAACTTTGGAACAACCTGCCGCTGAACATTCGCTCAATGGATAATCTGTCTGCCTTCTGGACAGCTGTCAAAACCCTCCTATTTCCTCCCCCTTAGGTTTCTGACTCCTTGTTTCTGTTTTCTGTGAAGATTCTGTGGTTCTTTAGCGCCGGGATGCCCCTTTGCTGGGGCAGCTGTTTTGCGCTCTACCAAATTTTAACATAACAGATATTTATCTTTATTCGGCAAATTGATCACCATAAAAGAATACATATACATAATACATTTCTAATTCACCGGTTAAAACTATAAAAAGATACGGATAAAGGAGAAGAAGTGCACCACAGTCACTAGTTTGCTACAGGCGGTTTCAAGGTCCCCCCGAGTGCAATTTCAGTAAACGGGAGCGCGTCACCCACGCACTGCCCAAGAATTTTGCCACCCCGCAAATCATGATGGAGGAAGAAGAGTCAGTAGAAAGTACACGTAGTGCCTGGCTATGGCACCTCAGCCCCAGTTCCCTGCACACAGGTTTCAGCCAGAATTTCCGCGCCACTTTGTAAGCGGGGCAGGCAAAAAATAGGTGGGCCACAGACTCCTTTGGTGCTGCACAGCCAGGGCACGAACGCAGGGGGGCACCAGAACGCAGGGGGGCACCAGAGTTCGACCACCTCGCCGTGAAGTCATGCACCGGAAGCGTCCCATATCTCAGTTTTAGATATAGCGCTCGATCTAGAGGTTTGGTTATCAAGTCGAGGAAGGGTTCCAGTTTTTTCACCCATTTAATTAACAGAAATTAATCCGTGAGTGAGCCCCCATCCATGACCCTCAGTGCATTACTCTGTACCCAGTCCCAATATAGCTTTTTGATCACTTCCTTGGGTGGCGGCGTTTGTGATTCCCAGGCATCCCTTAGTCCCAAGTTAAGAACCAGGTCTCTCAATTTATTCAGCCATCCTATTTTTTTCCCCGTGTCCAACAGAAGAAGATCGTCCAACCCTTCCGCATATTTTGCGAGCTCCTCAGTTCTTCTTAAACGAGTCCAGAAGAGCAACGGTCGTAGCCTTACCAAGTCCTTTAGTGCTCTTCTGCCCAAATCTAGTCTCAGGGGGATCAGTGGGGTGGAAGCGGGGAGAGCCACCACCTTCCTTAGAAAATTGTTTTCCGCTGTCGATAGATCTGAAACATTTTCGAACCCCCAGAGTTCGGAGCCATATAATGCCGCCGGGAGAATCTGACCCTCATAGATCGCCATGGCCGGGGAGACAGGTTTGCTACTTGACTCGCGGAGCTCCCTCAGAGTCACCCCAGATACTCTTTGGTGGCTGAGTAACATTTTGGCCAAGTGGTCCTTCTAGGTCATTCGACTATTTATCCGGACACCGAGATAGTCAAATGAATCGACCAACTCCAGGGGAGCACCATTGAGCAAGAAGTTATTTTTAAATCTTTTAGAGGGGGAGAGTGCCATCAGTTTAGTTTTCGAGGTATTAATGGTTAAGCCTCTGTTGGTACAAAAGGAACTAAACCGGTTCAAGAGTTTTTGCAAACCCACTGGGGATTTGGAGATCAATAAGGTGTCGTCGGCGAAGAGTAAAGTGGGGATTCTTTCCCCCGCCAGGGATGGGGCATCCGACTCTTCCCCTTTCAGGTGGTCCACCACTCCATTCACGAATAGGGAGAAAAGGGTCGGAGCCATAACACAGCCCTGGCGTACTCCTCTCCTCACAGGGACCCTATCTGTTAACTGTCCCTGGGATCCCCATCTGACCCTCGCATAGTTCCCCTCGTGGAGCTTTACGATTAGGCTCAGGAGTCTACTGGGAAATCCCATCTCTCCTAGGATCTCCCATAATTTTGCCCGGGGGACCAGGTCAAAAGCCTCCTTGAGATCTATGAAGGCCATGTATAAACTGCCTTTCTTGATGGTAACTGCCTTCCAATAGATAACAAAAAAGCGAAAGACCTGGTCCATCGTGCCTACCTTTCTTCTAAAGCCCGCTTGGAGGTGGGAGAGAATACTGGCCTCCTCCATCCAATCACCTACCCTTGAAATGATGACCCTGCCGACCACTTTCTGAATTATATCTATCAAGCTGATAGGTCTGTAGTTCGCAGGATCATCTCTTGCCCCCTTCTTGTACACAGTTACCACCTCTGCCCCCTTCCAAGAGTCTGGCACCTGGTGACCCCTAGTAATCAAGTTCATAATTGTGGCGATTAACTTGGCCCAAGCCTGCGGCTCTGCGATCAACAAGTCCCCAGGGATCCCATCCGGCCCGGCCGCCTTCTTTGGGGTTAGATGTCTAATCGCCGTCACTACTTCAGTGGTCGAAAATGGGAGGTCATCCTCCCCTAAGGTATCCCCAGCGCCAAAACTAGCTGCCCCGGGGCTGATTAGTTCATCATTACCTCCATATAGGGATGAAAAGTGACTAAACCATTGCTGACTGGTTATGTGAGCTGCTAATGGTTGCGATTTCCTCTGCCTAGTTCTATTAATCAGATCCCAAAAAAGGTTTGGGTTCCTTCTACTCACAGCGTTGGATAGATCCTGCCAATGCTGTTCCTCCCACTCACGTTTAGCCAGCGATAGTGCTTTTAGGTAGTCCTTCCTGGCCGCTCTAACTAGCGAAGGATCCCTAGAAAGCAGGGCTTTTGTCAGGTTTTTCCTTTTGCCCTTACACTGTTCTGTATACCAAGGTTTGTTAAAAGTGGGAGGTGTAATAGTTTTCCTGTGACTTTTCCCTTTCAAGGTAAAAAATTGACTGACATGATCTATTGTAGCTTTGTAAGCTAAGTCGAGGGAAGAGTGCGGAAACATACTAATCTGATTTTCACAGACCCAGGCCTCCAGATCAGAGGACAAGCCCTCTACCAGAGATTTAATGGCCCCTAGGTCATCCTCCTTCAGGTTAGCCTTGTCCCATTTCAGTCTGCGATTGTTGTTGTATGGGATGATCTCTTTGGATGTTTTTAAGGGGGCATTCACCCTACTGTCTTTAAAGATGCCCCAATTAAACTTACAACACAGGGGATTATGGTCGCTATCCTGACTTGGGAGCACTTCCATGTCAATAAGGTCTGCCCATAAACTAACATCCATTAGGATGTAGTCAATTCGGGACGGCCCAGTAAGTCTATTGAAGGTCAGTGCACCTGCCTGGTCGGATATAGTCCTGCCATTGAGGGCTCTTAACTTGTGGTCCCTAGTTAGTGCATTGATTTGGATTGCCCTGGCTGACCATTTTCTAATAGGGGGCAGGGATAGGGTTGGGATGGACCATTTTGAATCTTCGTATTCAATACCCAGGGGGTCATCTCCAAGGAGGGGTTCAAACGTGCAATTGAAATCACCCCCCACAATGATTTTTGCTGATGAAGGGCAGTTAGCTAAGGCAGAGTCCAGAGCTGTTAAAATTGAAAAGGCGGAGTCCCCAGGTGCCCCTCTGGCATAAACGTTGAAAAGGTCAAGCCTGCTACCCTCCGCGTTCCCTCTGGAAGAGAGATGGAGTATATCACTACACTCCGAGTTGTGACGTGTGACCACCCAGTCCAGCTCTATTTTAATCCAGACCATGAGGCCACCCGCTGGTCTACCCTTTCCTTTACTTACTGCTGGCAAAAAGTGGGTGGTATACCCCGATTTATGTAAGGGTAATAAGCTCCAGGTTTCCTGAAACAGGCAAACATCGAACCTCTCGATGAACGTGTGTGACTCTGGTATATCTAACTTCCTTTTTAACCCAGCAACGTTCCAAGATAGGAGGTTTATTACCCGCCGTCCCTTGGGCACTAAGGTGTGTCCCCCCTTATTCACACCCTCATTATCCGCCATGGTCATACAGCTACCCCCATCCTGGACCAAGGGAATAGGGTTTGCAGGGCAACTAGCCCTGCTGGCCATAGACCCGGCTAACATGGAAGCCTCAGTAATGTTGTTGGTAATGGCAATTTGAGCTGAAGATGGACTAACTTGCCCTGTGTCTATACTGCCACGGAGTCGTGGGGCCTCCTCCCCAGGGAGTTCACATATCTCCCCCCTGGGCGCTGAACTTCAATCGCAGTCTTCCAGCACAGAGAGCTGCGAAAACCGATTGTAAGTGTCCAAGGGAGTGAAGGGTCTTAGATGTTCCATCCTGGTGCCGTGGTTCATCGTGTGTCTATAGGGCACCGTGGACCAGGCAGAATGATGGTCAGGCACCGAGGCAAAGTGTTGCCCATACTAGGGATAATTGTTATTATATGGCAGGGTGGGGGTGGCCTATAGGGTTGGAACTTATTTGGATATTTAGGAGGAATAGCCTCTGACCTGGGATAGAAGTAAATTAGGGCCCGTGAGATGATGCGAGTTTCCCCGTTTCCAGGTGGCCAATTTAAGATATAATATACTGCCCGGGGGTCTCTAAAGTTGACCACCACTCGGTCCCCCTCTATATCTTTAGTTCTACTCCCCAGCCAGTTAATCCGTCTGACATGCACTATATCCCCATCTATATTGGGCGCTATCGGCCTATGTGTCCTCAACCAATGAATAATTTTATTTTTGAGATCAGCGTATCCCTCCTTCTTATTTTCTGCTAACGGGGGGACCCCAGTCAAGACCACCACAAAAGGCACTGCTTCTGGGGGAATCTCCACTTGTGGCACCTTTTTCCATGGTATTCTATTATGTCTACCTTCCCCTTGGTCATTCTGGTTGTTACTTGTTGAGGCCTTTGAGGCTGGTTTATTGGGGTCACCATCCTTTTCAATTGCAGGTGTATTTAACTGTTTGGGAGGCAACGGGTTTTGGGAGGAAGGGTCAACCCTACCCTGGGGCTGTATAATTTGTTTGGCCGGCTGAGCAGGTGCAGTTGGATTTTTTGGAACGGTGGTAGAAGGGGGCCTAACCAGAGGTTTGGGATGTGACACCCCACTCCCCCGGGTTTTAGTCATAGTAACCATGCTAGATATGTAAATGTAAATGTAAATGTACATGTATTTAAATAGCGCAAACCACCCACATCGCAGGCATCTAAGCGCTTGCTTAGGGAACCCGTCCTGGTATTCCCCTGTGAGATAACCCCGGCAGGGTATCCACAAGGTGAAAGCCAGGCATCCCGCCGCGAGGGGCCGTTGTGGAGATTAAGCAAGCTATTGCCCAGAGTCGCAGAGTGTGAACCCGTGAGTCGAGTAGGCACCGGAGCGAGAATTATCAAGTCCGTGGAATTATTGAGCCCAAGCCCCGTCGAGACGGGGAATTGAACCCTGGTCCAGGGCCGATCTCAGCTTCCGGGTCTGCCGCCTCTAACCCCTGAGCCACACTTAGGGGAGATATGGCGGTTTCCAGTATGGTCAATCTAATTTCCACCTTTTTAATGGACTCATTAATAGGTAAAAGGAGAGATCTCAGCAAAAACTCAAAATTCCCTATTAATGTGGGGGGTGGTGGAGTAATAGATGCTGTAGCTCCAGCATTGCTGTCAGGAACCACAGCCTGTGCGGCTGTTTCAAATGAACTATTTACCAATGGAGGTGCTACTGCTGGTGTAGGATCTGGCTCCTCTGCTAGGGTAGTCTCAATTGAATTGAGTGTTTTTGCCCCTTTACCAAACTCAGTATGCGGGATTTTAGCTTTACCTGGTGCCACCCTTAGTTTCCTCCTTTTTTTACTAGGTGGTGGGCGGTGGATCTGGGCAGCAACTAAATGCTTAGGTTTCTGTTTCCTAGGCTTGGTTGTGACAGTGTTGCGACTTGGACTAGGGGTAGGAGAAACAGTTATAATGTTATCCAAGGGCAAACAAGGTGTCGATACAAAATCACGAAACAAAAGGGGAACGCCTTCTTGACTAGCATTATCCCCACTCAAATCTACTGAGCCTCCCTCCCGGGTCAAAACAAGCAGGGAACTGTCAATGAGGGGTCTATGTTTCATGCTCTCAACTGAGCGACGCCGCTCAGCCCTACGCTCTGCTAAGATAGAATCCTTATCACCCTCACACTGAACCTTGGAAAAATAATTATCCAATGACCCATTGCGTAATCTTCCTTTTTTCCCAGGAGTTTCCTCTTCTATCGACATATCCGACGTGTGGCAGGGCACGGGCCACTGAACTGCCGGTGTTAAGGGGTAGGCCCAGCCCAGCCTACTCTGGCCTACGAGGGCCTTAGAGGGCCCGCCCTTTGCCCGGGCTTCGCCCCGAGCTTCGTCCCGCGCGCGTCCCGCTGCGCGAGACGAGTAGGTTGGTTATATCCTGCTATACGGAGGGGGCGGGGCCGCTGCGGGAAGAGGCTTCAGGTGTTGGAGTGCCTCGCAGTCCCGCAGCGGTGTGGGCGGAGGGCGGGTCCTGGTCCAAACGATGGCAGCTCGGGTCCAAGAGCCGCGTCCCAAACCAATTCAGCAAACAAGGTCACGGCGCCTCCATGCCAGAAGCAGAGGCAGGAGAAGCAACCCTCAGCGCAGGTCAGCCCACGTTGTCAAAGTGAGTAGCACCCGCGCAGCGGGTCCTGCGAAAGTTATACAGGCACACCGGGCGGGGGCGGGGCCGCTGCGGGAAGAGGCTTCAGGTGTTGGAGTGCCTCGCAGTCCCGCAGAGGTGTGGGCGGAGGGCGGGTCCTGGTCCAAACGATGGCAGCTCGGGTCCAAGAGCCGCGTCCCAAACCAATTCAGCAAACAAGGTCACGGCGCCTCCACGCCAGGAGCAGAGGCAGGAGAAGCAACCCTCAGCGCAGGTCAGCCCACGTTGTCAAAGTGAGTAGCACCCGCGCAGCGGGTCCTGCGAAAGTTATACAGGCACACCGGGCGGGGGGTGGGGCCGCTGCGGGAAGAGGCTTCAGGTGTTGGAGTGCCTCGCAGTCCCGCAGCGGTGTGGGCAGAGGGCGGGTCCTGGTCCACTCCAAACGATGGCAGCTCGGGTCCAAGAGCTGCATCCCAAACCAATTCAGCAAACAAGGTCACGGCGCCTCAATGCCAGAAGCAGAGGCAGGAGAAGCAACCCTCAGCGCAGGTCAGCCCACGTTGTCAAAGTGAGTAGCATAACATTTTAACATAACATACAATAAATACATTTCTGTATTGCATAGAAATATAGACCACTATTACATAATCAAAAATCACTTTGCCAACTAGGCAATTGTCAAAAGTAGGGGTGGGCGGAATTAGCAGAGTTGCAGTTTGTGGAATTCCATGGAGTTGCTTAAAAAATCTGTGGAATTCCGTGGAGTTCCGCTCCACCCTAGATGACTGAGCTGAACTGGCCTGCCCCTACTTATCACTCTGATTGTATATCGAGTGGGCGCTATTTAAGAACTCGAATGCATTCTAAACATGGTATTGACAAAACTCATGGGCTGTGACTTGGCAGGAGTGAGAGACAGCACACTTTCTCCTTTTTCCTGGTGCCTCTGGACTGGAGGGTGAGGCTGCAGAAGAAACTTCATTCTCTTGGCCACACATTTTGTCCTCCTTTGTCTGGCAGCAGCCAGGCCTCAGACTCCATCTCCCACTGTAAAATATCCTCCCATTGGAAACTCCAGCAATCACAGTCACTCTTATTGGCACATCTAACGAGATGGCTCGGTGGGTTGGGCACCTTCTGCGGAGGTCTCTTGGAAACCTGCATGTGAGGGATTGAAAATGAAATCCTGGCATGCATGGCTCAGCATTTCATCTTACTGAAGAGAAAACAATGAGCACCATTCACTAAGCTACAATAAGATGTTTGGTTTGTAGTGAGTGTGAATCAATGAATTAAAGTGCAGTAAAAGTGCAGACTAGTGAGTTTGTCAGGCCTCTCTCCCAGCAGTACAAATCGTTGTGACATCATCTGTCTCCCCACCCTCCTTTCCACCCCAGGGCTTCCCTTCAAAACATATCAGGGAATTTCAAATGCCAACCTATGAGAGAGCAGTAAACACTGTAGTAAAAAACAGAAATAGGGTGTTTGTCACCACCGGGACATGCCACACAATTAAGACACATGTCCTGCCTTTTACCCACACAGCACCCTTCCCATAGGGCTACCTAGGACCTACCTTAGGGGAGACCTATATGTAGTAAAAGGATAGGCTCAGGCTTAGCAAGTAACTTTAAATGCTAAGTTACTGTGGCAGTAAACTGTGCATGGAGGCCCTGCAGTGGCAGACTGAGTCAGGTTTGATAGGCTACGTATGTGGGTGGCGCAAGCAGTGCTGCAGACCCATTAGTAGCATTTAATTTACAGGCCCTGGATATATGGGATACCACAGTACAAGGGACTTACAGGTAAATTAAACATGCCAAACAGGTGTACACCAAATCATATCATGTTTAAAGGAGGAGGCACATGCACTTTATCACTGAATATCAGTAGTAAAGTGCCCAGAGATCTACAGCCAACAAAAACAGGTCAGAAAAAATAAAGTAGAAAGGCAAAAGGTTTGTGGATAACCGTGCAAAAAGAGTGAAGTACAACAAAGCCTATACACAGCTCATTAGGGAATTGCTGGCACAAGGCAGGACCTATACTTCATCAAACCGTAGCTCAGAAGCTATCAATCAAGGAGCATTCTAATATCATATGCATCCATGTAAAAATATTACACTCACAATTGGTAAATATATTACAGAATTTTAATGACTTTTTGTGAAGGCACTTTGGGGTGTATAATAACTAGGAAAGCAAAGTATTAAATGTATCTTATTTTTAATTAATGGAACGATGCATTAAGAAATTGTAATTATCCTAGTCAGGTTCAGCCAATTTGATATTCAGCTTTGATTATCATATATTGTCAACCTTTTTCAATTAGGGGATTGATTTCAAGTAAAGCATTATGTACCCATGGATCAAACTTGTTGTGGGGAGGCTGCCATAATACCACTAGTGGTGGGGGTAACACATGTGATTCCGTGTAGCATAATCCCATGGAAAAACAAAAAAAATCTGCGAGATTCCACGTGATTATGCGAGAAAAGCAATTCTGCATTTAGCGCCATAATGTTAGCCAAAAATGCCCCTTGCATCCCAAAGGGACATGAGTATGCACTTTGTGCTAAGAATTAGCACTAAATGAAATATAAAATGAACAGCGAGCAGCAGTGCAAGAGCTAAATGTGTTATTTGGTAAGAATGTTCCCACAACTTGCTCCCAGCATTCAGCACTATTTTCTCATCGCAAAAAGCACTCTAGCATCCAAAATGGATGCAAGAATGTATTTTCCACGAAAATATTGCAAAATGCAACCGAACATAAACAGAAGCGCGAGGAGCCGCTTGCGCTCGCTAAATGGGCTCTGGCTGTAGGACTTTTTCCCGCTAATTACTCTTAAGTATGCGAGTGGGCATAATTGTATAATGAATGATCCGTAATTCTGAGTCAAACAGTAATGCGGAATTACAGACATTACTTCCATTACTCTGGTGTAATAGAAATTCTGCCTAGTCTTAAATGCTACATACTGCATCAAACAGACATGATTCTTCATTTTTCTTGGAAACAAAGAAAAAGGCAGATTTGAAGATACCTAGAAAATCTACCACAGAGGCAGATGTTGTATAGTTCTTAAAGTTTCTCTGACATTAAAAAACCATTCGAGTCTCCAGCGCTCGCAAATTCGCATTGCTCAGTTTGAATAATAGCCCAGTGCATTGCTGAGTTTTTCAGTAATGGCTCTGGCTTTTGATTTTCCATGCTAGATAGCGACCTACTTTATCTTCTTCAAATGTGCCTTGAGACATTGTTTACCTATTACGCAATTCTTGTTTTATTGTAATATATTTAACTGCTTTCATCCCTGCTTGAAGCCCATGGATATTTTCACTGAAAGCGTTTTTAGCTCCCTCCGCTTGAGCTGCAGCTAAAGCCTTCTCACGTTCAATCAATATCAGATTCTCTTTGTCACATTTACCTTTATTAATCAGTATTCTTTGATCTTATGCTTTAAAGCAATCTCAACCTGGGGATGCAGTTGTGGTCTCATTCTTATTCTCATCTTATTCTTTAATTAACAACCGATATTCCTGTCAAATTCTTTGATCAGCTGATAGTGTCAGGTCAGCTCTAAAGAGTTTAGGTGTCAGCTTCTAGGGACCCCCATCACTCTCCATGGCAGCGGGTCACAATGGGTCAGTAATGTGGAGTAGAAAGTTAGAGTCAAGATTCATTTTATAGCATGCTTTTCTCCTACCTTCTGACATTTTCAAAACTTTCTCCCAGAAGTTCAATCTTCTGGTCCCGATTATTTTTGCTTTCCTGAAAAATGCTTTGCGTCCAATGTTTTACACCGCTTTCCAATTTGATGGGACGTGCAGAGCCTCTGCACTCCACTGATCTTGTATCTTAAGGGTCTATATTGTTCTTTTCTTGTTCCCTCCTAAAATCCTGAAGTATTAGTGATGGTTCCTTTTGTAGAAGATGATTGGAGGAATACTACCAGACAGTAGCATGTCAACTCATTGTGTTTCGCCCACTATGCCACTCTAGACGGAGCCTTGTCTAATGCAAATTAGTCCTGACCCTGCTCCCCCTAGCAACAATCTCCTGAACTGCCAGGCATGGATCCCTCTAAAAAGGAACACAAGCAACCCCAGAGCAGGTTTGGCCTTATTAGGCCTCATCAGTGAGGCATAGCTGGCATTATTTGGCCTCATCTGGGCATGTCTCATGCTTATATCCTCAGAGAGGATGGCGTTCATTTTTGGGAATCATGATTTATATATCATCATCATACTGTGACCCAGAACAAGAGAAAGAAAGGTAACACATGGTAAACAAAGGAGAACTGGAAAGATGGGAAAATAGAGACAAAAAGCAGAGATGAAAAATAACTCACAATAGTGATAAAATTAAAGAAAAAGTGTAAGGTGGTGGAAGAAAGAGGCATGAGGTGGAATCAAAACTAGATACCCTCGGTAATGAGTAAACCCAGCACTGAGCAATGCTGGCAGCATACTCTAAAGAAACACTTAGGCCCCAGTACTTACAATTTTGACAGGTTAAGCACTTGAAGTGCCTGTTATTTGTTATATGCCGATGTTTACCTCCTCCTGCTCCTGTGTTACTATCCACAAGCTGGAGTTGGGAGCCTGTTAAGATACTTTGGTGCCTAGTTTCTGGGTTATGTCTACATGCATGCTTCTAGTTTGACAGGAGTACTGAAAGTGTCAAGAATGATTTCTTCCCAGACTTAAAAGTGGCACAATGATCTAAGTTATATCTTATATATAGGAAGAAGAAGAGGAGCTAATGTAGAGAGGACTTAATACTAATCGCATTACTCTGATTCTCATAATGGCTTTGATAGTCAACAAGGAACAAGCACTAATTGGAATGGGATTAAGAACTCATTATTTTATTGATTCATCTTAGGCACATAGAAGACATTGAATGAATAATTTTACCATTTAGATGGGGTTGTATGACAGCAGCATGCATGGCTAAACCACACCTGCCTCTACAGTGCTGCCCAATAACAAATGCATCTGAATGACACATTCCTTTCCCACACATGCCTTTACCATGCATGCCTTTCGTGGTAAAGGCAAGACTGGTAAAAGGTTATATGAGGTAACGATCATACTCCAGCCCCCCTGCCCTGGGCCCTAAAATCTACCCCAACCCCCAGAGCCCTAAAAACTACGCCGACCCCTCCTGACTCCTAAAAACTACCTTGTCCCCCGAGCCCTAGAAGCTACCTGACCCTTCCAAACCCTACAAATATCTGGAGCCCTGAAAACTATCCTGACCCGCTGAGCTCTAAAACCTACCCCTAATCCCCCCTGAGCCCTACAACCTATCCCCAACCCTGAGCCCTAAAAATGACCCCAACATTTAAAAACTACCCCTCACCCCCTCAAAACGCAGCCCCACTTACCTGATTGTGTCCTCTCCTCATCCTGTGCCCACCTGTGACAGCATGTAGACCATACACTGCCTTTACCACGCACATGCCTGGTTAAGGCAAATGCATGGTTAAGGCAAGTGTGGTTCTACTTGCGGGGACACGGCACGCGTGGTGAAGCCCACGCTGTAAAGGCCATTTCCCTTTAAATGGAACTGGCTGTATGCTGAAGAGAAGAGCATGTGAAGTAAGTAGAAAGCCTTAGGTCTTCTGTATTGTACAGGTCTAATCTACTCAGAGAGCTGCAAGGTCTAGATATAGACATTGAGTCATTTAGACTATGGGAGGTGGCCCACCACATCAGTAGATACATTGGAGTTCTTTCCCCTGGTGGAGTTTTACCTCACAAATCTATAGAACCCAACTTGATTTTTGTGGACTTCTGTAATGAAAATGCATCCAATGATGTGCCAGATGTACTTTCATTACTGTTAAACATTTTAACATGGCACCCGCATGACAGTAGGTATTGGCTAAATAAGGCACGGCAAGAGACAACAGCGACAGGTGAAGGACTTCCATCAGTGGAGCTATATGAAGAAAATTCCCCCACCTCTAAATGGGTAGTATAGGGTTCATGAGTTTGATGGATAGGACTTATATTGCTTTTAAAACTCCAAATTACCTAACCAATCTTTATGTTTTAAAATCTCAGGGAAACAGGGTTCAGTGATGGTCCATGCTGTCTGAAATATGGTGACACAAATGAAAAAACCCTACATAGACAAATATGTTGGAGTACAAAGATGCACAAGAACAAGCTTCATGCAGCTGGAGGAGACATGAAGATATGTGGAAAATCATTTCAAAAAGTTGATAAAGGGATAGCCCTAGCCTTGTGAGTGACCATCAATCAATTTCCTGTTGTGGTGATTATAAGTTCATTGAACATTGGGAATGAGGACATGCATTAATTTGAAACAATGTCTGATTGGCGGGGTGGGGCCACGGCGGCAATGGAGATTGATGCTTAAGCTGATGCATCAAAACCGCCAGCCCGCTGGTGTAAGTTATCCTGCTGCATCTGCCCCTACCCTGTACCCCATCACTGAGAAGTGGTCAGGGGGCACCAGGGGTTTGGTTGTGGTCGAGGTGAGGAGGCTGCTGTGCCCTTTTGGGCCCCCAGAGCAGGATTATGTACAGACTGATGGAACGCAGCAAAAATGGCCAGCATGAGGAGCTGGGCTGTGTTGGGCCCTGACTAGCTGCTGCTGCCATAAGTGTTGAGTGCAGGCCCCACAGCATGAGGACAGGCTGGTGAGGCTGACCACAGCCTGGAAAACAGTAGTGCAGAAAGGGTGGTGGCTGGTGAGGGGAAATAGACTGGGCTGCGCCAAGCTTGCAGCAACCTTTTTGCCATGCCCTTCCTCTGCTGGAAGCTGCTGGGTTCTTTCCTATCACAGTGTATGACTTGAGGACTGGGGGCCACCTGAAGCCACCAGGAGAGCCTTTGGTCCAGTGTTCAGTACTGTCATACTGTGACTCGGTGTGGTGTGGTGTGGACCGACTTGGGAGTGCCTGGAGACTGGAGGTGGCGGGCCTGGCCCAGAGGTGCCTCCATGGGGGTCTTGGAGATGGGGAGTGCGGACTTGTATCAGAGCGACCCTGAAGAAGACGGTGAGCAAGACTGAGGGCTCTGTCTTGGAGTTTGGGGGTAATCCCCAGACTGGCCCGGCCACCCAGTGGGAGCAGAGTGCAAACCCAAAGAGGTGCTACATGAACTGTGGGACGCTTTGACCCTGCCCTTAATTGGGCCAGAAAAGATGGCTCACTGGGAAGCAGTCGGAGGGTGAGACCTGGTGGTGGCGTGCTGATATCAGGCTGTGGCAGTGGCTCGAGAGGCTAAGAGTGCAGCTGGAGCCAGAGCAGACCTGGTGACAGGTGTGTTTGTGAAAAGAAGATAGAAGGTGTTGGATGGCATTCTCCCAGACTGGCCTGGTTGCCCCCCAATGAAGGAGGAGTGAGCAGTTGAGGGGGCCGTCTTTGACTTAGGGTAGCCAGGCCCCTGTTAGTTGCTTGATGGGTGTAACCTCTTCCCCCGGAGAGATAGTTTGAGAATTTGGGGACTGTTGCTGGTGGTAGTGTGTGGGCCTGGACTGATTACCCTTGGTGATGGTGCGCATACAAACAGGGAGGCCCGTGCTGGTGAAGGGTGTAGTGGCAGTGGGGGCCCATGAAACATGCAGCTCAACTATAAATCTAGAGGCCCACATGGCCACGATACTGGCTGCTATTCATGATACAAAAGACGCCTTGGCATGCATGATTGAGGCAATGGTAATTGACTCAGGCCTTCTGCGGGCAGACTACTCCAAATGGGCTGAGAGGGTCACGGACATGGAACTGTGGAGCGGCTACACCCTGCAGTGGTGGATCATTAGGCCCACCTAGCCCGGTTGCAGAAGGAAGTTGAGGTCCTCTCAGCAAAGGTGGAGGGATGGTGAGGGTAGGGCTCGCCGGAACAGTGTCTGCCTGATGGGAGATCCCAGAGAAAGTGGAGTGACCCTCGATTGAACTATTAGTTGAGCAATGATTGGCCTCTGAGAAACTGGGGGAAAGACAATGCCACTGTTTCCAGTGGAGAGGTAGCATGTGGTCCGAGGCAGCTGGAGCATAGCCAAGACCTATTGTGGCTCGCTTACTTAACTTCAGGGATTATGACCATATCTTCCAGTTGGTGCGAGCACATTGGCCGTGGCAGATTGGAAACAGTCCAGTGATCATTTACCTGGACTACATAACAATGGTCCAGTACAAGCATGAGTATTTCTTTGTTGTCAATAGACACTTGCGGCATCTCCATCTTAAATATGCCTTGGTGTTTCCGGTTCGGCTTCGGGTGGAGGAGAGCTTGATGGTTCCCTTCCTTACATAGGCGAAGGAGGTGTAGCACTGGCTGGAATGTCAGGGCCATTTACTGACACAGGATGAGACTGGTGAGAGGTTCCCAGAGTGGCAGTCTCAGAAGTTGCAGAGGTGCCTACGCCAGGGGATGAGTGTTGACCCTTAGCATCATGGAAGCCCATACAGTACTGGACAAGGTGGTCGCAGAGATACACCGGGGACTTCTACAGCCTTCGGTATATAGTTGGGTGGTGCTGACTCCAGGCCCATGCCATCTGAGGCTAGCCCGGCGACCTCTGGGGTGGAGGCAGAGGAGCTGGACCTCCTGAAGGTTACTCTCATGGTTGCAAATGAGGTCCTCTGAGAGACCATATCTCCTGGAGCAGTTTTGATGGAGAGATTTCTTCTGGAGGGTCTTGAACCAGCTGGTGGCCGACATTGCCCCTTCTGAACTTGGAGGACATGGTAAGGAGTACGCTCAGTTGGGGTGGCCTCTGGTGTTCGAGGGTGGGTAGCTCTACAGCAGTTTAAAGGGACTTAGGTGAATTTCATTGTATTAGAGACCAAGTGGCAGATGGTGGAGCAGGAGAGTGGAGAAGAGCATGTACAGCACACAGCGGGGATGGGTTCCCACACACAGTTGGAGGCATATCCCTTTTAATCCTCCCCTGGAATGTGAATGTGGTTGGTAATGGCTGAAGTGGGGTTTGGGTAGCAATACGAAGAGTCTCCTGAGGCGGAAGCCGGGAGTGAACCTTGCGCTTTTTAAATTTTATTGTGATTCACTGTGTTTTTAACATTTCCTACTCACCCCTGCTCTCGAACAGCGTCTTCAGCGCTGCAACGATCTCTATCTCTGCCATCACCGAGGGCGAGGCGCGTCCTTAGAAACGCCCACCTCAGCTGGCCACGCCCCCTGATATTGACTACAAAAGTGTGCGCAGCTGACAGCGCGACACTACAGAACGAAGAGTCTCCTGAGGCGGAAGCCGGGAGTGAACCTTGCGCTTTTTAAATTTTATTGTGATTCACTGTGTTTTTAACATTTCCTACTCACCCCTGCTCTCGAACAGCGTCTTCAGCGCTGCAACGATCTCTATCTCTGCCATCACCGAGGGCGAGGCGCGTCCTTAGAAACGCCCACCTCAGCTGGCCACGCCCCCTGATATTGACTACAAAAGTGTGCGCAGCTGACAGCGCGACACTACAGAACGAAGAGTCTCCTGAGGCGGAAGCCGGGAGTGAACCTTGCGCTTTTTAAATTTTATTGTGATTCACTGTGTTTTTAACATTTCCTACTCACCCCTGCTCTCGAACAGCGTCTTCAGCGCTGCAACGATCTCTATCTCTGCCATCACCGAGGGCGAGGCGCGTCCTTAGAAACGCCCACCTCAGCTGGCCACGCCCCCTGATATTGACTACAAAAGTGTGCGCAGCTGACAGCGCGACACTACAGAACGAAGAGTCTCCTGAGGCGGAAGCCGGGAGTGAACCTTGCGCTTTTTAAATTTTATTGTGATTCACTGTGTTTTTAACATTTCCTACTCACCCCTGCTCTCGAACAGCGTCTTCAGCGCTGCAACGATCTCTATCTCTGCCATCACCGAGGGCAAGGCGCGTCCTTAGAAACGCCCACCTCAGCTGGCCACGCCCCCTGATATTGACTACAAAAGTGTGCGCAGCTGACAGCGCGACACTACAGAACGAAGAGTCTCCTGAGGCGGAAGCCGGGAGTGAACCTTGCGCTTTTTAAATTTTATTGTGATTCACTGTGTTTTTAACATTTCCTACTCACCCCTGTTCTCGAACAGCGTCTTCAGCGCTGCAACGATCTCTATCTCTGCCATCACCGAGGGCGAGGCGCGTCCTTAGAAACGCCCACCTCAGCAGGCCACACCCCCGTGACGCCCTCCCCTCAGGCATAAATTATGTGCGTCGCTAGGAAGCGCAGCGGACGCGCCGTCAGCGCGCCGAAGGCGCGCCAAAGGCAAGCCCGTCTGGGCCCGTCCGGGCCTGGACCGGGCCCAGGGCCATTCCCCCTGTCGGTGCCGATGATCCTACTCGCAGGTGCTGGACCAATACCCAACTTCATTTTCTTAATCCCTCTCCCTGTGCGGCCACAACCCCCTGCAACCCTATTCACTTGGAATCCGCACCTTTTCATTGCCCTCAATGCAATTTTACTCTCCCGTCCTTCCCTTCCCATCTGCTTTCCCATCCCACGCCGCAGCCCCCAGCATCCAACCACCGGATGCTGAAAGCAGGCCTGGTCAACTGCCGGTCTCTCCCCCGTCATGCCAACGACATTTGGATGTCGATCTCCTCCGAGGAGTGGGATATTCTATTTCTCACCGAGTCTTGGATGACCGACTCCTCCGCTCCGGACATCTATCTAGCCATTCCCTCAGGCTATGACATAAAATGTGTTAACCGGGCTGGAGGTAAATCGGGAGGCGGACTGGCAGTCATCTCTAAATCTCATCTTCAGGTGACCACCACTAAACTCACCAACATTGGTATCATTGAAGCTCTATACTTCTCTGTATCCGATTCTGCGGCTGTTATACTGGCTGGCTTACTAATCTATAACCCCCCCACTGCTGCTTCCCTTTCTCTTACCGCTCTCACCCACCAGTTGGCAGATCTATCCCTTAAACATCAACACTTTCTAGTTTTAGGTGATTTTAACCTTCACGTTGACAATCCCCACTGCACAAAAGCGAATAATTTCCTGGAAATCATGGACAGTTTTAACTTTATTCAACTAGTCACCGGTCCTACTCATGTGGCGGGTCACACTTTAGATCTTATTTTCGCTAATTTTACTTCTATCACCGTCTCCCCCTCCCTTCCCCTTACATGGTCCGACCACTACCTCATCCCTTTTTCTTTGGCCTTAGACCGGAAATCTGTCCCTCCTACGCCCAGGAAAGAGCTGGGAAGGAAGTGGCATAAAGTCACATGCGCAACCCTGGACCCGGTATTTCACTTTCAGACGGATCATTTATCCCCTGATATTGACGCAAATATCGCCAGGCTTAATACCGCCCTCATCAATGCTATTGACCACGTTGCTCCCCAGAAAATCATTGCCTCCACTAGATCTCGCCCCTCCGCTCCTTGGTTCTCCACTTCTCTCCGTGAGGAAAAAAGTAGCTGTAAAGCACTCGAACGGAAGTGGAGAATAAATTACGATCCAGAAGCTAAGCTTGCCTACAAGGATGCTCTGAAAAAATTTCTCAAACATAAAAAAATAGCCATGAAAGACCACTGTTCGTTCCAAATTGCCAAAGCCAAAAATTCCTCAAAAACCCTTTTCTCGGAGGAGGAGCTACGCGGGCATCCAAGATGGTCGCGTGAGCAGAGAGCTCCCGAGACCCGCGCCGTCCTTCTTTATCTATCCTTCACTTATCCTGGTCATTTTGACGGGCTTTTGCAGCGCCATCATCGCTGATGCTACTGATCCTTCTCTGGTCAAAATCGGACCCTGGGGACCATTTTTCTGAACTTTGCAACTTTCTGGCCTGCCCGCGGGCGCGACCGGGGACTCGGCTGCCCACTTTGGCCGACCTGTAATTGAACAACAACGGCTGCCTGGCATCTGGCCCGCCGGAGGTGTATTGCTTTCACTTTCGATTTCCTTTTCTTTGTTCCTGTCTCCTCCTACTCTGCCTTGCCTGCGGCCCTCTGCACTATCCTCCGTTGGACTGGCAAGGAGGCTGCGACGCCTCTGTCTCAGCAGCGCATCGGAGTTTCTAGACTTTTCTACCTTCTCGTCACTTCCCCTGGCTATCTGGCCGACACTGAATGCGAGATGGCGACGAAAGTGGAGGCCGAAAAACGCCGGAAGGCGGCAACCCGGGGGGGATCGATACAGTCAAACATGATCGAACGCTACACCCAGCCGAGGGGCTCCCCCGGGACCGTATGTATGGGTGCTGAAGGACTTCAAACGGACACATCGTCTACTTCGGAAGTGTCGCTCCAAGACCTAATGGCTGCCATTACTGGACTCAAGGCCGACATGAGTCAACAATTTGAAGCCGTGGTGACCAAAATAGACACCGTGGCGGTGGATGTGACTCTGATTCGGGCCGATTTGGCCAAAACAAATGAGCGGGTGAAGGCACTAGATCTTAAAACGTCGAGCCTGGTGAACGACATGGCTGAGGCGCAATCCGAAATTGGCAATCTACGTGCATCGCACGACTTACTGCTTAAGCGGATGGAGGACTATGACAACAGGGCCAGGCGGAACAACATACGCCTTGTCGGAGTGCCGGAAGGTGATGGTGCTGTAGCTACCGATCTCTTGGTCGAGGAACTCATAGTCGCCCAACTGGCTCCGGCGGGACTTAGTAAGTTCTTTGCCGTGGAGCGCGCCTATCGTTTTCCTGGAGGTCAAGTGAAGCCGGGGAACCCACCGAGGCCTATCATCGCCAGGCTTTTTCACTACCGGGACAGGGATGCTATCCTCCAGGCCGCCCGTAAACATGGCCCCCTGAAGTATGACAATAACTCTGTCTCCATATATCCCGATTTCACTCCTCAAGTGCAGCGGCAAAGATCAGGTTTCCTTGGAGTGAAGCGTCGTCTAAGGGACCGGGGACTGAAATATGCCATGCTGTTTCCGGCCCGGCTCCGGATCGAATATCGGGAGCGTGCCTATTTCTTTGATCAACCTGAACGTGTAGCCGACTGGCTGGACTCGTTGCCGGCAGAGGACTTTGGGAGCGGAGGCCCTGGTGGTGCGGAAGGTGGTGCAGCGGCCCAGGAGTAACAGATGCCCTAGAGGTTCCGATTGAGACTATGAAACGTACTGTGTACATTGACTTATTCCCTAATGACTCTGCCCGTGGCGGTGCGGTAACGGGTGATTTCTCCCTTCCTCCTCGGGGGGTTCTTTGTGTAGAAGTATGGGGCGACAGGCACACTGCAGTTGGGGGTGGCTTTTTAGTCAGCAGGGGTGCAGGGAGGGGGGTGTTGTAACGGGTTTGGGTCTTGGGGTTGGTGTTTGGGGACTGGGTTCTGTTTTGTTTAATCTGTTTTGTTCTTTGTTACATGGTATTTCACATCTTGCAATGACTTTTCATAGTGGGCTCTGCTGGGGGGTGGGTGTGGAATGTTTTTGTAGCAATGGGGGGGGGTGAAATGCGGATTCTTTCTTGGAACGTAAATGGTTTGGGTGACAGGATTAAGCGGGGCATTGTACTGCAATTCTTGAGGCGCCACGCCCCTGATGTTGTGTTTCTTCAGGAGACCCACTTGATTGGCAATGCTTGCAAGGCCTTAGACCGCCGGGGTTATCGACTGGTTGCACATGCGGGTTTCACCTCTGGTTCCCGGGGTGTGGGTATCATGGTAAGGTCTTCCCTTGCTCTTGCTATCGACGATGTTATCCTTGATGAGCGTGGGCGGTATGCTGCTGTCTCGGGGAGGTGGGAGGGTAAGCAGGTCGTGTTTGTTGTTGTCTATATCCCCCCGGGACTGCAGGCTACCACTTATGCTGATTTAGGCAGGACTCTCCTTGGGCTGCCAGACGGCTTGTTGGTCCTGGGCGGGGACTTCAATTCTGTCATGTCCGGTGACTGCGACAGGCTACCCCCTAGAGTATTGCCACAGTCCCAGATGTGGCTCAGTGAAATGGCTGACACTTTTGGTTTAGTTGATGTCTGGCGCTCACTACATCCCACACTCCATCAATACACTTTTCATTCTGGTGCGCACGGCAGCCTCTCCCGCATCGACTATTTTCTTATGTTAGCCTCCACTTTGTCCACTGTTCGTGAGATTCGACATCTCCCCCGGGGTATCTCGGACCACTCCCCCCTGCTAATTACGATTTCTGTGGGCGGTCTTCCTGGTAACAGAGTTCCCCCGATCCCTCCTTGGCACTTTCGAAACCCTCGGCTCCGCTCAGACTTGATTAAGGCTATAGATTGCTATTTTTCTGAGAATATGGGCTCAGTCACTTCCCCCACTGTTCTCTGGGAGGCCTTTAAGACGGTTATTCGGGGTTCCGCCCTGTCACTCATTGCCACCGAGCGTAGGGTGAAGAGGGAGGCTGTTGTGGCCCTTGAAACTGAAATCACTGCGCTTGAAAGTGAGCTGGGTGGGAATGACACGCCTGCACTGTTGCATGAATTGGAATTAAAGCAAGCAGACTATAAAGCCTGTGTCACGGATGCTGCCAAATTGATGCGGTCTAATCAACTTGGTCGACTGTATGATGTGGGTGACAAGGCTAGCAAGCTTCTTGCGTGGTTGGATAAGACTGAGCGTGCGAGTCGTGTTGTTCCCTCCATTGTTCGTGATTCTGGTGTGACTGTCTCCGATCCGGGTGAGATTGTTGAGTGCTTTGTTGACCACTTCCGTACGGTTTATACGCCTGTTAGTGATCGAGATGAGGCCGACTCTAGGCTACTCCTACGTGACATTGCTCTGCCTACTGTGTCTGATGCGGACTGCCTCGCTCTGGAGGCCCCCTTTACTGTCGACGAGATTGCCCTTGCAATTCGTTCCCTTCGCTCGGGTAAGGCAATGGGCCCTAATGGACTCCCCATTGAACTCTACAAGCTCTGCCCCGACAAGATGGCCGCCCACCTGCGTCGCATGTTCCTCGAGGCGGTTGAGGCTGGATGCCTCCCCCTTGAGCAGCGCCTCGCTACCATAGTGGTCATTTATAAGGATGGCAAACCTCGTGACCGTTGTGCCTCGTACCGCCCCATCTCCCTCCTTAATGCAGAACCCAAAATCCTCGCTAAGGTGCTGGCCAATCGGATGCTTGCTGTGATTTGTGACCTGATCCACCCGGACCAATCCGGCTTCATCCCCCACAGAAACACTGCTCTTAATTTGCGTAGGCTCCACAGTGTCCTCGCGAGAGCTCCTATTCTCGCCGAGCCAGCAGTAGTCGCTTCCCTTGATGCCACGATGGCATTTGACACTATTGAATGGCCCTACCTCTGGGCAGCCCTCGCTAAATTTGGCTTTGGCCCCAATTTCATCGCTTGGGTCAAGCTTCTCTATGAACAGCCGCTAGCCCAGGTCGCGGTTAATGGTCGGTGCTCGGACCCCTTCCCCTTGGGCCGTGGCACACGTCAAGGCTGTCCTCTTTCTCCGCTTTTGTTCGCTTTGGCACTCGAACCTCTGGCCGCGTGGCTCCGGTGGGAACCCTCGATCAAAGGGATCCGATGGTCCCCTGACCTTGAGGATCGTGTCTCCTTGTACGCGGACGACATCCTCCTCTATCTCACTTCCCCTCAGAAGTCGCTCAATGTTCTTTTCGACGTCCTCACGTCCTTCGGTAAAAACTCGGGACTTGTCATTAATTGGACCAAGTCCTGTGTCTACGCCATAGCTGGTACTCTGCCGCCTCTCCCCCGCAGATTCCCCATCCTGGTAGCGACGGACGGTTTTAAGTATCTTGGGGTCCATGTATCCATGATTTCTTCGGTCCGCTATGAGCGGAACTTGTATGCCCCACTCCGCAGACTGAAGCAGGACGTTCGGCGTTGGCGCGATCTGCCTTTATCTCCATTGGGCCGGGCGGCGCTCTTTAAAATGATGTCGCTCCCTCGATTCCTCTATGCCCTGCAAAATTTCTTCGACCCTGTTCCAGCTCGCTATTTCCATGAAGTCGAGAGTTTACAGCGGCAACTTATCTGGGACGGCCGTGCCCGCATTGCCTTGTCCAAGCTCACGCTCTCCTGGTACGACGGAGGTATTGCGCTGCCGGACATTAGACGATACTACTGGGCCTCGCACCTGAGTGCCATTAACCATGCGACATACGCTCCGGAGCCCGCTCCTGCCTTTGCTTTGGATAAATTGCTGTTGCCCGGTGGCAACTTTAATAGGGCGCTGTACTCTAAGGCCCCCTTCCGACTCCTTACGGGCCCAACGAAATGTGCGGTGCGGGCATGGCGAGACGCTACGGTGGCCACGGGCTGGGGTGGTAGACTGACACGTATGACGCCACTGTATGATTCGGAACGTCTGGGCAACCTGTGGAAGACGAAAGGGTTTGAGAAATGGGACATGATTGGGATCAGCGCGGTGGGGGACCTGTGGACACGTGGCGCGGTTAAGTCCTTTGAATCGCTGAAGCTAGAATACCGGCTCGATGATAGGGAGCACTTCCGGTATATGCAGGTGAGGCATGCCTTGTCATCTGTCTTCCCCCCCGGTACGGACGTTCCGCAGTCCTCCCCCTTGGAGGATCGAGTTCTAGATGGCCACGTCCCAGACAGTACCATCTCCTTAATTTACAAGAAGCTCATTAATAACAGAACTGACCAGCTCGAGAAGCTCCGGGCTGCCTGGACGGCCGACGGACTCGAATTGGACGACGAGGACTGGCAGTCCGCCGTGTCCTCCCCTAAGGAGGTGGCTATTCCTGCACGACTTCGCTTTGTCCAATTGAAAATCCTTCATCGCGTGTATCTTACTGGAATGCGTCTGGTGCGAATGGGTTTGGTTTCGGATGGTCGATGCAAGCGTGGGTGTGGGATGGATGGTACCTTTCTTCAAGTTCTCTGGGAATGTCCGATGATTGTAGCGTACTGGTCTAGGGTGCATGATGTGATGAGTCGTGTCACGGGGGTCCCATTGCTTCCTGAGGCGCGTCGTTGTCTCTTGAATGTATGGGAACCGTCTGACTGCACTGCTGCCCAGACACTTTGGGTCACCCTTGGCAATATGATCGCGAAGAGGGATATTGCGCAGCTTTGGGGCTCCCCTAGACCGCCAGTGTTGAGTGCCTGGAAAGAGAACATGGACTGGTCCATGTTCCGAGAGAAGACGGTATATGAGGCCCGGGGGCGTCCGGGGAAGTGGTCCAGGGTTTGGGCTCCCTGGAATGCTTATCGTGGAGACATCTGTTCTCCCCCACTTGACTACGAGGTCCCTCTCCCCTCCTCTCCGTGATTTCCGTTCCTTTCCTATTCTCACCATATGCTTTTCTTGCGCGCGCCACCCCCCCCTCGCCATCGTCGTTTCTCCTACATTCATTCCCCCCCCCACCTCCAGCAACCCTTGCCACAATGATACCATGTGTTTGTTTGTTAGTGTTCACTTCGACAAAAACATAAAATTAAACCTTTCTTATCCTATTTGTATGATGTTACGCTCTTGCCGATAATGTTGATGTGAGAGATTGCTCCAGCAACGTGCTGCCTCGTATTGCATTTTTCGCTCAGCCTGTTTTTTGTCATAGCGGCCGGCCCTGCGGGGTTGTAGGCAGACGCTGTGTACTGTGCATTTGTAAATAAAGGTTTTAAAAAAAATAAATAAAAAAAAAAAAACCCTTTTCTCCATCGTTAAAGATTTTATTAATCCCCCGGCCAGGACCACTCAGAACTCTGCTAGCCAGACCCTGTGCGAAGGACTTTCGGACTTCTTTCTCGAAAAAATCAATAAGCTATGCATCTCCTTCCCTAAAGGGCCAATACCCGGGCCTCCGTCAACAAGCCCCTCTGCCTTACCGTCCCTTCTTGCCTTTAATAAACTCACTCAGGATGATGCTATCAGACTACTAATCCACTGCAAGTCTGGTGCACCCTCTGACCCTGTTCCTGCCAAAATCATGGGTGAACTGGCCCCCTCGTTAGCCGATTCCTTCCTCTCCATCTGGAATGCCTCCCTGCACCACGGCTTCTTTCCTACCACTTGGAAGGAAGCCTTGGTGATCCCCATTCTAAAAAAGGCAGATGCTGATCCCACGGTTTTCTCCAACTACCGCCCCATTTCCCTTCTCCCCAAACCTGCAAAGGTTCTGGAAAAAGCCGTGCAGTTACAGCTCACGGAGTACTTGGAAAGTAACTCACTTCTGCACGACTCACAATCTGGATTTCGGGCGGGATACAGCACGGAGACGGCCCTGCTGGAAGTCTCGGAGACTATCCGGGAGTGCGTGGACAGGGGCGAGGAGGCCATGTTAGTCCTCCTCGACCTGTCCGCTGCATTCGATACGGTATCTCACCCCATCCTCCTTGACCGACTTAAACAGACTGGCATTGGCGGCACTGCCTTTAGCTGGATTGAGTCCTTCCTCTCAGGAAGAAGTCAGAGGGTATTGCTGCGGCCTTTCAAATCGGAGGAAAAACCCCTGTCTTGCGGTGTGCCACAGGGCTCGGCCCTCAGCCCTCTGTTTTTTAACATCTATCTTGCCCCACTGGCCGGCGTGGTGGAGTCCTACGGAGTCAGGGTGGTCTCCTATGCTGATGATACCCAGCTAGTGTTCTCCTTCAGAGACCACTCTGACTCCGCGTTCGCCAACTTCCGCCTGTGCCTCAACAACGTCAGTGGTTGGATGTCCGAAAACCATCTAAGACTCAATGCAGACAAAACAGAGGTGCTGTTTTTTAACCAGAAAAACTCCATCCCCTCCTCCTGGTGGTGGCCCACGGCGCTCGATCCCGCCCCCTCTCCCGTCCACTCGGCCCGTAATCTGGGCTTCCTGTTTGACGACTCCCTTTCATGCAAGACTCAGATTAAAAAAGTGACCTCTGCCTGCTTTCTGAAGTTGCGCATGATTAGAAAAATCCTCCCCTATCTCCCTCTGGATTCCCGCCGTACAGTTACCCATGCCCTCATCACGTCCCACCTGGACTATGCTAATAGCCTTTATGCCGGAGCTCCCCAATACTTGATCGATCGGCTGCAGATGGTTCAGAATGCGGCGGCGAGGTTGATTGGCAATATTCCCTATCGTCAATCTGTTGCCGCATATCGTAGGGAACTGCACTGGCTACCTGTGGCCAACCGTATCCGGTTTAAGATCCTCACTCTAACCCATCGAGCCATCAATGACCGCGGACCAAATTACTTGAAAAAACGTGTTTCCATATCCCGCTCCACCAGATCTCTGAGATCCAATGACCTTTGCCTTCTGATCTCCCCCCGTTTCAGACTATCCAGAATGGGTGGCAGAGGGTTCAGTGTCATCGCGGCAAAACATTGGAACGCGCTGCCAGTCGATCTTAGATTCTGTCCCTCCGAATCCATCTTCCGGGCCAAACTCAAAACTTGGCTCTTCTCTGGACATTGATTCACTGCACTACTCCCCCTCTTGCTCCTTGCTCCCCTCTGAGACTTAGGTTCTAGCGCCGGGACACCCCTTCGGGGGTAGCTGTGCGCTTTATAAACTACATAAAATAAAATAAAATAAATACTCAGCGAGGCTGGCCCTGGACCTGATCCTACTGCAAGAAACCCACCTCAAGGGTTCCCAGTATGATTTTCTGTGAAGGGGTAGGTTTTGGTCATTGGTTCATGTGGGCTACTCGGCTGGGGCTCAGCAGTTTTTGGTTTGTAGGTCCACCCCATTCCAGGTAACACATACATGGGCCAATGAGTCAGGTTGTTTGGTGGTGGTGGGTGGCTTGAGGAATAGGGAGCCTCAGATTGTGATTTCCTGGTACTGTCTCCCTGTACTTCAAGGGCCTGGCCTCGAGAACATGGGGAAATGGATTGTAGAGTGCCCAGAGACAGTGCTACTGGTGGGGAGATCTACACTTGATCCTGCTTGCGGGAGGACCTCATGGTGAGGAGGAACTAGAGATGACCCTGAACTTTTCTTGGTCTATGGGGATGGAGGACCTTTGGAGGATGATACACTCGGGGGAGAGGCAATTCTTTTATGCAGCTAGTGCCTCAAAATTTCTGGCCCATCTGGACTATGTTCTAGATGTAGGAGCACTTCTTACTTGACTAGTGGTATCTCAGATCACTCCCCAATGGTTACAGAACTGTGGGTTCCCGGCCCGTCCTTATTCAGGATGGAGGTTTGACCAGTGGGCTCTAATGGACTGGAATACCCATTACAATGTTTGGGAAGTGTTTGGTCACTATTTCTGGGAGAATGAGAGGTGTGTGTCCTCAGGAGTGGTACTTTGGTAGGTGTACACAACTGTGTTCCGAGGTCAATTGATTGTGCATGTGGAGGGTAAGAATAAGGAACAGCACCAGCATGGGCGACTGATGGGCCAGGATGTGAGGACCCTGTACCGGGCATAGCAGAGTAGGCTATATGAGTCAGGAAATAAAGCAGGGAAGATCAATGTATGGTTGGCTCAAAGATGGGTTTTGTCAGTTCGTATGCAGATGAGGGAGAGAGAGCAATCTCCTGTCGGAAAAGCCCAGATTTCTTTTTCTTATCTTGCACTCTTTACACCTCCCATCTGTTGCAGGAGGTGAGAGAGGGCATTCAGGGGTTTGTGCATGACACTCTGATGCCTTGGTTCGATAGGGAGGCTTGAGAATTGCTCTAAGAGGAACTCACAGACAGGGAAATTGCGATGCTATGGCCCAGCTCAAGAGTGGGGAGGCCCTGGGTCCCCACGGTTTCTCAACTGTTTTTTTTAAGTGGTTGGCAAGCAAGGTGCTTAAGCCCATGCATGCTCAATTCTGTGAAGTCTGTGAGGGGCCTTTCGTATGGATCTCCGGTAGGTGGAGGTAGTATTAATCAATAAGTCTGGGAAGCCCCTGGAGGAATGTGCCTCGTTTCAGCCAATTTTCCTTCTGAACATGAAGTCCAAGCTGCATGCCGAGATTTTAGCAAATCAAATCTTGCAGGTAATAGAGGAGTTGGTAGCTTTGGATCAGTTGGGGTTCATGCCATGTAGGCCTAGGTGCCACAACCTCTGGTTGCTTTTTGATTGCCTATTGCTTATTGAGGAGCTGGCCCTTTTTCTGGCACTAGATGCCGAGATGGCATTTCATTCAGTGGACTAGGCTTATTTGTGGGCTCTTCTAAAGCATATGGAATTTGGCTTGAAATCTCGGGCCTGGGTGTGATTCCTATATCATGGGCCAACAGCAAGGTTGAGGCTCAAGAGAGTGTTGTTGGAGGAGTTGGAGCTTGGTCGGGGACCCTGGCTGAGAACAACTGGTGGCCTGGTTCTGCTGGGATTCGTAGTTGCATGGCCAAGGACTGTGAGGACTCCTGTACAAAAATGATTTTCTGCTCTATTTGGTGGAGCAGGACTGCTCTTTTGCACGGCTCCTTGTTGCATATTTTTAAGCTATTCTCTGGCATCATGGTTAATTGGGGTAAATTAATGGCATACCTGTTGTCCAGGTGGAAGCCGCAGTGGGATTGACCTCAGCAGCTCGTATGGTTTGACCTTGGGTTCACCTACCTGGGGATATATGCGACTGGTGACTGCAATTTTTTCTACAAGAAGAATGCACTGGTGCCGGCTAACCTGTCCTAATTGGGTAGGGCAATCCTGTATAATTATTTCCCCAAGTTTTATATGTGATACAAAATACCTTGCTCAAGATCCCAGACCATTTTGTTTGGGCAGTGGATGTGAAAGTTTTGGTTTTTCGTTCGGATGGGCATGCCTCAAGAATTGCCCACAAGATATTGGCATGCTGGGCAGAGGATATTGCCCTTCCAAATTTACAGTTGTACTATTAGTCAGCCCACCTATTGTTGGTCAATGACTGGTCATTTGCGGATCAGGGAGAGCTGGCCCAGAAGGCCCATCAGCCAGTGTTGGAGTCATATGGCTTCTGGTGGTGGATCTATGGGGCGGAGTGGGTATCCACCCCCCCAGAACAGACAGCCATGATGGTGCATACCTGGCAACGCATGCAAGCTTGTTGCGATGGGCCGGTTGGTTGACCCTGGATACGCCACTATGGGACATTAGGGTGTTGAAAGAGCTCCACAAGGTGTCGGGTCACAGGGGCTGGGTTTTGATTGCCATCTCCAAGGTGTAGGTTCTTTAGGGCAGACAGGATTGGCTGACCTATGTGGACTTCCAGGACCATTATGAGATGCCAGGGGGGCAGTTTTGGTGTTACCTGCAATTTAGGGCTATCTTGAGACAGAAGATTTCTTTCCTGAGGGACCTGGAGGATGAGAGCCCGTTGGAGTATCGGGCAATGGCCATCCCGCTTTCTCGTATAAAGAAAACTGGTCCTTGACTATCGTTTAAGTAAGCACTTGAATGAGTTTCATTTGTTTTTCATTTATGCAGTTCAATTCTCATATATTGATTCAATCCCTCCCAGTGTCCATTCCCCCATATCCCCCAATTAACAACTATAGGGGACAGGCATATAAGACAGCGGAGGCTATCCCGCTTTGTTCTGTGTAAATAATACAACTGTGTATCTACTTTATCTCTTTTCCTTCAAATTTCCTTTTCACTTGAGCACCCCTTTCCCTTCCTCACCGACTATATACTTGATTGTCTATTGCGCCGTTTTGACAACTGTTTTATATTACTGTAAATAAATTTTTGAATTTTTGATATAACGAATATACATAGTGTGGCTATACTTTGATTGCAATTGCAATTCTTGGGTTTTCATTAATCTTGTGTGTCAAACCTTTTGCTTTGGTTTATAACAGAATATATATCTCCCATTGTTTTTGATTGAATCAATATATGCGAATTGAACTGCATAAATGAAAAACAAATGAAACTCATTCAAGTGCTTACTTAAACGATAGTCAAGGACCAGTTTTCTTTATACAATTCATACCCAGGTCCTTTGATTCTGTGGGTGAACCCCATTGATTTAATGATCATCCCGCTTTCTCAACATGTGGTCTAGCAGATTTAATCTACGTTGTTTAGTAATAAACAGGCCCCACTGACCGGCTTTGTGAGCGTTGGGAAGGTGATTTAGGGAGCAGTGAGGATGACGAATGGAGAGAGGCGTATAAGTACCTGGGAGGGATGGCCATCTGAATGGGTCTGCGATAGGCCCCTTGGACTGTATGGACTGAGTATTCTCACTTTATGGTTTGTAGCTTGATTCTAGAAGACTCTGCCACATGATGCTCTCTTTGTGTAGTAGAGCCGCAGCACCCTGAGGGGTTTGGTTAAATTAATGTATCTTTTTACTTGTCGTGTTTGTGATAAATTTCATTAAACATGTTTATATAAATAAATAAAAATGTCTGAGTAGTGAGCTGAGCAAGCTTCAAAACGTCTTTACACATGACTGTTGCCCAAACAATGGAAGCTAACATCACTTATACATATGTTGGGAATAGAATGTAGTCAAACTGCTTTTCTTTAATGAAGTAATTAGGAGTAGGTCTGATAGTGAGAAAACGGGTAAATTGTAATACAATAACGCAGATTATTTCTCCTATCTGCCTACAAATTCTCCACATTTGATCTAAAATGTTTAATCACAACTTCATTCTTCCTAAGGGCGAATTCATGATTTTTCAACTTTTACTCAAGTTGTTTTGAGTCTTGTTATACACCTACATTTTGCACTTAAATTCTACCATCATATCGTTAAGGACCTGGGCAATTTGCACAACAACCACCCTCGACTTTAAACTTCCAAACCTTCATTGATAGTATTTACAAATAAGAACAAGAATCTGCTGAATACTTTTGTCTTTTACAGCTCATTTAGCGAAGAAGCCATTTTCTTTTCCCTCTTATCACAAGGTAGCACCCTCTCTTTTTTTCTTTCTGGGAGTTAGCAGGCTACATCTATTCACTGCCTCTTCCTCCCCACCGGTTTGTTCCCAGCTGTAACTCACCCTTGGAATATGCATGACTGCTACTGCAGGCAGGGGATGGAAAACACAACAGAGAAGAAGTGGGGTACGGGATACCCCTGGCAAAGAACATAAGATTGAAACACAGTTGTACCAGGGCACCACCTTAGTAGACAAGCATTGAAAATACAAGAGGTCTCACATTTGGTTGAGTTAGAGCTATTGACCTTGTATATGACAATGTGTTTTACCTATGCATAATGGAGGGTATGTATGTGGTGTTTAGTAGAATCTTTTGGGCTGGATTGAAATTGTTAGTTGTAGACTTGTGTGGTGGGGACTAGTGTAGTAAAATGATGTGGTATGACATGCATTGCATTATGTGGCTAGTAAATATGTGTTATTTGATGTATTGGAATTGCATGGAGTGGGATAGTGCGCTATGGACTGTAATTATGTGGAATAGTAATTTTTGTTATGGAGTGGTAAGCAGTGGAGTTTAGTTATGTGATGTGCTGTTGAATTTTGGGCTATGATGTGGAATTCTGTGGTGTATTTAATGTATGTGGTGTATTGTATAATTGTGTTGTTGAACTGATTTATGTGGTTTGCTATTAAATGATGTGGTGTGAATTAGAAATGTGTTGAGTTGAATTATGTGGGGTGGAACTGTGTCAATGATGAACGCTAACTTGTCAAAAGCAGCACAGAAGCAACCAAGTTAAACCATCACGAAATAAGACCTATGAAAAAGAGCAAGTATTGAAGAATACACACACATAAAACCAATACAACTGCACTACCAAAACCCTTGCACACTAATCCTCACTTACTTGGTGTGTATATACCAGAACTATGCAGCAACCCTCAGTACAGGCAGCACAGAGTAGTGCTGCAAAAACACATTGCAGACAGTGTAGAGCCATGCCGCACAGAGCTAAAACAACAAAAAACAAAAGGACCAGTAACATAACATAATAAAATGTGCTTCATTCTAAAGACGAAACCTATTTTTGTTCCCAGTCCTTAACACCTTGGCTGCTGCAGTAATTTCCCCTCTGTGCTGCAATTCCTTGAATCCCTTTATTCATGACGAGCTCAGCTCGTCATCAGCACAGCTCAACTGTGCCTCATGACGAGTTGAGCTCGTCATGAGCATGGAAGGGGTTAAACTGGAAATATAGAAGTGCGGTACTCCGTCCCCTTTCCCCTTCACACAGGCACCAACAGCAGTGGGGTTTGTAATCAATGGTGACGCAATCTGAATTACCGATCAACTCGCCTTACCCTCCCCCCTCCTCCCCTCTGCTCCTCACCCCTCTCCTCTCTTCCTCTTTCCTCATACCCTCAATTCTGTCCTCACATCCCCCATCTCTCTACAACCTTCACTCCCCCTTCCCATGCCTCACATCCCTGCCTCCCCTATTGGTAATCCCATCATCTTCCCTCCCACCGTTCTCACACCCCCATCCCTCCTCATATTACATTCCCCCCCTATGCTTCACAACCCTGTTTCCCCGCTTGGTAATTCCTCCCTCTTCCCTCCCTTTCACTTCTCAGTCCTTCACTCTTCCCACAACTTTCATTTTGCTTGATCCCCCCACTCGACCTGGTACCTTCACCCCTAAATTCACCTTTCATTGCCCATGGTACCTGGCCTGCACCCTCTCTCTTCTCCCCACTTGTGTGGATTCCCATTGACCTCCCTCCCTCCTCTCCCTGTTCGGCCCCTTCTCCTCTCACCTCACCGTATCCATGGCCTTTCCATTACCCCACTCCTTCCCCCCTCCTCCTTCAACCATCCATTTCTACTTCTCAACTTTCTCCTCCTAGGTATGATCTCTATTCTTCACCTCTGCTCAACACCAGTAAAAATATCCCAGTAACTCCATTCACTCCTTTCCACCCCCTTCTTCCCCCCCTCAGACCCATACAGCACATATCTCTCCCCAGTCCCCAACAGACCACTGCCTTTCTTCGCATACTTCACTACCTCCCCCACCTTCGACCCTCGCACTCCAACACTCTCCCCAGTCCCCCACTTCCTCCTGTCCTCCTTTGCCTAGGCCACTCTCTCCCTTAACCATTGAGTCACCCTTCACTCCGTGCTCAGCACACCTCTCGCTGGAAACTAAACTTGATTCCCTCATCTTGTCCATTTCCCAGCTTGAAGCGTCCATTGTACTCCTATGTGCTAAGATATACCCCTCCCCGAACAATCTCCTGATGAGTTCCTTGCTCCCGCGCCCCAATAGAGCCAACCACAATCTGTCCTCCACAGACATTACTAACCTATTGGCTACCTACAAGGCCATCAATGGCAATCCCCCTACACTCGCCTCTCCTAACAACTCTACTCAATTTGCCATTTAGACCATCTCTTCCGTCAGAACTTACCAGCCTCCCCCTCAAGGGGCATCTTCATTCAAGCATCTAATCTCTATCCCCCTCATCAGTCAAGATTCTCACATCACCAAAAAAGTTGCGTCAGAGCTACACTGTATGCTCCATAACTGCAGATCTGCAACCAAACACAAACTGGAAATCTCCGACACCATCCCTCACCACAATCTCGACATGCTCTTTCTCATTGAGACCTGGTTTAATGACTCCTCTCACACTTCATTTGATCTTTTGTTACCTACTGACTACTCTATTCTCAGAAACAATAGACCAGGCAAGATCGGAGGAGGTGTCGCGATCATCTTCAGAAACACCCTCCAAATCAAAGCATTGCCCACCACCCTCTTTCGCACCTTTGAATGCCTCTCCCTAGAATTCCAAGTTCATCATGGCACAGCCTTCAGGTTCCATACCATCTACCACCCGCCTGGTAATTGATCTTCCTTCATGGAGGAATTCATCGACTTCATTAGTGACCAATATTCACAGAGCGACAAGCAGATCTTCCTAGGCAATTTCAATCTCCACTGGGGCTCTGTGGAAGACTCGGCTGCCAACAAGCTTGCAACCTTTCTCTCAGCTAACAATCTTGCACAACACTGCTCGGAAATTACACATGCCAAGGGCTCAATTCTGGACCTTGTGATTTCCAAATCAGACCAGATTACCACTGCTTCACCCATCCGTGTTGACTGGTCTGACCATTTCCCTTATTCCCTTCTGTTTTCACCTCTCTCACATTTTATCTCTCGGCAAACCCAAAAGAGCCTCTACGTGGTTCCGCAACAAAAAAACATTGATCTTGAGACTCTATGTGATTCTGCTATGCAGTCTCTTCCTAGTCTAGACCCCAATACGGATGTCAATGATATCACTCCCCTTTGTCTCTCAATCCTTGCAGTTGAAATCGACAAGGTTGCTCCACTCCAAAGCAAAAGGAAAAGACCCACCCCATCAGCTCCTTGGTTCAACAAAGCTCTCTATGATGAAAGGAAAAACCTTAGAATCTTGGAGAAGCACTGGAGACAATCTCCATCCACCCCCAGCCTCTCTCTTTTATGTTCAGCAAGATCCATATACCACAAGCACATCTTCCAGGAAAAAACATCACATTTCAGATCCCTCCTCGATTCAGCTAAAAACAGACCCAAAAAACTTTTCGACCTCATCAAAAACCCTAATTGTTCTCCCCAAACCATCAAGCCTGAGGATGCTTCTAAGAAAGCAACTGAGTTCGCTATATTCTTTGATCAAAAGGTAAAATCTCTGGTGGAACAGGTCAACCACCACACCCCCATCGAGGAGCGAAAATCCGTAGTCACTTGGCAGAACTTTGCCGCCATCTCAGAGGTTGATTTCCTCAAATGCATCTGTGAAACCAAACCCTCCAACAATTCCTCCGACACCCATTCCCAGTGTCATTGCATTGATTTCTATACTAACACTCTCTCCTACTGGGCCAGGCTAGTCAATCTCTTCCTCAGTCAAGGATCCCTCCCAATTGTCCTCAAAACAGGACAGGTTACCCTCCTTCTAAAAAAACCCTCTGCAGATGCAAATGACCTCAATAATTTCCGCCCCATCACCAATCTCCCTTTTCTTTCAAAGATCACAGAAAAAAGTGTTGCAAAACAACCCTCCCAACACATTATGGACAATAATCTCCTCGACATGTTCCAGTCGGGCTTTATTCAAAACTGCAGCGCTGAAACAACCATACTGCAAGTGATTGATGATGCGCTGCATATTCTCGACTCTGGGGAACCGTGCCTTCTGATTCTTCTTAACCTCTCTGCAGCTTTTGACACTGTTAATCACAACACCCTCCTTAACATTCTTCAACAGAGAATGGGCGTGGAAGGCACAGTACACAAATGGTTTTCCACTTTTCTCTCGGACAGATCCCAAATGATCAAGATTGCAAACAGTCCCTCGTCTCCACTGGTGGTTGGTCAAGGCGTCCCTCAAGGTTCTATCCTTGCTCCCACTCTGTTCAATCTTTATCTGGAACCATTAGGGAACCTTCTAAGCAAATCTGGAATCCTCTACCATCTCTATGTGGATGACACCCAAATCTACCTCAAGGTGTCTTCCTCTCATGATCTCTCACTACTCAGCTCTACTCTCAATACTATTCACAACTGGATGTTAGTTCACCAACTCATTCTCAATACCGTCAAAATGTAATTCCTCCTCTTATCTAGCTCTCTCTCTCCGCCTCCTGTTCAATCCTGGATGGATCAATCGAATCTACTCAACAGTAAACCCATCATTGTGGACTGCACTAAATCCTTAGGTGTCATACTTGACAAAAGACTCAACCTAATCTCACACATCAACTCCATGGCCAAGAGCGCACGTTATCAACTGCGCCTTTTATGGGGGATTCGTCGGTTCTTCCCGGAGAATGACCTAAAAACCTTGGTCTAATCGCTAGTTCTCTCTAGACTGGATTATAGTAATTCTCTTCTGACTGGCCTTCCCAAATCTCACCTCTCCCCCCACAAATCCGTCCTCCATTCAGCAGCTCGCTTCATTACAGGGTCCAAACATAGTGACCACATCACTCCTATCCTGTCTTTTCTCCGATGGCTTCCCATCGAGGCTAGAGCTATCTACAAAACAGCGTGCATCACCCACAAAGCTTTGCACTCTTCCTCACCTCGCTATCTGGCGAATAAAATCAAACTGTCTGGAGGCTCAAGACCTTCTCGGAATGCGGAAAAGTTCCTTCTTGAACCCCCCTCCTTCAAAAGGGAAAAATTGTTGGCACAATCGTTCTCAGGTAATGCGGTGAGAATCTGGAACTCGCTTCCTCCTTCGCTCCGTGCCATCAACTCCATCCAGATCTTCAAAGCGGACCTCAAATCCCTTTTATTCCAAAGACACTTTCAGAACTAATTCGCTCCTTCTCAGACCCCACCAGGAAGTTCTTTAGTCATTGTAAATTTGTCACAAATATTTTTATTTTTGTTTGTACATCCTGTGCTTGCTGCGTCTTGATATTGTGTTCCTTTTGCCTGCGTTGTTTTGATTCTATGGCCTGCTATTGTTCGCCAGGAAGTTCTTTAGTCATTGTATAATTTGTCATATTTATTTTTATTTTTGCTTGTACAGTCTGTTCATGCTGTGCTTGAGATTGTGTGCCTTTTGCCTGCGTCGCTCCGATTCTATGGCCTGCTATTTTTGTTTGTTTTATTACTGCAACAGTTCTCTCATGTAACGTAACTGGTTCTATTGTACAGTGCTCTGACACTTTTGGGTAAAGTCCGCACTTTATAAAAATGCATTAAATAAAATAAAATAAAATAAAGAGGAAGACAGTGGTGCAAAAGGGCGGTACAGTGGTGCAAGAGGGAGGCACAGCGGCCGAAGAGGGAGAAACAGTGGCAGAAGAGAGAGGCACAGCGGCAGAAGAGAGAGGCACAGTGGCAGAAGAGGGAGGCACAGCGGTGCAAAAGGGGGTCACAACAGCAGAAGAGGGAGGCACAGCAGGCAGAAGAGGGTGGAACTGCGGCAGAAGAGGGTGGCACAGCAGCAGAAGAGGGTGGCACAGCAGCAGAAGAGGGAGGCACAGTGGCAGCAAAGAGAGGCACAGCAGCATAAGAGGGAGGCACAGCAGCAGAAGAGAGAGGCACAGCAGCAGAAGAGAGTGGCACAGCGGCAGAAGAGGGTGGCACAGCGGCAGAAGAGGGTGGCACAGCAGCAGAAGAGGGTAGCACAGCGGCAGAAGATAGAGGCACAGCGGCAGAAGACAGAGGCACAGCAGCAGAAGAGAGGCACAGCGGCAGAAGAGGGTGGCACAGGGGCAGAAGAGAGAGGCACAGCCGGAGAAGAGAGAGACACAGCGGCAGAAGAGAGGCAAAGCAGCAGAAGAAGGTGGCACAGCAGCAGAAGAGGGTGGCACAGAGGTAGAAGAGGGTGGCTCAGCAGCAGAAGAGGGAGGTATAGTGGTGCAAAAGGGAGGCATAGTGGTGCAAGAGAGAGGCACAGTGGTGCAAAGAGAGGCACAGCAGCAGAAGAGGGGGGCACTGCGGCAGAAGAAGGAGGCACAGCGGTGAAAGCGGGGGGCACAATGGCAGAAGAGGGAGCACAGTAACTCTAAGGAAAATAGTTAATTTCATCCATGCCTGCCTATCAATTGATGTGTACAGTTTATATGATGGTGTCCGTGGACTAGTGCTCTTCTATTTATTAGTGTACGTTCAATCTCCCCACTCCTTTGCAAAAACACACCATATAGCTCTGTCAAATATGATGTGCAAAGTTTTAGTCCCTGTCCCCAAACATACACATATACACGTAAAGCGTAATCATGAAGTACTTAGTCGGTGCTGCATGGAGAAAACTGGAAATAAGAAGGTGGGACAAAGAGGCCGGGTGGCCCATTAGAAAGAAAGTATTTTTAAAAGACACCAACCAAGACAAATAAAAAGCCATCGGAAGGAATGGGTGGAGTTCAACTCCTTAAGTATACACAATAGATCGCTAAGTACACTCGACCTAAAAAGAAAGAGAGTAGTTTGGTGTTGGGCCATTAGGCCCACATGCTGAGAAGTGACGGACACAGACTACATAGTTTGGTGAGATAATTGGCCACGAGCACGTGCACCCGGGCCCTTTTATTGACTGGGCCACGCCACTCGTGGCACCCATGATGGATGGGTTTGGGGATGCAGTGTGCCCAGCTCTCGAGGGAGTGGCTGGGATGACAGCTTCCTGCGGGACACTAGAACGTGTCTCGCAGGACATTACAAGTAGGTAAAGGGATAAGGTGCATTATGGATATGGGCCAGGAAAACCAAATGTGGTTTTATGTCTTTGTTGAGGCCAGTCTCCATGCCTACACCTCCACCAGCCTTAACACCACCTTATAATAGTTCCAAGGTTTGGAAGGAAGATTTTTAAGAAAGAGTTTTACTGAGGTATAAAGAAGATACTGGATCCTTGGACACTGTAGTAGGAATTAGTAAGCAGTGGCCCATGACAGGTTAAACAGGAGAGAGGGGCTCACAAGTGTAATACGTGCATCAGTGAGATCCCTTTGGTGAGATGTCCTAGAATCAACAGTAGTTGCCCTTAAAGACACTTAAAATAATTTGGGGCATGTGTACAAGAGCATATTGCCACCAGAACATCACTTTTGCCACTGTGGTGGGGATATGCCCTTCTCCAAATTTACAAAGTGACATCAAACCACTTTTTGTGGCTTAACGCCGCCTTGTAAACAAGACCCTTTTACAAGCATCACTTAGCTTGAAAGGGGTGTGCAATGGGTGTTGCTGTGGGTGTTCCACTGCAACACCCATTGCTTTTGTCCTTGCCCCTGATTGACAAAGATGTGTAAATCTGAGGCAGTGCCAAAAACGTATTCCACGCAGGAGCATGCATTAGAAAGGCAAAACGATGAGAAAAACTGTTATTTCTCCTAATTTTTGCTTTTTCTATTTGTGCTGCAAATCTACAGCACACATAGAAAGAGGAAAATGGCATTAATGATTGCTTCTGTGCAGGAACGTGTCCCTTGCACGATTTGCTACTCCTATGTAGACCAGCCCATTCCACCGAGGCTGTGATTCTTGCCGTGTTGGACAACCTCAGAGGCAATGCCGACAGAGGACTTTCCCAGGCACTGGTCCTACTGGATCTGTCGGCGGCATTCGACACGGTGGATCATAACATCCTACTCCACCGTGTCGAGTCAGCCGGAGTCCGTGGGCCTGCCTTGTCCTGGGTCAAGTCTTTCCTAGAGGGAAGATCTCAAGCAGTCAGCTTGGACCCTTTCAGTGCCACCAGCACTCCTTCGCTCTGCGGTGTCCCCCAAGGATCATCTTTGTCCCCCCTCCTTTTTAATTTGTATCTTCAACCTCTTATTCACTCCCTGGGTAGGTGGGACGTCACCGTGTTCAATTACGCTGACGACCTACAAATTATTTTCCCCCTCACTTCCCCTGACGCCATCACCAACTTTCAGGCGGTCATGACACACATCCAGCATTGGATGAATCAAAATCATTTAAAGCTCAACCCTGGGAAAACTGAGCTCCTCCTTCCTGGGAGGAGCGCCTCCCACTGGGGCCCCCAGTATTGGCCAACTGAGCTTGGTCCACCGCCTCTTCCTGCTGGCTGTGTAAAGAGCCTCGGGGTCATTATTGACTCTGAGCTCACTCTCAAGGCCCAGGTGAGCGCCGTAACATCTTCCTGCATGTTCCAGCTACACAGGATACGGAAAGTCGCCCACCTCTTGACTCCTGAAACCTTGTTACAAGTCCTAATAGCACTGGTGATGTCCAGTTTGGACTTCTCTAATTCCCTGTACCATGGCCTTCCCAAATCCCTGCTGTCTAGGCTACAGATCGTGCAAAACCAGGCCGCCAGACTGGCATTCAAAATTCCAAGATGGCAGTCGGCCAAACCTTTACTACATCAATTACACTGGCTACCAGTCAGCAAAAGAATAGCCTTCAAGGTTTGTTGCCGGGTCTTTAAAGCCTTGACTGGCCCCTCCCCCGCTTTCTTGAAGTCCTTGATCACCCCCTACTGTCCCCTCCGCATTTTGAGGTCTACCCACCTTCAGCTTCTGGTCACCCCCCGTTTCAAACTCACCAAACTAGGTGGCCGCAGCTTCACTCACCTGGCTCCCAAGCTGTGAAATTCTCTTCCACTCTCACTTAAGACCTCGTGTTCTCTCTTATCATTTAGGAAATCCTTAAAAACTTTGCTCTTTTCATACCCCCGCTAAGTCCCTCTTGCACAGCCTCAGTGTCCAATCAGCGCCAGGAAACTCATGGTGGCAGTGCGCTCAATAAATTCCCTTTAACATTAACATTACCATTAACATTATGTGTGCTGCATTCTGCAGCACACATAGAAGTAACAAATCGCTACTACTGATTGTTGATGTGCAGGAAGGGACGCCTTCCAGCCCATGAACAATAATTTTCTGCAATGCAGACCCCTCGCACTATGGTGCAAGGGTGCCTGTGTTAGTGCTAGGCAGCTAAATGTATAGCCAGTGCTAGGGAAAACACAGGGATGCACCCTATTCTTTCTCATAAATATGCCTCTTTGTTTTTCTCACCTCCATTGAGATGTATCTAGAATATTCTACTGCTTTTGTTTTTTGTCCAAATAAAGTCCAGTGACCTGTGCCTTGCCCTATGGCCGAGACTACAGGCCAGAAGACCTGAATTCCCTTGGCTGTATTCATTGATCTGTCCGGTCCGCTTAAAAAATTAATAGTCTTTCTAAGGCTGACGCCAGTTCCCAAGACCTCTTATTTCTGGAGGTCTCTTTTTTATCTACTTCTGATTTATTCCTGGGCCATCCTATCTTCTCAACAAATATATCTTGTTTAACCGTTTTAACAACTGCTAAGCGTGTTCCATTGTTATACAGAACACTCTTCTAGAATTAATTGAGCACAGATATTACGTGCATTGGTAAAATGAACAGCTATAAAAATGGAAGGTGGTAAAATATATCAAAATATTTTCTCCTTCCAAAACCTTCTTTTGTAATCCTGGATTATAGTGAATTAAATTGTCATATATTTTCCGGGAGCTGTGAATTAAAGTACAGTCTTGAGAGATGTCTTTGAGTAGAAATAAAAAATATGTTCCTTTTCTTTTCATTTACAGAATCAATCCTGCGTAGAATCATAGGAGTTTTTATATTACGCATTTCACTCAAATTGTATAAATGGTACACATATAGGAGAAGCGTACAATCATGAAAAGCTGAGATATTAAAATCGCACCACCTCATGGTGCAACATTATCAATTCATGATATGTGATACTATCTGAATAGTATGCGCATTCCACCAATGTAAAGATCATCACACATCGTTTCATAGCAGGATCCCCTCTTGTGTCCCTCTCTTTTAAGTAAATCACCCCCATTGTGAGCACCCTGCAGACACTTCTGAACATCTTCATCTTATCATCAGGGTCCTCCCATTCGCTACTCCAGCATGCTGCATGCACCATATATGGTTATTTCTTAATGCTTCTCCTCAAGAGATGCATCATTATTTGCCCTTCTTCTGTTATTGCTTACTCCACGATATATATTACCCAGAACTACATCCATGGTCACTAAACCCATATGTAATAAATAGCTACATATTGCTTGGTGTGCATTGTGTCCAACATCACACATTTCTATCTCTTAGTAGGCTCTTTGGCTAAATCACTCATAGTAAACACTCCTTAACACCTTGGCTGCTAGGGGTTTTTCCCTCCTGTGCTGAAATTGCTTGAATACTATAGTTTCATGACGAGCTCAGCTCGTCATAAGCACAGCTCAACTGTGCCTCATGACGAGCTCAGCTCGTCATGAACATCGAAAGGGTTAATTGTTGCTTACACTCCCAAGGCCACTATGAAATGACGTGATTGTCATACTCCTGTCTGTGAGCCACATATATTTGATACCCCTACCAGGTTCTTTGTCATTTGACAATATGAATTTTTCCATGATATTTCTGTACATGCTACTATTTGATATCTGCGGTTGATTGTCACCTATGTTGCATGATTCTTTTCATAACTGGGCTGTTGTTAGCCGAGTTGTTGTTATGCCTCCATGGTGAACACCATCTTCTAACTAGTGGGATTATTTTCTTTCTTGTTTTCTCTTTTTGGGATTCGCTGGATGTCTTGTTATCTGGTGAGGATATTATTGTTTTATGTGTGTTGATGTTATATTGTCAATTAATGTTTGCTTGCTGTGAAACCTCCCTCCATTCATATATCATCACATACTACATGCCCCTCCTAAACACATTCTACTTGTTTAATCACTATTTTCCAACATAAAGAGGACACTTGATCTATCTTTCATCTCGTGGAATATACGTGGAATTAATAACCCACGAAAAGGGAAGCAGGTACTGTCATAATTGGATAGAAATGTTAAGTACAGTCGGTAGTAGGCACATGTTTACGTCTCCTGAAAATGCTCCACAGGTTTTTATTCTTACTACCTATTCCACACAGAAAGACAGTAGTACAGGCCCTCATCACCTCCAGATTGGATTATGCCAACGTCCTTTATCTGGGCCTTCCGGAGTTTCTGTTCAGTAGACTGCAGGTCATGCAGAACGCTGCAGCCAGGGAAATATTGAGACTCGGTCCTAGAGACCAGATTTCCCACCACTTGAAAAATCTGCACTGGTTAACGGTCCGATGCAGAATACTCTTCAAAGCTCTGTTTCTGGCCTTCAAAGCTCTACATGGCAGGGGGGCGCATTACATCCACAAAAGAATCTCATACTATATTCCTGGTAGATCTCTTAGGTCAGCTCACCAACTTCTCATGGTGACTCCTAGGTGTTATGTTATGTTATGTTATGGGGTTCTTATAGAGCGCTCGGCTACTCGGGCAGAGTGTCCCGGCGCTATACAGATCTGTCGAGGAATGACCAGAAAAACACAAACAGACTATTGTCCGAACAGTCAGGTCTTAAGCCCTTTCCCAAAGGACAGATTATCTAATTTCCTGAGGGAAAGGGGAAGTTTGTTCCAGTGTTGAGGGGCCAGCAGTCTGTATGAGCGACCACCAATGCTCGCTCGTTTAGTTGCTGGGACAATGGCCAGTGCTTGCGAGGCGGAACGAAGAGATCTAGATGGAAAATAGAACTGCACTCTTTTCCTTAGATAAACAGCACCGATGCCATGCAAGGATTTAAAAGCCATGGTAAGAGTCTTGAAATGAATACGTTTGCGCACTGGCAGCCAATGCCGCGAATTCAGAAGAGCGCAAGTATGAGCCCTACGGCTAAGGCCAAAAATGGCCCTTGCGGCCAAATTCTGTACCGATTGGAGGCCTGTAAGAAGATATTCCGGAAGGCCCAAATAAAGTACATTGGCGTAATCCAGCCTAGAGCCGATCAACGCCTGAACCGTAATTCTCCTACGGCCATGGGAAAGAAAGGAAAGAAATTTCCTACGGGTTCGTAACAGGCCAAAGCAGTGGCCGACTACATTTAGAATCTGGGGTTTGAGGGTTAAGCCATTATCGATTTTTACACCCAGATTCTTTGCCAGAGAGGTGGCCGATGATGGAGGTACATATCATTAGGCCACCAAGATTTCCAGTGGGCGTCAGGGGGCAGCCAAAGAAAAGAATCTCAGACTTATCTGAATTGCATCTTAGCTGGTTCTGTTGAAACCAAGAAAAAACGGCCTCAAGGCAGCTCCTGATGTTAACGCCGACAAAATCTGTGTTCTTGTCGCAGGTGAAGAGAAGCTGCGTATCGTCGGCGTAGGACACAATCCGGGCTCCATGAGATTCCACCAAGTCAATGTACAAAGAAAGAATTCCCTTGAACAGAGCTAGATAAACAGAGCACGAAGGTCAAAAAAACAATAAAAAGATTCACTAATGTAAAAAGAATTCTTAACAATTTATTGAAAATACAAATGTTAAAAAAGTGGACAAACAAGAACCACTATGGCAAAAAATTTAAAAAAAACAATAAAACAGTTTGACATTCAATATTGACCAGCAAGATTGAAACATAAAGACAGAACACAGTGAGACATGAAACTTTAGCTGTTGTCTAGTTTTTAGGCCTTGTGATACGTTTTCTTTTATTTATTAAAAGACCAGAGGCGCTTCAGTCGTGTCCTTGTGTCGTGAATTAATGTTTCACACAGAGGCGCAGAGGGACTGCTTACTTCCCTGGTTCTAGGAGTTTTTTTTTTTTTTAAAAAGGTACCTGGGGCGCTTTCGTCATGTCCCTGTGGCGCATGGGCGTATATCACTGCTGTTCTGTCAGGGACTGCCTGCTTCTCTGGTTCCGAAAGGACACGACTGAAGCGCCTCTGGTCTTTTAATAAATAAAAGAAAACGTATCACAAGGCCTAAATACTAGACAACAGCTAAAATTAACGCTTTCAAGTTCCAATATCAGGAGTCAATTGCATATGACTTTTTTAACCAAAGAGGGGAATATATAAAGCCCAAATCTTTATTCAAACATGATCCGGTGTGATTAATAACGAAAATCGGACCACATTCAAAAGAGAATCTCAAGGGAGATCATATTGACCCACTCACAATGACAGACACCAAATGTTGTCTTGACAAAGGTGGACAAAAACGTGGAAACCAACCGAAACGTGTCGACGCACCATCGCAGTATAATTCATGACTCATACACCTTTGTTGATATGCTATTCTGTGGTGTGCACAACATAGGTGTTGGAAACAGAGTTGGAATATACATTTAGTACTGTACAAGTTCCATGTCTCACTGTGTTCTGTCTTTATGTTTCAATCTTGCTGGTCAATATTGAATGTCAAACTGTTTTATTATTTTTTTTAAAATGTTTGCCATAGTGGATCTTGTATGTCCACTTTTTTTAACATTTGTATTTTCAATAAATTGTTTAGAATTCTTTTTACATTAGTGAATCTTTTTATTGTTTTTTGACCTTCGTGCTCTGTTTATCTAGCTCTGTTCAAGGGAATTCTTTCTTTGTACATTGGTTGGTTGACCCTATTTCCCTTGACCTTGTTTAAGGGGTACCTCTCATACTCTTCCACATTCCACCAAGTCAGCCAGGGGAGACAGATAAATATTAAAGAGAGTGGGGCTCAATACCGACCCCTGTGGAACTCCCACATCCAACCGGGGAACAATAGCCAAAAAGGGGGGCCCAGATCGATTGTTGGCACCCAGACAGAAAAGACTCAAACTAACTGAATACCGTCCCTCTCAGTCCAATCTCCTGGAGTCTTGAGAGAAGATGTCCATGAGGGATGGTATCAAAGGCCGCCGACAAATCCAGTAGAACAAACATCGACTTCCCTCCACTGTCCAAGACCTCCTTAATTGACTCAGTGACTTCCTATAACGCAGTCTCTGTGCTCAAGTTTGAGCGGAAACCGGACTGAGTATGATGAAGAATATCTTGGGTTTCAAGGAAGTTTGAAAGAGTGGAGTGAACATGCTTTTCCATTAATTTTAGCCAAAGCAGGGAGCAACGAGATCGGTCTGTAGTTAGAGTGGTCTAGGGGGTCCAAATTAGTTTTTTTAAATAGCGGCCATTTTCCATGCACAAGGGACGGTGCCGGTTTCAAGAGAGGCATTGAGGAGCGGATTAATAATAGGATTGATAACATATGCGATTTTGGCTAGGATTTAAGCGGGGCAGGGATCAGACGGAGAGCCGGACTTTAATTTCGATAAAAGATCCAGTGACATTTGTGGAGATAGTGGGGGAAAAAGTGAGAGCGTATGACTCTCAGGGAGGGAACGGATTACAGAGAGATTTAGACCAGAATCTCTTGTGGAAACACAAGGCACAAAAGAGGCCTGCATGCTTATGATCTTGTTTGTAAAGAAACTAGCCAATTGTTTGACCCATGATTCTGTAGGAGAAAATTTTGACATTAAGGAGGAAGGGGAGGTAAATTCCTTGACTATTTTGAAAATGTCTTTGCTAATATTAGCTGCCGAATCAATTCTTTTAGGGAAGTGCAATTTCTTCTCCACAACAATAGCCCTATGATAACCTCTAATGAGATCCTTGTATGTCACGTTGGATGGGGCATCGTAACTTTTGCGCCACACTCTTTCGGCTTTCTTACAGCGCCTTCTGGTCTCGTGAAGCGCTAGAGTGAACCAGGGGGCCGACGCACGCAGGACTGTTTAAGACTGAATAGAAAGGGGTGCTATCTCGTCAAGACGCTGCATAAGCCAGGACTGGAAAAGAGCTAAGTCATTCGCCAACTCGCCCATGACCTGGCAGGGGTGCGTAGCAAGAGATTGCTCCAACATGTCAGCCATGACACGATAATAAGGGCGAGAAGCCGTAGACTGTGAGCCTACGCCAACACTGGCTGCTTTAGAAATGCCCAATATGTCAAAGTTCAGTAAATAGTGATCAGACCAGATCAGGGGTAGCGGAGGGAGAGAAATAATGGGAATAGAAGAAAAAATTTGGTTCAGAATGTGACCTTTATTGTGCGTCGCAGAAGAAATATAGGGAGACAAACCAAATGTACTAGTTACATCCTGACGTTTCAAGGTATCCGCTGCCTCGACAGCATCCATATGGATGTTAAAATCCCCTAGGAGTAAGCAATGCTTAAATTTCATGATCAATTTGGAAATGGCCATATGCAGTTCATCATAAAAAGAGCCAGAATGACCGGGTGGTCTGTAAAGCAACAGACCAGCAAACGAGTGATGGAGAGAAACAGACAAACAGAAACCAAGTGACTCCACCCCAGAGATATCCTCCGTCAAAACCACAGAGCAAGAATAGCGCCTATACACCACGATAGCGACTCCCCCTCCCCTACCTACAGCTCGATCTTTCCTCACCATGTAATAGTTTAGGGGGAGAGCAGTAGAAATATCTGGGCTGGCTGCTGTGGATTTGGGGCTTCCGATCTTTATCTATATTGTCTCACTGCTCATTGCCAATACGAATGTTTGACAAAATATCGACAGACAGAAAATCGAAATACAAAAATATCAACACAGAAATATCGAAGACAAAAATATCGAAGTCCTATCTACATGAAGATAAGTACAAAAATATCGAAAAAGAAATATCGGTGTCTAAACTATCGATGTTAAAAATATAATTTGTTAAAATAATTTATTAATAATGTAAAAATAAGCAAATAATACATATAATTAAAAAAATTATAGATATAAATAATAAAAAATATTTCAAAAATAATAATTAATACATATACTTTAAAAATTAATTGAATATCTACTTATAAATTAATATATGTACTTACTCCACATACTGCAACATTAGGGAAAACGTTGGATAGCGTATGGGTAAAAATTACTATTGTAACTCAAGTGAGTGCAACAGTAGGCAAAGCGTTGGATAGCGTAGGGGTAAAAATTACTATTCCCACTTCAGTGAGTGCAACTGTAGGGAAAGCGTTAAATAGCGTAGGGGTACAAATTACTATTCCATCTCTATTGAGTGCAACAGTAGTGAAAGCATTGGAAAGCGTAGGGGTAAAATTTATAATTCCCACTCCAGTGTGTGCAACTGTAGGGAAAGCATTGGATAGCGGAGGGGTAAAAATTACTTTTCCAACTCCCGAGTGCAACAGTAGGGAAAGCGCTGGATAGCGTAGGGGTTAAATTAACATACTTATCAATTAAATATTTTTTTAAAATAACAATAATTAATGTATTAAAAAATTATTAATAAATACCAATAAATGAAAATGAATATTTACCTAAATAACATTAAATTACATCCCACACTATTCTCCGTTTAACACACAACACACTACACATACAAAAAACTCAAATAATTGAAAGTATCAATTAATAAACTAATAACAATAATAATAAATGAAGTATAATTAATATAATTATAAATCAACTAATTAATAAATATTAATTACCAATTAATATGTAATCACCAATTAAATATCAATCAACAATAAATTAATTAACAATAACAATACTTATTTTTAATTAACTGATAAAATGAATTATTAATTAATAATCAATTAACAGTTAATTAATAATAAATACAACAAATTAAACAATGTCATTCATTAAATTGATTTAATTACTTCCCACCCTATTCCCAAATAAACCCACAACCCACTGCACATATAAAATCAAATAATTAATGTAATTATCAATTAATCTCTTAATAAACATAAATCACCAATTAGTTATTAATCCATACTACTATAATAAAGGAAGAACTTTCAGCCTTTGAGGCGGGTAAACTCGGGAACCACAGCACCAATCCACACACCTGATACACCGATAGAATCGTCAGGGTGTGTAGATGGTTATAGGCTATATAAATTTTAAAAAAAACGTAATTTAAAAAATTTACAGTAAAAAAAAAAGTAGTCCCTCCGAAGAAGCGCCATCCATGACGTGCGCGCTCACGTCAGGAGCGCGGGGGGAGCGGCGTCCAGGAGCGCAACGAAGAGCGGCGGACATGGCGCGGGGAGGAGCAGTGACGAGAAGAGCAGTGGACAGGCCAGCGGCGGTGCGAGCAGTGGACAGGCTGGAGGAGCGCCGGCTGAGCTAAGGGAGCGGCGGACATGGCGCGGGGGAGGAGCGGTGATGTGAGGAGCAGTGGACAGGCCTGCGGCGGTGCGAGCAGCAGACAGGTAGGAAGAGCGGCGGCTGAGGTAAGGGGACCCACGTTGGGGCAGACGGGGGTCGGGGCAGGCGGGGGTCGGGGCAGGCGGGGGACAGGCCGGGCGGGGACCCGGGCTGCTGGACAATGTCGGGGCGGGCGAGGGTCGGGGAAGCCTGTTGCTCCCGGACAAGGTCGGGACGGGCTGCTAGTTAACAATAAATTAACACTAAAAATGAATACATTAAATTTAATTCATATAATTAACTAATTAATACAAATATATTACCAATTAATAATTAATTAACAATTAATCATCGATACCAATTAATTAAAACATATTAATTACTTAATTATAGCTAAATTACTTCCCACCCTATTCCCCTATAAACTCACAACCTGCTCTGATACTAAAACAAAATTACTAATTTCTTAACATTGATTCTAAAAATTATGAAAATACATTAAAAAAATATTTAACATACATATAAAATACAAGAAAAAGTTTGATATTATAAACAACGATATTTTTGCTTACGATATTACTGACCGATATTAAATAAAATGATATTTCTTTTGGGGTCGATATTCTGGTCAAAGATATTCTTGACTTCGATATTCTGTCCCTACGATATTAAAAACACAATATTAATGTAGGTCGATATTAAAAAATTGATATTTTGACTGCTCACCTGCCAAAACACCTATCAATGGTATCACGCCAGAGGCTCCACATCTTAGAACTGAACAGGATCACTTGGATGGACTTCTTCATTTACAGCTATTGTCAAGGGACATCCTATTGGACGTCAACGATGTCCAGATGGTGTCCACGACTTGTTGGGCATGATGCAGAATATGACACGTTCTGGGCTGTGGCCCTCCCACATCTTGCCACAGAGACATTTAACTGCCTTTTTGTGAATATCTATGCACCCTTGAAAAGGATGCTACTGTTTAGATCATATTTTCATTCTCCATTCCTATTGACTATCTGCTGCCCATATTCCTTTTACGTATAATGTATCATTTTGCAGCATGTTGCCTCATTAACTTCATGTGATGAAGTTTCAAAACAGCTAATATAAACCCATGATTTGCCTGGGTGATGTGACAGCCTGCTTTTGTTGTTTGTTTGCTACAATTGAAAACTTAATAAGGGCAATTAAAAAAAATCCTTAATTGTGGATGTGGGAATTCCACCTACGATGGAGTACAGTTTAGCCAGCAGCCGAGAGGAAGCACATGCATTATTTAAAGACATCATGGCCGGAAGACCATTTTGGCCATCGCTACCCACCCCATTATGGATAATGATAAGATATGACTTGACTTGACTTTACATGACTAAGTGTAGCTGCCAGTTGGTCTGTTTGTATTGATCTCAGACATTGAGAGAAAGGAGAAATATGGGCTGGCAGGATGGACC